>NC_082738.1:55383557-56012590 GCF_030144855.1 Hypanus sabinus
ACTCCAAATTCATTCTGACCAATGTGTTTAAAGCCCAAGCATTACATCCTTGCTTTTATATTCTAGTCCTCTTGAAAAGAATGCCAACTTGACTACTGATACAGTAGTCAATTTGCCTTCTTGACTACTGACACAGGCTTAAAGTTAACTTTTAGGGAACCCTGCACGAGGATTCTCAAGCCCCCTTGCATATTCAATTCAGAGTTTACTCCCTGTTTAGAAAATAGTCTGCATTTTTATTCCTTCCATCAAAATGCATGACCATAAGCTTCCCTGCATCTGCCACATCTTTCCCCATTCTCCTAAATTGTCCATGTCATTCTTCAGACACCCTGCTTCCTCAACACTACCTGCTCCTCCAGTTATCTTTGTATCATCCACAAACTTGGCCACAAAGCCATCAATTCCATCATCCAGATTATTTGCATATAATATGAAAGGCAGTGGACCCCAAAACAACCCCTGCAGAACACCACTAGTCACCAACAGCCAACCAGAAAAGGCCTCTTTTATTCCCACTCTTTGCCTCCTCCTGGTCAGCCAATCTTCCATTTATGCTGATATCTCTCCTGTAATACTATGGATTCTTATCTTGCTCAGCAGCTGCATGTGTAGCACTTTGTCAAAGGCCTTCTGAAAATCCAAGCAAAAAACATCCACTGACTCTACTTTGTGTACCCCGCCTGTTGTTTCCTCAAAGAACTCCAACAGATTTGTCAGGTAAGATTTCCCTAAAGGAAACCATGCTGACTTCAGCCTATTTAACCATGTGGCTCCAAGAACACTGAAACCTCATCCTTAAGAATGGACTGCCCATCTTCCCAACCACTGAAGCCAGGCTAACTGCCATATAATATCAAGTCTTCTGCCTCCTTCCCTTCTTAAAGAGTAGAGTGATATTCACCAGTCCTCTAGAACCATTCCAGAATTGAGTGATTCATGAATGATCACAACTACAAAAGTACAGTAAAAATTTATTATCAGAGTACATACAAGTCACTACATATAACCCTGAGATTCTTTTTCTGCAGGTGTATTTAGCAAATCTATAGAACAGTAACAGTAAACAAGATCAATGAACAAATGCAAAAATAAATAAATAGCAATAAATAATGAGCATGAAATAATAATATAACAGAGTCCTTAAATGAGTGTAGCTATCCCCTTTTGCTCAAGCCTAATAGTTGAGGGGTAGTAACTGATCTTGAACCTGCTGGTGCAAGTCCTGAGGCTCCTGCACCTTCTACCTGATGGTGGCAGCGAGAAAAGAGCACGGCCTGGGTGGTGAGGATCTTTGATGATGGATGCTGCTTTTCTACAGAAACATTTCATGTCGATGTGCTCAATGGATGTACTGGGCTGAATTCATTACTTTTTGTCAGATCTTCCACTCAAAGACATTGGTGTTCCCATACCAGGCCGTAATGCAGCCAGTCAGCACACTTTCCACCACACATCTAAAGAAGTCTACCAATGTTTTTGATGACATGCCGAACCTCCGCAGTCTCCTGAGAAAGTAGAGGTGCTCTTGTGGTTTCTTTGCAATAATATTTATATGATGAGTCCAAGACAGGTCTTTTGAGATCGTGACACCCAGGAAGTTACTGACTCTCTCCACCTCCAATGATTACTGGCTCATAGACCTCTGGATTCTCTCTTCTGAAATATACAATCATGTCCTTGGTCTTATTGACATCGAGTGAGAGGCTGTTGTTATTACACCACTCAGCCATATTTTCAGTCTCCCTCTTTTATGCTGAATCATCACCACCTTTGATACAGCCCATAACTGTGGTGTCATCAGCAAACTTGTATATGGTGTTGGAGCTGTACTTAGCCACACAGTCATAGGTGTAGAGTGAGCAGAGCAGGGGTCAAGTACACATCCCTGCAGTGCTCCTGTGCTGATGGCGATTGTGGAGGAGATGTTTTGCCAACTCAAACTGACTGGGGTCTACAAGTGAGGAAATCCAGGATCCAATTGCACAAGGGGGTATTGAGGACCAGGGCTTGGAGTTTACAGATTCATTTTGAGGGGATGATGGTGTTAAATGCTGAGTTGTAATCGATAAAGAGTATCCTGATGTATGCATATTTGCTGTCCAGATGTTGCAGGGTTGTGTGAAGAGCTAACGAGATAGCATCTGCTGTAGATCTGTTGCTTTGGTACGTGAATTGGAGCAGATCCAAGTCACCATTCATATTACCTCTTTCAGAATGCTGGGTTTGTGTCCATCTGGTCCAAGTGAGTTATCTACCTTCAGACCTTTCAGCTTCCCTTGACAAACTTATTTCTCTTTTTCTCAACTCTGCTGAAAGGTCCAGTACCTGAACCATTTCCACAGACCTGCCTGACCTGCTAATTTATTTCAGATTTCCAGCTTCTGCTGTGTTTTATTTTAATTTACAATTATGCCAGATTGTGTAGTCCAATGAAGGACTTTCTCGACCCAGTTTTACTGAAGATATTATGTTCTACAACCATGGATTCACTCAAAATCAAGAACCTGATAGCCCTCTTGTAATCATTGTGGAACCAAAGTGTTGAAATAATAGGACAGGAAAAGCCATGTAGAAGGATAATCATCTGAAATTTGTATAATATCTGACATGCTTGGATTGAGAGAAATTGTTAGGCCAAAATATGTTCCTTTCTACTGTCACTATGATCAAAAGGACACTGATTAAAACAGAAGTCAAACTAGAATTGCATTCACCATGATCTGAGAATTCTTAGTTCTCATGGTTACTCATGTTACTTTTTCTGCAGCCTGTGAAAAGGCTCAGCCTGCAGAACTAAAAGTTTGTACAGACCATGCAAAATCCAAGTGGTTAAAGGGCAGTTCTCATCTTCTAGAACCAGTAGTGGTTCAAATATGGAAAGAATTACAGATGACACAAATTAAATCATAACTGCACCCTGAATGTTTAGCAGCAACTATGAAAAAACTGACAAACCCTAACCCTTAAAACTGAGGCATAAAAACTGATGGCCACTGCTAAATTAACAACCACTGGAACAGTGTTCTGGGCTTGCCTTATGATTTTTGTGTTACCATAGCACACTTCCAGTCTTAGTCATACATCCTTCAAATGCATTACTCCTTGCTGAAGGATATGAAGAGGATGTCCTCCCTGAAGTCTCTCCCTGGGTAGGGCTTTCTCTCGAGGCTCATATCTTTATTCCTTTCTTTTAAAAGCAGGTTGCATTCTCTTCTGCTGCATTCTGGTGGGAGTGGTGACCCAAGCACACAAGGCAGCAGTGTTGCCTTTGTTATCAGAATTACAATTTGATGTAATCTGCTGTAATGGACAAAAAACATTGAACAGGGATAAGTTGCACTCCCTCTGGTGATCGACAAAACCAAAATTAACTGATAATCCTTTTAAGTGAAAGGATCCTTCCTGCTGCTGAACATTGGATTGATCACAAATAAAAACATGGCACAGGCTTTATCACTGAAATTCCATTTAACAGAGTTAGTATGAAATCAGTGTTGCACCATAAACTACCATCCTTCACAATATTGCAAACATAACTATTTACATTACATGCTCTTGTGCACATTCACCATTATACTTAAATCAAATTGGTGTCCATATCATTCAAACAGCTTGTAAGATATCTCACAGATATCTGGACCAAGCCTATAATTATGTATAAGAAAAGAACATCTCATTTACACAAATTCTTAATTTCAGAACATGTATAAAATGAAATCAAATAACTAGGTCTAATGATATAGAGAGAAACAATAGTAAATGTGCAGTGGGTAATAAGTAAACATTAGGATCCTAAATAATTTTAATCTAAAAGCACTTAAAACACAATCCCTTAAAATATAGATGTTTACATATTTAAAAGTTGAATCTACTGCAGAACATCAGTTGTAACTTGAGTGCAGAGTAAATTTTACCAGCCTCAATTCTTCATTGCAGGAGTAGATATTGCTCTATATTGAGTATTGATAAGATGGGAAAGGAAATAGTATTAAACAGTGTAAAATAAAAATGCTATTTAATATGTTAATCCAAGAATTAAAAATATATATTTTTTAAATATAGATTTTAGCAATTAATGTTGGCAGCAAAAGATGAGAGAAGGATTTCGGTTTTGAACATACTGAATAAATACTGACGCACAAGTAATAGAGAAATTCATTTGAAATTTCCATTTGTTCATTAAATGAATTTTAATTAATAATAAATAAGTTCAAACCATTGTATAAGTAACAGTCAAAGGAGTTTCACATTGATACATTGTATTCATAATGGCAGCATTGACATAGTTTAACTGTGGCTTTTATTAAAATATTGAAGGGATGAAATTCATAACATTAAGATTATGCTTCCCTCCAAAGTAATGTGTTTCTCTTAAAAATGCATCATCATAAAAAATTGGAACTTCTTCTGTAGCTTTCTGCTTGTTGAACCTTATGTTCTATGCTATACATTCTTCTCAGATTTTTGAATCTTTAACTTGACCAAAATTTTTCCATCCTGTCACACATGTAAATTATTTAATGTTACATAGTGGGTAAAATGTTTTTTCTTTAAGAGTCTGTTGGTTAAAGCAAGAGGCCTTTTAACAGGATGATCAGTTCAAACAAAAAAAATTCAAAATCTGGAATATAATATAAATTTATTGGAAAAAATCCATTGTGGCTTGATAAAGTAGGTTTTATCTGTATTTTGTAGCCTAGCTTAAACCTAACACCTGACTTCTGTATTGCAAGGAGAGGCCAGTAGGCAGAGGGGGTAGTGTGGTTCTGTTGGGGGAAGAAAAGATATCCAATCCTTAGAAGGAAATGACATAGGATCGGAAAATGTAGAATCATTATGAGTAGAGTTAAGAAACTGCAAGGGTAAAAAGACTCTGATGGGAGTTATATATAGACCTCTAAACAGTTTCCAGGATGTGGGATGCAAATTACAATGGGAGATAGAAAAGGGCAATGTTGTGATTAGTCATGGGGGATTTCAATGTGCTGTGACGACCCATTTCCTGGCACATCTGAACCGGCTCACAATTAGCCAGCGTTCCGGCGAAGGGAGATAGCCTGCGGGGATTTGCGAGCACAGAGCTTTGGAGCCTCTGCGCCACGGGGGGCAGGTTGAGGAAGGCTTAAAAGCAAGGCTGGGTTTTTCGAATAAAGTTTTTTCTTCGACTGCAGTTACCGACTCCGTGTCGTAATTTTAGCGCTGCATGTAGCACACCGCTACGGTGCAGGTAGATTAGGAAAATCAGATTGATGCTGATGTTGTATCCCAGAAGAGGTCATTTCTAGAATGCCTACAAGATGCTTTTTAGAGCAGCTAATGATTGACGCCACTAGGGCAAAGGCTATTCTTTATTGGTTGTTGTATAATTAAATGGATTTGATTAGGAAATTTAAGGTAAAGGAACCCTAAGGAGACAGTGATCATAATATGATAGAATTCATCCTGGAATTTGAAAGGGAAAAGACAAAGTTGAATGTATCAGTATTATAGTGGAGTAAAGAGAATTACAGAGGCATGAAAGAGGAGCTGGCTAAAGTTGTTTGGAAGGGGACATGAGCAGGGATGACAGCAGAGTTTCTGGGAGCAATTTGGAAAGCGCAAGATAGATACATTCCAAAGAAGAAGTTGTATTCTAAATGCAGAATGACACAACTGTGACTGACAAGGGAAGTCAAACACAACATAAAAGCAAAAGAGAGGGCATATAATAGAGCAAAAATTTGCAGAAAGTTGGGGGAATTATGAAGCTTTTAAAAACCAACAGAAGGCAACTAAAAAAACCATAGGGAGGGAAAAGATGAAATATGAATGTCAGCTATCCAATAATATCAAAGAAGATACCAAAAGTTTCTTCAGATGCGTAAAGTGTAAAAGAGAGGAAAGAGTTGGTACTGGAGTGCAAGAAAATTATGCTGGAGAGGTAGTAATGGGGTACAAGGAGATGGCAGATGAACTCATTAAATGTTTTGCACCAGTCTTCACTGTAGAAGACACTAGCAGTATGGTAGAAGTTCAAGAGTATCAGGGGACAGAAGTGAGTGCAGTTGCTATTACCAGGGAGAAGGAGCTTGGGAAACTGAAAAGTCTGATAAATGACCTGAAACCAAATGGACTATACCGCAGGGTTCTGACGGAGGAAACAGAAGAGATTGTGGAGGCATTAGTAATGATCTTTCAAGAATCACCAGATTCTGACACAATTCTGGAGGACTGGAAAATTGCATTTGTCTCTCCAATCTTCAAGAAGGGAGGGTAGCAGAAGAAAGGAAATTATAGGCCAGTTAGCCTGACTACAGTGGTTGGGAAGATGCTGGATTCGATTGCTATAGTTTAGAGGTACTTGGAGGCACATGATAAAGTAGGCCAAAGCCAGCATGGTTTCTTTAAAGGAACACCTTTACTGACAAATCTGTTGAAATACTTTGAGGAAATAACAAGAAGGATAGAAAAAGGAGAATCGGTGGATGTTGCGTACTTGGATTTTCCGAAGGCCTTTGACAAAGTGCCACACACAAGGCTGCTTAGCAAGATTAGAGCCCATAGTATTACAAGAAAGATACTAGTATGGATAGAGCATTGGCTGATGGCAGGAGGCAAAGAGTGGGATTAAAGGGAGCCTTTTAGATTGGCTGCCGGTGTCTGGTAGTTTTCCGCAGGGGTTAGCGTGGGTACTGCTTCTTTTCACATTATACAAGGGGTGTTTGATAAGTTTGTGGCCTAAGATAAAAGGAGTCAATTTTAGAAAACCTAGTACATTTATTTTTCAACATAGTCCCCTCCTACATTTACACACTTAGTCCAGTGGTCATGGAGCATACGGATCTCGGACCTCCAGAAAGTGTCCACAGCTGGGCTGATTGATAAATTTGTGGCCTAAGGTAGAAGGAGATGAGTTATACAGCTCTCGTTACATGCACATGCAGGTCAACTCTTTGAATAATTATGCAGAAAGTTTGAAGTTAATAACTCATCGGGGTGATTGAAAAAAATTGTGGCCTAAGATAGAAGGAGATGAGTTATTAACCTCAAACTTTCTGCATAATCACAAAGAGTTGAACTGCATGTGCATGTAACGAGAGCTGTATAACTCATCTCCTTCTACCTTAGGCTGTGAACTTATCAATCATCCATGCTGTGGACACTTTCTGGAGGTCCAAGATCCGTATGCTCCATGACCACTGGACTAAGTGTGTAAATGTAGGAGGGGACTATGTTGAAAAATAAATGTGCTAGGTTTTCTAAAGTTGACTTCTACCTTAGGCCACAAACTTATCAATCACCCCTCGTATGTCAATAATTTTGATGATGGAATCGATGGCTTTGTGGTCAAGTTTGCAGATGATATGAAAATAGGTGCAGAGGCAAGTAGTATTGAGGAAACAAGGAAGCTGCAGGACTTAGAGTAGGAGAATATGCAAAGAAGTGCAGATGGAATATGTTGGGAAGTGTTTGGTCATGTACTTTAGTAGAAGGAAAAAAAGCATAGACTATTTTCTAAATGGGGAGAAAATTCAAAAAATCAAGGTGCAAAGGAACTTGGGAGTCCTTGTGCAGATTTCAATAAAGGTTAATTTGCAGGTTGAGTCTGTAGTGAGGAAGGCTATTGCAATGTAGGCATTCATTTTGAGAGGGCTAAGATATAAAAACAAGGATGTGATGCTGAGGCTTCATAAGGAACTAGTGTATTGAGAGAAGTTTTGGGCCCCTTATCTAAGAAAGATTGTAGTGACATTGGAGAGGGTTCAGAGGAGCTTCATGAGAATGATTCCAGAAATGAAACAGTTATCATATGAGAAGCATTTGATGGCTTTGGGCCGGTAAATAATTAGAATAATTATTTTTATAATAATTAAATAATTGGAAATTAGAAGAATGAGGGAGAATCTCATTGAATCCTATCAAATGTCAAAAGGCCTAGATAGAGTGGATGTGGTGACGATGTTTCCTATAGTGAGGGAAGTCTAGGACCAGAGGGCACAGCCTCAAAATAGAGGGATGTCCATTTAGAATGGAATTGAGGAGTAATTTCTTTACCTAGAGGGTTGCGAATTTGTGGAATTTGTTGCCACAGGCGGCTGTGGAGGCCAGGTCATTGGGTGCATTTAAGGCGGAGGTTAATAGATTGTGGATAAGTCAGGTCATGAAAGATTATGGGGAGAAGGCGGGAAAATGGGGTTGAGAGGGAAATAGATCAGCCATGATGAAATGGTAGAACAGACTCAATGGGCCGAATGACCTGATTTTACTCCTACGTCTATGGTTTCTGGCACCATCAGGCAGTACTCAATCCAACAGAGGTACAATGAACTTGCTTGCTGTGCCTAATGTAACAGATAACTATAATCCATCATAGCCAATCTTGCAGTTGCATTTAATGAAGGAAACATGCTTTGTTCTTTGAGGAGAAATTTCAATGAAGTTGCATTTAGGTTGAAAAACCTGTTACAGGAGGGTTGCTCTCCTGTAATAGGTTAGAGATCTTTAAGTGATTGAGTCAGAAGAAAAACATTTTTCCTGCAGTGGAAGTACTGCATGCCCTTTTCCCACTGTTACCATCAGGCAGGAGATACAGAAGCCTGAAGACACACACTCAGTGATTCAGGAACAGCTTCTTCCCCTCTGCCATCCGATTCCTAAATAGATACTGAACCTATGAACACTACCTCACTTTTTTATTACTGTATTTTTTCACACTATTTTAAGGTTAACTGTTTAATATACATACTTACAGTAATTCATTTTTTTCTGTATTTATCATGTATTGAATTTTACTGCTGACACTGTTAACAAATTTCACAACATATGTCGGTGATATTAAACCTGATTCTGATAAATGGAGGATGCTGGCTAATATAAGAAGTCTATGCCATTCATGATACTAAATTAAATAATTTTTGCCTGTAAAATGATCTATATCCCTGCATTCCCTGCATTTTCATGGATCTATCTAAAATCCTTTTAAATGGCACTATCATAACTGCTTCCACCAGTGTCCTAGTAGTCCATTCCAGCCACCTATCACTCTCTGTGTAAAAACATTAGGCCTGCACATCTCCTATAAATTTTCCCTTTCTCAACTGAAATTATTTGACCCCATTTTTCTACCCCAGGAAAATGATTATTTTTTGACAATCAACTTCAGAGAGGACATGAAGATCTTCCTCACACAAAAACTTGGAGAACGAAATGGTGTTGAAATTAGATTAAATAATAGCCTTCAAATGGGAATACTGAATATATGAAAAAGAAATATCTTATTGGCTGTGTGGAAGGAGATGTGCAAGTCCAATTAGACAGCATTTTCAATGTGTAGCCAAAGCACCATCGGCCAGATTATTATGATTCAGATTCAGAAGTGTTATCCCAGCCATTGACCCCTTCAACTTGCATTATGTCCATATTAAACAATTTATAACTCAATCAACTGGATTCTAATATGTTGCTATGGTTAGTTTTTAAGACTAGCGTTCTGATATTACTGAATAATTCAAGGAAAGTTGTTGAAAAGATTGAGATAATTAAGATAATTCATACAAAGTATATAGATTTCTGAAATATACTCCTTGGAAAAAAACCTCCCTAATTAATCATTTTAAATCGATGGTAATCAAAATTGTTTGTTAACTTCAAATTAAGATAATAAAACTCAAGTCAATCAGCTGGGTCATTAACAAGGATGCACTGTCAGTACTGTCCCATACAAATAATTATGAACCCCATATTAACTACTTTATGCCACAGACGTAAACAACAGACTCTCATTTCTAAGATGCCTTTCAGGACCTCAGGACAAGCCAGTCATTTATAGATACCTCAGTAAAGTTATTCAGTTTCCTTTAAAAATACCTGCACACCAAGCTCCCAGAAGTAGTACCGTAATAACAATCAGAGATAGTGGTCCTGAAATACACTAGTTAATTCAATACACTAGCTAATTCAATGCATTAGTCCATCAGGTACTGACAAAAAGATTATAAGATCAATTAATGAGAAAAAATGGTCCCATAAAACACAACATTTATCACCTATGTCAGGACAATTTCTTTGGAGCACTTCTTGAGCAAGCAGAGTTTCAACAAAAACCCTCCACTGAAGTTCCAGGAGTTGAACAGAATATAATGATTACATTAGGATTAATCATTAACAAATCTTGTAAATTAATATACTCGGAGTACTTCTGAACCTGGTATGATTCCCATTCTAACCATATTTCCCTGGTTCCCTGGTCTGCTAACAACTATTAAAATGTTCTTTCAAGTACTTCTGTTAGGATTAACCCTCCTTGGTTTTGATGTGATTGTTTGGAGCTCATCCAAATCACAGCTAGGAGTATTTCTGATGTTGTATTCTCTGAGTTAAGCCTTGTGAGTCTCTGCTAATTGAAACATAACCAATGCCAGTAAATGTGGAAGAGTAAACATCAAAAGAAGTGATAGCATACTTGTGAAGACCAATAAAAAGATACAAGGACCATTATCAATACTGCTACTTGATGATTTAGTGGATAGCATTGGCAGAATTGGTTACCAAAACCACTCCCTAGCCTGCCATTTTCATGCTTCTGCATGGCAGCTTCCTATGGGAAAGAGTTGAAGATAATCCTGGAACTTCGTAAACCACACAAGTGAAATCAATAAGTAGACAAAGTGAAATGGGGATACTGCTAAAGACCAAGAACTGCAAGGGAGATCAATGTCTGACACTACATCTGTTCAACTTACAAATGCTTGTCTTTGTTTTAAATTCATCACTGATAAAGTTAGCATCTATTTTACATTTCAGTTTCCTTTCAGAAGCTAGTGAGTGATAAGCTACCTTCTTGAACTGCTGTAGTGATTCTGATGAACGTATCCTGTGCTCTTCGGGTAGGTGTACCTAGATTTAGTCCTATTGACGATGAAGGAATGATGAATTCCAAATGAGAAATGTCTACTGATGATTGTGAAACATTCTGGACAGGAATTTGCAGGTTGTCCTCATGTACAACCTTGTCCTTCTTGGTAATAAAGCTCACAAGTTTGAGAGATGTTGTGAAAGTAGAAATGATACCAATTAAGCAGTATAGTGTAACAAATTAATGAAGGGAATTCCAGCTATTTTCTCAACTAGTTTTTGTTCTTTAAGAATTGTTCTAAATAAACAATTACCCCAATTAACGGATGGGCCAATTAACTGGAATCACTATATATAATGCAGGAGTTGCAGGGCCTGGAGCCTAATTGGATGTTGACATTAAGTGCTGTTTCCTGAAGTTCAAAATGACAGAAGACTAAAAGGTAGTTGTAACTCTCCATCTGGAGCAGGTGAAGTATCTCTCATCCTTGTTGGCCAAGTTTCATTCAGTCATAGTTAATGAGTACAGATGCAGGAAAATGTAAGGGTGAATTGGATATATTGCCCCATCCTGCACCCATTCCAGTATACTTTATCACTTCTGTTGGCCTGAGTGCTCTAAAACTAAATCATTGCTCGTGTAGTTTTCTGCTGCCGGCCACTGAAATGTGTGCTTTATGAGAGCAGTGTATTGAATAAATCTCTTAAATTCAATAGAAAGGCATGAAAGGCTTCACGTGAGAAAAATGATGGCAAGCAATATTTTACATTAATGCATGGCAACCTGTAATTACAGTCCGAATTGCCCTGGATTTTATGATTTTCTAGAGTTTATAAGTATACAAGTCTTTGACCAAAGTGTGGTGAACTATGTGCCTGTCTGGACATGCCCCCTTCTGACTGCTCCTGTGGCTCCTCCCACAGGCCCCTGTATAAAGACGATCGAGGTCTGATCCTCTGCCTCATTCTCCAGGATGTAATATGATGGTCACTCACTGCTGGTTCCTTCTTCAGTCAATAAAAGCCGATATCTCGCCTTACGTCTCAGTGTGAGTTATTGATGGTGCATCACAAAGGACATGAAACATTAGCCTGTTTAACTTCCAACATGTGCATACTGCAGGCTTCAGCCTAAATTGAAGTTGCAGTACAGCAGTATCTGCAGATTAGATACACAAACTGTTGTACCTGGAATCAAATAAAATTTAAATCATTTTATCTTTGCTACAGCATAATCTTGTCCCACTGCCCTCTTTAACAGGTACTAGAAAGCAGAGTCAAATAATCTGCATAATTTTCTAATTAACAGAGGTGATGTTAACAATTTTGATTTGTTACATTCTAATGAAGGATGAACATGCTTTCTAACCTTTCAGCCACATGGTATCGCCATGAATCTATTGAAGAGTCAGCACAACTCCAAGACAAAGCAGAGCAGCATTTTAATGAATATTTCAACGGTTTATTGATTTTGCAGAGCCTGTCACCTGAATATGATCCAATGAAATTTATTTTTTGCATTTTCATTGTTATTTCTCATACAGTCAAGAACTGAAAGCAAATAAAGTGACCTGCCTCAGTATATAGAGATGAAATATTGCTGACAAAATAACCTCCAAAATTAAAAACATTCCCATTATCGTTTGCAACAATTTTCTTCATTATAATATTGGTGAGCAGAAACAATAGACCAGTGATTGACCTTTCCTGAGCTTAATTTTCCTATATTCACTAATTCTGAGCAAATAAAACATATGTATCTTTGCAAATCTGAGTATGCCATTCATTTTTTAATGAAGATACTAAAGGTAAGTGATTTACTCACTTCAGTTAAAGAGAAATATGCGTTCTCATTGTTCAAATGTTTGGAATGCATCACAAAGTTAATGCAGTTTAGCACAGTTCCAACTGTCTTATGACAGTTCCAACATTGTCATAAGATTTAGCCAATGTCATGAATATCCTGCTTAGTCTTGGATGTTGTGGTGTGGATGATGAAAGGATAGGGAAGGATTTCAGTGGATGGGGAAATCCATAACATTAAACAATGAAGAATAGCAGAATAACCACCAATATCAGCAAATAATTAATGAACAGAACTTTGGAATCTGGAATACAAGCCAAAATCTCCCATAACCTGATATTAGAATTAAAAATTATGGCATTCAGGTTTTCTCCCCTTCCAGCTTCTTTCAAGACCAACGGGTGTTTTAAAAATAGCTGTGCATCCCATGGTGACAGAAGAGAAGACAGTTCTGTAAATTTCCGCACATGGTCTTTCGACATTGCTGAAATTTGCAAAATTAAGTGTATATCTTGTGGACTTATTGAACAGAAGAGGAACCAACCCAAAGTCAGTTTCAAAAGTACACCTGCCACTTGCATCTTTCATACAGAGTACCTTTCCTTATGTTCAGAAATTCAGTTGGATGCTGAATTTCTTGACCTCAGCATTAGCTGAACTTTTCATTAAATCACAGATATTACCGAAATTCCGCAGACAAACCGAGCATGCTATTTTATTCCACAGTAATATAATCAGGAATCGTGCTTCCTAGGTAGTAGGTAAG
The DNA here is from genome assembly GCF_030144855.1 of Hypanus sabinus. Taxonomy (NCBI): domain Eukaryota; kingdom Metazoa; phylum Chordata; class Chondrichthyes; order Myliobatiformes; family Dasyatidae; genus Hypanus; species Hypanus sabinus. The sequence goes on from NC_082738.1 coordinate 55,396,964, forward strand.
CCAAGTACTTAACTCTCTTTAACTGTTCCCAGCTATAATGAAAGTCATTAAACTGAAACATTAAGTGTTCCTCCACCACTCCTGCCTGGCCTGTTGAGTCATTCCATAACATTCTCTTTATTTCAGATTTCCAGCATCTATAGGATGTTGCTTTCATAATTAGTTTGAAATGGATTTGTTTCCATTTAAAATCTGGGTGATGAGATTTTTCAAGACAGAATGGCTCATGAATCTTTGGCAAGAGGAACAAAGGTATGGGTAAGATTCTGTAGATTTCCCATATTAGTTTTAGAGCAGTCAGGATGGCATTTAGGGCTATGATATACTCCTCTTGCAGGATGTGTGAGATCAGAGAGACTTCCAGTCTCCCAGAGGACTATGCCTGTGGGAAGTATGTCCAGCTACAGCTCCTGACCACCATGTGAAGGAGCTGGATAGACTGAGAATCATCCAAGATTCAATGAACCTCATAGTTTTAGTAATGTGGTCACACCCAAAGTACAGGAAGAAAATAGTTGGGTGACCAGTGGGAAAGGAAAAGGAAGAGGACAGAGAGTGCAGAATTCCGTCGTGGCTATTCCCCTCAAAAACCATTTTGGATACTATAAATGGGGGAAGTAGGGAGATGTGCATTCAAAAGGCAGCAATGGCCAGCTCTGTGGCATCAGTCTCTGGCTCTGAGGCTCGGTGGGGAAGACAGACAGACAGACAGGACTATAATGATAAGGATTTGATAGTTGGGGGTAGGCAGGATATTTTGTGGCTGGCCCGCAAAGTGATTCAAGAATGGTGTGATTTCTCCCTGGTGTCAGGACCCAGGATGCCTTACAGTGGTTACAGAATATTTACAAGGGGGAAGGGGAGCAGCCAAAAGTCATTGTATATGTTGGTACGAATGGTACAGGGAGAGAAAGTGACGAGGTTCTGTGGAGTGAATCCAGGGAGGTAGAGAAGTTGAAAAACAGGACGTGGAAGTTCCCTCTCTGGATTATTTCCAGAGACACATGCTAATGAGGCAAGAATAGGAGGAAACACGAGGAAATCTGCAGATGCTGGAAATTAAAACAACACATACAAAATGCTGGCGGAACACAGCAGGACAAGCAGCATCTATAAGGAGAAGCACTGTCGACGTTTCGGGCCGAGACCCTTCGTCAGGACTAACTGAAAGGAGAATAGGAGAAAGAATAAGAGGATATGGTAAGTGAAGTGGTGGTTAAAAATTGGTGTGTTTGAAAAATTGGTGCGGAGGGCACAGATTGAAATTTTTGGATCATTGAAATTGTTTGGGGGGCAGAGGTGACCTGTACAAAGTTCAAAGTAAGTTTATTATCTAAATACATACTATATATGCCACCATATACAACCCTGAGATTCATTTTCTTGTAGGCATTCACAGTAAGTACAAGAAACACAATAGAATCAATGAAAGACCACCCCAACAGGATAGACAAGCTACCAATGTGCAAATGACAATGTAACACTCACCCAACAGGCTGGTAAAAGTCTAGGGGAAAAGGAGATCCAGACACTCACCAACCCCACCTCCCATACATGCAGGTGCTGTGGGAATCAAGTTTATGCCTCGTGCACACACACAGTATCAAACTCACACCAGATACCGTTATGGAATACACTTTAAAGATTTTAATAAAACTAAAAGAGTACTATGCAATACAGTATATATGAAGGAAAAGAAAATAAAGTAAAAGGCGCCAACTTATCAAAGTTCAGTCAGTTTAGTGCACATCGTTGGAGCTCAACCATTGAACCATTCGACCCCTCGTCACTTTCCTCCGACCTCCACGTCCTCGCACCTGGGACCACCCGGATGGTCGGCCGAGCAGTACAGCGCATGTCCACCTTCCTCGGCATCTCCTTCCCGACTCCCCTGAAAAGACCGCGAAACCCCCAAGCTCCCAGACCCACAAGACAAAATAACCTTCCCCATTGGTCAACAAATGAATACAATCCTGATATCAGCAAGTCTAAAGCTAAGCGACTGCGAGAGAAACACTTATCATACAAAGAAGCATTCCTACTCTTAACAAAACAAAGAAGCCATTTTGATTAACATACACAGTACATTGTACAACAATGAACTGTGCAAAAACAAAAAGAAAGAGAAAAAGAAATAATAATAATAAATAAACAATAAATACCAAGAACAGGAGATTGAAGAGCCCTTGAAAGTAAGTCCATGGGTTGTGGGATCAGTCCAGTGATGCAGTGAGTGAAGTTATCCCCTCTGGTACCAGAGCATGATGGTTGAGAGAAAATAACTGTTCCTGAGCCTGGTGACATTAATCTTGAAGCTCCTGTAAATTCTTCCTGATGGCAGCATGGATGGTGGGGGTCCTTGATGATCAATGCTGCTTTTCTGCAACAGCGCTCAATTGTGGGGTGGACTTTCCCCATGATGGACTGGGCCATATCCACTACTCTTTGTAGCCTTTTCTGTTCAAGGGCATTGGTATTGCCATACCAGGTTGTGATGCAACCAGTCAATATACTCTTCACTACACATCTACAGAAGTTTGTTAAAGTTGTAGATGACATACTGAATCATCACAAATTTCAAAGAAAGTCGAGGCACTGCTGTACTTTCTTTGTAATGGCACTTACATGCTGGACCTAGAACAGATCCACTGAAATGACAACATAGACGAATTTAAAGTTGCTGACCCTCTCCACCTCTGATCCGGTGATGAGGACTGACTCATGGACCTCTGGTTTCCTCCTCCTGAAGTCAATAATCAGCTCTTTGTTCCTGCTGACATTGAAAAAGGGGGACAGGATGCACCTGAACTGGAGAGGGACCGCTATCTTGGCAGGCAAATTTTCTGGTACTAGTGTTAAAAATATTTTGGCCAGGGATAGCTGGTGGTGGTGGTTGGAGGGCAAGGATAGAAATCCTAAAGAGAAAGGGGGCAAATGAGAAGCTAGAAAATGATATAAATTTATTGACAGCAAGTTGAGTAGACATGACAGGCAGAAAAGCAGTGAACAAGGAAAACCTACTGGATTAAATTGCATTCATTTCAATGCAAGAGGTCTGACAGGTAAGGTGGACAAACGTAGGGCTTGGATAACTATTTGGAACTGAGATATTATAGCCATTACACAAAAAGGGCTAAAGGGGGGACAGAATTGACAGCTTGATGTTTTGGAGTACAGGTGCTTTAGGTGGGGTAGTGGTAAAGGAAGGAGAGGAGACAGAGTTGCATTTTTGATTAAGAGGAACAACATGGCAGTTGTTCCTCACAGCGCCTCTTTCACCTCAGACGGTTGAGGAAGTTTGGTGTGGGCCCCCAAATCCTAAGAACTTTCTACAGAGGCACAATTGAGAGCATCCTGACTGGCTGCATCACTGCCTGGTATAGGAACTATACCTCCCTTAATCGCAGGATTCTGCAGAGAGTGGTGCAGACAGCCTGGCGCATCTGTAGATGTGAACTTCCCATGATTCAGGACATTTACAAAGACAGGTGTGAAAAAGAGCCTGAAGGATCACTGGGGACCCGAGTCACCCCAACCACGATCTGTTCCAGCTGCTACCATCCGGGAAATGAATAAGAAGAAATGCGCAGGGAGACTGTGGAGAGTTGCAAGAATAATAAGGGGATTTTAAACTTTTCCTACACAGACTGGGGCCACCATACTGTTAAGGGCTTAGATGGGATGGAATTTGTTAAGTGTATTCAGGAAAGTTTCCTTGGGAAAGTAGAGAGGACCCTACTAGAAAGACGGCAAAGCTAGATCTTCTCCTTGGGAGAGGGCAGGGCAAGTGACTGAGCTGACAGTGGGAGGAAACAAATTCAAGTTCAAGTTTATTGTAATTTCAACCAAATACATGTATATCACCCAAAAAAAGCTACTCAACAGAATGCATATAACTCACACACAACACATGAAGAAATATTATCACATAATAAAGTGCATTTATGGACTGAGTTAAAAGGTAAACAGTATAATGCTATTGGCGTATCATACATGATGAGACCTGGGTGGTGGCAGGGAGTTCAGTAGTCTCATGGCCTGGGGGAAGAAGCTGTTTTCAATCTCTTTGGGACACTTTGGGACCAGCGACAATAGTTCCTTTAGTTTTAAATTAGTCATGGAAAGGCATAGAACTGATCCACAGGTTCAAGTTCCAAACTGGGACAAGATGAATTTTGAAGGTACTAGACAGAAGCTTGCAAAGGTTGATTGGAGTCGATTGATTGTGGGCAACAGGACACAGGCAAGTGAGAGTCCTTTAAAGGTATGAGTTCAACATCTGCCTGTACTTGCTAGAGTGAAGGGCAGGGATGGTAGAAGTAGGATATCTTGGATGAATAGTGATGTTGACGCCCTGACCAGGAAGTGGAAGCATGGGTCAGATACAGGGAGCTAGAATTAAGCAAATCTCTAGAGTACAAGGGATACAGCAGTGTACTTGAGATGGAAATCAGGAGGGCAAAATAGTGCTTGAAATAACTTTGGCAGATAAGATTAAGGAAAATCCAAAGCGATTTTACAAAGGAAAAAAAACAATAGCTATAGAGATTAGGGCCCCCATCAGACACCAAAAGGTTCATCTTTACGTGGAACCACGGAAGATGGGCAAAATCCTTCATCAATATTTCTCCTCTATTTTTACCATGGAGAAAGGCATGAAGACTTCAGAGCTCAGAAAATTAATAGGAAGATCTTGGGGGTAATCTACATTATAATAGAAGTTCTGAATGTGAAAGGATAAAGATAGAAAAATCTCCAGAGCCTTATTTCTTATGTTCTTATGCAAGGAGTAAAGTCCAAGTCCAACTTCTCCCTATTGTCATATTTGTATAAAAGATTATGTAAACATATTCACACAAAATGCTGGCAGAACACAGCAGGCCAGGCAGCATCTATAGGGAGAAGCGTTGTCGACGTTTCGGGCCGAGACCCTTCGTCAGGACAAACCGAAAGATAGTAAGAGATTTGAAAGTAGTGGGGGGAGGGGGAAATGCGAAATGATAGGAGTAGACCGGAGGGGTTGGGATGAAGCTGAGAGCTGGAAAGGTGATTGGCAAAAGTGATACAGAGCTGGAGAAGGGAAAAGATCATGGGACAGGAGGACTCGGGAGAAAGAAAGGAGGGGGGGAGCACCAGAGGGAGATGGGGAACAGGCAAACAACTAAATAGGTCAGGAATGGGGTAAGAAGGGGAGGAGGGGCATTAACAGAAGTTAGAAGTCAATGTTCATGCCATCAGGTTGGAGGCTACCCAGCCGGTATATAAGGTGTTGTTCCTCCAACCTGAGTTTGGATTCATTTTGACAGTAGAGGGCGGATGGGGTGAGGGCAGATGTGCGGGAAATGGGAGAGATGCGTATGAGAGCAAAGTTGATAGTGGAAGAAGGGAAGCCCCTTTGTTTAAAAAAGGAAGACATCTCCTTCGTCCTGGAAAGGAAAGCCTCATCCTGAGAGCAGATGCGGCGGAGACGGAGGAATTGTGAGAAGGGGGATAGCATTTTTGCAAGAGACATGGTGGGAAGAGGAATAGTCCAGGTAGCTGTGAGAGTCTGTAGGCTTATAGTAGATATCAGTAGATAGGCCGTCTCCACAGATGGAGACAGAAAGATCAAGAAAGGGGAGGGTGGTGTCAGAAATGGACCAGGTGAATTTGAGGCAGGGTGAAAGTTGGAGGAAAAGTTAATGAAGTCGACGAGCTCAGCATGCATGCAAGAGGCAGCGCCAATGCAGTCGTCGATGTAGCGAAGGAAAAGTGGGGGATGGATATAGCCTTGGAGCATGGACTGTTCCACAAAGCCAACAAAAAGGCAGGCATAACTGGGACCCATACAGGTGCCCATGGCTACATGAGAGCAAGAACTAATTCCGCTAGATGGAGGACAGTGGTGGTAGAGGGGAACTGGTTAGGTCTGGAATCCAAAAAAATCCTGAAGAGCTTCGAGACCATCTCGGTGGGGGATGGAGGTATATAGCTACTGGATGTCCATGGTGAAAATAAGGCGGTGGGGGCCAGGGAACTTAAAATCATTGAAAAAATTCAAAGTATGAGAAGTGTCACGAACATAGGTGGGAAGAGATTGAACAAGGGGGGATAAAACAGTGTCAAGGTATGCAGAAATTAGTTCAGTGGGGCAGGAGCAAGCTGAGACAATAGGTCTACCTGGACAGGCAGGTTTGTGAATCTTGGGTAGGAGGCAGAAACAGGAAGTGCGGGGTGTGGGAACTATGAGGTTTGTGGCAGTGGATGGGAGACCCCCAGAGCTAATAAGGTTGGTGATGGTATTGGAGACAATGAGCTGGTGCTCCTTAGTGGGATCATGATCAAGGGGTAAATAAGAGGAGGTATCAGAGAGTTGTCGCTGTGCCTCGGCCAGGTAGAGGTCAGTACGCCAGACAACAACAGCTCCCCCCTTATCAGCAGGTTTTATAGTGAGGTTGGGATTGGTGCGGAGGGAGTGGAGAGCAGAGCGTTTGGAAGGAGTTAGGCTGGAATTAGAACAGGGTGCAGTGAAGTCAAGATGGTTGATGTCCCGTCGGCAATTAGCAATAAAGAGATCCAGAGCAGGCAGAAGACCAGAGCGGGGTGTCCATGAAGAGGAGGAGGGTTGAAGACAGGAGAAGGAGTCATCGCTGGGGGTAGGAGAGTCCTTGTCAAAGAAGTAAGCTCGGAGATGGAGCCGGCGGAAGAATAGTTCAGTGTCATGGCATACACGGAACTCGCTGAGGTGTGGGCGAAGGGAGACAAAGCTGAGGCCCTTACTGAGGACAGAGCGCTCTGCCTCAGAGAGTTGAAGGTCAGAGGGAATGGTAAAGACCCGGCACGGATGAGAGATGGGATGAGAGGGGGGAGGGAGACTGGTAGTGTCGGTGAAGAGGGGAAGGTTGGGGTGAGAGGAAGATGGAGCCTCTGAGGGCCCAGGAGCTGACGATGGGATCTGAGGGAGAGGGGATTGCAGAGTGGTGGTGGGGGAAGGGGAGACAGGAGCCACAATCGCAGCCTGTGAAGACCCGGCCTGGAGTTCAAGGCTGTAGTCGCAGTTGGTGGTTGCACAATCGCTTTGAAGCTGTCCATGGTCATTGGAACACGCAGTGATGGTGCTGGAGTCCGGGTTTTCAATATGCCCTGGGTTGCAGGGGCAGCCGAGATCGACGGCCAGGCCCGGGACGCAATACGAAGACCATGACATGGTAAACTCAAAGAAAGAGCGATTGCATGCATGGATCTGACGGAGGATGAAATAACGGACAGGTCCATTGCAAATGGAGAAGAAGGTGTCCCGGAGGCGTGGAAGGGATTGTGATAGGGACGCCAGGTACCTTCTCATGGCGGAGAGTGTCGCCCTCAGATCTCGACGGGAGAAACAACGGGAGGCAGAGTCATTTAAATGTGAGCACCTGAGATCCTCTGAAGGTCCAAACTGAGAACTCGAAAACGGATCCTGACGCCAACAGGAGTCAGTTAGCGTCGGAGACACGTTCCAAGGAAGGATATATGGCTGTGATAGCGGGTCTGGGTCAAAATATGATCGAAAAGTTGAAGGGCTGAAGGAATTATGGATGGGGAGCAGCGAGAGAGGGTTTCACTGAACTCCCGTCGAAGAGAAGATTTAAACTTCTTCAGTGTAGGCATCACTAGCAGAGGCTTCGCAGTAGTGAATTTGAAGAGCAAACACGATGAAATCTGCAGATGCTGGAAATTTCATCAACACCACACACAAAATGCTGGTAGAACACAGCAGGCTAGGCAGCATTTATAGGGAGAAGCGTTGTCGACTTTTCGGGCCGAGACCCTTCGTCAGGACTAACCGAAAGGAAAGATAGTAAGAGATTTGAAAGTAGTGAGGGAAGGGGGAAATGCAAAATGATAGGAGAAGACCGGAGGGGGTGGGATGAAGCTAGGAGCTGGAAAGTGATTGGCAAAAGTGATACAGAGCTGGAGAAGGGAAAGGATCATGGGATGGGAGGCCTCAGGAGAAAGAAAGGAAGTGGGGGGAGCACCAGAGGGAGATGGAGAACAGGCAAACAACTAAATAGGTCAGGGATGGGGTAAGAAGGGGAGGAGGGGCATTAACAGAAGTTAGAGAAGTCAATGTTCATGCCATCAGGTTGGAGGCTACCCAGCTGGTATATAAGGTGTTGTTCCTCCAACCTGAGTTTGGATTCATTTTGACAATAGAGGAGGCCATGGATAGACATATCAGAATGGGATATAAATAATATACTTATTTATTATGAAATTCCAGTTATATGCATACCTTATCCCTCAGTATCCTCTCCAGTAACTTCCTCACTAAAGGCTTGCTGGTCTTTAGTTCCAAGGTTTTTCTTTGATGTCCTTCTTAAGTAGAAGCACAACATTTACTGTATTCCATTCTACCTGCTCATAATCCATGGCTAACAATGATGCAAGAAAAGAAACATTGGCTAACAATGGATATCCAGGAAGCATGTGGGAAGCAAGAAAAGAAACTGCAGGAGTTCTGGCTGAAACATTTGCATTATTGTTAACCATGGAATACAGTAAATGTTGTGCTTCTACTTAAGAAGGACATCAAAGAAAAACCTTGGAACTAAAGACCAGCAAGCCTTTAGTGAGGAAGTTACTGGAGAGGATACTGAGGGATAAGGTATGCATATAACTGGAAATTTTAAAAAATTAAAAATGTGTTTCATAATTTTAATAAATAAATATATTTACATAATCATTTATACAAATATGACAATAGGGAGAAGTTGGACTTGGACTTTACTCCTTACATAAGAACATAAGAAATAAGAGCTGAATGGGCTGAATGGCCTAATTCTGCTCCAATATCTTATGGTCTTAAATCAGTTCAGACAGATAGTGAGTGCAGAGTCAAGAAGAGGACGTCAGTAGTGAAAAAAAAGACATGATTACTTGACAAGCTGAGGTTTCTGGTGCACAATAACCTTGTGTAAAAATAAGTTGACAAAGGTGCTCTTAAACTTTGAGTTACAAATCTTTTATGTTACAGAGTTTTGGAAACATGAAGAAACTAATAACTCAATATATAAGAACACAAGAAATAGCAGAAGGATAGGCCATCTGGCCAGTCGAGTCTGTACCAATAATCAATAAGGTCCTGCTAATCTGGCAGTGGACTCAACACCACATTCTCCCTTAATTACCCTGCTATTTAAAAATCTAACTAACTGTGTTTAACTATACAGTTCCTTCAAAAAGTATTCACCCCCACAACTATTTTCACATTTTACTGTCTCAGTTTCTAAAATTAATATATTTAAGTAGAATTTTTGAGCTAATCTACAAAACATTATGTATTACGTCAAATCAAAAAAAATCCAAAACCTCTCAACAATGTATTAAAAATTAAAAACCAAAATTGTGAGGCTGAAGTAGTATTCATCCCCTTTGTAATTACTATGCTAACTTTCCTCAGGGACAATACTGTATATTACCTTACCAACTCACCCAATTTGTTGATACAGAAGATTGGAGGATCACCTGTATTCAATGAATTAATATAAAAAAACCCTCTCTCTAAGGTCCAACAGTACGGTAGATTTTCAAAAGACCAAACCAAAATGAAGACAAAAGTGCATTCAAGGCAAGTTAGGGAAATTATTATAGAGATGCACAAATCTGAAGAAAGGTACCAGACCATCTCAAAGGTACCAAACATTAGAACATAAGAATTAGGAGCAGGAGTCAGCCATCTGGCCCATCAAGCCTGCTCCACCATTCAATAAGATCATGGCTGATCTGACCATGGACTCATCTCCATTTAACTGCCTTTTCCCTATAACCCTTAATTCCCCTACTATGCAAAAACCTATCCAACCTTGTTTTAAGTATATTTATTGAGGTAGCTTCCATTGCTTCATTGGGCAGAGAATTCCACAGATTCACCAGTCTTTGAGAAAAGCAGTTCCTCGTTATCTCCATCTTAAGTCTACTCCCCTGAATCTCAAGGCTATGTCTTCTAGTTCTAGTCTCACCTATCAGTGGAAACAACTTTCCTGCCTCTATCTTATCTATCCTTTTCATAATTTTATACATTTCTATAAGATCTCCTCTCATTCTTCTGAACTCAAGTGAGTGCAGTCTCAGGTAACTCATTCTCTCCTCATAATCTAACCCTCTCATCTCTGGAAGCAACCTGATGAAACTCTTCTGCACCGCCTCCAAAGCCAGTATATCCTTCCTCAAGTAAGGAGACCAGAACTGTATGCAGTACTCCAGCGGCAGCCTCACTAGTACCCTGTACAATTGCAGCATAACTCCTCTGCACTTAAATTCAATCCCTCTAGCAATGAAGGCCAGCATTCCATTTTCCTTTTTGATAGCCTGCTGCACCTGCAAACCAACCTTTGTGATTCATGCACAAGCACTCCCAAGTCCCTCTGCACAACAGCATGCTGCAATTTTTTACTATTTAGATAATAATCTGCTCTTCCATTTTTCCTTCCAAAGTGGATGACCTCACATTTACTAACATTGTATTCCATCTGCCAGACCCTTGTCCACTCACTTAACCTCTCTGCAGACTCTCTGTATCTTCTGCACAATTTGCTTTTCCACTCAATTTAGTATCATCAGCAAATTTAGATATACTACACTCGGTCCCCTCTTCCAGATCGTTAATGTATATCGTGAACAGTTGTGGGGCCAGTAACAACCCTTGAAGCACACCACTCACCACTGATTGCCAACCAGAGTAACACCCATGTATCTCAGCTCTCTGCTTTCTTTTAGTTAGCCAATCCTCTATCCATGCTAATATACCCCCAACTCTATTCATCCTTACCTTTTATGCAGCACTTTATCGAACGCCTTCAGGAAATCCAAGTAAATAATGTCCATCTGTTACCCTCTATCCACTGCACTTGTTATATCCTCAAAGAACTCTAGTATGCTTGTCAAACAGGACGTTTCGTTGCTGAATCCATGTTGCATCTGCCTGATGGATCCATTTCTTTCCAGATGCCACGCTATTTCTTCTTTAATGATAACTTCAAGCATTTTACCAACTACAGACATTAAACTTACTGGTCTATAGTTACCTGCCTTTTGCCTACATCCTTTTTTGAACAGTGGTGTAACATTCGTCATCTTCCAATCCGCCAGTACCTGCCCAGAGTGCAGAGAATTTTGGTAAATTATCACCAAATCCTCAACTATATGTTTAGGCATAATACACTGTTTTTTGATCAAACTATTGCACCCTGCATTAATACTCCTTGGAGTACAAGATATGGAGAGGTGATCTTATGCATAGATTAATAGGGGGATGTGCTCATTCTTTATCGCAGGGCTGGGAAATAATAACTACAGAACATAGGTTTAAGGTGAGAGAGGCAAGATCTAATAAGAACTTGAGGAGCAACCTTTATTTTTAGAACAAAAAGGGTGGTATATACATCAGATGAGCTGCCAGAAGAAGTGGTTGAGACAGATACAATAACAATTTTAAGACAGTTGAAGGGGTACATGGATTGGAAAGGTTTAGAGGGTTATAGGCTGAACGTTGATGAATGGTACTAGTTGGATGGGCATCTTGGTTGGCATGGACCAGTTGGGCTGAAGAACCTATAATGTGTGCATGACAGAATCCAGTTTCACACAAACCTCCCAAACCAAAAAGTTACAGATATTTCTGATTTCAAAATAAATGTGCTTTTTGTTGTTAAGTTCTTGACAAAACTATCTCATAGTTAATGAATTTTCCTTTGAAAAATAGTGCCATTGTTCCTCAAATGTTGTATCAACATGTGTACAACAAAATCTAAAATGAAGAAAAAAATTGATAAACTGTTGGTTGAGGATAATTTGATGTGGATAATTATTGTTTTAATGAAGGCCTTAAAATATAAAAGCAATAACATTCTGTTCAACCTCACAAGAATAATTGATAAACCCATCAGACTCTTTGAATCACACTTCAGAGAAAAAAAAATGCCCTTCAAGAAGGTGCAGAAAAGTCTACTAAAATAACACCAGAGGCAATGTACTTCATCCTGAGAAGATGGGGTCATTCTTCTTTTAGCAGAGAAGGTTAAGGTAAGATTTAATAATTTTGTTGGAATAAGTAAAAGAAAGGTGTTTCCATCCCTAGGTAGGATTTATTCAAAGGACATGCATTTAAGGTGAATTGTCAAAAAGACTAGAAAGGGAAAATGCTGCAGGTTATTCTGATATGGTCAAAAATGTTATTGAAAAGGAAAATTTGCGGTGATGTTCAAGAAAGACCAGGAAATCCAACTAATAGATTTTTTTTCTCCTGCCTCACCTCCTCGCCCCCCCACTCATCCCTGAAAAAGTGAAAATGCAATAAGACAAATAGCTTCCTCCTGTGCTATATGATTCTTCACGCAATGCCACACAATCTGTTATATCCACCTAAACCTATTTCAAACATATCTACAATGCAGAACGAAAACTTCTTGGAAGAAACTGAAATCCAAAAATCTCTGACTGAAGGGGCAGTGCCACAACTGAATCTCCTTGGCACCAAAGTTGGTGGAATATTATTTAATATTTCAAGGCTAGTAGTTTTGCAGAAGAAGCTGGTTTTAACATCAGTATATGCTAATCATTGATAGCTAATGTACAGGCACAAGAAGTTATCAAAATAGCTAATGGAATGTTGAATTCCAATCTGGTTCAGCTTGGAATTCAAGTCAGAAAATTATGCTTCAATTTTGGATAGACATTATCCAGGGTAATGCAATCTGTCCTAAGCCACTGACCTTTGATAGATCAGTTTCATGAGATTGATTTTGGTAATGGGTTTATTATTGCTACATGTACCAAGATACATTGAAAAACCTAGTTTTATAACCCATTCATATAGAAACTTACAAATCACAAGTTCTTTGAGGTAGTACAAGGGGAAAGCAATAATAGGGAAAATGCAGTGCAGATGGATAAGATAGATTGTGATGACAACTTCGCAAGATAGAGCTGGGGCAGTTCAGATCCAAGAGATTCAGGCCAAAATAGAATGATGAATTATTAAATTAGGTTACAGCAACTTGGCTTACATTGGTTTACACTTAATAAATTGAAGGCTTTTCCAATTGAGATATTCAAAAAGATTAAAAGGATTAAATTCACTGGGTACAGAAAAGTCAATGCCCTACCAAACCACCATCACCCAACAAAAGACAATGGAACTGTTACCCTCAATGGACCCTGGATGATGGGATAACCAAAATTATCAAGACCAAGAGGTATATAGGTAAATGAAGATATCAAAGGGTGCACATAAATACAGAATAAATATATGTACTACATCTATGATCTAAATGCACAACGGAACAGATTTATAGGGTTGAACAAACTACAACAAAATCCTTAGCTGACTCACTCTTAATGTTTAATTGTCTTTGACTCCAACACATCAGAACAATTATTTTTCATTTACAGTTTTGCCCACATATTTTTTTCAATTGTGCTGTGGATTTTTAAAATAATTTCTACATTTACAGTTTGTGACTTAGAAATATAACTGCAGGACACCTTTTCTACTTACATTATATAATTTAAACATTATGTTATTCAGAACAAAGCATGATCAAGACAATTCCAAATGGCTTCATGCTGTGCTATATGATTCTTCCAACAATACTATACACACCCTTACATCCATCTAAACTTATTCAAGCTTCATCTGACCTCATCTACATGAGTTCTAGAAAGGGAATGGAATACTCAAACCTCTGACTCAAGTAGAAATCCCACAACTAAATCACACTTGTTTGTACTTTCTCTAAATGAGCCTTTATAAAGGTTAAAGTAGACCTGAGCATAATTCACCTGGCACATACTGCATTTAGCTCCTTTGAAAGTTGGGCCCCTAGCATCATTTTGTTTTTAGGATAGATTGCCTCAGATAGTTTGAGTCTCCTTTAATTGGCTTACTTTAACAAGTTATAACCAGTCTTTGGCAATGGATTATCCTCTATGCTTCAGGGATCTGTGTGCCCTCCTCTCCAGTTCTTTTTTCATGGTCTCCTGCAGAGCTCCCACTGTCCACAACTGCTTTCTCTATTTTCTTCTGCAGGTTTGATCTCATTCATTCTCTGTTACAGACTCAGTCCCACTGTGGTTAAAACAGTGATTCCCGATCACACAACATACAGCAAGATAACACAGCTCAGCTTAGCTCTTCAACTCAACTCTCATCATCTCCCAGGGTTATTTGGTTCAAGCCTCCCCTTCTTGGCTTACCAGGCACAGGAAAGGTTCCTTCCTTGTAAGGCACAATAACTGTGAGATATTTCTTGAAAGGGTTATATCCTTCCTAGGCTAACCTCTAGCTCTGAAAGCCCTGCAACAGTTCTTATTCAGTCTGTACTAAATAAACTCTGGCCATTTTATCAGGTGCACCTGTACACCTGCTCATTAATGCAAATATCTAATCAGCCAATCATGTGACAGCAGCTCAATGGATCATAGCATGCAAACACAAGTCCATAAGACACAGGAGCAGAATTAGGCCTTTTGATCCATAAAGTCTGCTTCACCATTCAATCATGACTGTTCATTTTTCCCCTCCTCAGCCCCACTCCCTGGCCTTCTCCCCCTAACCTTTGATGCTATGTCAAATCAAGAACCTATCAATCTTTGCCTTAAATACACCCAACAACCTGGCCTCCACAGCTGCCTGTGGTAATAAATCCCACAAATTTTACCACCCTCTGGCTAAAGAAATTTCTCCACATCTCTGTTTTAAATGGACACCCCTCTATCCTGAGGCTGTGCCCCCTTGTCCTAGACCATAAGAAACATCCTTTCCACATCTACTCTCGGCCTTCCAACATTCAAAAGTTTTCAATGAGATCCACCCCCCCTAAATTCCAGTGAGTACCAACCCAGAGCCATCAAACACTCCTCATATGATAACCCTTTCATTCCTAGAATCATCCTTGTGAACCTCCTCTGAACCCTCCCCAGTGCCAACACACATTTTCTCATGTGAGGGGCCAAAAACAATTCACAATACTCAAGGTGAGATCTCACCAGTACCTTATAAAGCCTCAGCATTACATTCCTGCTCTTGTATTCTAAACCTCTTGAAATGAATGCTAACATTGCATTTACCTTCCTCACTACAGACTCAACTTGCAAGTTACCCTTTAGGGTGTTCTGCACAAGGACTCCCAAGTCCTTTTGCATCTCAGATTTTTTGATTTTCTCATCATTTAGAAAATAGTCTTCACATTTATTTCTACTACCAAAGTGTATTACCATGCATTTTCCAACATTGTATTTCACATTCTCCTGATCTGTCTAAGTCTTTCTGAAACCTACCTGTTGCCTCAACACTACCTGCCCCTCCACCATCTTTATATCATCTGCAAATTTGGCAACAAGGCCATCTATTCCATCATCTAAATCACTGATACACAGCGTAAAAAGACGCAGTCCCAACACCGACCCCTGCGGAACACCACTAGTCACTGGCAGCCAACCAGACAAGGATCCTTTGATTCCCACTCGCTGCCTCCAACCAGTCAGCCAATGCTCTAATCATACCAGTAAATTTCCTGTAATACCATGGGCTCCAAACTTCGTAAGCAGCCTCATGTGTGGCACCTTGTCAAAGGCCTTGTGAAAGTCCAAATATACAACATCCTTTGCATCCCCTTTATCTATCCTACTTGTAATCTCCTCGAAGAATTCCAACAGGTTCGTCAGGCTGGATTTTCCCTGAAGGAAACCATGCTGACATTATCCTATCTTGCCTTGTCTCACCAAGTACTCCATCACCTCATCCTTAACAATTGACTCCAACATCTTCCCAACCATTGAGGTCAGGCTAACTGGTCTATAATTTACTTTCTGCTGCCTTCCTCCTTTCTTAAAAAGTGGCGTGACATTTGCAATTTTTCAGAATGATCATTACTAATGCCTCCACAATCTCTATCTCTTTCAGAACCTTAGGGTGCAGTTCATCTGGTCCGGGTGATTTATGTTCCCAGAGGTCTTTTGGCTTTTTGAGGACCTTCACTCTTGTCATAATAATTTCTCTTCCCTTACACCCTTCAACACCTGGCACGCTGCTAGTGTCTTCCACAGTGAAAACTGATGCAAAATACTCATTTCATTCATCTGCCATCTCCTTGTCCCCCATTATTATTTCTCTGGCCTCATTTTCTAGCGGTTCTATATCCACTCTCATCTCTCTCTTATTTTTTTACATCCTTGATAAAGCTTTTACTATCCACTTTGATATTGTTTGCCGGTTTGCTTTCATACTTCACCTTTTCCCTCCTAATAATTCTTTTATTTGCACTCTGTAGGGTTTTAAAAGCTTCCCAATCCTCTATCTTCCCACTAATTTTTGCTTTGTTGTAAGCCCTTCCTTTTACTTTTACATTAGCTTTGACTTCCCTTGTCAGCCACAGTTGTACTATTTTGCCATCTGAGTATTTCTTCATTTTTGGAATACATCATTTTTCCAAAAATTAATTGGTTAAGAAGTTCAGTTGTTGCTCAGACCAAACATCAGAATGAGCAATAAATGTGAGCTAAGTGACTTTGACTATGGCATGATTGTTGGTGCCAGACTGGGTGGTTTGAATATCTCAAAAAGTGTATCTCTTGAGATTTTCATGCACAACAGTCTCTAGAGTTTACAGAGAATGGTGTGAAAAACAAAAAACATCTGGTGAGTGCCATAAAACAGAAAATGCTGGCAGAACTCAGCAGGCCAGACAGCATCTATGGGAGGAGGTAGTGACGACGTTTTGGGCCGAAACCCTTCATCAGGAGTGAAGTCACATGGGATGAAGGGTTTCGGGCCGAAATGTCGTCACTACTTCCTCCCATAGATGCTGTCTGGCCTGCTGAGTTCTGCCAGCATTTTGTGTTTTTATTTATTTCCAGCATCTGCAGATTCACTCGGGTTGCCTAGTGAGTGCCAGTTCTGTGGGTGAAATCACCTTGTTAATAACAGAGGTCAGAAGAGAATAGCCAGACTGGTTCAAGCAGTCAGGAAGGTGACAGTAACTCAAATAATCACGCATTGCAGCAGTGGTGTGCAGAAGAACATCTCTGAATGCACAGCAAGCCAAACCTTGAAGTGGATGGGTTAAGCAGCAGAAGACCACTAATATGCAGTCAGTGGCCACTTTTTCAGGTGCAGGACACACCTAATAAAGTGGCCATAGGGTGTATGAAAATGTCATCAAGAAGATAAACAGTCATTTCAAAATATGAAGAACCATAAGGATTTGATGGACACAGAACAAACCCATTTTGAAGTCATTGGTTATTTTTCCTTTCATGAGAATCTGACTTCTTTTTGCTCAGAGTAGAGCACACTTATAGTTATAAACTTTCAGCCACTGTCATGGTAACCTGGGGAGAATATAAAAAATGTAATTAATGCAAATATACAAGGGAAGCTCCATTCAAATTCCAGAAAGCTGAATTAAATAAAAGGTTTAGATAGTTGAATTCCATGGATCTGGTGATTGAAATAAAACTATAACAATTAGACTATAACTTTCCCAAGTACATAACATGGACGATTATGTGAGTTCCGTAAGTTAGCATTGGATAGAAGAACTTTCATATTTGGCTTTGACTTCGGATTATTTTCAAAGCCCTCATCATCTCACTTTTAATGTATCTTATTATCGTTTTATGCAGATCAATACCCACAACTGCTCTTGCATTTAATTTTAATGCTTAGTTAACAATGTCTTAGAAGCAGAGTGTTTTTGACAAGCTGGATTAGCTATTCGGTATTTGGTCTTGAAAATAAATACCATCTGGACTCATTGACTGTCCTTTCTGAAGCAATTCTTGTCACATTCACTGTTATATTCACATTTCTTAGGATAGGAAAAAGTCGGTCAAGCTTTAAGGATTCATATGATCCGCTGTTTTCTATACTCCTGCATTTCTATACTCCATTTTTCACAGGCACAATCTCTTCAGAATCTCTTATTCTTTCTCTATTGACTTATAGTGCATACATACAGTATATGTTGCACAATCCTTGCATAAACTCATTTTCATTAATCGTGGCTTTTTTCCTTATTAGGATCATGGATTTTCTGGAACAGTTCAGTACTTATAGATGCTGCCAAACAAATGGCAATTACAAAGCAAGTTCTGCATCACATTTAACCCCCAACTCCACACTCAGTATATCTGTCCCAAGAACTACTGGCATAACCTTTATAATGCAATGCAAGAACTCCCTCACCTTAACCGTTTGATCCGCACTGTCCTTGTATGATAAGAGTAGAGCATTTAGCTACCATGCGTCTTAATGAATCAACAGAGACAATATGATTTGCAGGGGGAAATATACATAGAAATGATTTTGTGCTACTATAAATAAACTAATTATGTCTCTGAAATGAAATATCTGATTTCCCTATTTAGAAGAAGACATTAACTTGTTTATTTGAAATTTGTTCACAAATTTATTGAAGTAGTAAACAGAAGGATATACTTATAACATCAAAGCTAATTTGGTTTTAAAAAAAGTACACTCTCTATCCAAATATACAACATTCTAAATGGGCTGGATCTGACTCAAAGGTGATATTTCCCACTTTCCCCTGAAAGTTACCAGGGCACTTGTCCCTACATACCTTTAGTCGCAGAGTTTGAGTAATACAGAGCAGACACAGGCCATTTGGCCCAATAATTCCATGCTACATAACTAGTCCCAATTTCCTGCAATTTGGATAATATTCCTCTAAGTTCTGCCCCCCATGTACATTTCAAAGCACTTTATAAATGATACTACTGTATCTGTCTCAGCTACTTCCTCTGATGCACTATCCCAATTTTCTGACTTTATGGCAGAAGGAAAATCATTGAAACAGATGAAGTTGGTTGGACTTTAGAAACTGCCCTGAGGCAGTAACGTCCTGGGGCTGAAATTATTTTCTTCTGACAACTTCAGTCATCTTCCTTTGTTTTCTTGTTTGGTCAGGCTACGATGAAGTCTGGAGTTGAGAGGTCCTAACGTGAGCATCAGTGAGTACCCCTTGATAACACTGTTGTGACAGCTTCCATTACTTTGCTGATCATTCAGTGTGGACTTTACATGCAAAAATCTTGAGGGGTCCACACCATATCATTCCTATTGCTCTGCAACAACGGATTGCAGCACTGACTTCTTGTCCCAGTGAGAATTCACCCTGCACCAGGCCTAAGCTGGTGCAGTTCAGAAAATCCATTCATTTCACTGGGTAAGTTTCATGAAATTTTCATTTATTTTAAATTAATTAACTTTCAAGTTCTTCATTTTTAATTTAAATATGATTAATTTTAAAGTTTAATAATTGTTAAATGCAAATTTCAGAGATAGAGGCAATGTTAAAAGAATTTCAAAATGCTTTAAAAAATGCTTCTGGGAACAGAATTTGCCATTTTCAATAGAAACACCCCTATTTGTGCAGGATTTAGCTCATTAGAACTGGATTTGGCAACTGGTTCTCCTGCTGCAGATAAGTGCAGATTATAGAGCACCAGGTATCAGTGGCTCACGGAGCAAAAGGTTGGACTTAATAGAGCTCTCAATCCCTCATTGTGCGCCATAGTATTAAAGGTCCTTAGCTGCTAAATGTCATCGTCTTGCAGTGCTCCCATTAAACATCACTCCCATCTACAATTTACAGATGTTAATTATTCTGAATTGTCAGCTGCTTTTCAACCCTACCATTCCACGTCAAACAATTGTATTCACCATAATTAATTGTGAATTCTGTGTTAGAGGAAATATTTTCAGCATGGTATAAATATCACTTATTAGTCCAGCTGCACACAAAGGTGTTAATGTTTTTGTTCAATGCAAGTCTGAATTACTGTAATCTTAGTCCTACAAAAAATAATGGCAACAATTCCCACAGGAAGGCACAACTTTATCTGTAGCCTGCCTTTGATGTCTCAGAGGAAGGATGGTACACTTTCCATATCAACAAATGAAAGCCAATTTAAAAGCAGTTGCAGGAATATTGCTGTACTGATTAAAACATTTCTAATTGAAATAAATAGCATTGTCAGTGAGCTCACAAAATGCTATTAGAGATATGCCCTGAGTGTCATAGCTTCATGAGTGATTCATCTATTCTGTGCAAATAGAGGGAGTTTATAAAAAGCAGAAAGCAATATTTCCACATCATAATCTTCTAGTGGTGGGATGCAAAAAGTCCCATGAGATGCTCTTGACAGAGCAAAGGGGAAACTAAGGAACAGAAAGATGGAAATGCACTGCAAAAGTTCAATGTGAGGTCACATTTAGCAAATCCCTTTGGAAATTCAAAATGGATGATAAACTTGAAAATAGACATCAATAAGCAAAAGTACAATTTATGAATGCAGCCATGAAGTGGGTAGCTAATAATGATAATCAAATGAACTATATTTCTGATTAATAAAATGCACTGGCAGTCCAGTGTATCTAACCTCAAATTGACTCCCCCTGCAGCAAAAGTGTGGAAGAATTTAAGACTCTTTGGATATGTAGGGGTTTGCCTGATCGCTTGTGAATGCTCTTAAAATTCAGCTGAAGTCTTTGCAACAAGGATGTTGTGGTGCCACATTTATGTAATGTTCTTGTTTGTTGCAATTTAGTCCTAAGTTCAAAGTCACGATGTTTGTTACAATCTAATTCTAAGTTCACAGTCAAGCAATGTTATTGTTAAGTGCTTTTAGTTATGTATACTGTGTCTATATAATGAAGTGTGTCTGAGAGCTAAGCAGAGCCTCTATGTACCACTTTTAGGTACAAGAGGCTCTCTGTGATATCATGTAATAAAGTCCTTTAGTCTGAAACAATTTTCTGAGTTGGCCTGATCTAGTCTGTCTGCTGCTCCTGAGATTTATCCGCAACAGTTTGGCGATGAGGATGGGATCCTCAATTTAGTCTCCTAGCTGAAAGGGGGAGGCAGGATCCAAAAAAGAAACCTAGGCGGAAAAGGATAAGCAAGACAGAAAGGTGCCTTCCAAGTTGGGAAGGATAATCAGTCTCCTAGCTGAAAGAGAGATGGTGGGGGGGGGGCCCATAGGGGTACCAAGGTAGCTACCGATTTATTCCACAATCCAACTCAGAGACCTGTGCAAAGACAGAGGAAACACACCAGTGAGCCCTCATTGTGTACATAGTGTGTATAAAGAAACATTGTAGGAGGTCAGTGGGAGACGCTCATGGAGTGAGTACTGTTTCAGATTCGCTCCATAACCTTTACTTTTTTTAACCTTTGATCACCCTTATTCAACTTATTTTTACCTACACCAAAAGACTCTTACTATTTTTTTGGATTTATCGTTAAGAGTTTATTGTGAATTTTTGAGGATATGCACTCAGAAATGTCTCTTAGATCTAAAGAACGGCAATCTGGGCAGAACCCGAACGGTAACGGAAAGAAGCAAGCTAATCCGCAACACACTGAATTAACTTATGAATTGTTTCTGGAAGTTACGGATAAAAAGTTTTTTGAACAACAACAAATTTTTAAACAAGATATAAAGGCTTTTCAAGATTACATGGATAAGACGGATTCAGTAATTAACCAGCAGCAAGCTCTTATCACATCTCTGCAAGAAGATGCTCGGAAACGGGATTTGATAATTGAAAAATTGCAACAAGATTTAATTTCGACCATGAAACTGGTGGAAACACTTAAAGCCAAGAGTGTCGACTTTGAGAATCGGTCCAGAAGACAGAACCTACGTATACTTGGTCTCCCAGACGGCATAGAAAAAGACGACCCTTCGAAATATTTTGCTCAACTTTTAAAAGATGCGTTCCCATCAGTTTTCCCAGATAACCCTCCGTTACTTGATCGCGCACATAGAATTAGGCGTCAATCATCGAGTGTTCCAACTAAACCTTCGGTTGTAATTGTCCGGTTTCATTATGTACACGATAAAGAACAACTTATTCGTGTGGCTCGGCAGGTAGGAATGGTTAAATTTCAAGATTACTATTTCCATTTGGTTGAAGATTTTAGTTCTGAAGTTATGAAGAAAAGGCTTCTTTTTAAGCCTCTGATGTCTGAATGTTATGAGAAAAATCTAAAACCTGCGCTCTTATACCCTGCGAAGCTCAGAATCTCTCCGCCGAATGCTCCACGTCAGGTTTTCCTTTCTACATCTGAAGCGAGAAGTTATCTGGAGGAGAACTTCCCTACTGATACAGACACTAATCTCTAATGAATGAGTGATTCTGATCGTGTAAGATGGTTTTCGATTCCTCAAACCAGATTTAGTTTCTGGCTATTGGTGTAGGCCAGGGGTCAGCAACCTTTACCACTGAAAGAGCCACTTGGACCCGTTTCCCACAGAAAAGAAAACACTGGGAGCCGCAAAACCCGTTTGACATTTAAAATGAAATAACACTGCATACAACGTTTTTTTTGCCTTTATGCTATGTATAAACAAACTATAATGTGTTGCATTTATGAAATTGATGAACTCCTGCAGAGAAAACGAAATTACATTTCTGCATGCAACAAAAACATTTTGAACTCCGAAAAAAAGACGTTGGGTTGAAGGTTACTTTTAAGTAAAATACTCAATGTCTATTTGAGTTCTTCTTGTATTTATGAAAAACACTGAACTTAAATTTTCCGCCAGCAGCAAACCAAAAATAACGTCAGCCAGGTGTCAACCTGAAAAATAAAAGGACTATTTCACTGAACAATGAAAAAATATGAATATTCCTAAAATAATAGGCAATTAAAATATGTATCATACTTGGTTAATGGGATTTCTGCTCCTGGACCTCAGCGCACAGCATCTGCACATCAGGGCTGTATGACGTCACCTTCATCTTTACACAGGATCGCAAGCTGTCATCTGTGAGGCATGCACGATGTTTGTTTTTAATAAAGTTCATGTTGGAGAACACCTGCTCACATACATATGTGGATCCAAAGATCGACAGGACTCCAAGCGCATACTTTTTAATGTTTACATAAATGTCGGGGATAGCAATCCATGTTTCGAACACAAGTTTGTCTGGTTTAGGGAGGTTTTCAATATCACTCCATTTGTGATTCCGAGCAAGAACGGCCTTCTGGCGGGCAACATCTTCAAGGTCTGCTGCCAAGCGTCTAAACTTGGACACCCATATGTCTTTGTCGGCTATTTCGGCCAGTTCCATCTCAAGATCAGGTTTACTCACACCTGCCAATGCAGTCGTATTCAGTAGAGATGAATCGATGCTTGGGGGAGTGACCGGGAAGGATAATGTGTTTTTTTTCCTCTCTGAACTCACAGAAGCGTTTCCCAAACGATGTTTGCATTGCGATGATTGCAGAATGTAAATACTCCGAACTTATCATGTCGTGACCTTGTTTGAACTCTCTCAAATTGGGGAAGTGAGACAAAGTGCCTTTCTGTCAATCTCTGGCAAGCACTGTCAACTTGCGCTCGAATGCCAAAACTCCTCCAACATGTGTAGGGCTGTACGTCCTTTCCCCTGAAGAGCTGTGTTCAGCGTGTTCAGGTGCGCTGTCATGTCTACCATGAAGTGTAGCTTTCCCAGCCCTATGCTGCCCAGGAAAGTTTTCACTTCTTCCAGACACGCGACAAAGCATTTCAGCACCTCCCCTCTGGACAGCCACCGGACTTTGTTGTGCAGCAGGAGATCAGAATATGCGCTTTCCAGCTTGTCCAGTAACAAACGGAATTGACGGTGATTTAAACTTTTTGCCATTATTTTATTGACAATCTGAATGACAACATCCATTACTTCTGTGCATTCCGGAGGAAATGTTTGAGCGCACAGTGCCTCTTGGTGCAAGATGCAGTGAAAAATCAGCAGCTTTCTGTCCAGCGACTTCTGCAGTAAAGCCACAATTCCCTTGTGCGTTCCCGTCATATTCGGTGCCCCATCAGTAGCTACTGACACAAGGTGGGTAGTCTTTATTCCTTTGGCTCTTAAACAATTCAAGACAGCCTCACAGATGTCCACCCCCCGTGTTTGGTCTTTTAGAGGTATCAACTCAATCAGTTCTTCCTGTGGCCCGGCAGAGTTTACATACCGGCAGAACAACGCTATTTGTTCAATATCACCTTTGTCTTTAGACTCGTCACAGGCAATCGAGTAGGCCACAGCTGAAATGATGTCTTTAATTTGCTGTCTTGTGATGTCTTCGGCCATTTTTATGGTTCTGTCTTTGACAGTCTTTGCAGAGAGGGGCATATCCCTGATTTTCTGCACAATTTCACTCGTTTTTAAAGTCCGTGAATAGATGTTCTGAAATCTTAATGAAAGATTCTTTTATATATTCACCATCTGTAAACTGCTTCCCGTGCCTGACTATTTCCTGAGCGGCAATATAACTAGCGTATGTCGTTGGTTTTCCGGACTTCATCCATTGCTTGAAATGATTTTTGCTCAGATCAACCTTCCGCATCAGTTCCGAAACGGCTTTTTTTCTCTCATCTCCATCCGGATATTTTTGAGCAAAGGCTGTGTGTTTATTCTAGAAATGCTTTGCAACATTTGACTTTTTGTTGTTTGCTAGTTTCTCATTGCATTTCTATTAAATTTACGGATACAGCTTCTAATGTTAGACAATGGTGATTTGATTCTACCTTACTGCAAGATCAGGATTTTATTAAATTTATGAAGGAACAGATCGATTTCTTCTTTTCAACTAATTCCACGGATGATATTTCTTGTGGAACACTTTGGGACACTTTTAAAGCGTATATACGTGGACAGATTATCTCTTACTCTGTTGGTCTGAGAAAATGTATTAAGAAGGAAACTTTTATTGGTTGATAAAATTAAAGAGATTGACAAGAAATATTAGATCACGCCTAGTAAGGAGCTTTACAAACAAAGGGTTGAACTTCAAACAGAACATAGTTTATTACTTACATCTCCGATTGAAAATCAATTAATGAAAATCAGATCTGATTTTTATATACATAGTGATAAATCAGGCAAACTGTTAGCTAGTCAGTTGAAGAATGATTTGGTTAAACATCAAATCACTAAGATTCGTCAACAGAATGGGGATTTGACAGTTAACCATGATGAGATAAATAAGTAATTTCAAGATTTTTATACCTCCCTGTATCATTCTGAATTCCCTCAGGATCATAATACCATGTGTGATTTTCTTGGGAAATTGAATTTTCCAAAATTATCATCCGATGATCTTTCAATATTAGATACTCCTATTACAGACGCAGAAATTAAAGGGGTTATTTCCTCAATGAATTCTATGAAAGCACCAGGCCCAGATGGGTATACAGTAGAATTTATTAAATGTTTTTCTGCTACTCTTTCTCCTTGGTTATGCAGGGTTTTTGAAGAAGCAATTAGATTGGGGAATTTGCCACAATCTTTTTATAGAGCTTCCATTTCTTTAATATTGAAGAAAGATAAAGACCCTACTGACTGTGCATCCTATAGACAAATATCTTTATTGAATGTAGACTCCAAGATCTTTTCCAAGTTACTGGCATCCAGGCTGGAGAAGGTATTACCCCAAATTATTTCGGAAGATCAAACCGGTTTTATTAAAAATCGCTATTTTTTTAATGTTAGGAGATTATTGAATATTGTTTATACTCCTTCACATAGCACTTCAGAATGTGTTATTTCATTAGATGCGGAGAAAGCATTTGATAGAGTTGAATGGCCATACTTATTTACTGTGCTTGAGAAGTTTAATTTTAGTCCGACATTTATTTCCTGGATTAAACTGATTTATCACACTCCAGTAGCCTCGGTGTTTACTAATAATCAAAGATCTCCCTTTTTTCCTTTATTTCGGGGCACTAGACAGGGTTGTCCTCTTAGCCCATTATTATTTAATATTGCTTTAGAACCTTTGGCAATTGCCACCAGAGAATCACAGGATATTTTGGGTATTAATTGGGGGACAGATATTCATAAGTTATCTCCATATGCAGATGATTTATTATTATTCATTTCTAACCCTGAGAAGTCTATTCCAGCAGTTTTATCATTATTGGCTCAATTTAGTGAGTTTTCTGGGAATAAGTTAAATCTTAATAAGAGTGAATTGTTTCCTTTGAATAGACAAGTCCCAATTTATGGAAATTCACCTTTTAAATTAGTTAATGACTCTTTTACTTATTTAGGGATCAAAATCACAAAAAAAACATAAAGATTTATTTAGATTTAATTTTTTACCCTTAATTGATCAGATTAAATACTTGTTTACTAAGTGGTCACCATTATCTTTATCTCTGATAGGTAGGATTAATGCTATTAAGATGGTTATTTTTCCTAAGTTTTTATATATTTTTCAAGCGGTACCAATTTTTATTCCGAAATCTTTTTTTTACTAATGTTGATTCAAAAATTTCCTCATATATATGGCAGAATAAAAATCCCAGGTTAGGTAAAATATACTTACAGAAGACAAAGAAGGAAGGCGGGTTAGCATTACCTAATTTCAGATTTTATTATTGGGCAGTTAATATTAGATATTTGTTATGTTGGTTGAAAGACTGGGATGGATCTTTTAGCCCTCATTGGGTGAGTTTGGAAATTAAATCGGTACCAGGTTTTGCACTGGGTTCTATTTTAGGGACTTCTCTCCCCTTTGCTCTTTCTAAATTGCCGAAATGAATTGACAACCCGATAGTTAAACATACTTTACGTATATGGTTTCAATTTCGGAAATTTTTCGGGTTGACTCAGTTCGTTTTAAATACTCCTATTGTACCTAATTGTTTTTTCCACCCTTCAATTATAGATCAAGGTTATTCGGCTTGGAAAACTAAGGGATTACTAAGATTTTCTGATTTATTTTTGGACAATTGCTTTATGTCTTTTGAACAATTATCTAATAAATATAATTTGCCTGGACTTCATTTTTTTTTAGATATTTACAGATTAGGCATTTTTTAAGTACTGTACTTCCTACGTTTCCAAATTTTGTGTCTTTAGATATTTTGGAGAGTTTGTTTGAATTAAACCCTTTTCAAAAAGGGCTAATATCAAAACTTTATAATATAATTATGAAGATACGTTCAGAGCCCCTTTATAAGACAAAAAATGATTGGGAAAGAGAGCTTAATCTTATTATTCCTATTGAGACTTGGGATAGAATTCTTCAGTTAGTTAATACATCATCTATATGTGCCAAACATTCATTAATACAATTTAAGGTCGTACATAGGGCCCATATGTCCAAGGATAAATTAGCTCATTTTTATTCTTATATAAATCCTATTTGTGATAGATGGCAATCTGAAACAGCATCTTTAACTTTAACAAAGGTTTTGGTCATGTCCGCTTTTGAAAAAACATGAAAGATATTTTTTGATATTATCTCTGCGGTATTGAACATCGATTTACAACCCCATCCTATTACCGCAATTTTTGGTTTACCAATGATGGACTTACTTCATTTATCTTCTCCCGCCTGTTGAATGATTGCATTTTTCATTCTAATGGCTAGAAGATCTATTTTGCTGAATTGGAAGGAAATTAATCCTCCCACTGTATTTCATTGGTTTTCTCAAACTATGTTATGCTTAAATTTAGAAAAAATTAGAAGTGGTGTATTTGATACTTCTATTAAATTTGAAAAAATATGGAGACCATTTATTCAATATTTTCATATGATGTAATATGACCCTGTTCCAAACCTATTTGTTTTTCCAGCTTTAATCTTATTTATGTTGAGAGGAGCGGAGTTGACGACATTGATGATTATATATTCTTGTGAGATATTATAAACAGCCCTTTATTTTTCTTTTTCTAGTTTTTCTTTTTTTTCTTTTTTTGCTTTTTTTCTTCATTAGCTATTAGATTAGTAGTTTAGTTATTTTTGCATATCATTTTTTTTCCTTTTTTTTCTGTTTTTTTATATTATATATTATGAAATATCTTGATTTACCTTGTTCATACATATACTGTATTGTTCATGTTTTGGGAATACTCATTTATACTGTAATCATTGCTTATGTATTCTTTCATGTGCAATGGGAATGTGTATGTTTGTAATCCCTTTATTAATATATCAATTGTATTTTGTTCATATTATTAATAATAATAAAAAGATTGGAAAAGAAAGAAACATTGTGCTGTCTTAACTGAAATTAAAATTCTAAACAGGAAAAATGGGAAGTGCTAGCAGTCGATCAGCTAATGCTGATCCTGCTAATAAACTGAAGAGTTCCAGAAGTAAGACAAAGGCTTTGAACACTCAACTGCAGGTAGGAAAAAAAACGCCAAAAAAGATTAAAAAGGTAAAACAGCACCACCAGCAAATAGGAGACCCCTTAGATCCGCCTGGATCCAAGCGGATATGGTAATCAGAGAGACCGGAGATGATCGTTATGCAGTAACATTCAGTAATGATTTGTATGAGTGATCACATGGGGATTGGCCGTATGGGGGAAGTTTTAATTTCAGACTAATCCAGCACTGGGAGGACGCCACCCGAAAAGGGGACAGCAACCCAAATTGGGATGCTGATAAAGATGTTTTAAATGATGGAAGGAGGTGGCTAAAAGACACCAACCTCCAAAGAAAAAGGAGATTAAGCAGCCTGAAACAGAGAAGGCTGGGGCTAAAATGAAACCTGTCATGGGACTTTATCCACAACTCCCCATAGTGGCCAGCGCCCCATTGGCACCCAATAGTGAAACAGACGATCTAATAATGACAATGACTGCCTTAGAACAACCCGCACCCACTCCTTACAACCCCCCATGCCGGAAATTCAGGCCTCTGACACCCCCAGTGGAGCAGACATCACTATAACGAGAGAAGGGTCTCAGGAAAGAGGAACTGAAGGAATTGTTAGCAGTACTAGAGATGAGAAAAAAATATGCCTGAGAAAGGCAGAGAAAAGAGAGGCAGGAAAAGAGAAAATCAGAATGGAGGATAAGCTTTTAACAGACACCTTCATTATATCTAAACAGCCCCGCTTCCCCTGCTGGGTCTGCAGACCCTTTGTAAATTAGGGGCAACACTGCACTGTACAGTTGAAGGTATTTGCATGGAGCTTCCTCAAACTAGGATCCTTCAAATGCTATAGTTAATGAATGGGTGAGAAAAGGACAGTTCAGGACCCATACTATACTGTCGGCAGCTGGATAGCAATCTCTGTGCTTGGCAGGTTCAGAGACTGTATGACACATTGATAGGATGAGCCAATCTCTACATGCAAAATCTGTAGTACTTGATTAACAGCAGCTGAGAAAAGAAGGAGTTCCGTTGCATGGTCTATTACACTTTACAAACTGACCCACACTATGATCAGGCTGTGCACCCTTATTTAAACGGTAAAGCTGAAGGCAACACTATGTGTATTTTGGTCCCGAGGGATTAGGGCTCCTGGTAGACTTAGTGGAAGATCAGAAAAAAAATATTTCAACTAGAGGACTCCTCAATGCCTCATCTGACAGTGGCCATAAAACCACCAGCAAAGCCTAAAGATATCGGGATGATGATAAAACAATTGGCGTAAGAAGCCAAGGCTGTTTATACCATAACTCTGCCAGTACTGGGACAGGAAGCCCGAATAGAATTCTTTTAACGAAAAAGAGGGGAGAAGTATGTTGAAGTCCGAGAGCTGGGAAACAACCTTTGAAAAACAACAACCACCAGCAGAAGACCCTCTACTTCTCCCTAGAGCCTTTGTGCGGGTACCAGGAAATCTAGGGTCCCAACATATAAATCATGTGAGAAAGGCCCAAACAGCTCTGGAGCATAAAGTTACTCTAAAAAAGAATGTGCCACTGCCCTGTATTAAACAGTACCATATGGCTACTGAAGCTGAAGAAGGTATCGTTCCAGTAATTGACTCATTGCAGCAAGGGGTGCTGGTGAAGACACACCGCCTGTGTAACACCCCTGTATTACCTATTCCAAAACCAGGCCAGAGTGGCATTTTGTGCAGGACCTAAGAGCCATTAATAAGACCTAATAATCCCTATTGGTCCGCTGGTGCCGGACAACAACATTATGCTTTATGCGGGAGCTAGCACCTTTACTGTAGTCGATCGGTGCTCAGCATTTTTTTCCATAACTTTGCACAAGGATAGCCATTATTTATTTGCCTTACTTATAAGAATGAGCAATATACGTGAACACGTCCACCCCAGGGATATACCGAAAGCCCCGCAGTTTATGCTGCAGCAGTTAAAAATGATTTGGCCAAATGCCAGCTGTCTGGATATTCCATGCTGATTCAGTATGCAGACAGCATCCTGATAGCTTCTGCTACAGGGCCACAATGTCTGACAGATTTTTGAACATTCCTTGAACTTTTGGCGAGAAGAAAGCACAGGGTGTCTGTGGGGAATATGCAGTTTTGCCAGGAGACTGTCCAGGACCTTGGATTCCAGCTCAGCAAAGGTTGGCGAAGTGTGGGAAGGGATCGAATGAAAGCAATAAAGAAGGCCCCAGTCCCCAAAACAAAAAATGACATTCTTTCTTTCCTGGGCATGGTAGGATACTGTCGACAGTGGATTCCCAAATACCAGGAGAGGGATGCAGTAATGCATTCTGCTACATTGAAAACGGAGCCCCTCATTGTGGAATGGACACCCAAAAAGGAGAAATCCTTCCATGACCTAAATGTAATGGTACAAAAATGTATTCCTATTGTATTGGATCACCCGTGTACTGTGATAGCACCCCATGCCGTAATGCTACTGTTGAATTCAGCTGCTACTCAGCATTTTACCACGGCCAGAAGGACAGGTTATGAGGTGATTCTTCTCTCTCAATCCAACTGTACGTACAAAAGACCTCCGGCTATTAATCCAGCTACTTTTGTTCCAATACCATCTGCACAGCAGGATGGGGATGACCAAGACTGTATGCTCACATTGGAAGCCACTACTACGCCCCAACCAGATCTGAGAAGCAAACGTATTGATAACCCTGATTCAATAATTTTCACAGACCGCTCTTTGCACCGCCCAAGAGTTGATCTGTTGCTGGCAGGGTATGCTTTAGTAACTCCCCATGAGGTAGAAGCTTACGCCTTAACAAAAGGAACATCAGCACAGGCGGCAGAACTCTATGCCGTTACCCGAGCTTGCTTGCGTTTTGGCCTAAGGAAAAGCTGCCAATGTTCATTCTGACTCATGTTGTGTGTTTGGGATAGCACATGATTTTGGGCAATTGTGGAAAAATAGAGGATTTATCACCTTGCCAGGGAAAGTGATTAAACACTCCTCCTTCGTATGGAACCTTTTAGAATCTATACAGTGCCATAGACTTTAGTAATATAAGTGCAAGGCACACACCTCATCTGAGAATGAGGTCTCCAAGAGAAATGCAGACATGGAAGCAAAACAGGTGGCCTTTCAGTGACAACCTGTGCCACAGATCCCTCGGGTTGGATCGGGAGGGAAGGAGCTCCCTGTGTGTATTGACATCCGGTAGTTGCAGGAAGCCCAAAATCTTGCCTCACAGCAAGAGAAATGTGCCTGGAGCAAATCTGCATGTCACCAGAATACCGGGCTATGTCGTCACCCAGTCGACCAAGTATCATGCCCGCATAGTTTATTTTTGCCCCCAGCTCACTTGGCACATGGCCAGGCTCACATGGGCAAAGGAGGGATGCAGCATGCCATCACTGAACAATGGTACGCCCCTGCAATTTGACTTTGTACATATGCCTGCTGAAAGGAGGTTTAAGTATATATTGGTAATAGTAGACATGTTTTCCAGATGGGTGGAGGCCTATCCAACTAGGAGGAAGGATGCAGAAACTGTGGTGAACATATTGATTGAAGAAATTATACCTCGGTTTGGAAATCCCCTAGGGATAAATACAAAAGTTGCTCAGCAAAATGGTCTCAGACGGCCAGAGGCAGTGCCCTTAGTAGTATACACTCTGCAAAATCAGAAGAATAGAAGTACAGGACTTAACCCTCATTAAATTTTGATGGGGTGGCCTATGACAACAGGAACTAAGCCTCCCATGACCCCAGAAAAGGTAGCGCTAATATGGAATGATGAGAACACACTGAAACACGCACAAGCATTGTGCCAGGAGGCAGGAAAATTGTATGAGAAAGGCCGGCAAGCCCATGTACCTTTAACTGAAGGTAACGTGCATCAGTTTAAGCCGGCAGATAGAATATATGTGAGATCAATGAATAAAAATTCTTTCTCTCCCAGGTGGAAAGGCCCCTACCTAGTGCTGCTGACGACCCGTACAGCCAATAAGGTGAAGGAGAAACCTGATTGAATACATGCCAGCAGGTGCAAGTTGCACCACGACAAGGACAAAATAAAACACTGAATATCTTCCCCGAGGGAGAGGAACGGCGTTGAGAACCAAGAACCCAGGGATACTGAGAGACTGAAAAAGAAACCTGCACCTCATGGTATATGCATTGTGACTGATTATTAACAAAATATATACTCAATCAATAGAGGACTAACATGAAGGAAGTAGTGGTAATAATCATATTGGGGATGGGATTGATTGATTACCTAACAGCGGAGGGCAAAGAAACAGGAAAGTGGAGAAGAAGTATTAGCCTGGGAAGGAGGGGTCTGTGTGTAAGTAGGGAAAGAATGTTGCACCTACATACCCAACGCCTCAGAAAACATTACTGACCTTAGTCAACACATAAGGGGAAGGATCGAGGAAATTAGGAAGATAGGGAAACAGCTTAAGAATTTTGGTTCAGGAACGAAATGGTGGGAAGTAATAGAGGGATGATTTTCTGGCTGGGGAAGCTGGATTACCCATGGGATAATTATAGTGGTAATGATATGTGTTTTAGGGTGCTGTGTGTGTGAGGTATCATGATTGTGTTGCTATCAGTTAATGAGAAGAACCTTACACGGACCTGAAAATGTCTCCATGATACCCCAGCTGGTGAGAGAAATGCGCAGTCGGCAAAACTGGTGGGGAGAGGAGGTACACCCTGGCAAAGAAAGACCCTTTCCAGAGGGATATGAACCCCCCCTATGAGGAAGAGGAGGAAATACCTTATGAGGAGTGTTGATCTGAAAGGATCAACAAGGAGGGAATTGTGGAAGAATTTAATATTGGATATGTAGGGGTTAACGTGATCACTCGTGAATGTTCTTAAAAATTAGCTAAAGTCCTTGCAAGTCTTAGAATTTAGCTAAAGTCCTTGCAACAAGGATGTTGTGGCGCCGCATTTACGTAATGTTCTTGTTTGTTGCAATTTAGTCCTAAGTTCAAAGTCACGATGTTTGTTACAATCTAGTTCTAAGTTCACAGTCAAGCAATGTTATTGCTAAGTGCTTTTAGTTACTTATGCTGTGTCTATATAATGAAGTGTGTCTGAGAGCTAAGCAGAGCCCCTAAGCACCGCTTTTAGATACAAGAGGCTCTCCGTGATATCATGTAATAAAGTCCTTTAGTCTGAAACAATTTTCCGTGTTGGCCTGATCTATTCTGTCTGCTGCTCCTGAGATATATCCGCAATAAAAAGAAATATAATGATTATAGTTCAAAACTAGCAAGTCAATATCAAAGGGGAAAAATCTAAAATACGTTAAGCCAGAAAGACTTTTATTGTTCGCGCTTACAGCTGACAATTACAATGCACTTAATCAGCACTCAGCATTATCAAGGATTTGCTACAGACCAAGTATTTTACTTTCAGCTAAGCAAGGCATATGGTTGCAAAACTATAATTGTGCTTTATAATTCACAGCAGGAAATATTCACTTGCTGCATGTCAATGCATCTTCTCCTAAAATGATTGCAACAAGAGTTGCAGACTAGAGGGGCTTAAAAAGCTAAACTATTGGACCCTCATTGTTGCCACTATGGAAGCCTGCAGATATGAACACACAACATGGCATTCTTTCAGTGCTACTGCATGGAATAATATCTGCTTCTGCTTTGCATGGGCTAACATTCTTGTACTCCCTTAGTAAATGCAGGGTTAAAGCAATAGTTTACTGTAACAAAAATATTTCCATACCAACATAATATACCAACTAAGCTTGTTGGTATTAATGGGAATTTATAATTTGTTTGATTATCTACAGCCTCAAAACTATCAAGCTAGGCCATCAATTTTAACATAATTCTCTGCATCATTGCCATTTAAAGGATACAATAGTTCAAAGGTAGCTTTGCTGGAAAATCACATGATTTTCAAGATAGACAACAGGGTACATTATTTAGAAGTAGTGATTAAAGACCTGATTGCTGCAGGAGCAGACCATTTGGACATGATGGTAGTAAATTATGGGCATTAACCATTGAAACTCTCATTTGTGAAGTACCATGACCCATATGCTCTTATTCTCAATGTCTTCACTGATTAAGGCAAGTATCTCATATTTATTTTTCATACCTTATACATCTATGCTGATTCCTTCAGGGATCCTCGGACATAGCTGAAGGAGTCTGTTAGTTATACAACATGGAAAAAGCCCCTTTGGCTCAACTTATCCGTGCCAACCAAGATGTCAGTCATTTGCCTGCATTTGGTCCTTTATCCCTCGAAATCTTTTCTGCCCATGTAACTGTCTAAAGGTCTTTTAAATGTTGCAATTGTACCCTACCTCCACAAGTTCCTCTGGCAATTTGTTCAATATACTCACCACCCCTAAGTATGGAAAAAGTAGCCATGTAAATCTGTTAAAAGATTTAAATCTTGTCTGATTTAAATTACTTCTGCTGTTCTTTGGCTGACTTCCCCATTTTATCCAGACGCAGTTGTAATCTTAAATAACCATCCTCAATGTTCACTACATGCCATCTAACTATGTGAAAAACATTGCTATCCAAATAATTAATATAGATAGCAAGCAACTGTAAACCCAGCGCCAATCCGTGTAGCACACCCACCACAAATCACAGACCTCCATCTACAAATCAACCTTCCACTACCACTCTGACTCCTGTCAAGACAATTTTGCATCCAATTGACTAGCTCACCTTGAAACCCATGTGTTCTAACCGTCCAGACAAGTCCTAACATTTGGGACCTTGCCAAGGGACTTGCTAAAGTCCATGCAGATAACTCCAATTGCGCTGCCCATCAATCCACTTTATTATAATTTCAAACATTTCAGTCCAGTTAGACAGACACCATATCCCTAAACAAAGCCATGCTGTCTTTCATTAGTCCATTACTTGATGTAAAACCAGGGTACCATCCATTCAAGCCTGGTTGAAGGTGAATATTGAGGAAGTACACCAACAGCTGAAACTTCAATGTTTGTTTAATGATAGTAGTCGGAAAAAAAGCATTTCGATCACAGAATATATTTAAATAGTAGTTTCAACAACTTTGATTATAAAAATGAACAAAAATTGATAATACCAAAATACCAAAAAAATGTATAATAGGCTATGTTCAGTGGGAGAAAATTTTCCGGAATGATTCCAACTTCAAACCTTGGCCAGTACAGAGTTTACAGACCAATTACAGTTGGCAACCACCCATTCAGCTGTTTATATATTAGGCTGGATTGAGTGGAAAGTAACAGTAAATTCTTTGCTATCATTTGTAGAAATATCATACAAGACAGAATCTGTTTTGACTTGCAATCTTTTAAAATTGTTATAAAATTAAACTACTCACAATCACAACTTGCCAAGTAGGAAATTATCACTGCACTCAAGATTTCACACTTGATAAGCAACAGTAGAACACCAGATAAAAATCAAACTATTGCATTGGAAGGAAAAACTAATTTCATCACCAAAACTCTTTAAACACATCCATCACCTTGACCAATAATCTTCCCAATAAAAGCTCATAGAATCTTTGTTACTCAACCAAACTTTTATTCCACATTCAACAATTTTATAGATAATAAGAAAACAAAAATAAGACTTTTTCTGATAAGTTCTATTATTTTTTTCATTTAGGTTGTTCACTGCAATGTTTAGAATTTCAGTATTCCCAGACATTTTAATGTAGGGAGGGAGGGAGAGGGAGAGGGAGAGGGGGAGATAGAGAGAGAGAGTGAGTGAGTTATAGAATCTGCATCTTTTCAACCAGCACAGAAAGCTTATGAGTGGGATGGGAGCTGATCAGAACCATAAGCTTGCTAAATCCCAAATCGAAGTGGGAGATATCTGATCCCCAGTCCACAGAAGGATGCAAACTGTATACATATAAGCTTATATATGGGGTGGGAGGAAGAGGGACAATGCAGGAATCATTTCAGAAGTATGCTTAACTTGAGGACTGGGATGTGGGGGAGGAAGCAGAGGAATTTGTTTTTCCAAAGAAGTAACTAAAGGGCTATTTGAAGGTAGGGTAGTGGATATTATCACATGGACTTTAGTAAAGCCTTTGACAAGGTTCCATACGGCAGTCTGATCTGAAAGATTAGGTTGCATGGGACTCAGAGGAAGCAGGGAGGTGATTCAGAATTCCCTCAATGATAGGAAGCAGAGGATTAAAGGTTTCTTCTCTGACTAGACGCCTATGACCAATGGGTCGCCCCAAGGGTCAGTGCCGGGACCTCTATTATTCATTATTTATGTAGGTGATTTTGATGTAAGTGTACATGGTACGACTGGTAAACTGCACAGACACAACAGGAGTATTCCCCATAGGTCTGACAAAGAACTCGAAAAAGCAGCAAGTTTTTTTGACGGGAGTCTTTGATTGGAGTACTGCGCAGGTGCAACAGGAGCGTTCCCGCACAGATCTGACAAAGATTTTTGAAGGGAAACCCAGTGTCTATAAAAGAGTGGTCACTATGGGAGTGGTCGTCATTAGAGGAGTCTGTAAGTTTTGGCTCAACAGGGCTTCTGTGAAAACAAATGAAGGCAAGGTAAGTAGGTAAGTTCATTCCTTACTTCCTATTTAAATCTTGAGAGAATAGGGGGTATGTCTACAGAGCCAGTGTTGTGTTCTGGGTGTCAGATGTGGGATTTCCAGGAGACTATCAGCCTCCCCGATGGCCACGTCTGCACCAGTGCATTGAGATGCAACTGCTTGGAGACCATGATAAGGAACTGGAGCTGCAGTTTGATGACCTTCAGCTTATTAGGGAAAGTGAAGCGGTGATAGAGGAGAGCTAAATGGAGGTAGTCACCCCAAGGCTACAGGAGACAGATAAGTGGGTGACTGTCAGGAGAGGAAAGTGGGGGATGTCAGATAGTGGAGAGCACCATTGTGGCCGTCCCCCTCAACAATAAATACTTCATTCTGAGTACCGTTATGGAGGGGTGATCTACCTGGGGGAAGCAACAGTGGCTCTGCTTCCGGCACTAAATCCGATCCTGAGGCTCAGAAGAGTACGGAACTGAAGAGGATGGCAGCAGTGATAAAGAAATCTATAGTTAGGGGGCAAGTAGGCTTTTCTGTGGACGCAAAAAGGAAACACGGATGGTAGTTGGCCTCCCAGGTGCCAGGGTGCATGTTTCTAAACACATCCACAATAATCCTGAAAAGGGAGGGTGAGCAGCCAGAAGTTGTGGTAACAATTGGTAACAATGATATAGGAAGTAAAAGGGAAGAGGCCCTAAGAAAAGTTAGGAAGCTGAGAAGCCGGACCTCAAGGGTAGTAATCTCAGGATTACTGACTGTGCCATGCGACACTGAGGATAGGAATAGAATGAGGTGGCAGATAAATGCATGGGTGAAGAATTAGAGCAAGGGGCAGGGATTCAGATTTCTGGATAATTGGGACCTCTTCTGGGGCAGGTGGGCCCAGTACAAAAAGGATGGGTTCCACTTGAATCTAAGGAGGACCAATATTCTTGCAGGTATATTTACTAGAGTTGTTGGGAGTGGTTTAAAATAATATGGCAGGAGAGTGGGATCCAGGATGTTAGAGCTGAGGATGGGCCAGTGGGTTTACAAATAGATGAAGGGTGTAATATGAATGTAAGGAAAGACAAGCCAATGATTGGGTATAAATGCAGACAGAGCAGAGTTAAATTGTACCACAGAGGTAAAATTCAAAAGGAGAAAGAATGCAGGACTGGAGGTGCAGTATTTAAATGCATGTAGCATTCGGACTGAGGGGGATGTACTCGTGGCGCAATTAGAGATTGGTCGGTATGACATTGTAGGTATTATTGAGTCATGGCTGAAAGAAGGCCATAGTTGAGAGCTTAACATCAAAGGATATACTTTGTATTGAAAGGACAGGCAGGAAGGCATAGGTGGTGGTGTGGCTCTGTTATTAAGAGATGGAATTACATCTTTAGAAAGAGATGACATAGAGTCAGAGAATGTTGAATCTTTCTGGGTGGAGTTAAGAAACTGCTAGGGTAATAAAAAATTATGAGAATCATATATAGACCTCCA
Source organism: Hypanus sabinus (assembly GCF_030144855.1). Classification (NCBI taxonomy): domain Eukaryota; kingdom Metazoa; phylum Chordata; class Chondrichthyes; order Myliobatiformes; family Dasyatidae; genus Hypanus; species Hypanus sabinus. The sequence continues at coordinate 55,435,163 of NC_082738.1, forward strand.
AACAGTAGCCAAGTTGTGGGGTTGAGATTGCAAAGGGAGCTGGAAAGGGCATGAAATAAGGGTTATGTCATAATTGTAATGGGGGGATGTCAATATAACCATATAACAAGTACAGCACGGAAACAAGCCATCTCGGCCCTTCGAGTCCATGCCAAATGCTTATTCTCACCTAGTCCCACCTACCTGCACTCAGCTCATAACCCTCCATTCCTTTCCTGTCCATATACCTATCCAATTTTATTTTAAATGACAATATCGAACCTGCCTCTACCACTTCTACTGGAAGCTCATTCCACACAGCTACCACTCTCTGAGTAAAGAAATTCCCCCTCGTGTTACCCTTAAACTTTTGCCCCCTAACTCTCAACTCATGTCCTGTTGTTTGAATCTCCCCTACTCTCAATGGAAAAAGCCTATCCATGTCAACTCTATCTATCCCCCTCATAATTTTAAATACCTTTATCATGTCCCCCCTCAACCTTCTACGCTCCAAAGAATAGAGACCTAACTTGTTCAACCATTCTCTGTAACTTAGGTGCTGAAACCCAGGTAACATTCTAGTAAATCTCCTCTGTACTCTCTCTATTTCATTGACATCTTTCCTATAATTCGGTGACCAGAACTGTACACAATGCTCCAAATTTGGCCTCACCAATGCCTTGTACAATTTTAACATTGCATCCCAATTCCTATACTCAATGCTCTGATTTAAAAAGGCCAGCATACCAAAAGCTTTCTTCACCACCCTATCCACATGAGATTCCACCTTCAGGGAACTATGCATCATTATTCCTAGATCATTCTGTTCTACTGCATTTCTCAATGCCCTACCATTTACCATGTATGTCCTATTTTGATTAATCCTACCAAAATGTAGCACCTCACACTTATTAGCATTAAACTCCATCTGCCATTTTTCAGCCCACTCTTCTAACTGGCTTAAATCTCTCTGCAAGCTTTGAAAACCTACTTCATTATCCACAACACCACCTACCTTAGTATCATCTGCATACTTACTAATCCAATTTACCACCCCATCATCCAGATCATTAATGTATATGACAAACAACATTGGACCCAGTACAGATCCCTGAGGCACACCACTAGTCACCAGCCTCCAACCTGACAAACAGTTGTCCACCACTACTCTCTGGCATCTCTCCTCCAGCCACTGTTGAATCCATTTTACTACTTCAATATTAATACCTAACGATTGAACCTTCCTAACTAACCTTCCGTACGGAACCTTGTCAAAGGACTTACTGAAGTCCATATAGACAACATCCACTGCTTTACCCGCGTCAACTTTTCCTCGTAACCTCTTCAAAAAATTCAATAAGATTTGTCAAACATGACCTTCCATGCACAAATCCATGTTGACTGTTCCTAATTAGAACCTGTCTATCCAGATAATTATATATACCATCTCTAAGAATACTTTCCATTAATTTACCCACCACTGACGTCAAACTTGCTAGGTTTACTCTTAGAACCCTTTTTAAACAATGGAACCACATGAGGAATACACCAATCCTCCAGCACCATCCCCGTTTCTAATGACATTTGAAATATTTCTGTCACAGCCCCTGCTATTTCTACACTAACTTTCCTCAAGGTCCTAGTGTCATGGTCCGGATCTGTTCCCCTTTAAATTTAGTTAGGTTGTGATCCGGACCATTGACTCCTTGTTCCCCTCTAATTCCGTTTCACGCGTCCCTTGAGCTTGACAATCAAGGCAATCTACCCTCTACCCAAATAGGCAGATAGGCAGTTTATAAGTCCCTGGCTTTAGCCGTTCGGGGCGAGAGTGTTAAGAAGCCTTCGCAAGTCGCAATCGCTATGACAAGCCAGAGTCATCCAGCCTGCATCGGAGTACCAGCACTTCGCCTTCCATCGCCAGAGTGTAGTCCAGGCTCCTTAGCGAAGGGAAAGGGAAGCAGAGCCTATTGAACAGAGGCTGCCCCCAAGTAATGAATGGCTTCCGATGCCATTGCTTGTGCGAAGAGGTCGTGCCCCAGATTCTGCTGCAAGGAGTGACTCGAGATCACCAGGAAACATCAGCTATTCACCAGCGTTCTTCACTAAACTGGAAAATACTTCCCCAATGGCGAAGTCAAAGAAACAGGAAATATTTCGTAAGTTGAATTCCTCTGGTGGCTGATATTGCTAATGCTCAACCTGGGACTGAGATATTTAACCTTCCTGCGGTTATCACATCAGGTGTGGTTTCATACAAGACAGGCGGAGTCCTGACTCGACGTTCATGCCCCTTGTCTACGTCTACCCCTCGAAGAGTCCCGGCTCGGTGCCTGAGTGGAAGGCGGAGTCCTGGCTCGACGTTCCTGCCCATTGTCTGTGTCTACCCCTCGACGAAGAGTCCCAGCTCGATGCCTGATCTGAAGGAGGAATCCTGGTTCAAGATTCCTTGTCCTGTGTTTTGGTGTCCACGTTTCTGGCTGCAGCGATCCGTGGTGTCTAAGTGTCTGGTGGCGGTGAATCAAGGTCCTAGTCTCCAAGTCCAAGGTCTGCGGCTGTCCATGTTCCCACTGTCCAATCCAAGGTCCTCAGCTGTCCATGTTCCCACTGTCCAAGATATGGCCACGGCAATCCCAGTTCCCTGTTTCCAAGTCCCAGGTCCGTGGCGATCCAAGTCCCTAGTCCCCTAGTCCGAGGTTCGTGTTCCTCTTTGTCCTCGATTTCCCAATTTTCTGTGTAGCGAGTAATAAACACTATTTTATTGAACCTAAGGAAGACTTGTTTGTGTCCTGCATGTGGGTCCTCTCCCAGCACCCTTGTCCCCACCTCATGACACCTAGGGAATATCCTGTCAGGACTTACTGACTTATCCACTTTTATATTCCTTAGAAGTGCCAGTACTTCCTATTCTTTAATCATCATAGTTTCCATAACTACCCTACTTATTTCCCTTACCTTACACAATTCAATATCCTTCTCCTTAGTGGATACCAAAGAAAAGAAATTGTTCAAAATCTCCCCCATCTCTTTTGGCTCCACACATAGCTGTCCATTCTGATTCTCTAAGGGACCACTTTTATCCCTCACTATCCTTTTGTTATTAATATAACTGTAGAAACCCTTTGGATTTATTTTCACCTGACTTGCCAAAGTAACCTCATATCTTCTTTTAGCTTTTCTAATTTCTTTCTTAAGATTCTTTTTACATTCTTTATATTCCTCAAGCACCTCATTTACTCCATGCTGCCTATACTTATTGAAGATCTCTTTTTCCGAACCAAGTTTCCAATATCCCTTGAAAACCATGGCTCTCTCAAACTTTTAACCTTTCCTTTCAACCTAACAGGAACATAAAGATTCTGTACCCTCAAAATTTCACCTTTCAATGACCTCCATTTCTCTATTACATCCTTCCCATAAAACAAATTGTCCCAATCCACTCCTTCTAAATCCTTTTGCATCTCCTCAAAGTTAGCCTTTCTCCAATCAAAAGTCTCAACCCTGGGTCCAGACCTATCTTTCTCCATTATTATATTGAAACTAATGGCATTGTGATCACTGGACCCGAAGTGCTCCCCAACACATACCTCCGTCACCTGACATATCTCATTCCCTAACAGGAGATCCAACACTGCCCCTTCTCTAGTTGGTACCTCTATGTATTGCTGCAAAAAACTATCCTGCACACATTTTGCAAACTCCAAACCATCCAGCCCTTTTACAGAATGGGCTTCCCAGTCTATGTGTGGAAAATTAAAATCTCCCACAATCACAACCTTGTGCTTACTACAAATATCTGCTATCTCCTTACAAATTTGCTCCTCCAATTCTTGCTCCCCATTAGGTGGTCTATAATACACCCCTACAAGTGTTACTACACCTTTCCCATTCCTCAATTCCTCCCAAATAGTCTCCCTAGACGAGCCCACTAATCTATCCTGCCAAAGCATTGCTGTAATATTTTCTCTGACAAGCAATGCAACACCTCCCCCCCTTTCCCCCCCCCCCCCCAATTCTATCACACCTGAAGCAACAAAATCCAGGAATATTTAGTTGCCAATCACACCCCTCCTGCAACCATGTTTCACTAATAGCTACAACATCATATTTCCAGGTATCAATCCATGCTCTAAGCACATCCACTTTTCTTACAATGCTCCTAGCATTAAAATAGATGCATTTAAGAAACTCTCCACCTCTTACTCTCTGTTTATCCCTAACGGTGCAAACAACTTTATTATCTTTTTCTTCCTTCTCCCTTACATCTTTGGTCTGAGCGCTCCCCTTCTCTATCAGCTGCCTTTCCTCCCTCACACACTGTCCACAAGCTTTCTCTATTTGTGAACTAACCTCCTCTCTCCTCGTCTCTTCAAATTGATTCCCACCCCCCCAACCATTCTAGTTTAAAGTCTCCCCAGTAGCCTTAGCAAATCTCCCTGCCAGGATATTGGTCCCCCTAAGATTCAAGTGCAACCTGACCTTTTTGTACAGGTCACACCTGCCCCAAAAGAGGTCCCAATTATCCAGAAACTTGAATCCCTGCCCCCTGCTCCAATCCCTCAGCCACGCATTTATCCTCCACCTCATTCCATTCCTACTCTCACTGTCACGTGGCAAAGACAGTAATCCCGAGATTACTACCTTTGTTGTCCTTCTTCTCAACTTCCTTCCTAACTCCCTATATTCTCCTTTCAGGACCTCTTCCCCTTTCCTACCTATGTCATTGGTACCTATATGTACCACGACCTCTGGCTCCTCACCCTCCCACTTCAGGATATCTTGGACATGATCAGAAACATCCTGGACCCTGGCACCAGGGAGGCAAACTACCATCCAGGTCTCCTGACTGCGGTCACAGAATCGCCTATCTGACCCCCTAACTATCGAGTCTACTACTGCCTTCCTCTTCCTTTCCCTACCCTTCTGAGCTACAGGGCCAGACTCTGTGCTGGAGGCACGGCTTCCCCGAGGTAGGCCGATCTTCCCAACAGTACTCAAACAGGAGTACTTATTGTCAAGGGGTACAACCACTGAGGTACTCTCTAGTACCTGCCTCTTCCCATTCCTGACCGTGACCCACCTCCCATGGCCCTGGAGTGACCACCTGCCTGTAACTCCTCTCTATCACCTCCTCACTCTCCCTGACCAGACGAAGATCATCGAGCTGCAGCCCCAGTTCCCTAACTCGGTCCCTAAGGAGCTGCAGCTCAGATGTGGACGTCTGGGAGGCTAGGAGACTCCAGGACCTCCCACGTCCGACACCGAGAACAGCAAGCTGCCCTCACACTCATAATTCCCCCTTTCCTCAAGTAACAGGAAAAATTGAAAACTAAACCTACATTGCCTCACCCGCTTCCACCTACACCTGTTGAGCCAAAGCCCTTCAGCCTTCACTCAAGGGGAATATCAGGTTGGCATCAAATTGCAAGAGAGGGAATTTGTTGAATGCCTACGAGATGGCTTTTTAGAGCAGCTTGTGCCTGAGCCTACTCAGGCAAAGGCCATCTTAGATTGGGTGTTGCATAATAACCCAGGTTTTATTAAGGATCTTAATATAAAGCTTAATATAACCCTTAGAAGGTAGTGATCATAATATGATTGAACTCATACTACAAAATGAGAGGGAGAAGCATAACTCACATGTATCAGTATCGCAATGGAATAAAGGGAATTCCAGAGGCATGAAAGAGGAGCTTGCTCAGGTAGTTTGGAGGAGGATACTGACAGGAATGACAGAAGAACATAAATGGCTGAAGTTTCTGGGAATAGTTCACAAGGCACAGGATAGATATATCCCATAGAAGGAGTTGTTCTCAAATGGCAGGCGTAGGCAATCATGGCTGACAAAGGAAGTTAAGGACTGTGTTAAAGATGAGGAAAGGGCACATAAGGTAGCAAAAGTGAGTGGGAAGTTGGATGATTAGGAGTCTTTTAAAATCCAACAAAATGCAACTAAAAAAACTGTAAGAAGGAAAAAGATGAAATGTGAGGGCAAACGTGCTAGTAGTATAAAGCAGGAATCTAAAAGTTTTTTCAGTTATTTAAAGAGTAAGAGGGAGGTGAGAGTTGATATTGGACCACTGGAAAATGATGCTGGTGAGGTAGTTTTGGGGGAAAAAGAAATGGCAGATGAACTTAATAAGTACTTTGTGTCAGTCTTCTCTACAGAAGACACTAGCAGTGTGCCAGAGGTCTGTGAGTGTCAGGGGGCAAGAGTGAGTGCCATTGCTATTACAAACGGAACAGTGCTAGGCAAACTCAAAGGTCTTAAGGTGGGTAAGTCACCTGGACCAGATGGACTACATCCCAGAGTCCTGAGAGAGGTTGCTGAAGAGATAATGGATACGTTGGTTATGATCTTTCAAAAAGCACTTGATTCTGGCATGGTCCCAGAGGGCTGGAAGATTGCAAATGTCACTCCACTCTTTTAGAAGGGAGGAAGGCAAAAAAAAAGGCAATTATAGGCCAGTTAGCCTACCTCAGTGGTTGGGGAAGTATTAGAGTCTATTACTAAGGATGACGTTTCGAGGTATTTGGAGACTAATAATAAAAGAAGTCAAATTCAGCATGGTTTCTGAAAAAGGAAATCTTACCTGACAAATCTATTAGAATTCTTTGAGGAAGTAACAAGCATGGTGGACAAAGCAGAGACAGTGGATGTTATTTACTTGGATTTTCAGAAGACATTTGATAAGGTGCCACACATAAATCTGTATAACAATATAAATTCCTATGGCAATACAGGAAAGGCATGGGTAGAGGAATGGCTGACAGGCAGGAGGCAGTGTGTGGGAATAAAGAGGCCTTTCTGGTTCGTAGCCAGAGACTAATGTTGTTCCTCCGGGGTCAGTATTGGGATCACTGCTTTTCACATTGTTTGTCAATGAAATGGATTTGATGGCTCTGTGGCAAAGTTTGAGGATGATACAACAATAGGAGGGGGGTAGGTAGTGTTGAGGAAGCAATGCGATTGTAGAAGGACTTGGATAAATTGGAAGAATGGGCAAAAAAGTGGTAGATGGAATCCAGTGTTGGGAAATGTATTATAATGCATTTTGGTAAAAGAGACAAAAGTGTGGACTATTATCTAAAGGTGGACAAGGTTCAAACATTAGAGGTGCAGAGGGACTTGGGAGTCCTCATGCAAGACTCCTAGAAGGTTAGTTTATAGGTTCAGTCTGTGGTAAAGAAGGGAAATGCAATGTTGGCATTTATTTCGGGGAATAGGATATAAAAGCAAGAAGATAATGCCTTTATAAGACACTAGTCAGGCTGCACTTGGAGCATTGTCAAAGGTTTTGGGCCCCATATCTCAGAAATGATGTGTTGTCATTGGAGAGAGTCCAGAGGAGGTTCACAAGGATGATTCCGGGAATGAAGAGGTTAACATATGAGAAGCATTTGGCAGCTTTTGGCCTGTACACACTGGAATTTAGAAGAATGTGGGGAGATCTCATTGAAACCTACCGAATGTTGAAAGGACTAGATGGTGTGAATGTTGAGAGGATGTTTCCTCTGGTGGGGCTATCCAGAACTGGGAAGTATCTAAATTTGAGGAGTGACCCTTTAGAATAGAGGTAAGGAGGAACTTTTTTTAGCCAGAGAGTGGTGAATCTGTGGAATGCTCTGCCACAGACTGTGGTCGAGGTCAAGTCCATGCATATATTTAAGGTGGAAGTTGATCGTTTCCTGATCAGTCAGCGCATCAAAGGATATGGCAAGAAGGCAGGTGTATGGGGTTGAGCGGGATCCAGGATCAGCCATGATGGAATGGTAGAGCAGACTCAATGGGCTGAATGGCCTAATTCTGCTCCTATTTCTTATGGTCTTAAGGATTAGCAAATGTGCTGATTATAATTAATTAAGGGGTCTTGATGGTAGTGAAGCAGGTTACAATTAATTACTAAAAGATGTTGATCATAGAAAGAAAAGGCTGAGGAATAGCAAATGGATTTCAACTTGGACAGTTGTGAGGTGATGCAGGTTGGACATTCATATCAGAGTAGGACCTACACAGGGAATGGCAGGGCACTGATGAACAGAGAGACCTGGAGTACAAGTGCACAGTTCACTGAAAGAAGCCATACAAGTAAACCGGGTGGCCTTCATCAGTTAGGGCAGATTGTTTCGGAGGGTTTTGTGGATAGTGCTAACACTTATCTTTAAACAATAGACAATAAGTGCAGAAGTAGACCATTCGGCCCTTTGAGCCTGCACTACCATTTTGAGATCATGGCCGATCATCTACTATCAATACGTGGTTCCTACCTTGTCCCCATATCCCTTGATTCCCCTATCCATAAGATACCTATCTAGCTCCTTCTTGAAAGCATCTAGAGAATTGGCCTCCACTGCCTTCCGAGGCAGTGCATTCCAGACCCCCACAACTCTCTGGGAGAAGAAGTTTTTCCTTAATTCTGTCCTAAATGACCTACCCCTTAATTCTCAAACCATGTCCTCTGGTACTGGACTCTCCCAGCATCTGGAACATATTTCCTGCCTCTATCTTCTCCAATCCCTTAATAATCTTGTATGTTGCAATCAGATCCCATCTCAATCTCCTTAATTCCAGTACAAGCCCAGTCTCTCTAACAGCTCTGTGTAAGACAGTCCGGACATCCCAGGAATTAACCTTGTGAATCTTTGTTGCCTAGATCTGCGAAATGGACTGATAGTGACTGAGGAGCATTGTGATATTATGATAGAGTTATGATAGAGTTTTTTTTCTGTGTTGTTTTTTACGCAGTTCAGTCTAGTTTTTGTACTGTGTCATGTAACACCATGGTCCTGAAAAACGTTGTCTCATTTTTACTATGTACTGTACCAGCAGTTATGATTGAAATGATAATAAAAAGTGACTTGACAGGTCAGTGGTGAGACCACACTTACAGTATTGAGTACAGTTATGGTCACCCTGTTATTGAGCATAGCACAGTACAGGCCATTCGGCCTTGTACGAATTTGGAGTATGGCATTGGTAAGGCCGAATTTGGAGTATTGTGTACAGTTCTGGTCACTGAATTATAGGAAAGATATCAACAAAATAGAGAGAGTACAGAGAAGATTTACTAGAATGTTACCTGAAGTTACAGGGAAAGGTTGAACAAGTTAGATCTTTATTTTTTGGAGTGTAGAAGGTTGCGGGGGGACTTGATAGAGATATTTAGGAGGACGATGGTGCCGAACAGTGACTCCTTTGCTTGCATCTTCAGAAACAGCTCTACTTCCATCTTTAATATCTCTATTTTTCTCTTTCAGGGTTCTTTTGAAGACCCTAACCTGGAGTCACACACTGATAAAATTCTTTGTGGCAATGGGACACACTCTTGGGGTTCCATAACTGCTCATTGTTCGACATGCCAAAGGCTCAGCCTAAGAGTCCGGCTTGGATTCGGAAGCCTAGGATCTCGGGGCTCTGGAGACGGGCAGATTGAGGGTCAGTGTCATGACAGGAGGCCCGTGTGTCATTGGGGGGAGTCAAAATATTTATGGTTGTGTGCCCAGAGATCCGATATCTTTGAGCTCTTTGGGCACAGAGCTCGTAAAACTGATGTAATGGACTTTTAACTTCATAAACCAGCGAGTTGTTTGTTTGTTCTGTCTCCCCACTCACTGGGAAAATGGAGACATCCCTTTCTCCCTTATTACCTTGTTGAATACTGGGTGATATGCGAAGTCTTTGGGGTAACTGTAAGTCTGTGTCTTTGCTATTGCTTTGCTCATGCTTGAGTGCTCGGTGGCAGTTCCGATGCTTTTATTTGCTGGTGGGGGAGGGGGATTGCTGTTTGCTGCTGCTTACACGCAGGAGGGAGGAGAACTGCGGGACTTTGGGGTTCTAACATTTAACTGTCATTCGTTCTTTGGGGCACTCCTCTGTTTTCGTGGATGGTTGCAAAGAAAAAGCATTTCAGGATGTATATTGTATACATTCCTCTGACATTAAATTGAATGTTTGAACCTTACCTGAAGAGTTGTGAGTTCCTGGAATGAGCTGCCAGAGGAAACAGTCAAGGCTTTACAACTGCTACATTTAACAATCATTTGGATACTTACATGAAGTGAGGTATTTGGAAAGTTATGGGCCAAATGTAGGCAACTGGGACTAATGGGGAGGATGCTGTGCTTGGCATGAACTAGTTGGGATGAAGGGCCTGTTCCTTGCGGGATTACTCTATGACTCTGATTCGGAACACCAGGAAGAACAATTCTCACTTTACCAACCCCATCCCACCCCACAACATTGTCCTGTCAAACATGTTTGCCTTATCCCAAATCTTAGTTTGTTATGTTTGTCTTGCCTTGTTTTAACAATTGAAAATCATGAGAAATCCAGCCCCCACTGCAGGGAATTCAAGGATATAGTCAGAGGTATCCCACCAAATAGACATATTTCAAAAGCTAATCATCCTCTGGGGAATATATCATTTGCGCAACCCTTCTCCCACTTAGCACAAAAGCCTCAGAGCAAGTCAGCTAAAGGCCAGATGTTGGTTTTCCTGAATTAAATACTCACTGACCCACTGTACACTTGAAATTTGTAGATTCCCTCCTCTTAAGTCTACTCATAATAAATACATATGGTAATTGCTTACTGACAGATTCATTCAACTCATAAGCTTCTGAATTATATAAACTGCTAAATCAGCCCTTGATCAGAAATCCTGGCACTCATGGATCATAGAACTACATGATAATTCCCAAGGGCTAAAATAGCACAATCCTAAACACATGTACCTTTTCACTATTATCATTCACCTGACTTCAACACCTGAAGCAGTAGTACATATGTAACCCACTGGTGATCTGATGAATACTTGTAATTAATGCAAAAATAGCCATAAAATTAAAAATAAATATTTTAAACTGAGTGCAATTTAACTGGAAATTCAAACATTACCTTGCCAATGTAACTGCCAGAGATACGTTGTTAACTATTAGTAAATAAAATCTTATTAATTTTCTCCAAGCATGGTTTCTGACATTGGTTCTCTCACACCACTCAAGATATCAGGGTTTCTTTATCTCCAACAGAGCAGAAAACTAGCAGATTAGGCGCTCATTATACACCCAACTTATTTTCTTTCCACTAACTTCAGAGAAAGGAAAATTGTTCTTGATCCATAATGAATAACTAAAGCAATGCTGAAAGTTTCCACTGAAGCAATATCTAAAGTATCCTCCAAGTGCCTTATTTCCCATCCACCCCCATGTGCCTCATTCCACAACTTCATGCAAATCAAGCAGATTTAATAACAACAATTCATTCCCTCTTCAAACTTGCCTTAATCCAGAGTAATTTTTTTAAAGAACTGCTGAAGGAACTCAGTGGGTCAGGCAGTATCAATGGAAGCAAAGGGATAGTTGATGTGTTGGCTTTTAGGTCAAGATCCTGTATCAGTCAATAATATATTTACCTCCACAGATGCTGTTTGAGCCACAGAGCTCCTCCCGCAGTTTGTTTGATTTTCCCTCCAAATAAAGTATCTGCAGTCTTTTGCGACCCTATGCCTTAATCCAGTTCCTTTTCAATACTATGAGATGATCTAGAATTCAATATTATTGTTGGCAGACTGTTAAGTACTCCATCCTGTGGGGGAGAAAAGATTTCACTATTCTCTAACTCTGCTTGAGGTATGTGAACTTTGAACATGTACTTTGATATTTTGACCTTTGTCACATGAGAAAACAGGCTTTTGTTCTTTTTATCAATTGCTTAAATTATTTCAAAAATATGCATTATATATCTGTCAGCATTATTATGTACAGTGAAAATAAGTAAAGCTGTCTGGACCTTTGCACATTACACATGCACTAAGGGGTTGTAGTAGTCTTGTCCATGCCAAACTATTATTTTGTCAAGTCCCATCAACCTGCACCTGGACCACAGCCCTTGATACCCCTCCCAAGCATGTACTTATCCAATATTTTCTTAAGTGTTGAAACTGAACCTGTATCCACCACTTTCCGCTGTCAGCTCATTCCCTCTGACCGCCCTCTGACCAAAGAACTTTTCCCTCAGATTCTCCTTAAAAATTTACCTTTACCCTTAACCCATGACCACTAGTTGTAGTTCCACCCAACCTCAGTGGAAAAAGCCTGCTTGCATTTACCCTAGCTATACCCCTCATAATTTTGTATACCTCAACCAAATCTCCACTTGTTCCCCTACACACAAGGGAATAATGCCTTAACCTATTCAACCTTTCCCTATATCTCAGGTTCTCAAGTCCCAGCAATGTTCTTTTCTCTGTACTCTTTCAATCTTATTGACATCTTTCCAGTAGGTATGCAACCAGAACTGAACACAATACTCTAAATTAGGCCTCACCAACATCTTATACAACTTCAGTATAACATTTTGTATTCAATACTTTGACTTATAAAGGCCACTGTGCCAAAAGCTCTATTTATGACCCTACCTGCCTATGACACTAGTTTCAAGGAATTATGGATCAATATTCCCAGATCCCTCTGTTCTACTGCACTCCTCAGTGCCCTACCATTCACTATGTAAGACCTACCCTAGTTTGTTCTCCCAGAGTGCAACATCACACACTTGCCTGCATTAAATTCCATCTGCCATTTTCCAGCCCATTTTTCGAAGCTGGTCCACATCCCAATGCAAGCTTTAATAGCCTTCCTCTCTGTCCGCTACATCCCAATCTTGGTGTCACCCACAAGTTTGCTGATCCAGTTTTTCACATTATTATCCAGATTGTTGATATGGATGACAAGTAACAATGGACCCAGCACCAATCCCAATGGCACTCATATTAATCAGAGCAGCAACCATCTGCTACCACTCCCTGGCTTCTCCCACAAAGCCAATGTTGAATCCAATTTACTACATCATCCTGAATGCCAAGCAAACCATCTTGACTAACCTCTCATGCGGGACCTTGTCAAAGACTTTATTATCATTTTTGTTTCTGTAAACATTTCCTCATAATCTATATCCCTTTAAGATACCATGAAAAATGTTATATTACTTGCACCAGTGTCATATCACTGTAACATGCTCTGTCTTGTAATCCAATGCCCCAGGTACATCTCAGCAGCCAATTCACCGCACTGACATTCATTAAGTACTTTCAATATGACCAATAATTGCAACTCAAGGAGAGAGGAACATGATATATCCCTTGATAGATGAATTTTAGTACTCTTTCATGGAATGCCCTTGTTTAGTTCTTTAAGTGTTTTACAACATGCTGATCCACATTAAAACTCTATTGTCATTTTCTTCTAAATCTCCTGAAATGTTATCAAGCTGCTTTATATTCTGTGCTATACAAATAACATCCTCAGTAGACTGTCCCTGTATCATGTATTGTAGCAAAGCAAATAGTAATGTTTTCACCTGCATTAAATAGTCTCAGTACAGTGGTGGTTTCCTCAGAATCCCAGTTCTTCATGTCCCAATGGCACTAATGCATCTCTGAAACTTTCATTGTCAGTCCTCAGATTCTCATAAGCCATTCAAAATTCTTTAAATTCAACATACAATAAATTTGCAACTGTCCCTTCAGGACAGGGAATGCTGTAGTCTTGGCCCTCCACACCATCCTGTCCCATTTAGAAAATGATGCCTCGTACACCAGGATGTTGTTTATTGACTTCAGCTCAGTGTTTAATGTGATCATCCTTCAGAGGCTGGTGGGCAAATTCTCCTTGTTGAGACTCAACACCTCTCTCTGTAACTGGATTTTGTACTTCTTGATAGAACAACTCCAGTCAGTCCAAATTGGCAGCAATATCTCAAGCTCTATCACCCTGAGCACTGCTGCCCTCCAGAGCTGTGTACTCAGTCTGTTACTATTCACAGGCACACAAGTGAATCTGCAGATGCTAGAAATAAATAAAAACACAAAATGCTGGCAGAACTCAGCAGGCCAGACAGCATCAATGGGAGGAGTTAGTGACGACATTTCGGGCCGAAACCCTTCATCAGGAGTGAAGTAACATGGGATGGTGGAATCTCCCCACTTCTTATCCCCTCTCCACCATCCCATGTTACTTCACTCCTGATGAAGGGTTTCGGCCCAAAATGTCATCACTGCCTCCTCCCATAGATGCTGTCTGGCCTGCTGAGTTCTGCCAGCATTTTGTGTTTTTATCTGCTACTATTCATGCTAGTGACTCACGACTGCACTGCCAAATCTAGCTCAAACCATATCAAGTTCACTGATGGTACTACAGTAGTTAGCCCCATTAGCAGCAATGAAAGTCAGCATACAGAGAGGAGGTAGAGAGACTTGTCAACTGGTGTGAGAGCAACAACCTGAGTCTCAATGTGGACAAGACAGAAGAGACGATTGTGGACTTCAGGAAGGCACAAGTCAACCCCTCTACATTGCTCATCAATGGCTCTGCTGTGGAGAGAGTGAAGAGCACAAAGTTCCTTGGTGTGCACAACGAATGGTCTAACCTGGACCCACAACATCACCTCATCAGTAGTCAAGAAGGCACAGCAGCGTCTAGTCTACACTGTCTGAGGAGATTGAGGTGTGCAAGGCTCCCCGCCCCCATTCTCACAGCTCTCTACAGGAGCACCATCGAGAGTGTCCTCTCTGTCTGCAACATTGTGTGGTACGAAATCTGCAAGGCAATGGGCAGCAAGTCCCTACAGAGGATAATGAAAACCACCAAGAGGATCCCCAGAGTCCCCCCCCCCCCATTTGTAACATTTGCCTGGAGCATTGTATACAAAGTGTCTGAACCCTTGTTGAGGATCTCTACCACTCATACCACAATCTCTCTGACCTAGTACTGTCAGGAAGGAGATATGGAAGCATCAGGAATAGGACTGCCAGGCTGGGTAACAGCTTCTTCCCTCAGGCTGTGAGACTAATGAATACCCTGTTACCACCGAGTTCTCATCACTAGGACACCGAACTGCTGCTATTTACCTGTGCTGCGCTTTACTAAATGCATTCTGAATTATATTTTACTGACTTTTTTATTGTGACATTTAATGTATGTGCTGTGTATGATATATGTTTTATAGGTGCACCATTGTTTCATTTGGTTGTATATATGCACAGTCAGATGATAATAAACTTGAGCTTGAACTTGAATATGACCATAAGATATAGGAGCAGAATTAGGGCATTTCCCATTGAGTATGCTCTATCATTTCATCATGACTGATTCCCTTTCCCTCTCAACCCCTTTTTCCCACCTTATCCATGTAACCTTTCACTTTCTGACTAATTAAGAACCTAGCAACCTCCGCCTTAAATACACTCAATGACTTGGCCTCCAAAGCTGCCTGTAGCAATGAATTCCACAGATTCACCGCCCTCTGGCTAAAGAAATTCCTCCTCATCTACATTCCAAATAGACATCCCTATATTCTGAATCTGTGCCTTCTGGTCCTAGAATCCTCCACGATAGGAAACATCCTTTCCACCTTCACTCTATCTAGGGCTTTCAACATTCATTAGAATTTAATGAGATTCCCCCTTATTCTTCTAAATTCCAGCAAGTACAGGCCCAGAGCCATCAAACGCTCCTCGTAAGATAAACCTTTTGATCCCAGAATTATATTCAGTGAATAAATCAAATATTACAAAAATGTTATTAAAACATAATTCAAAATGCATTTAGTAAAGCACAATGCAGGTAAATAATAATAGTTCACTGTTCTAATAATGAGACCTTGGTGGTGACAGTGTGTTCATTAGTCTCACAGCCTAATGTTACGGGAAGAAGCTGTTACCCAGTTTGGTAGTCCTAGTCCTGATGCTTCTGTAGTGGATCAGAGAGATAGTGGGATGAGTGGTAGGGATAGTGGTAGGGATCCTCAACAACTCCTTTGAACCAACGTTAGAACATCCTTTTTTAAATAAGGGGCCAGAAATTGAGGCTTCATCAGTGCCTTATAAAGCCTTAGCATTACATCCTTGCTTTTATATTCTAGACCTCTTAAAATGAATGCTAACATTGCATTTGCCTTCCTCACCACTGACTCAACCTGCAAGTCAACCTTTAGGGAATCCTACACGAGGACTCCTAATTTTCTGCCTGTTTAAAAAGTATTCTATGCTTTTGCCCCTTCAGCAAAGTGCATGACCATGCATATCCCGGCACTATTCCATCTGCCACTTACTTGTCCATTCTCCTCATCTGCCTAAGCCTTTCTGCAGACTCCCTGCTTCCACAATACTACTGCCCTTCCACCTATATTCATATCTTCTGCAATCCTGGCCAAAAAGCCATCAGTTCCGCCATACAAATCATTGACATTGAAGCGGTTCCAAAACCAACCCTTGTGAAACACTATTAGAACAGAATCTTCCAATCCTATGTCACCTCTAAGAATTTGATTTCATTTTTTTACCCCTCTGCCTGTCTTTTCGATACAATGTGTATCCTTGGATGTTAAGCTACCAGCTGCGATCTTCTTACAGTCACGACTCAGTGGTGCCCGTAACATCATACCTGCCAATCTCTAATTGTGCTACAAGATCATCTACCTTATTCCATATACAGTTTGCATTCAAATATAACACCTTCAGTCCTGTATTCATCACCCCTTTTGATTCTGTCCCCTTGTCACACTGCAATTTATCCCACTGACTGCAATTTTGCCTTGTCATCTGCCTGTGTTTCCCAACAGTCTCACTCCACACTGCATCGACTTGTTAACCAACTGCCCCATCTTCAGCCCTATCACTCTGGTTCCCATCTCCCTGCCAATTTAGTTTAAACTGTTCTCAACAACTCTAGCAAACCTGCCCACAAGGATATTAGTCCACTTTGGGTTCAGGTGTAACCCATCCCTTTTGGACTGGTCATACTTTCCTGGTATTATTAGTTGGATTTCAGTCAGTTATAATAATGACATTGACTCTGCCGAACTCTGAGGTTACAGGCAGCATGGATATAAATGAACAGCCGAACAAAAGGCTGAAGTATAGTGAGTGTTTTGGATGATGACATTAAAGCATAGGTATTCTTTTTTTCCTTCATGAGGTTAAGAATAGGTTGGTATAGATGTTTCTAAATATTCTCAAGCCAATCTGCTTGTGCTACCAGCCTGAATCCTTGCAATAGGTTACAAAACTACTCTTCTGTTTGCAGCAGCTTTGGTTCGGAGGTAAATCTCCTCAGCATTCATTTTGTGCCTTCAAGCCAAATGGCTCCAAATCATATTGCTTCAGTGCTGCTTCACTAGGGCAGTGACAGAACATTTTGAACTACAACTTCCTAAACATGAAATGCCATTCCTTTACTTTGATTGAATTTCAGACCAAATATCTTAGTCCAGCTAACTCAGCATTGCAAATATTCATCCCAGAATTGCAAGGATAATATGATAATAATGACAAAAATCATTTTTATTGTTCCAAAATAGATCTGCTGAAAAACAAACTATTGAAGGAGTATGCCCAAGGTAACGAAATGCTCGATGTAAACTACCTTTAATTTTAAACTCATTAGGTACACTTTGTATCATATTTTCACATGGTGTAAGTCCTTTCTGTCCATCAAATCTATGCTACATCTCAGAGCATTCTTGTAATTATTCAGGCCTATCAATATGTACCTATCAATTCCCCTCCAATTCTCCTGCCACCCTGTACTAGTGATATATTAATTACAGACAGACAGACATACTTTATTGATCCCAAGGGAAATTGGGTTTCATTACAGCCGCACCAAGAATAGTGTAGAAATATAGCAATATAAAACCATAAATAATTAAATAATAATAAGTTAATTATGCCAAGTGGAAATAAGTCCAGGACCAGCCTATTGGCTCAGGGTGTCTGACACACTGAGGGAGGAGTTGTAAAGTTTGATGGCCACAGGTAGGAATGACTGCCAGTACATCTTTCAGATGCAGAGTAAATCCACATGGTCATAGGAAGAATGTGCAAAGTCCACAGTGATAACACCCAGGTTACTAAAGATATGCAACAGCATTGCTACTGTGCACCAAAGTTTATTGTAATATGGTGGAAAACATCACTTGCAAATTCTAACAATACCAAACATATAAAATCATTCATTTTCTGCCCTTGGAAGAATCTTGAATGATCGCAAGGCACAGCTATATTAGATGTTTAAATAATCTACGTAGGATTATTTTTACAAATGGCATGCAGGAAGTGAGTATATTCAGAAAGTTACAAAGTGCTTCCCAAATATATTGATTCAGTCATCAAAATTTATATATATTCTCTAAATGTACTGTTGTCAAGTAGAAAGCTCACCAGTTTTGCAACAGCATCAATTTTGCATATTCACCTGAAGATACGGCAACAGAATACCAAAAATGTCAAATCAGGAAGAATACAAAGTCGTGAAAAAGGAGAAAGTCTAGCCTAGAAATTGGATCTATTATCATCCATGTTTTAAGTGCTTTTACACATTAAAAGCATTTTAATCTGGCTAGGTTATATGAGCAATTATTTCCAGGTAAAATCCTACACAGTGAGAAACTGGATCAGACGTAAGTGCACACAATTTATATGTACCTCCAATGTCCCAGCTTCAGTCATGCACTTAGTGACTTCAAAATCCATGCACTGCATTATTAACATAACCTACAATGTTCATTGGACAATTGCAATAACTAGTGGTACATCACCATATGATAGTCATTGAAGTGTTAACATAATGGGAATATTTTGTACACAGCATATTTCAGCATTAATGCTCAGGAAGATTCCAGAAGATGCACCAATTATCCTGCAGGGCAAGAACACCATATTCCCCACAGCTCCCTGAAGACAGCTACAACTCAAGTGCTGATCCTGAAGGACAGACCAAAATATCTTATGAACTTTAAGCCAAAAAAACTACCTTGTTTTCTTGTGTTATTAAATATATGCAATATAAAGGGAGGTAATATACATGTGGTATGTAATATTGGTCCATAGGCATTAATTGCTCCTTTAATGCAATTTCAGTTGTAATAATGTTTGGGGAAAAAAATGCTTCTGGAAGGAAACACTAGCATAGTCTAAAGTTCCCTTTTACAGTGACTACCTTTTCTCTTCCAGAACATTCTATATGGCAGAAAACCTGAGATTCCAGCAGAGGTGGTGATAGATTTCTCAGATTATTGTTCTGGTACATCCAGCAGATTATGTCCCACATGCATCAGAGAAGGCACATTCAAAGTCAGAACACTTACAACCTGTGGGGCACTGCAAGATCACAGAACAAGCAGGCAAGGTATCAAATTCTTTGATCAGAGCTTTCATTTCCATTAACTCTTGCATGGCCTTCCTAACACTTCCCTACTGCCAGAAGCTGCAGAACAATCATGTTTCTTGCTCTTTCTGGTAGTTAAGGTGTGTAAGACCTTGTTGAAAACCTGCATCCACTTTTTCAAATGTTGAACTTCTCTTGTACAGGTGGCCATTTTATCTATGGATACAAATATCAGTAGCATCACACCATTCATGCTTTTGAAAGATATCTCCATTATTTCTCAAAAGTTTGGCTGGTATTCTCATCAATATCTAGCATTGTTTGTTTTTGTTCCCAATTTTTCTTGTCTGTTGGACCAAAGATGGAGCATGTGCATCCAGCTGAGCAGTGCCTGGACAATCAAGCCACCTTTAATATGGACTTCCTACTGCTGTACCTCTCTCCAGCATTTGCTGCTGCTCAGTAATGTTGTACAATTCCTACTTGACAGTGCAACTATTTTGCTTAGCAAACCTTAAAAGAAAGCATCTGAACTGGTGCTGATTGAACTTGCATCTAGAGATGGTGCATTTACATAGTGAGCAAGATCCTCTCGGAGGAACCATTGTTATCATGCTGCTGTACATTCTCATTGACAGGAGAATGACCTGTGGGAGATTAAAGACATGAAGTAGAGCTGATGAGGTAAGAATACTATATGATGTACTTGATCATTTTTCATTTGCTGCTGACTTCACAGACACATGTAATTGACTGATAATGAGTTCTCTGAAGCTTGTTCTGCCTGTTACTTTGACAGAATCTCCTCCTCTACAGCTGCAAGAGGTGAAATCTTTGAAGAGGTATCTCCAGTTCGTTGCATTTCTCTTGTATTCTATGCTGTCTTCTATTACAGTAGTCAGGCTAAGGAGGCTCTCACAAATACTGTATATCCTGAATTTTCACCCACTTGGTGGAAGCACCAAATCCACTCAATTTTCCCCACTACGCCTCTCTAGACCTCATGCCCAGAAATCAAGAATTATATTTTTTTCACAAAATCTTAACCTCCTAGGTTCTCTTGTGATGGGAATAATGGATTTAAATCCTGACTACACCTTGGGTTCTTGATGTGAATATAGGATGCAGTCCCTAATCTTCTATCATACTGTCAGGGAAATGCAGATAATGATTAATGACCATTCCACAGATCTGCATTGGGAATGCAAGGTTCAAGTCCTTCCTGTCCTTCAGCTCTGTGTAATGAATACATGATATTATTTCTAGGTGTCCTTCATATCTGTGATGGGAATACAATATTGAATTCCTGGCACTTTTTCAGATCTGTGAAAAGAAAGCAAGATATGAGTCCTGACTGTCCTTCAGCTTTGAGTATTGTTATAGCTAGTTCAGTCCATTTGTCTGTTTTGAAGCTAAATCATCAGCAGAAAAGTGAACTGGAGCAGTAAATTATGATCATCTTTCCAAAGCATATATGACATATACATAGCTCCATGAGCAATGCCTTTACTTAGATTCTAGTGGCAATGATAATAATGTAATTTTAAAATAAAATGGACAGCAGTCTTACATTGTTGGAAATAGTCTTCTCTCCATAGCTAATACAGACCTTGGTCTTCTGGTCCATTATTCAAGGGGATCAGACAAAGGGATCAAAGCTACTTGATAAATCTTCAGGATGATTATAAATTTGTTGTTCCTTACATTTCTGGATAAGTCACGGCCTTCAGTAAGTAAGCAACTACCTTTTGCAAGGCTATGGGAGATAGCAACATGTTCAGCCAGCTGCTGAGTATGCAACTTTTTCCAAACTACAGACTGCCTGTGAGTAAAGAATGGGTTCTATCTTTACAGACATCCAAAAGTCAATTTTATCGATAAGTCAGGAAATATACAGAAGAAATCATTCAATATGATAACCATCCCTCCACAATATTGCAATTCACTGACTGTGAATCACTTTAGAATATTCAATGTATCAAGCATAATGAAAAAGAAAACAGTTGGGAGAAAGTTAAGCTCTTCATACTGTTTGATTACAGAAATTGTCTCCTGTGTGCTTCTGTAAAAGGAATTAGCATATGCACATCTAATGCTACACAAAATCATGTAAGGCTGGCAGATTATGACTGTAATAAGCATATGACACTGATTTTTAAGTCCCTTAGAGATCCAGAGTCTCTCTCTACACCCATGACTGTATGACCAGGCATAGCACAAATGCCATCTATAAATTGCCCAATGACACAACTGTTGCTGGAGGAATCTCAAATGGTGACAAGGAGGTGTACAGGAGTGATATAGATCAGCTGGTTGAGTGGCATCATAACAACTTTGCACTCAACGTCAGTAAGACCAAGGAATTGTTTGTGGACTTCAAGAAGGGAAAGTTGAGGGAACACACAACAGTAATCATCGAGGGATCAGCAGTGGAAAGGGTGAACAGTTTCAAGTTCCTGGGTGTTAACAGAGCTTGAGGAGATTTGGTCCGTCACCAAAGATTCCAACAAATTTCTATAGACATACCTAACTGGTCTGGTATGGAGGGGCCACTACACAGGATAGGAAAAAAATGCAGTGGGTTGTAAACTTGGCCAGCTCCATCATGGACACTTGCCTTAGTACCATCAAGGACATCTTCAAAAGGCTTGAAGGGACACACTCAATGTTTTAGGATCAGCTTCTTCCCCTCCGCCATCAAATTTCTGAATGGACAATTAACTCATTACATTACCTCACTATTCTTATACTACTTATTTATTCTTCATGTTGACTTATTAATCTGATTTATAGTATATTTTATGTATTGCACTGTATCACTGCTGCAAGACAACTTATTTCAGACCATTTATCAGTGATAATAAACCTGATACTTGCAGTAAGATAGCAGTGTGTTCAATCACAGCAGCTTCTATGGGTTAACACCCAAGTTCAACACCCAAATCCACTACTGCAGGTTTACCCCATCAGTGAGTTGCTTGTTGGCGGAGAAAGTGAAGGACTGGATTTGGTATGCATTGTGCTGCTGCCTGCATCAGAGAAGCGTCTGAGTTGTTGCATGAATGTGGTATGCAGTCTTAACAGTAAATGATCGTGTTATTCACTTTTTTTGTGATCACAAGACCCTGTTAGACGTTGTTAATGTGGAATGCTGCAAGTCCAATTCACTGACTTATTTGTGAATGGTTGGGGATCTACACGGCCTAGGTCATTGCAAGGACTGGGCCTCAAGCCGCAATGTTGCCTGTTTACAGCCACCCAGGAGAGAAGCGTTGGAGATTATGTGCTCCACAGGAGATGGTATGCTGAGTTGTCCAAGTTGTCCAAGCATGCTGTGTTGCTCTCTAGTATTCTCTCGGCAGAAGACAAGCTACAGAGTTCCTTCAGCATTTTGAGTGTATTAACTCAAAAGCTTTTTTTACAAATAACAAGTGAGTCAACAAATGGGGGAAAGTGACCTTAGAGTATAAATCTGATGACATCAGAGGACCATAGTATTCCTTTCTCCATCTGTGGATTTTAGGATTATATTTGACAATCCATAGATGATACAAAAACAAGTTATTTTTCAAGCACTGACAATAAAGTGATCACCTTCAAAAATGCTCTTTATCACCTGCTATCCATACTTTCCATAGGACTCCCACACCAGCCCTTTCAACAACTTGAATCGACATCCATTCACAGCCTCTGATCTCTTTTTCAATTACTTGTTAATCTAATTGTATCTTCTATTTGCCCTGTTAATTACCTTTGATATTAATTTCATGGTTGTCATTTTCATATTTCTGTGGTATTACTCCTCCAGTCTTTCTGGTGCATGCCAGATTTGTCTCTTTGGCTTTCTTTGTTGCATGTTTCCCCAGTTGTGCCCCTCATCATAGTGAAATCCTGGGCAGCAGATTGGTGCAGCTAATAGAGCTGCTGCCTTGCAGTACCAGAGACCTTGATTCAGTCCTAGCCTCAGATGCCATCATGCAGAGTTTGCACATTCTCTCCATGTGTGGGTTGGTTTCCTCCAGGTGTTTCTGGTTCTTTGCACATCCGGGAGCCATTTGGGTTGATAGGTTATTTGGCCAGACTGTTAGTTCCCATCTTTTTTTTAAATACTTGTCATGCAACGTTGTGTTGTTCTTGCTGCTATCTTTGATGGAAATTGGATCATACTTATTTTTTACTTTGTTGGTTGCTTAAATTATATACATTAAATAATGTTCTTATAACAGATATGCAAGATTAGAAACTTTAGTACACGATATAGCAAGTTTTCATATCCAGTGTATCACAGATCAGTTTCTGTGTGATCTTTGGAATGTAAGTGTCTGGTTCTGGACCTCATATTAGACTGCTATATGTGTCTGTTATTAGTTTTCATAAGCCCCAAATGTTACGTACTACTGAGATGCTCTCCATGGTACAACGTTCACTAAAAATATTGAAACTGGTAATGGTATAAAACATGGCACTTGACTTCTTGGAGAGTTAGAAATGAAAATCAGAAAAAGTTGTTAAATTTGTATTGGACAACACAATATTCAGGAATACAATGAAAAATTTGGTCACCATAGCATAAGACAGAGGACACAAAAAATATTGCCAGTTTATAACAGAGCTGGGAAGTATTAATTGTTTGCAAACTTTTATAGAACAGAGCTTTTTTTCTCCAAAACAAAGAGGAACAAGTTTAACTAGGGTTTGACAGTTATTCAGATTTGACTGCTTTCAGTTTTTAGAAATGAAATATTAAATACAACACATCACAACCAATTAAACTACAACTAACATGGTTAATAATAGGGCAGCATTGTAGTGTTGTGGTTAGCACAACACTTTATGGTACAGGTGACATGGGTTCAATTCCCACTGCTGCTTGTAAGGAGTTTGTACATTCTCCCTGTGACTGTGTGGGTTTCCTCCCACAGTTCAAAGATGTACCAATTGGTAGGGTAATTGGTCATTATAAATTGTCCTGTGACTGGGCCAGTGTTAAATCAGGGGTTGCTGGGCAGTGTGTCTTGAAGGACCAGAAGCTCCTATTCCACACTGCACCTCAATCAATAAATAAATAGAAATAATACCTGAGGAAGGCTACTTACTTGAGCACTGGTAATTGTTGCAATCACTCTCCCAGATCCCTCTATTCAAAATGCATACAGAAATTAGCAATATGATGGCAGATATATCTGCTCTTGGTGTACAAAATTTATGGATGGGGAGGAGAAAAGACCCTGCAAGTTGTGCCTTTGATGCTAATCTTCAAGGGCCTAATGAAAAGTGTAGTTGAGTACAGAACTAGAAAAGGTGGATAGATATCAGCTGGAAAATGTATTCAAATATGTTCTTGCAGGTACAGTCAATGGGCACTTTAGAGGTAGTTTTCAAAACATAATCACAGAACAAATACTATTGGTTTCAATACTGAACCAAACTGGACATTTCCATAATACTGATCTCAATCATATTATTAGATCCAAGCAGTAAATTAAAAGTAACTCTATTAAACAAATCCACCCATACCAACATATAGTAAAATCGCACACTCAGTAGGGATACTAAAGATACACTGATTTTCTTTACTTTCTAAGAGCAGCAAGGACCATGCAGTTTTATCAGTGCTGGTATTTTTATCAACAGCACTCAGAATGTCTTCAGCTTTCTGCACCAATTCTCATCCATACATTCTAAAATAAAATTGAGTAGTGCAGCATGATCCCATTGTATGAGTGAAGTATTTATCCAATGACAATCTCCAAATGCAGCCCAAGTGCTAGAATACTGCATGGCCCAAGACATTATTTTGCTGAAAAGTTGAAAACAGGTGGTTAATGGGTACTCTGCTAATAAGAGACACCTGGTTGAGATTCTAGGTTTAGCAAACAATTGGAGCCCTAATGGATGGATATCATAATTTGAACTTGCCTAATATCCACATAAATACCCACAGGCACAGCACTCAAGCACTGCTCAGGTGCAATTTTAATGGAAAATGATATATGGGCTCCACATACTCACACTGGCGAAGAGCAGAGTGCACTGGCTGCTAATTAGCTGTTGATTTCAGTCTGGCTTGGGGACCAAGTTATATCGAAACAGAAAACCTACAGCACAATACAGGCCATTTGGCTCACAAAACTGTGCCGAACATGTCCTTACCTTAGAAATTACCTAGGGTTACCCAGAGCCCTCTATTTTTCTGAGCTCCATGCACTTGTCCAGGAGGCTCTTAAGAAAGACCCTATCGTATCTGCCTCCATCACCATTGCTGGCACACACTCACCACTCTCTGTGTAAAAAACTTACCCCTGACATCTCCTCTGTACCTACTTCCAAGCACCTTAAAACTGTGCCCTCTCATCCTAGCCATTTCAGCCCTGGGGAAAAGCCTCTGGCTACCCACACGATCAATGCCTCTCATCATCTTATACAGGTTTCCTCCGCAATCCAAAGGTAGAGCATTTCTATGAAACCGTTTGTAAACCAAAATGTCATAAAACAAAGAAGCAATTACCATTAAGTTACCTACCAAATCAAACCAAATTACAAATAAAACCTAAAATAACACTAGCATTTAGTAAAAGCAGGAATGATATGAAAAATATACACCCTATATAAAGTAGAAATATTGTAGGTATGGTGTAGTTTCACTTATCAAAATCGAGAAGACAGCGAGCCAAAATCAATTTGGAGAAAAAAACTTGGCACATACACTCATGCGCAATCAACTGCCCACACAACGCTTCACGGTTATTATAGTCTTTCTTGGGGTAAACACATGTATAAAGCAGGCATTTTTTTTTCGTAAAAGTGAAAATCCTCTTGGGTTAGTGAAAACGGGTACTAATGTAGGTCTTTTGTAACAGTGAGTTGTCGTAAAACGAACGTTCGAAAAGCGAAGGACACCTGTACACCTCTATCAGGTTACTTCTCATCCTCCGTCACTCCAAGGAGAAAAGGCCGAGTTCACTCAACCTATTCTCATAAGGCATGCTCCCCAATCTAGGCAACATCCTTGTAAATCTCTTCTGCACCCTTTCTATGGCTTCCACATCCTTCCTGTAGCGAGGCGACCAGAACTGAGCACAGTACTCCATGTGGGGTCTGACCAGGGTCCTATATAGTTGCAACATTACCTTTCAGCTTCTAAACCCAATCCACGATTGATGAAGGCCAATGCACTGTATGGTCAACCGGCACAGCAGCTTTGAGTGTCCTATGGACTCGGACTCCAAGATCCCTCTGATCCTCCACACAGCCAAGAATCTTACCATTAATACTATATTCTGTCATCATATTTGACCTACCAAGATGAACTACTTCACACTTATCTGAGTTGAACTCCATATGCCACTTCTCAGCCCTGTTTTGCATCCTATCAATGTCCCGCTGTAACCTCTGACAGCCCTCCACACTATCCACACCACCATCAACCTTTGTGTCATCAGGATATTTACTAACCCATCCCTCCACTTCTTCATCCAGGTCATTTATAAAAATCACGAAGAGTAGGGATCCCAGAACAGATCCCTGAGGCACCCCACTGGTGATCGACCTCCATGCAGAATATGACCTGTCTACACTCTTTGCCTTCTGTGGGCAAGCCAGTTCTAGATCCACAAAGCAATGTCCCCTTGGATCCCATGCCTCCTTACTTTCTCATTAAGACTCGCCCACATGGGGTACCTTATCAAATGCCTTGCTGAAATCCATATACACTACATCTACTGCTCTACCCTCATCAATGTGTTTAGTCACATCCTCAAAAAATTCAATCAGGCTCGTAAGACATGACCTGCCTTTCACAAAGCCATGCTGACTATTCCTAATCATGTTAATACCTCTCCAAATGTTCATAAATCCTGCCTCTCAGGATCT
The DNA here is from genome assembly GCF_030144855.1 of Hypanus sabinus. NCBI lineage: Eukaryota > Metazoa > Chordata > Chondrichthyes > Myliobatiformes > Dasyatidae > Hypanus > Hypanus sabinus. The sequence goes on from NC_082738.1 coordinate 55,462,178, forward strand.
TCTCCATCAAGTTACTAACCACTGAAGTAAGACTCACTGGTCTATAAGTTCCTGGGCTATCTCTCCTCCCTTTCTTGAATAATGGAACAACATCCTCAGCCTTCCAAACCTCTCCTGTCCCCATTGATGATGCAAAGATCATCGTTAGATGCTTAGCAATCTCCTCCCTTGCCTCCCACAGTAGCCTGGCGTACATCTCATCTGGTCCTGGTGACTTATCCAACTTGATGCTTTCCAAAAGCTCCAGCACATCCTCTTTCTTAATATTTACATGCTCAAGCTTTTCAGTCTACTGTGTCATCCTTTTCCATAGTGAATACTGAAGTACTCATTAAGTACCTCTGCTATCTCCTCCAGTTCTATACACACTTTTCCACTGTCACACTTGATTAGTCCTATTCTCTCACGTCTTATCCTCTTGCTCTTCACATACTTGTTGAATGCCTTGGGGTTTTCCTTAATCCTGTCCCCAAAGCCTTCCTTTGACCCCTTCTGGCTCTTCTAATTTCTTTCTTAAGCTTCTTCCTGCTAGCCTTATAATCTTCTTGATCTCTATTGTTACCTAGTTTTTTGAACCTTGATGTACTAGGCTGCTTCTTAGTTGTGCTATTGGGAGCTTTTGTTTTGCACTCATCACCCAGTTGTACTCATCATGTTCTCCAAACTCTCCATTCCCAACTTTTGTTATTATCAACTTCCAGGGCATTTTTTTTTTTTACTGAGCTTAAACAAGTGGATTCAGAGCTAAGAACCACTAAGAAAGCACAGGGATCCTACTGGAGGGGACCTACATAAAAATCCAACATCTCACCTCAGGATGGCACAGCACCTGCAAGAGAGATTTCACATCTAATTGGATATAAAGATCAAATATAAAAGCAAAGATATAATGCTGAGGCCACATTTAGAGTATTGTGAGCAGTTTGGGCCCCATCTCTAAGAAAGGATATACTGGCTCTGGAGAACATCCAGAGTAGGTTTACATGAATGATCCCAGGAATTATAGGGTTATTGCATGAGGAACTGGGCCTGTAATTACTGGCGCTTAGAAGAACCCAGTGAGGGGGAAATCTCATTGAAACCTATCGACTATTGAAAGGCCAAGATAGAGTAAACCTCCAGCAATAAGTAGAGAGCAAAATGGGATATTCCTTTAAGTAATGCTTGAAATTCCATGCAGCAACTTGTTTACTCCTAATCAGCCAATTGGTGTTAAGAGAGGGTATTATGTCAAGTACTGCCATCAAAATGTCATGCAGCTACCTAACAGATTGTAGCAGGAAAATTAAGTGGCAATCAAGCACTTAACAATCTTCATCTTGTACTAAACCAGTGGTGCCAGATTAAGAAAATAAATGACTTAAGAAGGAGTTTCAAATGAAAAATGTTTATCTTAACCAGATGCAACCAAGTACTAATAATTTTATTTATGGATATGAAAACATAAATGTTAGAATTTATTGACAATATAATTTCTATTCAGTTGTAAGTAATAACAAGGCATCAATACTTTCCTAATTTTAAATGCAGGAAATAATGATTTGTGGGTTTTACGTGTTCAACAGCAAAATTAATTTGAAATCATTTTTATTATTTTATCAGTCCTGGTAAATCAACAACACTATGGGTCTAAATCCAAAAAACATCTCATCATTGATTTTAAATGATCCATTATGCTACAAATTAAAATGAATTTTAATTACCAAATTAAGCATTTTCCAGTCAGTAACTCTATACTTATGAATAATTTGCTTTGTTTTTTTTTTCAGTTCTTGACTCTATGACTGCAACAATTGTTGTCGTTAATGGTTTCTAAATCAAGCTATTGGAAAGTCTAATATTAAACAAGTTCTGTCTACTTACAATGTCATACACGTTATCTCCTCTTACCTACCCACCCCTCATTTGTGGGACTCTCAGCTTGATGATCTCTGTCCATGGACGTATGAATTAGGAACATGACTGGCCACTCAGCTCCTCTTACGTCATTTAGTTATATCATGGAATACCTGATTGTAACTTTAAGCCTGCATTCTCATCTACATACGGTAACCTTTCACATCCAGTCCATAGTTCTCGGTGCCTTGGCAAAGCAGCCAACATAATCAAGACTCTGCCTACTCCAGACATTCTGTCTTCTCTCCACCACCCACTTCCTATCAGGCAGAAGATACAAAAGACTGAAAACACATATCACAAATCTCAAGGACAGATTCTATCACGCTGTTATAAGACTCTTCTATGGTCCCCTATTATGATAAGGTAGAATCTCCTGACTTATCTCATCACATCTCTTGCACCTTAACATCTGCCTCCTCTGTAACTATAACTGTTTTATATTCTGTTGTTTTCCCTCAATGCACTTATGTAATTACCTATATGTATAGCATGTAGAACAAGTGACAATAATAAACCAACTCCAAATCACTTTCTTCTAAAAAAATTATCCACTGCAGTAAAATCAAAGACTGTGCTTCCACCACCTTTTGAAGATTTCCAAAGAATTATCCTCTTGTGAAAGAAAAAAAATCAGTTTTCAACCTTTTCTCATAAGCCAACCCACCTGTTTCAGTATTAATACAGTAAACCAATTTCCAACACTCTAACATCCTTTAATGAATAACAAAAGCAATCCTCTATGCAATACTCCAGATTTGGTCTTATCAATACCCCAACATAAATAGCTAATAGGAAAGGAAGTACTAAGTATGCTTTGGAACACCACTTAAATTTAATTAAATAAAATCAAACATTTTACCTCAAAAGAGCTCCAGTTGGCAACAATTGGCACTTATTTTGGAAGGAAATGGAACTTGCTTTCATAAGAACAGGTCAGAATTTGGCCTAAGTTTCATCTTGCATCTATTGCATAAAGTGTTCCACAAGGCAATGTTTGGGGTACATAGGATATTTTTCATCAGCCATTGCAACTTCCAAACCCCACCCAAAGGAAGTTCCCAACATGCCTCTGAACAATGTTACAGACTTGGACTTCTCAAGCTACAAAGGGACATAATGTAATTGATCAAAATAGCAAATATAGGAAGAGAAGCTACAAGGATCTTAAGCCCATAAGACCGTAATATATAAGAGCAGAATTTGGCCAGTCAAGTCTGCTTCACAATTTCATCATGATTTATCCATTTTCCCTCTCAGCCCCAATCTCCTGACTTCTCCCCATATCCCTTCATGCCCTGACCAATCAAGAATCCATCAACCTCTCCCTTGAATATACCCACTGACTTGGCCTCCACAGCTGCCTGAGGTAACAAATTCCACAGATTTATCACTCTCTGGCTAAAGAAATTCCTCCCATCTCCATTCTAAAAGATGAACAAACAAGCTGGATGAACTCAGCAGGTCGGGCAGCATCCGTTGAAAGGAACAATCAATGTTTCGGGCCAAGACCCTTCATCAGGACCTGAAATATTGACTGCTCATTTCAACGGATACTGCTCATTTCAACGGATGCTGCCCGACCTGCTGCGTTTATCCAGCTTGTTTGTACATCTTGATTTGACCACAGCATCTGCAGTGTACTTTGTGTTTTCCATTCTAAAAGGATGTCCCTCTATTCTGAGGATGTGTTCTCTAGTCTGAGACTCTCCAACCATCAGAAGCATGCTCTCCACATCCACTCTATCAAGGCCTTTCAACATTTGATAGGTTTCAATGAGGATATCCCTCATTGTTCAGAATTCCAGTGAGTACAGGCCCAGAGCTATTAACACTCCTCATATGACAAGCCTTTCAATCCCAGAATAATTTCTGTGAACCTCCTTTGAACCCCCTCCAATATCAGTACATCCTTTCTAAGAGGCCCAAAACTGCTCACTATACTCCAAATGAGTCCTCACCAGTACTTTATGAAGCCTCAATACTACATCTTTGTTTTTATATTCTAGTCCTCGCAAAATGAATGCTAACATTGCAATTGTCTTCCTCACCACCGACTCACCCTGCAAATTAACCTTCATGGAGTCCTGCATGAGGACACCCAGCTCTCTATGCACCTCAAATTTTTGAATTTTCTCTCCATTTTGAAAATAGTCTACGATTTTATTTCTTCTACCAAAGTGCATGAACATATACTTCCCAACATGGTATCCTATCTGCCATTTCTTTGCCCAATCCCCTAATCTGTCTAAGTCTTCCTATAGCCTCTCTACTTCCTCAAAACTACCTGTCCCTCCACCTATCTTCATATCATCTGTAAACTTGGCCATAAGGCCATCAATGCCATCATTCAATCATTGACAGATAACGTAAAAAGCAGTCCCAACATCAACACCTGCGGAACACCACTAGTCACCGGCAGCCAAATAGAAAAGGCTCCCTTTATTCCCACTCTTTCCCTCCTGTCAATCAGCCAATCCTCTATACATGCTGGTATCTTTTCTATAATTCCATGAGCTCTTAACTTGTTAATCAGCCTCATGTGTGGCAAAATGTCAAAGGCCTTGTGAAAATCCAAGTACACAACATTCACCAATTTATCTGTCCTGCTTGTTATTTCTTCAAAGAATTCCAACAGATTTTCCCTTGAGGAAACCATGCTGATTTTGGCCTATGTTATCATGTGCTTCCAAGTACCCAAAACAACATCCTTAACAATCAACTCCAGTATCTTCCTAACCACTGAGGTCGAACTAATTGGCCTATCATTTCCTTTCTGCTGCCTCTTTCCTTTCTTGAAGAATGGTGTAACACTTGCAATTTTCCAGTCCTCCAGAACCATGGCAGAAATAATTGATTGTCAAAAGATAATTTCTGAATCCTTCATGATCTCTTCAACCACCATTTTCACAATCCTGTGGCGTATACTATCTGATACTGGTGATTTATACCTTCATACATTTCAGTTTCCGAACAACCTTCTCCTTAGTAATGGCAACTTCACATACTTCTGCCCCGTGACACTCTCGAACATCTGGAATACTGCTTGTGTCTTCCACAGTGAAGACTGATGCAAAATTCTGATTCAGTTCATTCTCTATTTCATTGTCCTCCAATACTCCAGCATCATTTTCCAGTGGTTCAGTATGTACTCTCACCTCTCTTTTACACTTCATATATCTGAAGAATCTTTCTGTATTCTCCTTCCTATTATTGGCTAGCTTATTTTCGTATTCTGTCCTTTACTTTTTTATGACTTTTTAGTTGTTGTCTGTTGGTTTTTAAAAGCTTCTCAATCCTCTAAACTTCCCACTAATTTTGGCTCTATTGTATGCCCTCTCTTTGACTTTTATGTTGGCTTTGACTTCCCTTGTCTGCCATTGTCATGTCATCCTCCCTTTAGAATACTTCCTTTTCTTTGGGATGTATATATCCCATGCCTTCCAAATTGCTCCCAGAAATTCCAGCCAATGCTGCTCTGTTGTCATCATTGCTAGTGTTTCTTTCCAATCAATTTCATGCCTCTGTAATTCCCTTTAATTCACCATAATGCTGATACATCTGACTTCATCTTCTCCCTTTCAAATTGCAGGGTAAATTCTATCAAGTTATGATCACTTTCACCTCAGGGTTCCTTTACTTTAAGCTCTCTAATCAATTCTACTTCATTGCACAACACCCAATCCAGAATAGCTGATCCCCTAGTGGGCTAACCACAAGTTGCTCTAAAAAGCTATCTCATAGGCATTCTAGAAATTTCCCCTCTTGAGATCCAGCAGCTACTTGATTTTCCTAATCTACCTATTGAAGTTGATTGTAATGTTGCCCCTTTAACATGCATCTTCTATCTTCCATTGCAATATGCACGCCACATCTTGCTTCTGTCCATTTCAAAGTAAATTTATTATCAAAATATGTATATGTCAGCATATAAAACCCTGTGATTCATTTTCTTGCAGCCATATTCAATATAATCAATGAAAGGACACACCAACTTGAGGGTTCAACCTGTGTGCAAAAGACAACAATCTGTGCAAATACATAAAGAAATAAGTAATAATAATTAATAATTAAGCAATGAATATCAAGAACATGAGATGAAGATTCCCTAAAAGTGAGTCCAAAGGTTGTGGGAACATCTCAATGATGGGGCAAGTGAAGATGAGTGAAGTTACCCCCTTCAGTTCAAGAAATTGATGGTTGGGGGCTAATAATTGTTCCTGAACCAGGTAGTGTGTCCTCAGGCTTCTGTATCTTCTTCCTGATGGCAGCAATGAAAATAGAGCATGTCCTGGGTGGATGCTGCTTTCCTGCAACAACACTTTGTGTGGATGTGCTCAATGGAGGGGAGGGCTTTACCCATGAAGGTCTGATGTGTATCCACTATTTTGTGTAGGATGTTCCATTCAAGGGCATTGGTGTTTCCATACCAGACTGTGATGCAGCCAGTCAATACACTCTCCAACACACATCTATAGAAGTTTATCAAAGGTTTAGATGTCATTACGAAACTCGTAAGGAAGTAGAGGCATTATCATGCTTTCTTTGTAATTGCACTTACATGCTGGGCCCAGGATAGATCCTCCAAAATAATAACACTGAGGAATTTAAAGTTGCTGACCCTCTCCCCCTCTGATCCTCAGATGAAGACTGGCTCATGGATCTCTGGTTTCCTCTTCCTGAAGTCAATCATCTCCTTGGTCTTGCTGACATTGAGTGAGAGGTTGTTGTGGCACCACTCAGTCAGATTTTCAATCTCCCTTCCATATGCTGATTCATCACCACCTTTGATTTGACCTACGACAGTGTCATCAGCGAACTTGAATAAGGCATTGGAGCTGTACTGAGCCACAGAGTCAGCAGTGTAAAGTGAGTAGAGCACACTACTCTAAAGAAAGAAAAGCTTACTTTCTTTAACTGTTGGAATATTGACCTTTGACTCTAACACTATTTTACACTGAGGGATACGATAGGGTCCTTTAAGAGACTCCTGGACAGGTACATGGAACTTAGAAAAATAGAGGGCTAGGGGTTACCCTAGGTAATTTCTAAGGTAAGGACACATTCGGCACAGCTTTCTGGGTCAAAGGGCCTGTAGGTTTTTTATGTTTCTCTTGTTTATCAATGCACCATAGATCGCATCCTTTCGGGATGCTTCATGGCTTGCTATATCGACTGCTCAGCCCATGAGTTCAAGAAACTGCAAGGAATCATGGACACAGCTCAGCTCATCACAGAAACCAACCTCCCCTCCATGGACTCTGTCTACGTTTCTCCTTGGTTCAGAAAAGCAGCCAGCATAATCAAAGACAGCAACCATTCCAGACATTCTCGCTTCATTGGACAGAAGATACCAATCACTAGGTTGTAGCATAGCTTCTACCCCCCTCCTTTGTTATGAGACTACCTCACAACTCACCTTGTTAGGGTCTGGACCTTATTGTTTGCCTGCACTGCTCTTTTTCTGTAACTATAATATTTTATTCTACATTCTGTTATTGTTTTCCCTTGTTCCAACTCAATACACTGCTGAAATGAAATGATCTGTATAGATTGCATGAAAAACAAAGTTTTTACTGTACCTCAAATAATAAATGAATTTACCAACCAATGGTACTAATCCACAAATAGCATTATATATCCTTCATGCATCATTGAAATCCTCTTCACTCAAGAAATAGGTCTGACATGCTGTATACTGCCAAAACTATCATGTTTCACTTTTTGTTGGGGCAGTGTACTGTATTTCTGCCTGCCAGCAAATAGTATTTTTCTTTCATATTCTTTTGTTGTGACCTAATTTGGCCATGTGGACATCAGGAACAAATTAAGTTGATACCATGGCTCAGACTTTGCCGGTTTTTTAGGCTCGTAGTGCTGTTTGGGGACAGGGCGGGAAGTTTGGGGTCAGGTTTAGGGCCAGGGATGAGGAAGAACGAAGAGTCAGGGGCAGGAGCCTGTGTTCAGATTCCAGGTTAGAACAGTGATCTGGAGGTCAGGTCAGCATGGGTCAACAGGCACTGAGGAGAACAATGATCCCCAGGTCACCAAATCCCTAGTCAGATGTCCATACAGACAGGAGTTATGAGAGCTGGTGACCACCCCCCCCCCCCCCCCCCACCATCCATACCTCTGGCCACTGAGATCAGAGATTTATGTGAATCCGAGGTGCTCTACAGTCATTGGGAGGGCCCAGAGTTCAGATTGGTCAAGGCCTAAAGATCGAACCCGTGATTAGCGAGTCCTGGATTGGATGCCCAAAGGTCAAACCTGTGATCTTTTATTTATCTGGAGATACAGCGCAGTCCAGGCCCTTCCAGCCCAGCAACTCACTGATCTAACCCCAGCCTAATCACAGGACCAGTTACAATGACTAATTAAGCTACTAACCAGCATATCTTTGGACTGTGGGAGGAAACCAATGTGCACACGGGTAGAACATACAAACTTTCTTACAAAGGATGCCAAGTTCTAGATTGGATACCCAGAGCTCAGTGAAGTCCGGAGGGTGAAGCCAAAGGTCGAAGTCCGGAACTCAGTGAGTCTGGAGTTAAAAAGCCTGTACGGTCAAAATCTAAAGTTATCAAGTCAAACCCAGAGACCAGAGGTTCGAGGCCCAATATCTGCAAGTTTGAAAGTCCGGCTCCAAGGACTGGAGACCTAGAGGTGGCTGGTCCTGTGATTGGAGCCTGTGTGTGTGAGGGGGTGGGAAAGGGGCTTGTTTTCCTCTTGTTTTCTTGTTTTGTTCTGTTGTTGTTGCTGATTGTGTTTTTAACTTGATACATTTATCTGAATCTGAATGGTCTGGGTGCTCTAACCAATGTTGATCATGTGACAACTACTTGCTGCTTTTAGCTTGGTTGCATTAATTGCAAGATGGGCTCTTTTAGAAGGTTACCAGACAAAGCAAGAAAACAACTACAGTTTAAGCAGTTAGTTTGTAGAACTAAAAAAACTAGTACTCCCAAGGAAGGAATCTGAGGACATCCAATTTAGCTGGCCTATACCACATCAGAGAGTCCAGGACAAATGGGATACAAGTCTTATGAGGCAGAAGTGGTCCCCTGTTATATCAAATACAGTGTAAACCTGTGTTTCTGCATTAAGCTAACTTAGAAGCTTCTTGTTGCATGGAGAATCCTTTGAAAATCACCCTCTCAAAGCTTTTGAAGAAGTGTGATATTTGGACTGTGTTTGGACTGGTTTGAAATAATATAGATGTGTTTCATTTGGACAGATTTAGACTTTGGACACATCTACTTTTCCATGACTGATTTTGGATTCCAAGATAGACTGATCTTTTTGAAATATATCCAGTAAACACAAATCCCTTTTTCCATTACTTTAAATGGTTTTCTCTCAATGCTGCCTGCATTAGAGCTTAATTTTAAAATCGGTAAACTGTGTACAAGGCATTTTAGTAAATACTCTGATCATGAGGTACATCAAGGTTAGGTCTGTTCTTTATAGAAAAGAGAAACACAACCCATGTTAAAAAAATATTTTGAGATTTTATGCTCCTTTATCCAAACAGTACTTTTGTCTTGTTATACAATGAGATGTACATAAACATTTGTGAAATACAATCATTATTTCTAAGCTCCTAAATTCCAAAACAAGTGAAAATATATGCTGTTCTCAGCCTTCATTCATTATATGGATTTCTGTCTTCCTTTGTGCTGACAGCTCATTTGCAGTGAGTAATTAGACTGGCTGACACTTCCTGGCTGTATATTATGTTGAGATTGACCACATCTTTTCATTTGTTTCCCAGTCGTGGGAGTCTACTTGTTATTTGTCCAACATTAAAAATACAACCATGATTTTGATATCAATCAAAAATATAAAAACATTCAATCTTTCTTTTATTCACTTCTGAAAGCTAGAAATTGAATAATAACTTCTGCCTTGATCATTACTATCTCTTTTCTTCTTCCAAGTTTCACACTTGAATGCAATTGTAATGATAATTATGACATCACAATCAATAATGCACATCCTCATCCATAAAACTGCTTTTGATCCATGACAAATGTTAAAGGTGTTTAATTCATTTCATCATACAATTTCATTGTATTGACTTCATGAATATTTGAGAGCTGAATAATTCTAGGATATTTATTAAATAATCTATCATGTAAAATGCCCTTTGGTTCAACATCAGTGTAAATAGATTCAATGTTCAACTTGGTGAAATCATTGAACTTCGTGTATAATGCTCTGTCCTATACTCAATTTTAACAGTAATTACTTTCTCTCCTTGTATTCTCACCCTGAATAAGACATCCTTGTTCTCTTTGCCTTACTCACGTTGTCTTAATCTGCCATATATTTATAAATCAACTTCTTAACTTCTATAATTTTTTTAATCAGCACACAAAATGCTGGAGGAACTCAGCGGGTCAGGCAGCATCTATGGAAAAAAGTACAGTTGACATTTTGGGCCAAGACCCTTTATAGGAGTCACTCCAAACCTGAACATGGCATTCCATTCTCTTAGAGGAGGAATTCTTTTAGCAAACGGATGGTGAATCTGTGGAATTTGTTGCCACGAGCGGCTGTGGAGGCCACGTCACTGGGTGTATTTAAGGCAGAGGTTGATAGATTCTTGATCTATCAAAGGAGTGAAAGGCTGCAGGAGAGGGAGATGGATCAGTTAAGATCAAATGGTGAAATAAACTTGATGGGCTGAATAGCCTAAGTCTGCTCCTATGTCTCATGGTCTTACTTGAAGTGCAGTTTTCACGTTCTCCCTCTGGCCGTACAATTTTTTTTTTGTTGCTAGGGTTTCCTCCCACATCCCAAAGATGTGTCAATCAGGAAGTTATTTAACCATCACTGACTATCCCCAGTTTGTAGGTATGTGGTAGAATCTTGAAGTAATTTTTTAGGAACATGGAGAAAATAAAAGAGGATTATTGCAATTAAGTGCCTGAAGTGCACCTGCTTCTTTGCAAAATGAATCTACTGTAGGTCTCCTGTTAAAAACTGAAAGATGAGAATTTGGGTTAAAACTAGGATCCATTGATAGTGCTTAAAATCATTGAATGATCCTTAAAATTAGGTGTAGGTATCAGAATTAGTTTCTGTTCATGCAATGACAGCACATTAAATTTGGTCTGCTGCCTCTTTTAAATGATTCATGTGTGCAGCGTCTTTGTTGTTTATTAGCTATGTGTGACCATAGGGAATAGATACTATGAGAGCAACTTAAAACAGATCTGCATCTCTTGGTGCATTGCAGCTGCAAGAAGATGGGAGTATCAATCTAAATATTCAGGACTTTGGACTGACAAATCTTCCAGTCTATCAGATGTTATTCAATTAATACTCCAGTAAGCTGAAATGGAGTACAGTAAAGTGAACAGTTTGAGTTTTAAAAAGGGTGTAGAAATGAGATCACGGTAAATTTCAGTAAAGTGTGAGAAGTAGCGTTCCAGTGAATTTATAGTGAGCATGAGAACCAGATCCCCAGTGTGGTGATGGGAAGTCAAGAACCACCATCCATTAAGTCAAAAGCCAAACCATCAGGATTTATGAACAATTGGCAGAGTTTTACTGCATCACTATTCAGCTCAGAGACATAGACATGAAGGATAATTTTAGACCTATAAACAGCTAAGATCTGGGCTCTGGCATTAAAATTGTGCAATCAGCCCCATGTTTTTGAGAAAATCCCATAAATATCAAAATATTAAATAGTGAGGCTCACAGAAGAGCATTGCTGAACTTTTATAGCACTGTGCTCTTCCTTTTCAGTATAACAATTTCTATTGATGTGTGCAAGTTCTTAAATCTGCCAGCATTTAGCCTCATGGGTACATTCCCTGATCTGGGAGGGGTTCACAGGGGATAAAGGGGAACTTCAGAGATGACAGGCAAAGGGCAGTGCTCAAAGGAGACAAGTCCATAGGGGCCAAAGAGACTCTCCAGTGTTACCCCGGATGCTTTAGTCAATTTATCCTTTGATGCCCTCGAATTTTATCATGGCTCCTTGATGCCACACACAATAAAATATTGTATTTCAAATACAGTATTATCTCTGGAACTTACTCTTTGAGACACCAGAGAATACAAATGCTGAAATCTGGAGCAAAAACAAAGAAACAACTGGAGGAACTCAGCAGGTCAAAAGCAGCATCTGTAGAGGGAAGCGGACAGTTTACATTTCAGGTCGAGACAAAATGGAATGTCGACTGTTCATTTCCCTGCCTGACTCACTGAGTTTGAATAATGCTCAACCAGGATTAGTTCTCTAGCATATTAGTAAAGGTAAGTTCAGGAAATATTGAACCAAAGAGTTACACATTGTGAAGTTGTATATTTGAAGGACAACAGTGGCTTATGAATCCCTGTTTTGACCTGTCAAATCTCTGCTGTATTTATCCTAATTACTATTATCATAATACTACTCATTGTGATTGAAGATGTAATGATAAGTTACAATGAGAGATCTATTAATCTGTTTCTGAGTTTCGGCTATTTTTTCCTCCCACTGATGCTGTTTAACCCATGTGTTGCTTCAGATTCCGGCATCTGCAGTCTCTTGTGTTTTCCAGTCATGTTCTATGTGAATCCCCAAGTCATCAAATAAGGTGGAACAGATTTTATGCAGGAGAGAGTTTCCTTTCCCACACTTGACCTGATGCTACAAGACAGTGTAGTCAATATTGGAGTCAATATTGACTCCAAGGATCGGTGCTCCATGTCTCTTCTCATTGCTGTCAAACCTGATGCATTTGTGCTCCTAGTAAGACAAGGAAATAAGAGTAGGAAACAGACCATTCAGAACCTAATTCCAATAAAATAAACTTTATCTCCTTACCACTTTTCCCAACCAACATGAACCATATTCCTAACACCACCCTTGTTTCCCTTAAAATCTAAAAAAAACAATCTGCAATATATTAAGCAACTGAGACTACTCAGCCCTCTTACGCAGAAATTCCCATCACTATTTGATGAACATTCATCTCTTCTCACTGCTGAAAAGCCAATGCCTTATTTTGAGGTCATGATACTCTGTTTCTAGATAACCCAATCAGGGTTAATATCACAAAAAGAAAAAGCAAATGCTGAAAATCTGAAATAAAACAGAAAATGTTAGCAATACTTCAGCAGGTCAACTATAGAAAATGAAACAGAGTTAAAGGTTCAAGTCAAAGACCTATTATCAGCCCATGCTAGTACACTACCTCAATCTCATATGATTGGGAATCAATCATGTTTGTTAGAAGTTACTTCAAAAAATAACTGTGTACGTTATCCTACATTATCACCATCCCTGCACTTAACACTGTCAAGCACTGTCAAACACTGTCACTAAAAGAATCGTTTAAGTTTCAATGGTATCACCTCTCAATCTTCAAAACACAAGACGAACTCTTAGGCCTACTCTGCTTCATCCTTCCTCTTAGGACAACCTCCATCCCAGGAATGAACTGGTGAACCCTTTACTCCTCATCTTAGACATCTTTCTTTTGATTAGGAAATTAGACCTAGACACAACATTCCAGGTGTTATTTTTCCAAGATAAATGCAGTAAAACACTTATTGCTCTTGTACTCAAATCCTCTTACATTGAAGGTCAAGATAGCACTTGACTTCCTAATTGTTTGTAATAACTGCATGAACTCCAATAACTTGCTTGATCCTGAGAGTTTGGCATCCAGCTCACTGGGTGCTGTTTTTAGCACTCCATATAAATATACAGTACTGCACTTCTATAAACACACTGGGGCTCTATTTCCTGTCCTTCCTTTAAACAAACTGGGGCCCAATTTCCCATGCTTCTTTAAAGTCACTAAAGCCTGATTGCCCATATTATTTTCAAGATCACAGGGGACCCTTCCCCTACACTTTCTTAAACGCATCAGAGCCCAATTTCTTAGGCTTATTTTAAACTCACCAAGGTCCCATTTCTTGTTCTACAGTCAAGTGCTCTACTACTGAACTATAACCCCTTACCCCATCCCTATTTCAACTCACTCTGTGCTGTTTACACACTCCCTTTAAACTCCCAAAGATTCAGCTTCCCACACTCTCTTTAAACTAACTGAGGCCTCATTTCCTGTGCTCCCTTTAAACACACTGGGACCCCATTTCAGTGCTCCATCTGAACTCACCAAGGCCCTTGTTCTCATCCTCCTTTTAAAATCACTGGGACCCATTTCTTGTGCTCCCATTAAACTTGCTGGACTCACTGGAAAATTTATAATACCAGTCTATAACATCTAAAAATAGAGAATAAAATGCCTTACAGTATTATAGGAGGTATTACAGGCATGGTTTCCAGACCAATGGTCTGCAGACCATGCCTGTCCAGCACCTCCAAAATTCCAAGGATGCCAGATTATTTGAGTCTTAGTGTAATTATTCTCAGTGGAAGTCAAGTACATGATGCTGCCTGTAAACATCAAAGTTCAAAGTACATTTATTATCGATGTATGTACAAAAAAATACAACTCTGGTATTTGTCCTACCGCAGGTAACCATGAAACAAAGAAACACCATGGAACCTGTTCCTAAAAAAAAAATCAAGCACCCAATGTGCGAAAAGAAAAGAACAAATTGTACAAACTGCAAAAAGTGAAAGAACAACACATAGAACCTGGAGTCCAGGAGTATTCAGATTAGTTCAGTTCTACACTGCTAGCCGGCTGCAGGCCGCAGAGCCTATCTTCACCGAAGTGCCCCAATCAAACCACTCAAAAACAGCAAAAGAATAGTAACCAGAATCCAATAACAAATGCAACATGAGCCTCATAAAGCCCCCAAAACAAGTCCACAACTATGAGCCTCATCGATAAATCCTTGCAATTTGGAACTTTCCTCTGACAGCAGCTGGCGAGAAGGAGAGAAAGACTGGTCAAATGCAGCCAGATGGTGCTCGTCCTCTGCTCTCACTTTTGTTGACCTCAACCTTGCTTGACATCTCAATTAGAGAGAAGGAAAGGAGTCAATCATGGGCTCGCTCCCCATCTCCAGGATTCCAAGTCTCCCGGCTGCACACTCTGCACCCCAATCTCATCGAGCTCCCTCCGAGACAGCCAAGCACCAGATTACTCAATCAGGGCCCAAAAACACCATCAAAATGTAAATCACATGTTCTAATCGCATATATATTGGAAAGAAGAAAAATTAGAAGTAGTAAAACAAGTAGTTTTGTGATCTGTCAACAGGATGTCACTGCTGGTTGCATTATTCACTGGCACCATCCATCCTTCACCATTTAAGAGCTAGTTCATTCTTCTAAAATTTTAATATTTTTCTACAGAAGTGGATGAGCTCACATTTCTATCATTTCTGTATTTCACTGGCGATGAGTTCACACATTCAGTTAGCCTATCCCTACCCCCTGTAGCTTCACAACTCACACTACCATCCAGCTTTCTAACATCTGCAATAGTTGCCCATGTAGGAATCAATGAAATAGATTCTGAATGCTTTGCGACTGAGCATCAATCTGTATGACAGCCCACTATTCACAGCCTTTCTACCCACAAGTGACTCAGTCACTCCTACTCTCTGCTTTCAGTTTGGTAACCAATCCTCAAGACATTGCGGAGCGGGAGTACGGAGTGCTCGAGGTCGACAGACAACTGAAGGTCAGAGGATCAGAGGATCAGCTGTTGTAGGTAGGCCGAGACCGTCGGACCTACCTGGACAGTACCTGAGGAGGAAGGTAAAACTGTGCAGGCACGGGTGACGTCAGTGGCGAGTGCGGGGTTTAAAAAGAGGCCCACTTTCAGGAGCGGGCAGCATCGGTGCGGGCAACAGAGTGCTGGGCTTTGGATCAGTGGGCTTCAGTGCAAGGGGACTTCGGTGAGAGGAAATCAGTGAGCCTGAGTATGTGCTTGCTGAGGTAAAAAGATGAGGTCAGTATGTACTTTTTTCATCTATTCTGACTAATCTGGGATCAGGTAATGGGGGAGACAGTCAGAGCAGTGGTGTGCTCCGTATGCAGTATGTGGGAGGTCATGGTCAACACAGTTGTCCCTGATGACCACACCTGCAAAAGGTGCATCCAGCTGCAGCTCCTATTAGACCGAGTTAGGGAATTGGAGCAGGAGCTGGATGAACTATGGATCATTCGGGAGGCAGAGGCAGAGATAGATAAGAGTTATCGGGAGGTAGTCACACCGAAAAGACAGGAGGTGGGCAAATGGGTGACAGTCAAGAGAGGCAGGGGGAGCAGACAGAGAGAGCAGAGCACCCCTGTGGCCATTCCCATCAACAATAAGTATACCGTTTTGGATACTGTTGGTGGGGATGACCTACCAGGAACAAGTTGCAGTGGTCCTGTCTCTGGCACTGAGGTTGGGCCCTCGACTAGGAAGGGGAGGAGGGAAGAGAAGAGAGTGGTAGTGATAGGGGATCAGGGGGGCAGATAGAAGATTTTGTGGGGAAGATCGGGAGTCCCGGATGGTATGTTGCCTCCCTGGTGCCGGGGTCTCAGATCGGGTGCAGGTTATTCTCGACAGGGAGGGCAAGAACCCAGATGTTGTGGTCCATGTAGGGACCAACAACATGGGTAGGATGAGTGAGGGGGTCCTGCGTAGGGAGTTCAGGGAGTTAGGTGCGAAGCTGAAGGGCAGGACCTCCAGGGTAACAATCTCAGGATCGCTACCTGTGCCACGTGCGAGTGAGGCAAGGAACAGAAGGATTATACAGATTAATACGTGACTGAGAGAATGGTGCAGGAGGGAGGGCTTCAGGTTTGTAGATAATTGGGCTTTGTTCCAGGGAAGGTGGGATCTGTTCCGACGGGACAGTTTACACCTGAACTGAAGCGGTACTAACATTCTTGCAGGAAAGTTTACTAGTGCTTCTCGGGGGGGGGGGGTTAAACTAAATTTGCAGGGGGCAGGGATCCAGAATGCGAGAGAGGATAGCGAGATGAAGAATAAAGGACAGGTGGGGACTACACGGTTCTGGAATATTAAGTGTGTAATAGAGAAAGGTGAGGCAGAACAAGTGATAAGGAGGACTCGTGTACAGAGGGATGGTCTGACGGAACATGGAGTTAAATGTGCAGAAAGAATAAGTAAATTTAGGAAGGACAACAAAATTCAAGGGGCGTATAGCCCAATGGGAGTTTGGGGAGCTGGGTTAAGCACAATAGGCAGCGATTTAAACAGAGAGAGGAGAAATGGGCTGAAAATTCTATATCTGAATGCACAGAGTGTCAGAAATAAGGCGGATGAGCTTGAAGCTCAGGTGCGAACGGGTAACTATGATGTTGTTGGGATAACAGAGACATGGCTGCAGGGAGATCAGACCTGGGAAATGAATGTACAAGGGTATACGTGCTATCGTAGGGACAGAAATGTGGACAGAGGGGGTGGGGTGGCCCTGTTGGTGAGGAATGAGATTCAGTCCTTTGCAAGGGGGGGACATAGGATCAGGAGAAGTAGGGTCTGTGTGGATGGAACTGAGGAACAGTAAGGGCAAAAAGTCACTAATGGGTGTTGTCTACAGGCCACGAAACAGTAGCATGGATATTGGGTGCAAGTTGAATAGGGAGTTAACATTGGCATGTGGCAAAGGTAATGTCGCAGTAGTTACGGGGGATTTCAACATGCAGGTGAACTGGGAGAATCAGATTGGTGCTGGACCACAGGATAGGGAGTTTGTAGAGTGCCTACGGGATGCATTCTTGGAACAGCTTGTACGAGAGCCGACCAGGGACAAGGCTATTCTGAATTTAGTCTTGTGTAATGAACAGGATTTGATAAGCGATCTTGAAGTAAAGGAGCAATTAGGGGGCAGTGACCATAATATGATAAGTTTTTATATGCAATTTGAGAAGGATAAGGGCAGATCGGAGTTGTCAGTGTTGCAGTTGAACAAAGGAGACTATGGAGACATGAGGGAGGAGCTGGCCAAAGTTAACTGGACGGATATCCTAGCAGAAAAGACAGTGGAACAGCAATGGCAGGTATTCTTGGGAATAATGCACAAGGTGAAAAATCAGTTCATCCCCCAGAGAAGGAAGGATTCAAAGGGGGGGTTGGGGGGGGAAGGGGCCACAGTGATTGACAAAGGAAGTCAGAGATTGCATAACATTAAAAAAAGGAAGTATGACAGAGCTAAGGTGAGTGAAAGGACAGGTGATTGGGAAATTTTTAAGCAACAACAGAACTTAACTAAAAAGGCAATACAGGGAGAAAAAATGAGGTATGAACACAAGCTAGCCAGGAATATAAAGGAGGATAGCAAAAGCTTTTTTAGTTATGTGAAGAGAAAGAAGATAGTTAAGAACAATGTCGGGCCCTTGAAGAATGAATTGGGTGAAATTGTTATGGGAAACAGAGAAATGGCAGAAGAATTTAATAAGTAATTTAGATCTGTCTTCACTAGGGAAGACACAAGCAATCTCCCAGATGTATGGATGGGCCAAGGACATAGGGTAACAGAGGAAATGAAACAGATTGACATTAGGAAGGAAACGGTGATGAGTAGACTGATGGGACTGAAGGCTGACAAATCCCCAGGTCCAGATGCTCTGCATCCTAGGGCACTAAAGGAGGTGGCCCTGGAAATTGCAGATGCATTGGTAATCATTTTACAATGTTCCTTACATTCAGGATCAGTTCCTGAGGATTGGAGAATGGCTAATATTATCCCACTTTTTAAGAAAGGAGGGAGGGAGAAAACAGAGAACTATCGTCCTGTCAGCCTAACATCAGTAGTGGGGAAGATGCTAGAGTCCATTATTAAAGATGAAATAGTGGCATATCTAGATAGCAGTGATAGGATTGGGCCGAGCCAGCATGGATTTTCCAAGGGCAAATCATACTTGACTAATCTATTGGAGTTTTTCGAGGATGTAACCAGGAAGTTAGACAAGGGACATTCAGTGGATGTAGTGTACCTCGATTTTCAGAAGGCATTTGATAAAGTCCCACATAGGAGATTGGTGGGTAAAATCAGAGCTCATGGCATTGGGGGGAAGGCATTGACATGGATAGAAAACTGGTTGACAGATCGAAAGCAAAGGGTAACGGTGAATGGGTGTTTCTCGGAATGGTAGGTGGTAACTAGTGGGGTACCACAGGGCTTGGTATTGGGACCACAACAGTTTACGATTTACATAAACGATTTAGATGAAGGCATTGAGAAGAACATCAGCAAGTTTGCTAATGTTACTAAGCTGTGTGGCAGTGTGACATGTGATGAGGATGTTAGGAGAATTCAGGGTGACTTGGATAGGCTGGGTGAGTGGGCAGATACTTGACAGATGGCGTTTAATGTGAATAAGTGTGAGGTTATCCACTTTGGGAGTAAGAACAGGAAGGCAGATTATTATCTGAATGGTGTAGAGTTAGGTAAGGGAGAAATACAAAGAGATCTAGGAGTCCTTGTTCATCAGTCACTGAAGGTGAATGAGCAAGTGCAGCAGGCAGTGAAGAAGGCTAATGGAATGTTGGCCTTTATTACAAAGGGAATTGAGTACAAGAGCAAGGAAATCCTATTGCATCTGTACAGAGCCCTGGTGAGACCACACCTGGAGCATTGTGTACAGTTTTGGTCTCCAGGGTTAAGGATGGACATCCTGGCTATAGAGGAAGTGCAGCGTAGATTCACGAGGTTAATTCCTGGGATGTCCGGACTGTCTTACGGAGACAGGTTAGAGAGACTGGGCTTGTACATGTTCGAATTAAGGAGATTAAGAGGGGATCTGATTGTAACATATAAGATTATTAAGGGATTGGACAAGATAGAGGCAGGAAATATGTTCCAGATGCTGGGAGAGTCCAGTACCAGAGGGCATGGTTTGAGAATAAGGGGTAGGTCATTTAGGACAGAGTTAAGGAAAAACTTCTTCTCCCAGAGAGTTGTGGGGGTCTGGAATGCACTGCCTCAGAAGGCAGTGGAGGCCAATTCTCTGGATGCTTTCAAGAAGGAGCTAGATAGGTATCTTATGGATAGGGGAATCAAGGGATATGGGGACAAGGCAGGAACCGGGTATTGACAGTAGATGATCAGCCATGATCTCAGTATGGTGGTGCAGGCTGAAAGGGCCGAATGGTCTACTTCTGCACCTATTGTCTATTGTCTATTGACATGCTGGTACACTATCCCAATCCCATCAGTTTTGGTGAATATCTTGGAGATGGTTGTGTTGTTTTAGTTATTTGAAAATGTAACTGTGTGCCTGATAGTTTTGGGAAGTCTCTGCCACTGACACCAACTCTCAAAATAACTATCAAAATCTTGTGGAGAAGTGGAGGATACTGAAATAGCACACACAAAATGCTGGAGTAACTCAGCAGGTCAGGCAGCATCTATGGAGAGGAATAAAGAGCCAACATTTTGGGCCAAAAAATCATATGTGAAGTCTCTAGTGTTTAAGATACTCAACTTACCTTGGAAGAGTTATGCTGCATTGATGAAGCTAGAACAGTACATGGAAAAGACTTTAGTGTCTTTAGTGTCGATATCGCCAACCAGTCAATTGCGATTGACCGGTCAATCTTTGAGACTTTCCTAGTAGATCCCAAAAAAAATGAAAAATAAATACACAAATACTGTGGTAATGTGAGCATTATAAAAATAAGTGCATAATACTAATTAGGATAATGGTAATATAGCAATACTCCCACTACGGAAAGCTGTTTGCAACGAGAAATTGTTTCCAGGTTTCAGGGTTTTACTTCCATTCTTTCTGCCCGATGTGCACGTGTGTATAGCCCCTCTGCCATGCATTGTGGTTTCAGCATAGCTTGTGCTGCATCAAAGTGACCAAATAGATTAAAGTACAGACTGTCGCAAACATCAATATACAGAACTCAGTGGTGATATCCTGCAAGGTATCTAACTAGCATGACAGAGGCTCCTCGAAAGAAGGCGAAAACATACAAATTCCATCCAGAATGGGAAGAGAAATTTCTATTTACCTTAGTGAAAGACAAGTGTGTATGTCTGTTGTGCCATCAAAGGCAGGCACTGACTAAAAGAGGGAATCTGGAGCAGCACCACAACAGCAACCACCAACCACCAGAAATTTATAGACACCTAACCCCCCCCCCCCACCCCAAAAGAGTGCAATCCGTGCCAGGAAGTTTGAGGAGCTGAAATCAGGGTTGCAGGCCCAGCAATCATTTTTCACAAAACATGCTGCTCAAAATAAGGCTGTTATTGAAGCATCATTTTGTGTAAGTCACCTTGTCACCTTTTGGCGAAACACAAGAAGCCTTTTACAGATGGCGATTCATTCAAGGAAGCAATGGCCATTACCACAGAGACTGTTTTTAATGACTTTAAAAACAAAAACAACATCAAAACTGCAATATGTAATGTACTGCTTGGCCCTGCAACGGTGACAAGGAGGGTAGAGTCACTGTCAGAGGACATGGATCGACAAGTGTTAAAGGACTTGTCACTCTGTGAATATTTTTCACTACAGTTTGATGAATCCCTAGATGTAATGCAAATAGCTCAGCTTGTTGTATTTGTCAGAATGGCTTTCCAAGATTTTACAACAAAGGGGGACTTCCTCACTCTTTGGCACTTAAAGGAGAGAACGAGAGGTGAGGATATTTACAATGAGTTTAAGAAATATGCCAGTGAACATGACATCCCAATTCATAAACTGGTGGCAATTATTACTGATGGGGCCCCTGCAATGCGCAGTGTGCACGCTAGTTTTATAGCACTGTAGCGTAATGACCCAGATTTTCCCGACTTCCTGGATTATCACTGTGTGATTCATCAGCAGGCCTTGGCTGGGAAGGTCATGGACTTTTCTCATGTAATGACACTGATGGTCAAACTGATAAACTTGATTTGAGCAAAAGCGCTTCAGCACCGCTTATTCAAGGCGTTATTGGATGAGCTCGATGCTGCTTACAGAGACATAATTCTTCATGCTGATGTTTGGTGGTCGAGTCGCAGCAAAGTGCTGCAACATTTGTTGACTTGCTGCCTGAGATAAAGACTTTTCTGTTGTTACGTATCCCGTAACTGGATAACTTACCAGCAAAGATAGAGAGGTCCGTTGAAGTCTGATGTCACTATTTTCAAATGTTTTTATTTATAAAGGGGCACAAAAGTAAGGTTAATACAAACATTCAGATAATGCACGTCGTCAATACTCAATCTAAAGCGTGGGTATAGTAATAATCATCATTAAGAAGTGAGCTCTACTGTTGTCTAGGGGATAATAGATTGTCCGTTGGAAATATAAAAGTCACTCAGAAGTCTGCAGGCTTCAGCCTTTTGGGAATCGCTGGGTTTCACTTGGGGCGACAGAGAGAGAGAGATTGGGGAGAAGAGGAAAAACTTGCCGGGTCATTATGAAGCTTCCATGGAATCGGGGGAGCATTGGTTCCCCCTCCCCGATGTTAGTTAAAAGTGGTTTTCTGTGATTCCAGCCACAAATTCCAATCCCGGAATCTAACGCACATGGCTTCCTTCAAAATAGCTTCCCGCTATGGCGGGATCACTCTCGTGTCTTCTTGGTGCGTCTGAAGGGGCTGTCCCCCTTAGACCCTCCTTTATACTTCCTCATGGGGTCACAGGTGTCAATCAGGTTGAGATGATGCAATCTCTCTCTCAACCAGCCCACTTTGCCTGAGGGCTTTTCACGTGGTCTCCATGAGACAATAGTCACTGTCGCCTTATTTTGCATCCCAGGTGGGACGTGCTATTCGGCACATTTCTCTCTCTCCCACTTCCTGAGTCTATTCAGCACGTCTCTCTCGCTCCCACTTCCTGGGTCTACTGACCCCCCCTCAACGGGTGCTCTTGCGATTCTCACAAAGGAGGGGGCTGGGATCATAACACTGTCGACAAGAAATGAGGAGCACGAGGAACTGTCAGACAATGCGTGGCTACTGGATTTAGGGTTTCTGACAGACCTAACGGTTAAATTAAACGCACTTAACGAGCTCATGGGAAAAGACCAACACCTGCCCCACATGATAAGTGCAGTAAATGCATTTTAGGCCAAGCTTGGTGTTTGGATTTCAAATTTAAAGAACTTGAGGCTGACACACTTTCCCAACTTGGAGAAAAATGTTACAGGCCATCAAGGAAAAAAATGTTTTTCACCCTGAGCAGTACTTTGCTTACCTAGACAAACTGGCAATAGAGTTGATCGGCGTTTTGGGGAGTTAAACGTCATGAAAGATATTGCTGCATTTATTTCAAACTCATTTCTGTTGATCAATATAGAACAGATAGCAGCCAAATTCCAGCAAGTATTTGGTGTGCCAAGTGATATTGAAATGGAAGTAATTGATTTGCAAAATGACACTGAGCTTAAAGCAAGATGAAGGGACGGTGACTTTTGGGGGCTTGTCAGCAGGGAGAAGCTTCCTCATCTCACCACATCCGCACTAAAAGTCAGTGCCTACTCCGGGTCAACTTACCTGTGTGAAATTGCATTTTCACAGATGAAAATTATTAAATCTAAGTACAGGAGCTGTCTTACTGACAGACGCCTCACAGACTGGCTGCCTATAGTTATGAGCCAAATTTCAGGGGATTAGCAGAAAGCATTCAGCCCCAGTCATCACACTAAAAGACAGTATGGCCTGTTTGATATGCTAGTTATAGTGTTTTCTTGGATGAATTAATTTGAAAGTTTGACGAAAGCATCTTATGCAATTCAAATACAATTAGCCCAAATAAAAGGCCTCAAGTTGGAAGTACAATCTGAGCTGTTTTTTTCTCTAAACAATTTAGTAGGTCGATCTTGCCTTTAGGGGACCTTGGGCTTAAAAAGGTTGGTGACCACTACTTTAGTGGAACTGCAAGAAGTTTATATCTTTTGAATAGATGGGACTGTAGAGAGGTTAAAATAGAAAATAGTGCTAACATTGAAGAAAGTTTGTGTATTGCTGTGAAATAAATCTTTGACAAAAGACAAGAGGCTGATGTATGACCAATACAGAAAACTCACAAAAGGTAGCAAGCTCATGCAATTATGCTGGAAGAAATACTCTAAGACAGGCTTGTGATCAGAACTGCAGATTTAAGAGGGTAATAAAGATTGCCTCAAGAAACTAACCTGACCTTGGAGACAATTGATGAGATAGGTCATGAGGCAAAAATCTTGGAGATTCAACGTAAAAATAATTAATGAGTCAACAGGACAGAATGTGAATGCAGAACATAAATGGAAAGGGTGACAGAAAAAAAAGTTGCAACCTCAGGTTGAAGAAACAAAGATACAAGAGTGTAGGAACTGTGAGAGGAAAAAAGTTCTACAAACATGAATTGTTCTTTGCTTTTGTTGAAATATATAACAAATGCAAAAGAGCAATTACTTTGCAAATAAATTTCATGAACGTTAAAGATTCACTCATAAACTAACAGGCAGTACAATTGATGAAGGATCAGAAACAACAGTCTCCACTCAGTTCAGAGCAGTTTGTTACATTTAAGTTAGAATCAATTAACTTCCCAAGATATTGAATAGTAATAGGAGCTCAATGTAATCGAATTCTTCCTCACTAATACAAGAAAGCAACAGAAGATTCTAATGTTGCAGACCTAGGTATCACCAGTCTTATTCTGTGTGACTAGTTGTCGCACTCTTTAGAGAAAATCAAATTACACCAGGTGCTAATAAGCCATCAGAAGAATCCAGGTATCCAGAAGAGGCAGTGAATAGAAACCACACACTTCTGGAAATAATGTTTTGTGTATAGGAAAAACAATATGCACAAAATATTTACATGGGCAAGAACAATTTAAAATTCAAACATTCTGTTTATGTGGCTTGATATCTAAGATTTGGAACAATAAGTTCATTTTTAAAAATCAGTAATATTCATTAGAATAACATTTGTTACTGCAATTTCTCTAACTAATTAGGTCTAGTGTTATTCCC
Organism: Hypanus sabinus; assembly: GCF_030144855.1. Classification (NCBI taxonomy): domain Eukaryota; kingdom Metazoa; phylum Chordata; class Chondrichthyes; order Myliobatiformes; family Dasyatidae; genus Hypanus; species Hypanus sabinus. Next base: position 55,486,917 of record NC_082738.1, read on the forward strand.
TGTTTAAAAGTTTACAGACTAAACTTTCCTATTTACTTATCCCTAGTTAGTCAGAAAACGAAATATAATTCCGATTCTCAAGTATTAGAGTTAACTTCGGTTTCAACTCCAGGCAGTATATCTACAAGTTCAAATTTTTTTAAAAACACACACACACACACACACACACACACACACACACACACACACACACACACACACACACACACACACACACACACACACACACACACACACACACTTTAACTCCTTTCACGACAATTCTCCAACATCACAACTGTTAAACAAAGTAAATCCCATTCAGTAACTTATCAAAGTCTGAGCAAAAATAATCAGTTCTCACAGAAAATCAAATTTGGATTCTTCAAATGAAAATAACTTGTACATCCAACCTTATTGAATTCTTTGCGTCATTACACATTTCATTCCCGCGCTGGGTGACTCGCCATCTTGGTTCGTTGGATGAAATAGTTGATCATCCAGAGCAAGTCAATTCACAAACTTGTACAAAATTTGACCAGTTTTGCAGAACTAATTCCCAACTACACCGTAAGGATTTTAGATACTGGTCTCCGCCAATATTGTCTTGTTACAGCTACTGCGTGTTTTAGTTGTAACTTCAATAAATCTTTTATCGCTATCGTCTTTCCTCCAGGGGTTTCACAAAGGGTTTCAAGTCAGTAGGGTAAGGATATTCATTACTAATTCCACTCTTAAAAGTTCATGTCCTCAACTTCTAATTGTTGCTGCATTTCTCTCGTCTGTCCTGTGTCCAACCCACCCTGCCCTCACACAGCCTTTTTTTCTCAAATTCTTTTTTTAAATCGGTAAACCTCATTTTCATCCCTCTGCAGGTAGAGCTTTTAAACATTACAATTTTGGGTTTGATTAACTTGGGTTACACATAGAATCACTTAAATCTAAAATTATACCTTACCAAGGAACTCATTTTCTTGTTTCAGGGTAGAGACAACAATCAGTTACTTCTGTGGTTATAAATGACTCCTGGACTCTAAGCGTATGGATAACGTGACCATAAGATCTCAGCTAGGCAAAAAAGCATGCCTGAGCATAGTTATTATCAAGTATATGGTATAATTAATTACAATATTCATTCAAATCATGTAATATATTTTAATGTTCTATAAGCATGTGACCATGTAATGTTTAATGCAGATGTGTCCTCAGATATTATTTGCAAAAGCTGAACTTAAAAGAATTAACCCTAATGAAACAAATTATTCAAAAAGTGCTGGTAGGTTTAGAAGCTAAATTGAAAGGAACATGAATGATCAGATCAGACAAGATATGCTGTAATATCTAAGAAGGATTGAAGACTTCATATGTGTTTAGATCTCAAGACCCAAATATCTACTGCTAACAACACACCTACATAATGCTAATGGTTTTATAATTCTATATATTCAGACTGCATTTTGAAAACTTTAGATGAACAATCATCCTATATAACTACCTTCCATACAGGTCTTGGAAGGTACCACTGTAACACCTTTGAGTTGATTTGTATGCCAGAGTTTTGCATGAGAAGTACCCATGGTGGAAGTTGACTTAATGGCTTTTTGGAGAAAAGCCAGAAGTAATTCAAGATCACAATAAATATTTAGATGCATTTCTTCAAACGTGTGGTCAGCATAAAGTGCTAAAAAAGAGAAAGCAAACCTTCAGAGTTACTTTGATTTAACATGCAGACATTATGTGTAAACCCAGCCAAAATTAAAGCAGTTTTAGAGATGTCAACAACAGCAAATATGGTAAAGATCCTACATTTGTTAAAACCTGTTCAAAACTTGTGCAAGATTCTACCACATGTATTGAAAATACATGGCATGGTTCTGCTGAGAATTTCAAGAAGCATTGATACAATATTGTAAAGTATTGATAAGTGAAAAACTACTTTTTGACTTCATGAATAAACTACTGGCAGCAGAAGGACAAAAATAAGGTCTTTAAATATAGCCAGAATGAAAACAAATGTTTAAAAAACTGGTCTCAGTAATTTTAAGCATATAATTGGCAAGCTATTATAAAATGCTAACTGGTTTATTAGCTTCCTTCAAACCAAAATATCTGTCATTTTACTTGGTTTGGTCTATATAAGATCATAGGAGCAGAAGTAGGCCATTCAGCCCATCAAGTCTATTCCTCCATTCAATCATTGGCTGATCCAATCCTTCTAGTTATCTCCACTCCCCTGCTTTCATTCCATACTCTTTGATGCCCTGGCTAATCAAGAACCTATCTATCTCTGCCTTAAATACCCCCAGTGACTTGGCCTCCACAGCCGCTCTTGGCAACAAATTCCACAGATTTATCACCCTCCGACTAAAGTAATTTCTCCGCATCTCTGTTCTAAAAGGGCATCCTTTTACGACGCCCTCTTGTCCTAGACTCCCCTACCATGGGAAATAACTTTGCCATATCTAATCTGTTCAGGCTTTTTAACATTCAGAATGTTTCTATGAGATCCTCCCTCATTCTCCTGAACTCCAGGGAATACAGCCCAAGAGCTGCCAGACGTTCCTCATACAGTAACCTTTTCATTCCTAGAACCATTCTTGTGAATGTTTTCTGAACCCTCTCCAATGTCAGTATATCCTTTCTAAAATAAGGAGACCAAAACTGCACACAATACTCCAAGTGTGGTCTCACAAGTGCCTTATAGAGCCTCAACATCACATCCCTGCTCTTATACTCCAGACCTCTAGAAATGAATGCCAACATTGCATTCGCCTTCTTCACAATTGACTCAACCTGGAGATTAACCTCTAGGGTATCCTGCACAAGGACTCCCAAGTCCCTTTGCATCTCTGCATTTTGAATTCTCTCCCCATCTAAATAATAGTCTGCCTGTTTATTTCTTCCACCAAAGTGTATGACCATACACTTTCCAACATTGTATTTCATTTGCCACTTCTTTGCCCATTCCCCTAAACTATCTAAGTCTCTCTGCAGGCTCTCTGTTTCCTCAATCATACCCGCTTCTCCTTGGTCTTTGTATCATCGGACTAGGTGACTTTTAACTATCCCTTCAGTTTAAGATAGCCATAAAAACTGGTGTTGTCAGCAATATCGATGACCAGTAAATGAATTAATGAGAAAAGCCAATGCATTAATTCCTAGATTAAAAGAAAATCTTAGAAGATGACATATACTGTAATGTGATGCATTATTGCTGCAATTGGATCATCAATGATGCAGATGAACATCCAATTGCATTAAAGGCATTAACAGAAGCAGAGTTCAGAAATGGACAATTCAAGAGGGAGCTCTTGTCAACGGGGTTTGTCTGCAACAAGATAAACTGTATATCAATGGATGGGACATGCTACATGTTGAAACAGATTATCAGTAGTTGGATACAATTGTTCTCAACTACTAAATAATGCGCCGAAAGGCTTCAGAGAATGCTGCTGAGATTAGAAGAATATTTCTTTGCAAACAGTGAACAATAGTATTGCAAGGTACATTGATCAGAGCATGCCTGTCAGCTGGAAGAATTTGATCACCATGAATTACTTTTTATTGGAGATGCACATTGGGAAGAGCTTTATTAATAGCTGCAGATGATCCAGTTCAGAAGAAATTGTGAGATGCTTTTAAACAAGAATGGCTTAGGGCCAAGACTGAACACCTGAATTTCTTCATGGTGACTTTGGTTTTCAAGATAATCATCCATACATTGTAATTTAATATTCAGACAATAACAAATAGTGGTACTAACCATTTTGTATTAGGACACAATATTAGATTTCTATTACCACTTATTCATGCAGAAATGTATTATTAGAATATGAGGTTGTCTCTATAGGAATAAGATAACAATTGAGCTTAAATAATACATTTCAAAGTATGATCATTATTTGGTATTTCAAAGTTTGTCCTATAAGGAACTTTTACTTCAATGTGACATTTTAAATAGGCCAAGTGTGAAGATTGGTGTTACTCTGTGTAGGTTATGGCCATATTTTGTGTGGATTATTAGAATAAATACCAATAATGATTTGACAGAACTGTGACTATTGCCTACCGGATTAAGATACCTGAATTACTTGTTATCAAGTGAAAAACAACTTGCATTCATGCAAAAGAATTTTCAAATCAAGGTACCATCATCATTTTATCCAAAACAAAATGTTACAACTGAGAATGGTTCAAATGGTTTAGAAACATAACAAAATGCAAACAGTATAGTAAATCTAAATTTTAGATTTTGTTATACTGATGGAATGCAACAAGTAAAGGAATCACAACTTGCCTTGCTGAGTTTAATGTAGTGACTTTATATTTTTTAAATAATCATTGACTTTTCTTTGAAACAAATCTTATTAAAGATGATACTAAATTTGAACAGTGATGTATACAAGGTCAGGTTCTTAAATTTGTTCAGAAAGGTAAGACTTAAGGAGCATGTTAACGAAGGAGAAAAAGGTAGAGAGTACAGTGAGAGAATATGAAATCTTAGAACCTTGGCAGTCAAAGATGCAGTCAACAATGTTGGAGTGATGATAATCCAAGAAGCACAAAAGGTAGTAAATAGAGATATTCAGAAATCTTAGGGCTTTGTACGAGTGATGAATGATGACAACATACTGAAGAGATTTGAAAACAAAAAGGAAAATAATTTTAAAATGAAAATATCTAAGGCAATCCAATATTAGTAGCACAGGAATAATGGAGTAGTGGAACTCCATCTGAACTGAAATAGGGCAAATGACATTTTGGATGAGCTTACCTTCATGGAAGTTAGCCAGGAGAACACTGGAATATTAAGTTCAAAAGAAACAAATAGCAAACATTCACCCTATAACTCTGGCCTTGACTAAGCACAGTTAAATGATAACATATCTACAACAGGATTTCTCATGTAATGCCTTTCATAAGTATATTTAAGTCAATGTTAGAAAATAAGAAGTTTCCCAACACAATTGATGAAGGGTCTCAGCCTGAAACGTCGACTGTTTATTCTTTTCCATAGATGCTGCCTGACCTGCTGAGTTCTTCCAGCACTTTGTGTGTGTTAATCAAAAATTACCCAAGTCTACTTATTTTTACTTAATAATTTGCTTTAGATACAACTGAATCTATTCTGACCTGTTAAGTGAATCTGCTTTGAGTAGATAGCTAGATTGTGGACAAACATTATTTTTAACGTTTTTTCATTGGACTCGAAGTACTGGAATAATCAGACCAAACTGAAAATCCATAAACTTGGAACGTCTTGGGAATTATACTGCAGTGGCATGAAGAAAATTGTATGAACTCCCAGCTAGTCAACAGCACCTTAAATCGCAGACTTTACACATACCACAATATCCAGGCTCATTTTCGATAAAATTTTAAATTATATTCGTAGAGACTAACCTGAGTTTTGAAAAAGCTGTAAGTCAGAATGGCCTCATAGGTGTTAGTAAGATAATGAAATCTATTGACTTTTAGAAAAACTGTAATGTTGACAAGGTTCAGGCCAACTAAGAAAAGAAACAGAGGAAACAAATGCATCAAACTTGAGATTGTGAAGTCTGAAAGTGCTTAATTCAATTTTTAACTTTCCAGAAACATTTTTTTGTCATGTACACCATATAAGACTAATGAATTAAGTCCAATTACAATACATCTCACCAGTTCTGCTTGGATAGTTTTTGAACCTCTCCTTTGATTTGGATATCTGGAAGAAGAATTCACAAGAGGTCATTCATCAACCTATTAAAGGAATGAGGTGATGTACTGTAGTTCTTTAAGAAGCCTGAGGCAGATACTTCCTCAGTGAATGGAATGGGAATTGTTTTGGCAGAAAATTCTGACAGAATTTCCATTTTAGAAATCATTGTAGTGCAGATGGATTCTGAAAACTTTTGCTATGTTGCCATTTGTTGAAAGACGGCCTGTAATTTATCCATACCTAACGCTATTGTTTCAGGATAAGGGTTTCTTCTGCATCGAATACACACTCTCTAGAAGTATTTAGATCCAAGATAATTACTTTGAACTTCATTTCAACTACATTTACAGAGAATGCTAATTATTACTTGTTGAAATATTCTCCACTGTTCTCTATTTTTTTGGAAAAAGAGATTCCCTGGTGTACACACATTTATTTTCATTTTAAAAATTATTACCGGATGGAATTACTCTGGTTACCACTTATGATCAGTAATTCGTTCATTCAGTTTCACAATGGAATGCATTTCCTTAACACAAGAGATTCTGCAGATTCTGGAGATCACAAGGAAATAAGCTTTTCCTTACCATTTCAGTGAATAAAGTCACATAGCCACAAATGTTATTCAAATACTTGGGTCATATTATATTGCACTTTAGCTACCACTGCCTAAAAGAGCACCAGGTCAAATTAAAAAGGTCAGGATATCGGCTGGAGGCGAGGTATAGGCCGATGTTCAGTGAGGCTTACTGTGACTGGCTTACAGTTGACATTTCAGGCCAAGATCCTTCAGCTGAAGGGTCTCGGCCTGAAACATCGACCATACTCTTTTCCATAGATACTGCCTGTCCTGTTGAGTTCCTCCAGCAGTTTGCGTGTGTTGCTTGGATTTCCAGTGTCTGCAGATTCTCTCTTGTTTGAACCTGAAATATTAAGTTGGTTCTTTCTCAACAGATGCCTTACTTTTCAAAATCTGCCACTATTTGGCTGGCATTAGAGAACAGAGAACAGTTTGTATGGATTGCCATATTGTAGGGTAACATAACTGGTGGAAACGTACAGAATTCACAACCACCGACATTGAGTTGGGGTTCACTTTAAGAGACTGGTCTGATGTGATGACGTATTACATGAAATTTTGTTACTGCACTTTTTGTGCTCAGTGTTTGGAATACAATGAGTTGTTACAGTTTTTTCTTAATCATAAAGTGCCTCATGCCATTTTTGTGAAAATCTGCACTGGTGACCCCAATGCTTAAGGACAATTCCAAAGTTATTGAACATGTCAGCCAACACAGTTGCTTTGAAATTGCCAGAGATCTGGGAGCAAAATGCTGTTGCTTGGTTTATACAAGCCCAGGCCCAATCCACACTGTGAGAAATCACCACCGACAACACCAATCGTTTCTGTGTGGTAGCATCGCTCAACAACTCCATGAGACTGTGAGTCTACTAGAACACCCACCTGAACACAATAAATATCATTTGCTGATAACTCACCTTTTACAGACTTTTGGACTATTTTCGACTGAGCACATCAAACAGTTGCTCTCCTTACTTGGTCTCGGTAATGCTAAGCCATTAGAGATAATGGACCACATGCTGACTGTCCTGGAAAATTATCATTCTTGTTTTATTTTTAAAGAGTTCTTCATTCAGCAAATGCCTGATCAAGATTGCATAGCCCTCGCTAATGCACCCATGAAGAATTACAGGGTGTTTACTAAAATGGCTGACAGTCTATACTCAGCCAGGCAGTGGTGCATCATTCCTAACTCCTTTCTCTACCTCAATAAGCCCGGTCAGCAAGGCCCCCAACATAAGGACACCCACAGCTGCGAAACAAATGACAACAAGCCTGTGCTTTTACCATGCTCGCTTTGATATGAACACCAGGAAGTGTTAACTGCCTTGCAGCTTCAATAGCGCCAGCGTATAGGTGCCTCAGAGATCTGTGAACACCGTGGATTCCAGCTGCCAGGGTTGTCTACTGTTCATTACAGACACCCTTTCAGAGCAATGCTTCCTGTGTGACACGGGTGCTCAAGTGAGTGTCCTGTTGAGGAGAAGACAAAGAGCGCCAACAGCAGCAAGATCCAGACTTATGGGACATAACGGATGATACTCTGCTTCACTGGGCAACGTTACACATGGGACTTCATCTTGGCAGAAGTGGTTAGACCTCTACTTGGTGCAGATTTCCTGTGTGTCCATGGACTGTTAGTTGATTTTATTATCTTAAGCAGTCCTGACGAAGGGTCTCGACCCAAAACGTTGACTGTTTCTTTCAATGGATGCTGCCCAACCTGCTGGGTTCATCCATCTTTTTTGTATGTTTTGATATTAAGAATAGTTGGCTTGTGGATGTCACGGACTTTGGGTCATAACCCTGTTCCCCCAGTAAGTTCCCCACAACAACTCTGTCAAGTGCATGCACCACCACATGTGAGTTTACTCGACCACTGGGTGAATTCTCAAACCTCACTAAGCCCACATTCTCCACTACAGTCACAAAACATGGGGTCAAGCACTCCCACAATTGGCCCGCCAGTCCACACCTGCACATGTAGACTGGACCCAGAAAAGCTGGGAATCCCGAAGGCTGAACATGGAAAGAGTTGGCATTGCACATAGGTTGAATGGACCCTGGGCTTCGTCCCTCCATATGGTCCCTAAGTCCAATGGTAGTTGCCATCCACGTGGCAATCACCAACACCCCCAATCATTACCAGCCCCACAATTTTTGACGCATTCAGCTGGAAAGTTAACTTTTTCCAAAGTCAGCTTAGTTAGGGGCTACCATCAGGTGCCTGTGTGCTCTGAGGACATTCCTAAAACAGCATTAAAAAACTGTTTGGCCTCTTTCAGTTTTTGTGCATGCCGTTTGAGCTGAAAAATACAACACAGAGTTTCCAACAGCTGATGACTCTGCATTCAAAGACTTAGATTTTCTTTTTGTTAACTTGTCGCCAGTGTACCCAAATCCAAATACGTATCTCATGTCTGCACTATTTTCAAGTGCTTAAGCCTACAAGGATTGATTATTAACCCCTTTTAAATGACAGTTCGGGTTGTCAACCATTGACTTTCTCAACTATTGCATCTCCGCAGAAGCTGTGAAATCCCTCCCATCAAAAGTTATGGATTTCCCACTGCTCCACACTACTTAAAAAGCTACAGGAGTTTTTAGGCATGGTGAATTTCTATCACTGCTTCATTCTGCGAGCTGCTGAACTTGTGCTCCCCCTGTATAGTGAGCTTAAAATCAATACCTCTAATCATGTGTTTGACTGGTCAGCAGACATGACCAGGGCATTTGATGATACTAAACAAGCTCTTTCCAACATGACCCTGCTGGTGCACCCGCTCCCCATCGTGCCCGTAGCCATTACTACTGACTGTGCTGTGGGTGCTGTGCATGAACAGTTGGCTGGAGGTGTGTGGTAGCCTCTCACCTTCTTCAGCCGGCAGCTCCGTCCCCCCGAAAGGCAGTACAGCATGTTGGACCATGAGCTTCTCGGTCTCTATCTGGCTGTACGTCATTTTCGTTTTCTTCTAGAGGGTTGCCATTTATCAGTGTCTATTGACCACAAACCCCTTGTGCGTGCAATGGCCAAAATATCATACTCTTGGTCTGCATGGCAACAACGCCAACTGGCCTACATATTGGAGTTCACAACTGATATACAATGTATCACGGGGAAAGTAATGCTGTGGCTGATTGCCTCTCACGGGTAGCCATTGAGGCCATACATGTAGGGGTTGACTATGCCGCATGGCAGCCGACCAAGCTACTGACCCAGAGGTCTAGGTTTACCGAACAGCAGTGACAGGCCTGCAGTTGGCTGACATTAACATAGGGGAAGCTGGGGTTTCTCTCCTGTGCAATGTCTCAAACTGGTCACCCTCAACTCATTGTGCCCGCAAACTGGAGATGGACTGTTCTCAACTCCTTCCATGGCCTCTCACATCCAGACTGGAAGGCCTCACAGAAACTGGTTGCACTAAAGTTTGTGTGGCACAGTCTCAGAAAGGACATGTGTGATTGGACTGCAATCTGTGTGGTGGCAGCGGGCAAAAATTAACTGTCGTATTCAGATGCTATTATCACCTTTTGAGGTCTCTGAGCAATGGTTTGACCATGTTGATATGGACTTTTTTGGTCCTTTTCCCCACTCCCACAATTTCACACACCTCTTTTCCATGGTGGACCGTACCACCAGCTTGCCAGAGGTCGTCCCTTTAGCATTGACAACGGCCGCTGACATGACTCGGGTGTTCATCAACGCCTGGGTTGCTCGGTTTGGCACCCCATCTGATATTTCCTCTGACCATGGTTCCCAATTGGTATCAGACTTCTGGGCTGTGATGGCCCAGAATCTTAGTGTTAGACTACATCACCATGACATATCACCCGCAATCCAGTGGCCTATGTGAGCAGTTTCACCGCTCTTTAAAGGCTGCTCTGAGGGCATCACTGACTGATAAGTGTTGGCATGATCGTCTACCATGGGTCCTGCTGGGGCTCAGAACAGCTCCAAAAGAGGACCTGCAGTCACCTAGGGATGGGTTGGCATACGAACAGCTGTTATGAGTGCCAAGTGATTTTATTCCTGATGCCATGACTGCCTGGTTGGCCTGTCAACACCATTCCACCCTCCTCAGGAAATTCAATTCCTTTTCTCCTATTCCTACCTCCCATCCTGGCATACAGTATTCTTGAGTTTCTGTTGACCTACATTCCACCTCATTTGTTTTTATCCATCATACCACACACCAACAAACCCTTAGGTCACCTTATAATGGCCTGTTCTGCGTTTTGGAATGGAGAGAAAAGAGTCTTATCATTCATAAGGGGGGTAAAGCTGAATGTATTTCGGAAGATCACCTTAAACTGGCCCACCCAGGGTTTGGAGGACTCTACCACCATATCAACACACCTTGGGATGAGTCAGAGGCACCTGCTCTTCCTCCACCCATGGAACATCAGACCAAGATCCAATCACACTCACAATGACAATTTTAGTGAATTCTGGGGGTGGAGGGGTTTTGTAGGGTAACATAATTGGTGAAAATGTACATAGTTCGCAACCACTGACATTGACTTGGGGTTCACTTTAAGAGGCTGGTCGAACATTTTGTGTTCAGTGTTTGCAGTACAGTAAATGAGTTGTTATGGTTTTTCTTAAACATAAAATGCCTCATATGATTTTATTTGTGAAAACCTACAATATTGCCTTTATTTGTTATCTAAAAGTACATCCAGTTAAGGTGTTCTGGATTTCATTAAAGTACATGAACAATGTCATAAGCATCAATTATTTGAACCTATGTATTAAAAAAGCACTAGAAATATGTTAGGAAAAATTAACACTAGTAATAATTCTTTTGATTGACTTGATTATTAGATTAAATCAAAGTCACTATTTGAAAGAGGTCTTCAAATGATCCTATTCTCTCTCAATAGTCTGTTAGCACTTTTTTTTTACCAGAGTCTTAAAGTTCAAAGTTAATTTAATATTAAAGTACATTTATGCCATCAAATACAAGCCAGAGGTTCAGTTTCTAGTGGGCGTACTCAATAAATCCATAACAGAATGAAAAACTAATAACTAATTAAAAATCCTTTGCATTTTGACTGCACACTTCTAAAATAACTAACCTTTGATGAGATGCAGGCCTTCTGAAATTCTGAGATGCTGATGCTGGGCTTCAATGCAAAATATCAACAATTCCTCTGTCCCAGAGATGCTGCTGGACCCACTGAGATCCTCCTTCAAATTGCATGTTGCTCCGGATTCTACCACCCCTAGTCTCTTGTGTCTCTTTTCTGAAGTTCCACTCTGCCCAACAATATTGAGTGTGAGACATAATCCTGTAGGACAAAACTTGTTCTGAGCTTTCAGCATGTTATCCTTGCTGTATATGACTGAAAAGAGGAGGTTGTGCCAAGCTTGAGACTATGTGGGAAGGAAGGAAGAAACATGATGTGCCTTTAACCAGGTGTGAAGGACAGAAAATTATACAACATATATTCAAAGGAGAAGCCAATGTGCTGTCTGGACAGCTGTGAAATGACAGTCCTTTGGAATGGATCATTTGTTAGTGGAGTAAAACACTTCTTCTTTTGATTCAACCATCCATAGTATAGCAGAAAAGCTTCAGGAAAAAAAACAACTTTACATGTGGATTATTAACAATAATTGGGATTGCACAACCTCCCCTCAGATCATTTACAAATTATCTTAAGAACTGCTCTCTTGTAACCAATAAATGAAACATTTCACCTTTTTTTTGCTTCAGAGAATGGCATATCATTGCATGAAAAATCAATGCAATTCTTCCTTCAAATATCCTTAGTAGAGTGAAACCCCATTATAACGCAATCGGGGAGTATGGATTGACATGGACATGGAGTCCAATGTCTCAATGCGTTATATCCAAATTTGCGTTAAATTGGGGTGTGTAAAATGGGGGTTCACTGTACTTTTAAAATGTATTATCTGCATTACAGAGCAGAAACAGGAACCCAATTTAAACAAAATTGGGCAAGGTTGTTATCGTGTTGGATATATTTCAGTTAATGGAGTAGTAGGGTTATGGGGCATCTAGGGAGTGGTAACATCTCTCAAGAAGGGACTTGTGTCCAATCTGGGACAGCTCATTCACTTTTGGTCCCTATTGTATATTTTATATTTCAGTAATATTGAAGTAATATTGTAAATATATTGTTTGACTAAGTATTATTTGTTGCATTGCAGGTTATCTGTAAACGTACATAAAGAGAATATGTCATCACACCTCCACATGATACGTGCGCGCCTCACTTAAAGTAAACATGGTTAGATGCACGTTTTAGACCCCTTCATAACAGGGGTGATGAGAAAGTTTTGAATGAACCTCAGATAACTACCCACCTGTTGAAGCCCAGCGAGACATTTGAGTTAAAATAAGGGTAGCACGCTTTCTTCACAAGAAGAAAATGGTCGAGTAAAAAAACAAACAACACAGTATGGTTTATTTTTCTTTGCAAGGGGAGTGAGCCTGTTGACTTAAAAGACAGAAAACAGACAAGTTCACAGATTAATAAACAATGAGTTCCAGGTGACAATAATCATAAATAACAAAAGCAGAAATGGCTGGCTACATTGGAAAGAAGGATGCATTCAATTGCTCAACAACTAACTGGCTCATGTATACTGAGTTAATTGAGCAGTACGTTAAAGCAAATAGAATAGCCAAGGAGAAACAAGTACCAATTTTGCTGAGTGGATTGGACTTAAAGACATACAGTTTGCTTAGAAGTTTGACTGCTCCAACCAAACCAGCTGAACTGAGCTTTGCTGATATTGTGAAAGTAATGCAGGAATATTTAGAACCAAAACTATTGTGATTGCAGAAAGCGTCAAGTTTCGTAAGTAGAATCAAAAGGAAGGGGAGCCCATTTCAATATATGTGGCTGAATTGAAGAGATTGTTTGAGCATTGTCAGTTTGGTAATAGGTTTAATGATGTACTAAGAGATCATTTAATTTGTGGAATCTTACAAGAAAGCATTAAAAATGGCTCTGAACTAAAGCACAGCTTACATTTAAAAGAACAGTTGAAATAGCTGTATCAATGGAAATAGCAGACAAATGCAAATAAGTTGCAGTCAGGAATGAAAGTGAGCCTAGCTGAACAAATTGTCTTACCATTGTGGCAGGGGCTCATATTCAACAGACCAATGCCAATTTAAAGGAGAAACTTGCAGAAAATGCAACAATGTAGGACACACACAAAGAGCACGTAGAGCAATCAAAATTAAATGGACTGCACAGGGCAGAGAAAACGATAAAAAATCTAGTTCCAGTTTCAAAAAGAGCACTAATCCGCATAATATTGATGAAAAATCTGATAAAGATGAGAGTGACACAAGACTGTGTAGCCTTGAGGTTTACAATGTGACAGCAAGATGGTTTACACCAGAAGTGAATGGTAAATTAATTAAACTGGGTTGGACACAGGCTTGACTGCTTCAGTCATTCCACAAAATGAGTTTGAATGGGTGTGACAGCTTTTCAAAGATACTACAACTGAAGTTTGCAGATATCCAACTAAGAACTTAAGCTGAAGAAAATGTAACACCTGGAGGAATGACTTTTATAGAAACATAGATAACCTACATCACGTTACAAGCACTTCAGCCCATAATGTTGTGCCGACCATTGAACATACTCTAGAAGCTGTCTAGAATTTCCCTACTACATTTTTTTTTGTGTGCCATACTCTGCCAGAGCTTCGGTGACCACTTATTTTTTTCAAGTGGTTGTCTTGGTGGAAAGATTCTGTGAGTGGTCCCCCACGTCCCTCTCACAGTGCAGTGTTTTTTTTTTACGAGCTCGACACTCAACCCGGCACAGATGGAAAGTGTGTCCTGGAGCGGCTCAACTGGATTCAAACTCGGGAACCTTCGCTCGAGAATCCGGAGCTGATGTCACTGCACCACCAGTTGGCTCTCCCTACTGCAAAGTCCTCTATTTTTCTAAGCTCCATGTACCTATCTCAGTCTCTTAAAAGACCCTATTGTATCCACCTCTACCACTGTCACTGGCAGTGCATTCCATGCACTCACCACTCTCTGTGTGAAAATGTATGAGTGTGACATTCGTAGCAGTGAAATACAACAACCAGCAAGCCTCATGGGGCTTGCATTTGAGACAACTACAACTTGATTGCAGATCCATCCACTATTTGCATGCCACATTCCCTGTAATAGATTCAACTGAAAGCAAGCAAGGAAAGGTAATGAATGATGCCTGAACTGTCTCCATGAACACCATGAACCATTGCCCAACAAAAGGCCAACAGTGTAAGTGCCAACCTCTGTGCCTATGGCTGGAAAGCATATTTGACCAAGAAAGGGCCATACTGCTCAGAGGAATGGTGAAAGCGATGAAAGCAGTGGTCCAACTACAAAAGTTTTTGTAGGCAACATATCTGAGAAGGCTTCTGATATGTTAATCAGGCAGTTACTTGAGAAATGTGGTTTTAAGTTAGAAGAGAGTTCAAGGAGCTTCAGGGAAGTTACAAGCATTCAGCTTTTGTGAGTATAAAGAACCAGAATCTACTCTGTGTACAGTAAGGTTATTGCATGCACTTCAAGTGGGAGACAAAAAGCTGCAAAGACCAAAGTCCACCTTGATGAATGGAAGCCCAAAAAGAAAGGAATCAATGAACACATTATGACTGAATTCAACTTGAAATTTGATAGGAATGAAGTAAAGTCTGACATAGCAGTACTTCAGTGGAGTAACGGAAATTACAGTGGTATGAGAGAGAAGTTGACCAGAGCAAATTGGAAGGAGATGCTGGCAGGGATGACAGCAGAACAGCAATGGTGTGAGTTTCTGTGGAAAATGAGGAAGGTGCAGGATAGATGTATTCCAAAAATGAAGAAATACTCAAATGGCAAAATAGTACAATCATGGCTGACAAGAGAAGTCAAAGCTGATGGGAAAACAAAAGAAAGTAAAAACTAGTTGGAATATAGAGGATTGGGAAGCTTTTAAAAACCTACAGAGAGCAATTAAAAGATCATTAGGAGGGAAAAGAAGAAAGATGAAAGCAAGCTAGCAAACAATATCAATGTGGATAGTAAAAGCTTTACTAGTAAAAAATAAAAGAGAAATGAGATTGGATATAGGACAGCTAGAGGGCTATGGGTAATCCTAGGTAATTTTTAAAGTAAGTACATGTTCAGCACAGCGTCATGGGCCGAAGGGCCTGTATTATGCTGTAGGTTTTCTATGTTTCTAAAATGAGGCCGGAGAAATAATAATGGGGGACAAGGAGATGGCAGATTAACTAAATGAGTATTTTGCATCAGACTTTACTGTGGAAGACACAAGCAGCGTGCCAGATGTTGAAGGGTGTGCCGAATCAGAAGTTAGTACAGTTACTATTACAAGGGAGAATCTGTTCAAAAAGCTGTGTACCTAAGGGGACACAAGTCATCTGGATCAGATGAACTGCACCCTAGGGTTCTGAAAGAGGTAGTGGTAGAAATTGTGGAGGCATTACTAATGATCTTTCAAAAATCATTGGAGTCTGGCATGGTGCCAGATGTCTGGAAAATTGCAAATGTCACTCCACTCTTTAAGAAAGGTGGAAGGCAGCAGAAAGGAAATTATAGACCCTTTACCCTGACCTCAATGATTGGGAAGATGTTGGAGTCAATTTTTACAGATGAGATTACGGGGTACTTGGTGACACAGTACAACATAGGACAAAGTCAGCATAGTTTCCTTAAGAGAAAATTCTGCCTGACGAACCTGTTGGAATTCTTTGAGGAGATTACAAGTAGGATAGATCAAGGGGATGCAAAGGATGTTGTATATCTCGTCTTTCAGAAGGCCTTTGACAAGGTCCCACACCTGAGGCTGCTTACCAAGTAAAGAGCCCATGGTATTACAGAAAAGTTACTGGCATGGTTAGATTATTGGCTGATTGGTTGGAGGCAGCCAATTGGAGGCAGTTGGAGTGGGAATAAAAGTATCCTTTTCTGGTTGGCTGCCAGTGACTAGTGGTGTTCCACAGGGGTTGGTATTGGGACCACTTCTTTTTATGCTGTACATCAATGATTTAGATGATGGAATAGATGGCTTTATTGCCAAGTTTGCAGATGATATGAAGATTGGTGGAAAGGCAGGTAGTGTTGAGGCAACAGGTAGGCTGCAGAAGGACATAGACAGATTAGGAGAATGGGCAAGAAAGTGGCAAATGAAATACAATGTTGTAAAATGCATGGTCATGCACTTTGGTAGTAAAATAAATGTGTAGACTATTTTCTAAATGGAGAAAATCCAGAAATCTGAGATGCAAAGGGACCTTGTGCAGAACACCCTGAAGGTTAACTTGCAGGTAGAGTCAGTGGTGAGGAAGGCAAATGCCATGTTAGCATTCATTTCAGGAAGTCTAGAATAAAAGAGAGGACTGTGATGCAGAGGCCTTATAAGGCATTGGTGAGGCCTCACCTTGAGTATAGTGAACCGTTTTGGGTTTCTCATCTAAGACAAGATGTGTTGGCATTGGAGAAGGTTCAGAGGAGGTTCACAAGGATGGTTCTGGGAATGAAACATTCCATATGAGGACCGTTTAATGGCTCTGGGTTTGATGGGGTAATCTTATTAAAAGCTTTTGAATGTTGAAAGACTTAGACATGGTAGATGTGGAATGGATGTTTCCCATGGTCGAGGAGCTTAGGACAAGAGGGCACAGCATCAGGATAGAGGGACATCCATTCAAAACAGAGATAAAGAGAAATTTCTTTAGGCAAAGGGTGGTGAATTTGTGGAATTTGTTCCCAATGGCAGTTGTGGAGGCCAGGTCATGGGGTGTATTTAAGGTGGAGCTTGGTAGGTTCTTGACTGGACACACATCAAAGGCTGTGGGGAGAAAGCCAGGGGGTGGGGCTGAGGAGGGAAAAAACAGATCAGCTATGATTGAATGGCGGAGCAGACTCAATGGGCCAAATGGCCTAATTCTGCTCCTATGTCTTACGGCCTTATGAGATACAGAAACAGAAAATTCATCAGTTGATACTGTGGATGAGGAAGCCAAAAGGAGAGATCAGATCAGATCAGAAAGGGACCAATAGAAGGATCACTCCAGTGAATTAAATGTATCTGCACAAGATGAAGATGCAATAAGAATGAAGAGAAAGGAAAAGAAAGAGGAGAATAACATAAGTGCTCTGGAAATGGAAGAGGATATATGAGACTTAATTTCTTGAGAAATCAGAAAATTCCGAGATACTCACTGGAAGAAGAAAAAGGAAGGTGAGAAAATGAAAGACAAGAAGGTGAAAAGGAGAGAAGAGGTAGAGAGAAAGAACATGAGTTAGAAAAACAAGGTGTGAAAGCCGGACTGTGAGAAAGAAGAAGAGCAAAATCAAGAGCATAAGTGGGATCAAGACTGTGAATGAGACCATAATAGGAATCATGGGAAAAGCAAGGGTAAAGAAAGGAAGCGTGACTGAAAAAGGAATGGGAGCCAGATAAAGAGAGAGAAAGAAGCTGGGACCAGGTGAGAAACAAGGATTGAGGTCAAGAAAAGGAGAAGGACGGTGCCCAGAACTGTCAGGACCACATCCTGCAGTCTCAGTCAATGCACTACAACCATGATGGAGGAGGCCCCAGAACCAGAGGTTGTTTCACAGTCAGAAGTCTCACCTTCCAAGCGGAGTGACCACACCCTCCCCCCCCCCCCCAATCAGGGAAGACATTATTCCGCAACAGTAAGAAATCCTTCACAGCGATTAAATCTTTAGGCTTGAATAGGCCAACTTAATATGTGTATAAATAAGTTGAAATGCATTCTGTATTGCATTAGTCTATAGTGAAGCAGGGAGGAGTGTTGTGCATTTAATATTTCAGTAATATTTGAGTAATATTGTAAATATATTATTTGATTAAGCATTCTTTGTTGTTTACATAATACATTGTTGGTTATATGCAAAAGTACGTAAATGGTAATGTCATCATTGCACCATGTGATATGTGCATGTCTCACTTAAACATAGAAACATAGAAAACCTACAGCACAATACAGACCCTTCGGCCCACAAAGCTGAGCCGAGCATGTCCTTACCCTAGAACTACCTAGTGTTTCTTCTCCCATTTCCCATCCTGCCCATAGTTGTCTTCTATGCTGCCAGGGGCAATACCTGAAAGGTCTAACTTGCTGCACAGCAATCAGCTTTGCAGTGACATGGGAGCTGTGTGCTCTGCAGGAGACTGCCATCAGGAAATGTTCTTATATAGATCTTGCATATGACTCAAGGTGGAAACTATTCGAACAGTTTTTTTTTACCTATTTTTAGATATTTTGCTGGTCACCATTACCATTTACCACACAAAAGGTGAACTTCAATTATCAGGCAATTTTTGGCCACGCTATCAAGTACCTCAGAAACACAATAGTAAATACTGAACAACTGCAGCTCAGAAATAGTTCTATTCTTCACTGTCAAGTTACGTGCCCATTGAATTAGAAATATCAAACTTTAAGCAGGAAGTCTAACATTTTGGCATAGGCTTCAATCATTCAAGTCAGTCTATCTGATTATAACTGCGGGGAGGAGGGTGGCAAGCAGGCATTATGCATTTACTATGTGCAATGCAGTGCTATGGAGCTTGACATGCCATCACAAACATATATAATTATTATTATACTGAATGTGTGTGTACTGAAACATGAAAAAATTGAAGAATATTAATAACAAATATTTTTCACACATTGCTTGAACATTACTAGTGTATATTGCCCTGTAGTTGTCCTTGGCTAAAAATCTGTTCGCCATGTCCCTGCAGGGTTATATTGGAGAGCTTTGAAATTGCATTGGCATTTTTCTCATCTGCCATTAGCCTGATTGCAAGGGAATGGGGCTCACTTTTCAAGTTATCAGGTTTGTTATCGTGCTTGTTTAAAATATCTGTACACACAGACTAAAATTAACATGCACAGGTTAAATATTGAAATAAACTGATAAAGTGATATACTGTTGCATTAATTTTCTCTTTGCAAAGTTGCTATTAAAACACCCAATCAGTCTTTAAGCCTATGCAAACATGGTTTTTAAGAGGGATTCTAAAAAATATATGGAGCACTGGGAAGGAGAAGGAAGATTAAACTAGAGTTGATAGAACTAGTGTTGGGCTTGCTCCCACTCAAACATGATCATCAGACATAGTCTCAAGATTGTGCTCAAGTACCTATGAATCAGTTATAGGGTTGCATGTTGTATCATTTCCATTATTATTTTGCCCTATCCACAAATTTTAAATTATTTAAATATTAACTTTTAGAAGTTAACACTGAAAAGATAGTATAATAAGCTTTACATAATTTCTGAACTGCACTTTCTCCCTTTAGCAGATGATAACACAGCAGCAATAAAGACCAGGGGATGCTGATTACATATTCAGGAACAATGGTCACTGCATTTTTTGTAAAAGATTGATCAGTCTATACAGAATAGAAGCAAAATAGGACGGGTGAGTCAATTACTCCCTCTTCCTCACGGATCATCTGCTGTATGTCAGTATTGAAATAGGTGATAAGCGATCTTAGGAAATTAGAAACATTTTAAGAATGCTTAAAAAATAAAGGCTCCCAGAGAAGATCATTGTCAAGACCAGGCTCATCAGCAGGTGAGTGTATGCAACCTACTCCTAGGAAAGGTCATTCATTTATTTATAGGCAGGTGATCAAATGTGATATTTGCTCATAATGTGGCATATTTTCAGCAGACCATATAAATCAATCTGTCATTCTAATGGTAATAGGTAACACCAATCTGCCTCTGATTTCTCCATTTCTGGTTTTAAAGGGGATGAAACATGACTTGGACAATGAACTCAATTTTTTAGTCATTTTTCAATTGCCATTTTGGATTTATCTATAGCTGGCTGATTTTTCCAGGCCTCAAACCCCCAGCAGCTAAAAGAAGACCAGAACTGCTGGATCAAGTTATGAAGTTTTTATTCTGGCACTCATCCAATCTTTCTCATCTCCTAAACAAGACATCTACTTGCTTTGGTGTCTTTACTGTTGAACCATTTTCACCTCTATCATCCCTACTACCTGGCTAACCTTAATGTTGAATACAACTTAACAGCTGTTATGAATGTACCACAGCTCTGAGGGGCCGAAGGGTGCGGGGTAGCCCCCTCCTTTGTGAGTATCGCAAGATCATTATTGATTTGGGTCAGGAGACCCAGGAAATGAGAGAGAGACGTGCGGAATGTCTCGTTCCCTGGCGATATAAAGCTATGGGACACGGCCATTGCCTCTTGAAGACGAACTTGTGTATTACCACACTGTGCTACAGGCAAAGTGGGCTGGTTGAGGGAGGGATTGCATCACCCCCGACCTGATTGACATCTGAGACCCTGTGAGTCAGGATAGAAGAGGGTCTGTGGGAATAGCATCTCAGACGCACCAGAAGAAATGCTAGCGATCCCGTAATAGCGGAAGCCGGTAGGGAGGAGGCCACGTGCGTTCGGTTCCATTTGCCCCGGAACCGGTGGCTTTCACCACGGGAGACTGGCTTTTAGCTAACAACGGGGAAACCAACTCCCAAAAGACTCAAAGGATTGGCATCATAAAAGACCTGGGCAAGTTTAACCCGTCTCTCTCTCAAACCCAAAACACTGCAGCTTGAACGAACTAACAGTGACTTTTATATTTCCATCGGACAATACATTATCCCCTAGACAACGATAGAGCTATTTCTTATTGATTATTATTATACCCGCGCTTTTAGATTTAGTATTGATGACGTATATTATCTGTATGTTTGCATTGATCTTATTTTTGTGTCCCTTTATCAATAAATACTGTTAAAAATAGTACCATCAGACTTCAACGGACATCTCTATCTTTGCTGGTAAGTGACCCAGTTACAGGGTTCATAACACAGCTAACTCCCAATATTACTGGCAAAGCCTGGGAAACAGCAAAAAGGCAATCATCAGATCATTATGAAACATGACAAAACTGGTTTAAAAACCTTTTGACTTGGGCTTTCCTCCTCAAAGCGGCTCTTGCACTCCCATCCAATTTAGCATTCAACTAATAGTCTGCCCACTCAAAAGGAGTTTTCTAAATAGAAACCCTGAATAAAATCCTTCATGTTATAATATATCATGTAGTGTTTATACACAACTCATGCATGTAGTTCATTCCAAGCTTGCAATGCAGAGATACCTTAATTAATGGGTCATGTCAACTAATCCTGGAACATGAGTAAGTGGCAAAAGCACAAGGGGCAGCATTCAAATTTAAACTTTCTTATTCAGCCCATCAAATCGGCTCCATCATTCAAGTTGGCTGCTTAATTTTTCCTCTGAAACCCTTTCTCCTCCCTTCTCTCCATAACTTTTGACACCCTTACTAATCAAGAACCTTTCAAAATCCACTCTAAATACTGTATACCGAATGACTTGACCTCCACAATCATCTGTGGCAATGACCTCCACGGATTCATCACCATCTTGCCAAAGAAATTCCTCCTCATCTCTGTTCTAAAGGGATGCCCTTCTGTTCTGAGGTGGTGCCTTTGGTCCAAGACTCTCTTACTATTGGAAACATCCTCTCTATGTCCACTCATCCAGGTATTTCAACATTCGGTAAGTGCGATGAGATCCCCCTCATTCTTCTAAACTCCAGCAAGTATAGACCTAGAACTATCAAATGCTCCTTATACATTAACCCTTTTCATTCCTGGGATCAACAATGTCAGTTCATCCTTCCTTAGATATGGGCCCAAAACTGCTCACAATACTCCAAAATGTGGTCTGACTGATGCCTTATAAAGCCTTACCATAACATCCTTGTATTTATATTCTTGTTCTCTCAAAATAAATGCTAACATTGCATTTGCCTTCCTCACCACTGACTCAACCTGCAAATTAACATTGAGTGAAGTCCCTTTGTACCGCTGATTTCTGAATTTACTCCCTGTTTAGAAGGTAGTCTACATCTTTATTCATTCTACCAAAGTACATGACCATACACTTCCCTACACTGTGTTTCATCTTTTAACAATGATATAATAGAAATTGCAGGTTGCCTCCAGGCACATACTGTGGTGAACTACATACACCTGTCTGGACACGCTCCCCCCCCCCCCACCCCGCTGACTGCTCCTGTGGCTCCTCCCACGGACCCCGGTATAAAGGTGATTGGAGACACAGCTCCGGCCTCAGTCTCCAGGATGTAGTGTGGTGGTCATTTGCTGCTTGTTCTTTCTTCCAGCCAATAAAAGCCTATATCTCACCTCACATCTCCGAGAGTTATTGATGGTGTATCACATACCTGTGTATATATTATGAAAATCTGCATGTTAATCTCATTCTTAAATAATCTATTACAAGTCCATACAAGAACTTAGAGGAGAATTCAACTAGTAATACACCTACATTTCCCTCAACTCAGATAAGCATGCCAAGACATTTCTAAATGCAGAAGGGACAAAAAGGGAGCAGAAGCCAGGATCTTAGAAAGACAGCACACTGTGATAATCTTACAATTATTTACTGTATGTTCCTTTGTCACTCCTAGGCATCACTATCAGCAGTTTTGTTGTGGTATCACCACATGACATCTGATTAAATAATGTCTATTTTGATCCATCACCTAAGGTCTAGGTGACATACAGCAAGCATACATGCAGCATAAGGCAGGCAACAGAAATGATGGAAACGTCAACTGCAGCCTGAAGTGTAGCTGAAGTTTCTCACAGGTCTATACTGACCTTTATAGAGTAATGCTGAATGGCACAGAAGATCATGCTCCTTGCAGCTACAACATACAGCAACACCTCCAGAATAACCATTTGAGAGAGAGGCTCATGATCTGATCACGTACTTACAAATTCCTGTCTTTTATGTTGTATGCTTTTTACCTGAGTGTGTCTTTGATTACTTCTTTCTCCATCTCACCTTGAGGAAGACTGATCATGTGTTGAATACACTTCATGTCTGACGCTTTAATTATCTCCATCATTTTAAGTTCGATAAAGCCAATCTTCTCCTCTCACTATTCCTCTGTTTTTTTGAAGCTGTTCATATCTATATCTAAAGTTATGTCAATGAGCAGATCAGAAAAATTGGCACCAACAACTAGGATAAATAACAATAGTTATGCGAGTATTAAGAACATCAAAAATGAAAATACATGTTTATGCTTATCACCATAGTTCATACCATTATTGCTATACAGTAACCTCCTGTTAACCCTATCTTCATTAATCCAATAAACTGACAAGGAGAGCCACCTCAAGAGACCGGAATAAGTGCATGTTCTTCCACTTGCCATATGTATAACCTAAAGCACAGTAATAAATGTCTAAAGCACAGACCCTATGACCTTTGTCACGGACATATATTTTGACCCTTCTCTCTCAGTTTATCAACCCCTTTTTCTAACTGTTCAAGATATTATTGTACTTTATATTCCAGTCTCTTTGCTCAGATGACAGAGGTGGAATTGCAAGCTTTCTTGAGAATTTCAAAGGGGCAATTATTCCCTCATTTACAGTTACGCACTGCAAAATATCACATATGACATGCAAAGTGCATCAGAATACTGAGTCAAGAGATGATTAAAAACGGCATGTGAAAGAAGTGAAAGCGGTCATATTAAGACTTAGAATGAACTAAACTTGTTTGTCTCTTGAATACATAACCTACTCATTATAATGCTGTTTCTGGCAGCTTGCTGCATTAGTTGGCTGTTGCATTTCCTACATTGCGGCAAAGATGACATTTCAAAAGTCCTAAATGGACTGCAAAGTGATTTGGATGTCCTTGGGTAATAAAGACACTATATAAATACAAGTTCTTTCCTTTTTTCAAAGTATTGGTAATTGGCTCCTTGGAATACATGGTTGCTGAAACACCAATTTAAATGGGTGGTATTGTTAACTTGAGTAATGAAGTTACAGATGTTAAATTTCCCAAGTGCTGATGATCTAAGACAGAAGTGATTTTAATGATGCTGCTTTTAGGAAATTAGTGATTTTCAAATATACTGATTTCAATAAACAACTCTGCATCTGTGATTTTACAAGCTTCTGTCTGGTCATTCAAAAGTTAAAGTGCAGTTTAAGTGAGGTGTTAATGTTCTGGAACTTTGCCTTTGATTCATTCAGTCTGGTCCATATTTTTGCTTTTATGTTTTGTATGCTTCATATTTGCGTCCTGTCATCTAAGGAAGACCTACATTTAGATGGAATCTTTCACAAACTAAAGGATCATAAAGCACTATGTGAACACTAAAGTACTTGTAAATGTGCAGTCTCCGTTGAAGTGGAAGAGCTTTTGAACGCAGCAGATAATTTAAATACAAGAAGACCCCACTAAAGCAAAGAATCATGAGAACAATCAGACAAAGGGCAATAAATTCAAACACATAGTGCTGCTCATTCAATCCAGTACATTTGAAAATCACTGCTTTTCTGTGTGAAACATTATCAAGAGCATTTCTGTCTTGAATAGGTATCACTTTAGAAATGTTACCAACATTTCTTGATGTAATCAATTGTCTTACTGATAACACAACATTCACATCGAACATCCATCAGTTCTTGTCATTTGAGATGCTGTGGAATATTATAAGGGCAATTCGGTCATATTGTTCAAAAAAGCACCATTTGTGGACATTTCTGGCAGCAGTGCTGTAGCTATTGAATGAAGAGCTCCCGGAGTAGATTCCCTAGCATCTTTCAGCATCTCAAGCAGGCATGCATCCAAGTCTCTTGCCCTCTATCTCCAACATCTCCAACTTAACATTACCTCCAGTGTTTGAAGCCTTTCAGCCGTTCTATCCCACCCCACCCTCATTATAGTAACCCATTCTACACATTAAAAGCCAAGGATTTAGGTGCTGCTGTATAATGGAACAACAGACCAATGGGCAAAATGTTCAGGGCAACTCATGCATCAATCCTTCAGAGCACTTTGAATAGTACAAATCAATCTGTGATGGCTACAAACTCAGCTGGAACTACCTGGCTGTGACAGAGGTTATATTATTTTCTCATCATTAATTTATGGATTCTCGGAGCTAGGATTTCAGTATTCTATCTTCTTGTATGGCAGAAAATGCTTGAAATGGAAAGAGGTGAAAATGGAAAGACTTGAAATGGAAAGAATTTCCACAAACTGGTTCATAAATCTCAAAATGTTTTATTTTGGTTCGATGTGTGCTACTGATGGGGACTTTGAATGAAGCCTGGCTTTCAATTAAATATTGCCTCTTGAAAATGTGCACTACTTAGGTGAAAATGTAGTCTACTGAGGTATGAGTACCCATTAGGTGTAATGAAAGAGCTGCAAGGTTGTGTGAGTGGCTGCCTGTTGAAATCCTGAAAACATATTGCAAAGATCATTATTTCTTTGATAGAATTGGTTTCATCTGGAGATTTCTGCCTAGTAAATTGAAGATTTGTTGATACGTATTCATAATATTCCTGTTTCTGTAAAATTTTATTTGATTTTAAAGGGAGTTTTACTACAGCTTTAACAATTTTGTTCTTACTGGCAATAACATCAAAATCCAACTAATAATACTTATTTTCAGCTCTATGCAATTTAAAATTGCAATTTTTCCCTCAGAATGAAGCAAGGTAACAAACATCTCTTGGCCAATTTGCACCCAACATTGAACCAACCCCATTATCAACATTTAATGTTGAACACAAAACCCTACCACACAATTCCACAAGGTCAGGTCTGAGGAGTACATCTTTGATTGATGAAATGTACGTAGCCATTTCAATTGCACACAAAACCTTCTGCTCACAGTCACAATTGATCTATACCACACAGTGACAAGGACCAAAATTACTGTTTGCAGCCCTCTGCAACACCCAAACAGTAAAATTTCTGGCTTATAGCTTCTTAAAAAGGGTTAATTACTTCATTTCTGGTTGCTAAATGAAAGAGTCACAAATTCTGGGCTCTGTCTTACCTAATTTTTAAAGTTATTTACAAAAACTTGCAACTCCAATATGTCAGGCTTATTTGGGAAAAGTGCTTTGTTCCCACATAGTTAATTACTGCAGCGGTCAGTAGTACTTCAAAAAGAGCTCAATTGCCTCCAACCAATTAATATAATTAGTTAATTCTCTTTGAAGAGAGCAAATTATCCTCAACAGAATAAAACTTGCATCTTGCAACAACCATATGTTTCTATATCTGAACTATGTGAAACTTGTACAGATTCAAAACACAAAAACCTCAAACCAAATCAAGGAAGAATTTGATTTCTTAAGATGTTTTTTCTTTCATTTTTATTGCAGATATCAATAAATAAACTGACTGCTATAATATGTTGCTGAATTAAAATAGAAATACAATTTTAGAACAGCTGCTCAGAAATATCTTGATTCTTTACAACCATCAAATTAGTTATTCTGGTTGAGAATTCATGATCTGTATTTAGGTTATTGAGTAATGCTGAGAAGAGTTCTCTGCAGACATATTCTGAATGAGGTTGCCTTGGAATTCCTAACAGAAACTGAACATTGAACAAAGCAGTACACTGTCTCTGAGTTTTCCCCAACAGTGAAGCAGAACACTGGTGTTACTATACAGCGCATTTTGTAATACCCACTAGGGACACATTTCTAAGCACAAATGTTTTCCTGCCTATTAGCAATCTGCCGTGCTTTGATAATTCAGATAAACTTTAAGAGAATCCTTGCACCTGTAATGCGTAAAGCAATGACGTTGATTTGTTTTTAAATAGTTGGTTGTCTATCTTCCCAGAAACTAAGTATTTTAAACAACACTGAACAGTTATTATTTATCATCTTTTACAGAGTAAAATGTTAATTCATAGGAGAAACTTTTTGAAGTCAAGACTGTCTCTTTCCCCACCTGGCATAACCTACTGAGTACTGAAAGGCCAGGACAGAATAGGCATGGAGAGGATGATTTCAGTAGGGGGAGAGCCTGGGAAGGCACAGCCTCACAACCAAATAATGTCCCTTTAGATCAGAGATGAGGAGGAACTTCTTTATCCAGAGGGTGTTGAATCTGCAGAATTTATTGCCACAAATGGCTGTGGAAGCCAAGCCATTGAGTATATTTAAAAACAAATGTTGTTAGGTTCCTGATTAGTAGCGGTGTCGGAGGTTAATTGAAAAAGTGAGGAGAATGGGGTTGAGAGGGAAAAATAAATCAACCATGATATCATGGTGAACATAAAAAAGTCTGCAAATGCTGGAAATCCAAGTTGAAAGGCCAAATTGCCTAAATCTACTTCTGTGTCTAGTAGTCTCTTCACCAGCAATCCAGCAATGAAGCACTTCAAAAGCACAATCGTGTTGCAATGTCTGAATTGCAGCAGCCATTTTATACGTAGCACATCCCACTCTGCAATAATGTTTGTGCGACATTGATTGATAGATGAATATTTGTTATGACGCTAGAGTTAACATGCTTGCTCTAATTCAGAAATATTACATAGTATCTCTTACATCCTTCTACAAGAGTAGGCAGAACTTTGCTTTAACGTCTCATCTTAACTGTCAACTTAGATATACATGCAGAGTGCGGAGTGACAGTGTCAGCCTTTGGAGGTGAGAGTTCTACATAGTAAATCATGACTGAAACTTCACCCATTGCTCCTCTGCTCACTGGCTTACTTTTGATCACTGTCTGGCAAAGTCTTGAGTTTAGAATTCAAATCTAGCTGATTGTGGACTTCAGGAAGGGTAAGATGAAGGAACAAACTCCAAGTCTCATAGATGCATCAGAAGTGGAGAGAGTGAGTAGCTTCAAGTTCCTGGGTGTCAAGATCTCTGAGGATCCAACATGATCCCAACATATCAATGTAGTTATAAAGAAGGCAAGACAGCGGCAATACTTCATTTGGAGTTTGAAAAGATTTAGTTTGTCAACAAAAGCACACAAAAACTTCTATAGATGTACTGTGGAGAGTATTCTGACAGGCTGTATCACTGTCTGGTATTGGGAGGTGGGGTGGTGCTACTGCACAAGACCAAAAGAAGCTACAGAAAGTCATAAACATAGTCGGCTCCATCTTGAGTACTAGCCTACAAAGTAGCCAGGACATCTTTAGGGAGCGGTGTCTCAGAAAGGCGATGTCCATTATTAAGGACCTCCATCACCCAGGGCACACCCTTATCTCACTATATATATATATATATATATATATATATATATACACACACATATATACTTGTTTTTTTTCTATATTATCATGTATTGTGTCATGGGAAAACCTAGTGTGAAACAGAGTCCAGAATAGACCCTACGAACTGTGCTGCTATTAAGAGAGAGAGAGGGAGGCGTCCAGCGCAATGAGAGAGAGAGAGACAGAAGCAGCTCGAAAGATTGATGTTATGGTTTCTCTGCCAGCTTGTTTACCTTTTCCCCGAGGTCACTTTTCTGCTTGTAGAGTTCCTGCAGAAAGTGGAGGGCGGAGCAGGTTGATGGACAGCTGATGTCCAACATGTGGAGATAAAAACCAGCTCCGCTGTTACACAGAGAGACATACCACGAGACATACAGTTCAGACACTGAACGAGCTTTGTTGCACCCACAAGAAGGTGGAGGGTTTTTGGAGGATCGATTCAGGGAAATCGATCGGGGCTCACAGTGTGAAAAGGTGCGACCGGTGGGGAATTATCTGTGTGTCCATCCTTGCCTGGGTGATAACTCCACCACTGAAGAATGGTCGTATGTATCATGGTCATAGTCAGTGACCATAACAGGACTTCTGAAAACAACGAGAAGATCGACGGCACCAGCTCACCTCTCTCTCTCTCTTCAACGCTACTCAACTACATACCACAAGCTGAACTGATCTCTCTTCATCATCGTAAGACTCTATCCATTTTCCCCTAGTTTTGTTCCTATTTCCACATCTCACACACACACACATATATATATCATTGCTAACCTGTTCAATATATTTGCATTTATATTACTGTATTGCTTGGTTACTAATAAACACTATTAGTTAATAGCAATACCAGATCCCAGAGTGTTTTCCATGTCTTCTGGTTCTTTAACCCGGTCATGGAGTATGTGACAATTGCATTGAACTGCTGCTGCTAAGTTAACAAATTTCATGACACGTGCCAATAATAATAAACCTGATTCTGTTTCTGATTCTGATCCTGACCCTCCTAACACTGTCAGATTTTCAAACTCTGAAAACCTCCAAAGGACACATTGGCCTCTTCTCCATTGCCAATGATCCTTTATTGATCCAAGATATTAACTCTGCTTCTTTCTTCACAAATGCAAGCTGAACTATTGAATACTTCCAACATTTTCTATTTTAATTTCAATTTTTAAACATCTGCATTATTACCTCTTTGAAAAACCCTGGAAGATACCCAATGACCAGGTCCCTCAGGGCAACACAGGTCTGGTCACTTACTTGCAGGAAAGAAATCAATAAGATTGAGATAGTACAGAGACAAATGACAAGGATGTTGCTGGGCCTTGAGAATGTAAGTTATAGGAAAAGGTTGAAGAGGATTGGACTTTATTCCCTGGAACTAGGAGAATGAAGGAAGATTTGATAGAGGTGTACAAAATTATGTGAGGTATAGATAAGATTAATGCAAGCAGGCATTTTCCACTGAAGTTGGATGAGACTAAAATCAGAGGTCTAGGTCAAATATTTAAGGGGAACCTGAGGGGAAACTTCTTCACTCAGAGGGTGGAGCAAGCTGCCAGTGAAACATTTAAAAGAAATTTGGAGAAGTATACAGATGGGAGGATTATGGAGGTCTATAGTCCAGGTGTGTGTAGAACAAACTAGTCAGAATAATAATTTGGCATGGACTAGATGGGCCAAGGGGCCTGGTTCTGTAGTGATCTGTGACTACAAGCTCTGCCATAATATTCCAAAGGGAGCATTGCATAAAGAATGATCCAATGCTCCTAAATATGGAAATCATATTGGGGAACATGTAACTCAGATTTAAAATGGCCCAGCTGCTAAAATAAAGAGTATACTGTGACTAAATTTCTATACATACAAATGATTAATTTATATTCCATTTGCATCTGGTTATTTATAGTAGCATCTGTAAAGAACTGGTCAGCCAGTCCTGTTGAAGGTTCTTAGCCCAAAACATCAACTGTTTATTCCCTTTCATTGATGCTACCTGACCTGCTGAGTTCGTTCGGCAAGTTGTGTGTGTTGTGTGTATTCCCAGTATTTTGTTTTTCTACATTTTAATATAATATTCACCAAGATGGCACCAGTGATTGTCAGCAATCTTCTGTGCACTGTAAACATTAGTTCTAAATATACTTTTAAATATGCCTCTTTCAAGTTATTTTAAATTTCATACTTTTTGCCTAATACTGCTAAACTTTCAAATAATAATCTCTCAGGAATTTCAGGTAGAACCTATAGTTAATAATTATGGATGTATCTGAGAACATATGAAAAAAAGAAACAAACATTTCATGGAACTTTTCATAGAACTTTAATCAATCATTGCTTTCAATAATGTCAGATCTACACTCAGAGGCCACTTGATTAGGTACAGCAGAGGAAGCCGGTATGGTCGTCAGTTGCTGTAACCCACCCACTTCAAGGTTCAATGTGTTGTGCATTTAGAGACGGTCTTCTGCATGCCACTGTTGTAATGTGTGGTTATTTGATTTACTGTCACCTTCCTGTCAGCTTGAACCAGTCTAGTCATTCTTCTCTGACCTCCCACATTCTCAAGGCCTTTTCACCCATACAACTACTGCTCACTGGATGTTTTTTTTTGTTTTTCATACCATTCTCTGTAAACTCTGGAGACTGTTGTGCATGAAAATCACAGAAGATCAGCAGTTTCTGAGATACTCAAATCACCTCATCTGGCACAGACAATCATTCCATGGTCACAGTCACTTAGATCACATTTCTTCCCCATTCTGATCCTTAGTCTGGACAGTAACTGAAACTATTGACATGCTGAAACTATTATCTGCTCCTTTGAACTACTAATTAATGTGCAAATCATTATAATTATTCATCTTTATTTTACTAAGTGCTGTAGGAAACAGACTGTTAAAAAGAACTGTACTCTTCTCCTAAATTTTATAATGGTGCTTAGTGTATCTTCAACAGATAATTTCACTATCTGCATGCCACCCTATCTCTTCAAAATAATGCTTGCAATATTGAATCAATCTTGAACCCATTTTCAAATCAATTTTTGAAAAGCTCATTAAAACCCCTGTATGGAGATTGTCACATAATATTGAGCAAAGGATTCAAGTGGGTAATATAACAACCATAAAATCTGAAAGTCCAATATCTTCTAATCCCACTAATACCATCGTATTTACTATCAATGACTCAAACCAGAAGACACAATATCATTCTAAAAATTATGTTGACTAAAGATTTAAAAGCTGTCAGCAACAACTTGACAATAGTTCAGGGTGGATTAATATGAGGTAACTATTGCAGTCTGATATTTTCTATTTAACAAACAGCAAGAGTCTCTTTCTAAATGAATCAGACCCAAGTGCACATCTAGCCCATTTCTACGCACCTGCAACATTTCAAAGTATTTTGATTGGTACTTCTCTGCATCTGCTTTCCAATTTTCAACACACTAATGTTTGATGATGAGCTCAGCTACAGAGTAGATCAGATGCATTTGTTTAGGCGTGTGTAGGAGAATGTTTTGGCAGCCTGGTGTTCACTGCAACACAGAGCCAGCAGCAAAATACAATGTACAGGGAAACCATGCAGGTGCTGTAAGTAGAGATCGTGTGTGATCATATATTTCACTTTCCTATTTAGCTTCAAGCTTTAAGTACATTGCAAGTCTGTAGTAGGGTTCCCATGAAGGTTGTTTTTACCTTCAAGGACATTATAGAATCTATAATGTCAAAAAAATGAAGACAAGATTTAAAGGGAACTATCTCGCAAAATTTCCCTGACTACCTTCTTGTCTAAAGGCTGAAACACTGCTTTTCAGATAAAAGAACATCAAGACTACTTGCATAGATCAACAGGTGAGCTTCCTCCACAGCACATATTTTAGAATAAAACCACAAGACATGTCTTTTGTACAGAAATATACATATCTTGTATAGCCAGGTGATGCTGTGGTTTGTACGAGGGGTGATTGATAAGTTAATGGCCTAAGGAAGAAGGAGATGAGTTATTAACTTCAAACTTTCTGCATAATCGCTCAAAGAGTTGAACTGCATGTGCATGTAACGAGAGCTGTATAACTCATCTCCTTCAACACACACAAAATGCTGGTAGAACACAGCAGGCCAGGCGGCATCTATAAGGAGAAGCACTGTCGACGTTTCGGGCCGAGACCCTTAGTCAGGACTAACTGAAAGGAAAGATAGTAAGAGATTTGAAAGTATTGTGGGGAGGGGGAAATGCAAAATGATAGGAGAAGACCGGAGGGGGTGGGATGAAGCTAAGAGCTGGAAAGATGATTGGCGAAAGTGATACAGAGCTTGAGAAGGGAAAGGATCATGGGACGGGAGGGCTCAGGAGAAAGAAAGGAGGAGGGGGGGGAGCACCAGAGGGAGATGGAGAACAGGCAGAGTGATGAGCAGAGAGACAGAAAAAGAACAAACGACTAAATATGTCAGGGATGGGGTAAGAAGGGGAGGAGGGGCATTAACGGAAGTTAGAGAAGTCAATGTTCATGCCATCAGGTTGGAGGCTACCCAGCCGGTATATAAGGTGTTGTTCCTCCAACCTGAGTTTGGATTCATCTTGACAGTAGAGGAGACCATGGATAAACATATCAGAATGGGAATGGGACGTGGAATTAAATGTGTGGCCACTGGGAGATCCTGCTCTCTCTGGCG
The DNA here is from genome assembly GCF_030144855.1 of Hypanus sabinus. Taxonomy (NCBI): domain Eukaryota; kingdom Metazoa; phylum Chordata; class Chondrichthyes; order Myliobatiformes; family Dasyatidae; genus Hypanus; species Hypanus sabinus. Next base: position 55,519,979 of record NC_082738.1, read on the forward strand.
GACCGAGCGTAGGTGTTCAGCGAAATGATCTCCCAGTTTGCGTCGGGTCTCACCAATATATAAAAGGCCACACCAGGAGCACCGGACGCAGTATACCACACCAGCCGACTCACAGGTGAAGTGTCACCTCACCTGGAAGGACTGTCTGGGGCCCTGAATGGTGGGGAGGGAGGAAGTGTAAGGGCAGGTGTAGCACTTGTTTTGCTTACAAGGATAAGTGCCAGGAGGGAGATCGGTGGGAAGGGATGGGGAGGGACGAGTGGACAAGGGAGTCGCATAGGGAGCGATCCCTGTGGAAAACAGAAAGGGGGGGGAGGGAAAAATGTGCTTGGTAGTGGGATCCCTTTGGAGGTGGCAGAAGTTACGGAGAATTATATGTTCGACCTGGAGGCTGGTGGGGTGGTAGGTGAGGACAAGGGGAACCCTATCCCGAGTCGGGTGGCGAGCGGATGGGGTGAGGGCAGATGTCCGGGAAATGGGAGAGATGTGTTTGAGAGCAGAGTTGATGATGGGAGAAGGGAAGCCACTTTGTTTAAAAAAGGAAGACATCTCCTTCATCCTGGAATGAAAAGCCTCATCCTGAGAGGGGGATGGATACCAGTACAGACTTGGAACATGGACTGTTCCACAAAGCCAACAAAAAGGCAGGCATAACTGGGACCCATAGGGGTGCCCATGGCTACACCCTTGGTTTGGAGGAAGTGGGAGGAGCCAAAGGAGAAATTATTGAGAGCAAGAACTAATTCCGCTAGACGGAGGAGAGTGATGGTAGAGGGGAATTGGTTAGGTCTGGAATCCAAAAAAAAGGGAAGAGCTGCGAGACCATCTCGGTGGGGGATGGAGGTATATGGGGACTGGACGTCCATGGTGAAAATAAGGCGGTGGAGGCCAGGGAACTTAAAATCATTGAAAAATTTTAAAGCATGAGAAGTGTATCCTACACGACTCCCTTGTCCACTCATACCCCCCATCCCTTCCCACCGATCTTCCTCCTGGCACTTATCCTTGTAAGCGGAACAAGTGCTACACCTGCCCTTACATTTCCTCCCTCACCACCATTTTGCAGATTTGAGTGCACCAAAAATAGTTAGTTGTTATTATGAGGCGTGATTGATATGTTCGTGACCTAAGATAGAAGGAGTCAATTTTAGAAAACCTAACACATTTATTTTTCAACATAGTCCCCTCCTACTTTTACACACTTAGTCCAGCGGTTGTGGAGTATATGGATCTTGGACCTCCAGAAAGTGCCCACAGATGGGTGATTGATAAGTTTGTAGCCTAAGGTAGAAGGAGATGAGTTAACATGAGGAAATCTGCAGATGCTGGAAATTCAAACAACACACACAAAATGCTGGTGGAACACAGCAGGCGTCTATAGGGAGAAGCACTGTCGATGTTTTGGGCTGGGACCCTTCGTCAGGACTAACTGAAAGGAAAGATAATAAGAGATTTGAAAGTAGTGGGGGAGGGGGAAATGCGAAATGATAGGAGAAGACCGGAGGGGGTGGGGTGAAGCTAAGAGCTGGAAAGGTGATTGGCGAAAGTGATACAGAGCTGGAGAAGGGAAAGGATCATGGGACGGGAGGGCTCGGGAGAAAGAAAGGGGGGGGGGAGCACCAGAGGGAGATGGAGAACAGGCAGAGTGATGAGCAGAGAGAAAGAAAAAGAACAAACGACTAAATATGTCAGGGATGGGGTAAGAAGGGGAGGGGGGACATTAACGGAAGTTAGAGAAGTCAATGTTCATGCCATCAGGTTGGAGGCTACCCAGCTGGTATATAAGGTGTTGTTCCTCCAACCTGAGTGTGGCATCATCTTTACAGTAGAGGAGGCCATGGATAGACATATCAGACTGGGAATGGGACGTGGAATTAAAATGTGTGGTCACTGGGAGATCCTGCTTTCTCTGGTGGACAGAGCATAAGTGTTCAGCGAAATGTTCTCCCAGTCTGCGTCGGGTCTCACCAATATGTAATCGGTATCCCAGTCTGCGTTGGCCCGAAATCGTCGACAGTGCTTCTCCCTATAGATGTTGCCTGGCCTGCTGCGTTCCACCAGCATTTTGTGTGTGTTGCTTGAATTTCCAGCATCTGCAGATTTCCTCGTGTTTGTAAATTAAAGCAAGCCAGCTTGAATTTGTCAATGGCAAATTGGGTTTAACTAACTTGAAAGATTTTTGATGAGGTAGCAAAAGGAGTCAATAAGGGCAATGAGGTCATAATGATATACAGGGCCATCTAGAAGGCTTTTGAAAAGTCTCAAAGCTTATAAGAATCAGAATTATTATCACTGACCTATGTGATGTGAAATTTGTTCGTTGGCAGCAGCAATACAGAGCAAAAACATAAAATTACTACTATCAGTTACATAAAGAAACAGTGCAAAAAAGGAAAAATGAGGTAGTGTTCACAGGTTCATGGACCATTCAGAAATCTGATTGCAAAGAGAAAGAAGCTGTTCCTGAATCTTTGAGATTGTATCCTCCATAATTGTAGTAGCAAGAAGAGGACATGTCCCTGATGGTGAGGGTCCTTAGTGTTAGATGCCACCTTATTAAGACATCACCTTTTGAAAGTGGCCTCAGTAGTGGGAAGAGTTGTGCCAGTGATGGAGCAGGCTGAGTCTACGGTCCTCAGCAGTCTCTTGTGATCCTCTGCACTGGAGCCTCTGTACCAGGCTGTGACATAATCAGTCAGAATGCTCTGCACAGATGAAGAATCATTCATCAGAGGCATTCAGGTAGGATGTGATAACGCTGAAGGGTCTATGTAAATAGGGTCTTCATTGATAGGGGGAAATCGTTGTATCACACTACCCAGGTTTCAACCACAACCTGAATGTTTATTCTTTTTTCATAATAATACCTCTGGTAATGAAGAGATACCTGTGCTGTCACTTGAAGCAGCAATGAAATAACTATCTCAGCAGCTAAACTGCACTGTGAGCTCAAGCACACTCTGTGGACTTCAGAAAGTATCTGAGTAGCCTGTAGTTAGCACTCAAGCTGACCAGTTAGGTCTTCCAATCTCAGTAGGGTACTCATATAAATAGCAAAGGGAGCAACAAACTAGTTCCAGTGAATTTGCTCCTTGACAGGCATACTTGTAATTTAGACCCTTGAGCTCCAATTTATGACAGTACAAGTGAAAATGGGCATTATTCAAAGGAAGCGACATGGTAATAGATTATAAAGTCCCTTCAATTTGAAAACTTAAAAATGAAGATGCTGGAATTCTGAAATATTATCAGAAAATGTTAGAAAAACTCAGCAGGTCAGACAGCATGGACAGAAAAATAATCTGCATTTCAGGTCTGTGACTCTTCATCCAAAATGGTATTGTCTATTGAGAGAGGAAATGACTACAAATGTTTGGAGGCTGTGCTTCAGTTATTTTAGATTACTGCATTAGTGAAACCACATCTGGAGTACTGTGTACAGCAGTGGTTTGAGAAGCTTTGCTGGAAGAATGGGTGAGTTATCTTATGAACAAAGATTGAAGCTACAAGGATTGTATCTAAGTTCATCTCTGTGTGACAGGAGAACACACATCATAGTATAATAGTCGCTGTTTTGTTATTTTGTACATTATTATTGCACATTGGTAAATTATTATTATGTATATTATTATCCTGCACTTTATTATTAGTTAATATTATTATTATATTTATTATTATTGCTAAATGTGTTTTTAAATACATTTGCTGCTGCAACAAAATAATTCCCCACTCAGGATCAATAAAGTTCTTCTTCTTCTTCTTCTTCTTCTTCTTCTTCTTATTATTATTATTATTATTATTATTATTAGTAGTAGTAGTAGTAGTATTACCAGAGGTAATTTTATTGAAACAGAAATCCTTGAGAGGTCTTGACCAGGTAGATATGTAGGGAATGTTTCCTCTGTGAGAGAATCTGAAACCAGTGGTCATAGTTCTAAATAAGGAATCATCCTTTAAAACAGGAATGAAGTAATTTTTTTTCTCTTTGAAGCATTTCCTCAAAAGGCCAAAGATGTAGAAATCTCAGCAGAGGCGGATATTCATTAGCAAGGGGGTGAAAGGTAATTGCGTCTAGATGGGAATGCAGGGTCGAAGTCATAAATGGATCAGCCATGATCTTATTAATTAGCAGAGAATGCTCAAAGGGTTGCTTCTGCTTCTAATTTATGTCTAGTGAATGTAAAGTCTTTTGCAGGGAGCTTTAGTTGGTCTACTTAGTTTTACAAGAGCCACTGACAGACTGAACATTGAGTTACAGTGCCACCACGCAGCCACATAGCTTAGAGGAAACAATGAATCTTATAAGTTTCAATGGAGCAGGAAAAGCACAAACATTCCAGACCTCAGCTGCAATTATTCACCCTACCCATGGTCTGGCTAGAAACCTCATTTGCATTCTGAACCTCCTGGTCATACTCTAAAGAAAGGAGTGAGCTGGATGGCAAACCATGAGAATTTCCAAACAATTGGATGCCATATTGTTGGTGCTTTGCTGCATTCCTCTCTGGATTTCATTTCCAGTAGACGATTTGGCATTGAGTTGACTACTCTAAATTACACTTTTGTGTTCTGTCTCTGTGGAGCAAGTTAACCATCTCCTCGCCATTCATCCTCCACCTATACAAAACTGCTGTGTTTAGGTCAATCAACAATGTATTTCTTTTAAACTCAACTCTAAGGCCAGCTAATTCCAGTTCTAAAGGGAGTGACTCCTTCTACATTTATCAAGGATGCATTCCTATATTTTTTTTGCTGTTCCCTTCCTAGTACTGGTTGGCTGGGTCTCCTATTGCTCAAAATGTACAGAGGCCAGAATTGATGTATAGAACACCGTCCTTTTTTACATGTCCTAAAAGGCAAAAGATGTAGTTGTTGCCATGTTCACTCAGAACCCTTGTAGCATTGACCTTGCCGTTTGGAATTTCTGATTTTTAACTTGTATTAAAAAAGCACCACATTGTTTGGACAAGTTGAAGTGTAATGAATGGCAAGCAGCACTTATTTACTATGGACTGCAGAAGTTGTAAATAGATGAATGAAGACCTTTGATACAAGTCAATGAAAATTAAAGTGCCATTTCTGGTTTTCTTCAAAATAGGATAAAACCTAATGCAAGAACTCAAGAAAATGAGAAGAGGAGTGGGTCTAGCAAGCCTGTATTGGTATTTAGTGTGATCCTGACTAATCTATGATAGCCTCTTATGTGTCATTGCCCGTAACTCTCAATTCATTGATCTTTCAAATATTTATCTGTCTTCACCATAAATATATTTAATGTCACTGACCTCTGGGAGAAGAGATTTCCTTATATGTCAGTTTTAAATGATCAGCCCCTTATAGAAACATAGAAACATAGAAAATAGGTGTAGGAGTAGGCCATTCAGCCCTTCAAGCCTGCACCACCATTCAGTATGATCATGGCTGATCATCCAACTCAGAACCCTGTACCTGCTTTCTCTCCATACCCCCTGATCCCTTTAGCCACAAGGGCCATATCTAACTTCCTCTTAAATATAGCCAATGAACCGGCCTCAACTGTTTTCTGTGGCAGAGAAATCCACAGATTCACCACTCTCTGTGTGAAAAAGTTTTTCCTCATCTCGGTCCTAAAAGGCTTCCCCTTTATCCTTAAACTGTAACCCTTCATTCTGGACTTTCCCAACATCGGAAGCAATCTTCCTGCATCTAGCCTGTCCAATCCCTTTAGAATTTTTCAATGTTTCAATAAGATCCCCCCTCAATCTTTTAAATTCCAGTGAGTATAAGACTGGTCGATCCAGTCTTTCTTCATATGAAAGTCCTGCCATCCCAGGAATCAATCTGGTGAACCTTCTCTGTACTCCCTCTATGGCAAGAATGTCTTTCCTCAGATTAGGGAACCAAAACTGCACACAGTATTCTAGGTGCAGTCTGACCAAGGCCTTGTACAACTGAAGTGGAACCTCCCTGCTCCTGTACTCAAATCCTTTTGCTATGAATGCCAACATACAATTTGCCTTTTTCACCGCCTGCTGTACCTGCATGCCCACCTTCAATGACTGGTGTACAATGACACCCAGGTCTCGTTGCATCTCCCCTTTTCCTAATCGGCCACCGTTCAGATAATAATCTGTTTTCCTGTTCTTGCAACCAAAGTGGATAACCTCACATTTATCCACATTAAATTGCATCTGCCATGAATTTGCCCACTCATCTAACCTATCCAAGTCACCCTGCATCCTTTTAGCATCCTCCTCACAGCTAACACTGCCGCCAGCTTTGTGTCATCCGCCAACTTGGAGATGCTGCATTTAATTCCCTCATCGAAATCATTAATATATATTGTAAACAACTGGGGTCCCAGCACTGAGCCTTGCGGTACCCCACTAGTCACTGCCTGCCATTCTGAAAAGGTCCCATTTACTCCCACTCTTTGTTTCCCATCTGCCAACCAATTCTCTATCCACATCAATACCATACCCCCAATACCGTGTGCTTTAAGTTTGCACACTAATCTCCTGTGTGGGACCTTGACAAAAGCCTTTTGAAAATCTAAATATACCACATCCACTGGCTCCCCCCTATCCACTCTACTAGTTACATCTTCAAAAAATTCTATAAGATTCGTCAGATATGATTTTCCTTTCACAAATACATGCTGACTTTGTTCGATGATTATCTTGTAGCTATGTTTGTGACTCACCTACCAATGAAAACATCTCAGTATCTACCCTGTCAAGAGCCTTTTGAATCTTATGTGCTTGAATAAGGTCACCTTTCATGCTTCTAAACCTCAGAAAATTGCTACTATCAAGGAGGAGGTACAGGAGCCTGAAGATGACACATTCAACATTTCATAATCAGCTTCTTCCCCTCTACTATCAGATTTCTGAATGAACAATGAACCCATGGACATTACCTCACTATTTTTACCCTCTCTTTTGCTTATGTATTTATTTAGTGACACAGCACAGAGTCGGCCCTTCTGGCCCTTAGAGCCACGTCGCCCCAGCAACCCCCAACAAACCCAATTAACCCAAACCTAATCACGGGACAATTTACAATGATCAATTAACCTACCCAGAACATTTTTGGATTGTGGAAGGAAACTGGAGGACCCAGAGAAAACTCACACCTTCCATGGGGTCAGGAGTAGATACAGAGGATGTCAGGGTTGTACACTCAACTCCAGAACATTGCACTAGCCACTATGCTACTACTTATTTAAATAATACAATAATTATACTTATTTAATTTATTTTTATATATACTTACTATTGCAATTTATAGTTTTTATTATTATGTATTGAAATGACCTGCTGTCACAAAACAACAAATTTCATAGCATATGCCGGTGATATTAAACCTGATTCTGATGCAAATTGTCTAGTGTCTTGAGATAAGGCAACCCTCTCACCTCTGGAACTACTCTACAAAATCTTCTCTCAAAGACTTCCAGTGCTCCTTTTTTGTGGCAAGGAGACTAAAACTGCACAGTGTTCAGGTGTGGCCTCACCAATGTGATGTTCAAATGTAAAAAAACACTTCCCTATTCTTCAATTCTGTGTAATAAAAGCCACAATACTCTTTACCTTTTTAATTATTGATTGGAACTCCCCCCGCTCACTTTCTGTGATTCTTGAACTAGGTCCCTCTGAACTTTGATCATTTGTAATCTCTGCTGATTTGGGGCACCATGGTAACTTAATGGCTAGCTCCCTGTGACTTTGTGGGTTTTCCCCATGTGCTTTGGTTTCCTCCCCAAGTCCAAAGACGCACCACTTAGTAGGTGCGTCAATAATTTACATCATTGTAAATTATTCTGTGATTAGACTAGGGTTAAATAGGTACAGAGAAAGGGCGCACAGGAGCGAGATATACCAACTAATTGGTTGATGTCATAGCAACAACCTGGCACTCAACAATAGTAAGGCCAAAGAGCTGATTGTGGACATCAGAAGGGGTATAACGATGGAACACAAACAAATCCTCATATAGGGATCAGAAGTGGAGAGAGTGAGCAATTTCAAGCTCCTATATGCCAATATCTTTGAAGGCCTAACCTGGATGCGACATATTGATGCAGCTGTAAAGAAGGTGGCTATATTTCATTAGGTGTTTGAGAAAGTTTGGTTTGTCACCTAAGACACTCGAAAACTTCTACAGATGTACTGTGGAGAGCATTCTGACTGGCTGTATCTCTGCCTGGTATGGGTGGGTGGGAGGGGGCAGGATGCGCTACTGCATAGGATTGAAGTAAGTTGCAGAAAATTGTAAAATTGGTCAGCTCCATCATGGGTACAAAGCTCTGTAGTATCCAAGATATCTTCAAGGAGCGGTGCCTTTGGGAGGTGGCATCCATTATCAAGGACCTCCATCACCCAGGACATGAGCTCTTCTTATTGTTTCCATCAGGTAGGAGGTGCAGAAGCCTGAAGGCACACACTCAGTGACTCAGGAACGGCTTCTTCCCCTCTGCTATACAATTCCTAAATGGACATTGAACTCATGTGTGTTACTTCATTACTTTTTTTTATTTATTTCTATTTTTGCACTACTTATTTTAACCTAAATATTTAATAGATATTATATGCTTACTGTAATTCAGTTATTTTCTATATTTATTATATATTGCATTGAACTGTTGCTGCAAAGTTAACAAGTTTCATGGCATATGCTGGTGATAATAAACCTGATTCTGATTCAGAAATAGGTGGGTTGCTGGGCAGCTCGCCTCGTTGTGCTGGAAAGGCCTGTTCCATTCTGTATCTCTAAATAAAATTAATTAATTAAAAATTGGATAATAATCATTTTCATTCATCTTTGACAGCAAAAGAATCTTAGATTACAAGAATAGTCATGCAAACTTTACATAATGGCAACAGTTCACCAAGTTCAATCTTGTTAGCTCTCAATGTCATGATGACAAAATGTTGGCACAACTGTACTTTCAGCCAGTATACTGTATCTTTACATGGGTTTGTGACCTTTTCAATTGTAGGACTTCTGCACATAATCTAGACTGACACTACAGTGCAGCACCAAGGGAATTCTGCATTGTCAATGATTCTGACTTCTGGATAAGTTGTGAAACCAAGTGGTTGGCTGCTCAAGCGACTGTAATAGATCACACTGAGCAATTCAAACATGACAGGAGAACTCTTCCAGTGTCCCAGCCAATATTCAATCTTTAACTAACACTGCAAAAAGCATATTGACTTCTCATATTATTATTGTTCATGGTGTGGTAATGAATTGCAGTGCTTGCAGCCACAGTGATCAGAATTTAGTAGTAATTGGCTTAAGTATGTTTTGGGATGCCCTAAGATTATGACTGACACTATGCAAGTTTTAATACAATCACTTATCTTGCTCCAGCTACAGTCACTATTTCATATAAAAGCTCTTCCTTAGTGAATGCATTTATATTTGTGAAGTGGATTGCAACAACAACTCATCTGTGTAGTACCTCCAAATTAAAGTTGCAGGGATCAGCAATAAGGACACTCTGCTGCTTGTTTGGACGCAGATGTATAGTTTCATCTAGTCAGTGGAACATTTGCCAGTATTCAGAAAAAAATCAAGACAGCTTTCTCACAAGCTTAAAAGTGCAACAGGACAGCTGGACTCTTCTTAAAAATAAAGCCCTTCCACCAGCTCAAGTTATACTGCACTTTATATAAAATACAAGCTTGGGTGAACCAATCTCTTTAAGTGGGAGCTGGAGGTCTTTTATGATTTGGTATCTCTAATGGAGTTGTACTGCCATTTTAGCATTAACATTTCTATAAGAGCACAACAAAGATATTTGCAACAAGGCTTTTATCATATCTACATACCTATTAGCCACTGGACATATTTCCTACTTTTCATAATACTTACAATTATAATTAGGAATGAAAATTAATTACTTCACAAATAATAGCACCTAACAAATTTTAGTACCTGCCCAATTCATCTCTCCTGAAGGCAATACAAATCAGTATGTCAAACAGATCTCTGATGCTTCATTGAGATTAGGAAAGCTTTAGTGCTTTATTTGCCGTTTTTAGAGATTTTGAGTTAAATGTGCATTGATGGTATCTTATGAAATAATAATAAATCGTGCCTCCCTTCACTATGGAACCATAGATCTGTAATTATATCGGGATTGCTCTTAGTATATAGTAAAACCAATAAAACCTAGGGTCTTTGGTACCGGACTGCTAGATTTCCAGACTATTTACTTTCAAATCTCTTACTATCTTTCCTTTCGGTTAGTACTGATGAAGGGTCTCGGCCCGAAACGTCGACAGCGCTTCTCCCTATAGATGCTGCTTGGCCTGCTGTGTTCCACCAGCATTTTGTGTGTGTCACTCCTATTAATACAGTATTTCTGTGGAGTACAAGAAATTACAGTGGTATGAGAGAGAAGATGGTCAAAGTAAATTGGAAGGAGCTGCTGACAAGGATGACAGCAGAACAGCAATGGCATGAATTTCTGGGAAAATGAGGAAGGTGAAGGATAGATGTATTTGAAAAACAAAGAAATACTCATGGCAAATTAGTACAATCATGGCTGACAAGGGAAGTCAAAGCTAATGTAAAAACAAAAGAGAAGGCATACAACAAAGCAAAAATTGGTGGGAAGATAAGAGGATTGGGAAGTTTTTAAAACCTTACAGAGAGCAACTAAAAGATTATTTGGAGGGAAAAGATGAAGTATGAAAGTAAGCTAACAAACAATATCAAAGTGGATAGTAGACAATAGACAATAGACAATAGGTGCAGAAGTAGACCATTCGGCCCCTCGAGTCTGCACCGCCATTCTGAGATCATGGCTGATCATTCACTATCAATACCCAGTCCCTGCCTTGTCCCCATATCCCTTGATTCCCCTATCCATCAGATATCTATCTAGCTCCTTCTTGAAAGCATCCAGAGAATTGGCCTCCACCGTCTTCCGAGGCAGTGCATTCCGCACCTCCACAACTCTCCGGGAGAAGAAGTTTTTCCTCAACTCTGTTTTAAATAACTGACCTCTTATTCTCAATCCATGCCCTCTGGTACTGGACTCTCCCAACATCTGGAACATATTTCCTGCCTCAATCCTATCAAATCCTATCAAATCCTTTAATTATCTTAAACGTTTCAATCAGATCCCCTCTTAATCTCCTCAATTCCAGTGTGTACAAGCCCAATCTCTCCAATCTCTCTGCGTAAAACAGCCCTGCCATCCCAAATCTACACTGCACTTCCTCAATTGCCAGAATGTCCTTCCTCAAACCTGGATACCAAAACTGTACACAATATTCCAGGTGTGGTCTCACCAGGGCCCTGTACAAATGCAAAAGGACATCCTTGCTCTTGTACTCAATTCCCCTTGTAATAAAGGCCAACATTCCATTTGCCCTCTTCACTGCCTGTTGCACTTGCTCATTCACCTTCATTGACTGATGAACTAGGACTCCTAGGTCTCTTTGCATTTCTCCCTTACCTAACTCTACACCGTTCAGACAATACTCTGCCCTCTTGTTCCTGCTTCCAAAGTGGATAACTTCACATTTATTCACATTGAATGACATCTGCCAAGTATCTGCCCACTCACCCAGCCTATCCAAGTCTCCCTGTATTCTCCTAACGTCCTCTTCGCATGTCACACTGCCACCCAGTTTAGTATCATCAGCAAACTTGCTGATCTAGTTTTCAATGCCCTCATCTAAATCGTTGACATAAATCGTAAAGAGCTGTGGTCCCAATACAGAGCCCTATGGTACCCCACTAGTCACCTCCAGCCAGTCCGAGAAACACCCATTCACTGCTACCCTTTGCTTTCTATCTGCCAACCAGTTTTCTATCCATGTTGAAACCCTGCCCCCAATGCCATGAGCTCTGATTTTACTCACCAATCTCCTATGTGGCACCTTATCGAATGCCTTCTGAAAATCTAGGTACACTACATCCACTGGCTTACCCTCATCTAACATCCTTGTTACACCCTCAAAAAACTCCAACAGATTAGTCAAGCATGATTTGCCCTTGGTAAATCCATGCTGGCTCGGCCTAATCCTATTACTGCCATCAAGATGTGTCACTATTTCGTCCTTAATAATGGACTCAAGCATCTTCCCCACGACTGACGTTAGGCTAACAGGGCGATAGTTCTCCATTTTCTCCTTCCCTCCCTTCTTGAAAAGTGGGATAACATTAGCCACTCTCCAATCTTCAGGAACTGATCCTGAATCTAAGGAACATTGGAAAATGATTACCAATGCATCCGCAATTTCCTGAGCCACCTCTTTTAGAACCCTCGGATGCAGACCATCTGGACCCAGGGATTTATTAGCCTTCAGTCCTATCAGTCTACTCATTAGTAGAAGAGAGATGAGAGTGGACCAATAGAAAATGAGGCTGGAGAAATCATTACAGGCACCAAGGAGATGGCAGATGAACTAAATGAGTATTTTGCATCAGATTTTATTGTGGAAGACACTAGCAGTGTGCCTGATGTTGAAGGGTGTGAGGAAAGAGAAGTGAGTGCAGTTACCATTACACGAAAGAAGGTGCTCAAAAAGCTGAAAGACCTAAGGGTACATAAGTCAACTGGACCAGATGATCTGCACGCTAGGGTTCTGAAAGATGTGGCAGTAGAAATTGTGGAAGTAATAGTAATGATCTTTCAAAAATCATTGGACTCTGGCTTGGTGCCAGCGGACTGGAAAATTGCAAATGTCACTCCACTCTTTAAGAAAGGTGGAAGGCAGCAGAAAGGAAATTATAGACCCTTTACCCTGACCTCAATGATTGGGAAGATGTTGGAGTCAGTTGTTAAGAATGAGGTTATGGAGTACTTGTTGACGCAGGACAAGATTGGACAAAGTCAGCATGGTTTTCTTAAGGTTGCCAAGTTTGTAGATGATACAAAGATTGGTGGAGGGGCAGGTAATGTGGAAGAAACAGATAGGATGCAGAAGGACTTCGACAGATTAGGAGAATGGGTAAGAAAATGGCAAATGAAATACAATTTTGGAAAATGCATGGTCATGCACTTTGGTAGCAGAATTAAAAATGCAGACTATTTTCTAAACAGGAAGAAATTACAAAAATCTGAGATGCAAAGGGACTTGGGAGTCCTTATGCAAAACACCCAAAAGGTTAACTTGCAGGTAGAGTCTGTGGTGAAGAGACAAATGCAATGTTAGCAGTCATTTCAAGAGGTCTAGAATACAAAAGCAGAGATGTGATGCTGAGGCTTTATAAGGCACTGGTGAGGCCTCACCCTGAGTATTATGAAGAGCTTTGGTTCCATATTTAAGAAAAGATGTGCTGGCATTGGAGAAGGTTTAGAGGAGGTTCACAACGATGATTCTGTAAATGAAAGGTCTAGTGTACGAGGAACATTTGATAGCTCTAGGTCTGTACTCACTGGAATTTAGAAGGATGAGGGGGATCTCATTGAAACCTTTCAAATGTTGAAAGGCCTAGACAGAGCAGATGTGGAAAGGGTGTTTCCCCTGGTGGGGGAGTCTAGGACAAGAGGGCACAGCCTCAGGATAGAGGGGCGTCCATTTAAAACAGAAAAGTTACTTTAGCCAGAACGTGGGGGATTTGTGGAATTTATTACCACAGGCAGCAGTGGAGGCCAGGTCGTTGGGTGTTTTTAAAGCAGAGCTTGATAGGTTTTTGATTGGATATGTTATCAAAAGTTACGGGGAGAAGGCTGGTAAGTGGGGTTAAGGAGGGGGAAAAGGATCAGCCATGATTGAATGGTGGAGCAGACTTGATGGGCCAAATGACCTAATTCTGCTCTTATGTCTTATAGTCCGAATACCTGACTTACAAGTCATTATTTTTAGAAGATGACACACAGTAATACAGTTACTCTTCCTGTGAACCCAGTAAGAGCTCAGGAAATGGGGTCCCAGTGAGTTAATTGTGAGCCTGGGAAATGAGGCCCCAGTCAACATAAATGGAGCTTAAGAAACACAACCTGGTGAGCCAGATGCTTAATCAGCAGTATTTCTGAATAATTAAATAGCAGATTAATGGAGCTTTGCAATGCTCTAGATGGTATCCTGGATAAGCATTCCAAACCAGTTCTTTGGCATCAACTTCTTGCCCATTTTTATTCAAAGGCTGCTTCAACAATATTCTTTCTAAGTTGCAAACTGTGTCATGTTTCAGCTGATTACTATTAACTCAGGAAACACAAAACTATGCTGACTTTATTTAACTCTGTCACAAAATATTAGGGAAGTTTCACTCATAAATTTCATTCCCTCGGCTTATCTAAGACAATGTTTTGACATCTAGTTAGTTTTTTCTCCAGGTACTTGGCTTGACATTTCATCTCATTTGGCCTGATTTTATCAGATATATTTTTGATTGGCAGGTCTTCCTGTATTCAACAGACCAATATGTCCAGTTGACAGTTATGTACATAGGAAGAAGGCAACTGCTTTGAAGTTATTTATTAGCTATTATTTTCAAATGTTTCATCTTAAATCTATTTATGATTTTTGAAATGAAATACTGAAGGAAGACAATCAGTGAATCATAGAAACAGCACACTTCATCCATAATGACCACGATACCTATTTAATCCTATAATAGATATCCACAATATCTATCTATGCTAATCCTATTTGCCTGCAATAGGTCCCTATCCCTCTATGCCTTTCCTATCTACATATTTGCCCAAACAGTTTTTAAACATTCCAATTGTATCTGCCTCTACTAATCTGGTAGCTCATTCCAGATTTTCAATAGATTCGAGTGGAAAAGCATAATACACAGATCTCCTCCAAATTTCTCCCGTCTTACCTTAAAACTCTGATCTCTACTTCTGGACTCTCCTTCCCTTGGAAAAAAATGATTTTATCTATCCTATCTATGCCCCTCAATTTTATAAAACCTCAAAATCACCTCTCAGCCAGTTATAACCAGTGAGAATAAACCCAGCCTATCCAATCTCTCCTTGTAACTACATCCTTCCAAATCAGACAACTTCCTGGTGAATCTAGTTTGTATTTTGTATTCTCTCTATGACTATCACATTCTCCCTCTAGTGTGGCAACTGGAACCTCTAATAATCTATTTCTCTAACTGCAGTCCAACCAATGTCTTATTACAACTACAAGAACATTCTAACCCCTATATTCATTGATTTGATGAATATATTGAAAGCAATCACACCAAATAGATTTTGCTACCCTATCCATGTGTGTGGCCACTTTCAGAAAGCTATAGACTTGTGCACAAGATCTTTCTGTACATCTAAACTCCTGAAGACCCTGCCATTTACTGTATATGCTCTACCAAAATCTGACCTAATTTGACCTATCAAAGTGTATTACCTCACATTTGTCTGGATTAACTTCCATCTTTCACCATTCCACTGATTTTCTAGCTAGTCTACAGGAACTTATCAAAAACCTTACTAAAGTCCATGTAAACCACATGGACTGAAAACCACATTGTAATAGAATATACAATGGCACAGAACAAAACAGGGCTGTGTCAACCATGATGCCAATTTAAACTGCATATCTGCCTACATGTGGCCTACATCCCTTTATTCACCACCTGTTCCCGTGCCTGTCTAAATGAAGCTTTTAAACTGCTTCCACCACCTCCACTGTTCTAGCACAAACTACACCACGTAAAAACTTGTAAATTTTGTTTAAATGTTAACCCTCTCACCTTAAAGCTATACTCTCGGTATTTGACAATTCCACATTGGGAAAAGGTCTCTGACTATCTAACTTACCTGTGAAGACAATCCACCTTTGTCCAGCCTCTCTTTTCAGCTAATACTCTGTAATCCAGATAACATCTTGATACAGTGGCATGCAAGAGTTTGGGCACCCCGGTCAAAATTTCTATTACTGTGAATAGCAAAATGAGTAAAAGATGACCTGATTTCCAAAAAGCATAAAGTTTAAGATGACACATTTCTTTAATATTTTAAGCAAAATTACTTTTTTATTTCCATCTTTTACAGTTTCAAAATAACAAAAAAGGAAAAGGGCCCAAAGCAAAAGTTTGGACATCCTGCATGGTCAGTACTTAGTAACACCCCCCTTGGCAAGTATCACAGCTTGTAAATGCTTTCTGTAGCCAGCTAAGAGTCTTTCAATTCTTGTTTGGGGAATTTTTGCCCATTCTTCCTTGCAAAAGGCTTCTGGTTCTGTGAGATTCTTGGGCCATCTTGCATGCATTGCTCTTTTGAGGTCTATCCACAGATTTTCAATAATGTTTAGGTCGGGGGACTATGAGGGCCATGGCAAAACCTTCAGCTTGCACCTCTTGAGGTAGTCCATTGTGGATTTTGAGGTGTGTTTAGGATCATTATCCTGTTGTAGAAGCCATCCTCTTTTCATCTTCAGCTTTTAACAGACGGTGTGATGTTTGCTTCCAGAATTTGCTGGTATTTAATTGAATTCATTCTTCCCTGTACCAGTGAAATGTTCCCCATGCCACTGGCTGCAACACAAGCCCAAATCATGATCAATCCACCTCCGTGCTTAACAGTTGGAGAGGTGTTCTTTTCATGAAATTCTGCACCTGTTTTTCTCCAAACATACCTTTGCTCATTGCTGCCAAAAAGTTCTATTTTAACTTCATAGTCCACATGACTTGTTTCAAAAATGCATCAGGCTTGTTTAGATGTTCCTTTGCAAACTTCTGACACTGAATTTGCTGGTGAGGACACAGGAAAGGTTTTCTTCTGATGACTCTTCCACGATGGTCGTATTTGTGCAGATGTCGCTGCACAGTAGAACAGTGCACCACCACTCCAGAGTCTGCTAAATCTTCCTGAAGGACTTTTGCAGTCAAATGGAGGCTTTGATTTGCCTTTCTAGCAATCCTACGAGCAGTTCTCTTGGAAAGTTTTCTTGGCCTTCCAGACCTCAACTTGACCTCCACCATTCCTGTAAACTGCTATTTCTTAATTACATTACAAACTGAGGAAACGGCTACCTGAAAACAATTTGCTATCATCTTGTCGCCTTCTCCTGCTTTGTGGGCATCATTTATTTTAATTTTCAGAGTGCTAGGCAGCTGCTTAGAGGAGCCCATGGCTGCTGATTGTTGAGACAAGGCTTGAGGAGTCAGGGTATTTATAAAACTTTGAAATTTGCATCACCTGGCCTTTCCTAATGATGACTGTGAACAAGCCATAGCCCTAACAAACTAATTAAAGTATGAGACCTTGGTATAAGTTATCTGAGAACTCAAATCACTTGGGGTGCCCAAACTTTTGCATGGTGCTCCTTTCCTTTTTTTTCACTCTAAAATTGAACAAAACAAAAATAATAAACTAATCTTGCTTAAAATGTTGAAAAGAATGTTTCATCTTTAACTTTATAACTTTTGGAGATCAGTTCATCTTCTACTCACTTATCTACTCACAGTAACAGACATTTTGACCAGCAGTGCCCAAACTTTTGCATCCCACTGTAAACCTCTCCTGCACCCTTTTCAAAGTCTCTACATCCTTCCTTCAGTGCAGCAACCAGAACTGAACACATTACTCTAAATGTTAACAAACCAACCTTTTTACCAGCTGCACTAGGACTTGTTAACTTTCACACTCAATGTCCCAACTAATGAAGGCAATATGATATATGCCCTTTTCACCACACTATCTAATTGTGTTGCCACTTTCAAAGAGCTATGGACTTGTACCACAAAATCCTGTACATCAATGCCTCTAAGGGTCCTACCACTTGATGTGAACTTTCTTCTTACATTTGACCTCCCAAAGTGCAAAACCTCATACCTGTGGGGATGAAACTCCATCTGCTATTTCTCTGCCCACATTTCCAACTGGTTCTATATCCTGCTGTATTCTTTGACAACCATCTACACTATCCAAAACTCTGCCAG
Organism: Hypanus sabinus; assembly: GCF_030144855.1. Classification (NCBI taxonomy): domain Eukaryota; kingdom Metazoa; phylum Chordata; class Chondrichthyes; order Myliobatiformes; family Dasyatidae; genus Hypanus; species Hypanus sabinus. Next base: position 55,537,829 of record NC_082738.1, read on the forward strand.
TTTTGTGTGATTTGCAAGCATACCCACCTACATTTTCAACAAATTATTGATCACTGTATATCACAAACATTAGAGGCCCCAGCATGATCTTTATGGAACAGCACTGGTAACGGACTTCTAACCACTACTCCACCACTACTCTCTGTTCTCTATAGAAACATAGAAAATAGGTGCAGGAGTAGGCCATTCAGCCCTTCGAGCCTGCACCACCATTCAGTATGATCATGGCTGATCATCCAACTCAGAACCCTGTACCTGCTTTCTCTCCATACCCCCTGATCCCTTTAGCCACAAGGGTCATATCTAACTTCCTCTTAAATATAGCTAAATAAATGGCCTCAACTGTTTCCTGTGGCAGAGAAGTCCTGCCATCCCAGGAATCAATCTGGTGAACCTTCTCTGTACTCCCTCTATGGCAAGAATGTCTTTCCTCAGATTAGGGAACCAAAACTGCACACAGTATTCTAGGTGCAGTCTGACCAAGGCCTTGTACAACTGAAGTGGAACCTCCCTGCTCCTGTACTCAAATCCTTTTGCTATGAATGCCAACATACCATTTGCCTTTTTCACCGCCTGCTGTACCTGCATGCCCACCTTCAATGACTGGTGTACAATGACACCCAGGTCTCGTTGCACCTCCCCTTTTCCTCATCTGCCACTGTTCAGATTATAATCTGTTTTCCTGTTCTTGCAACCAAAGTGGATAACCTCACATTTATCCACATTAAATTGCATCTGTCATGAATTTGCCCACTCACCTAACCTATCCAAGTCACCCGGCATCCTCTTAGTATCCTCCTCACAGCTAACACCGCCACCCAGCTTCGTGTCATCCACAAACTTGGAGATGCTGCATTTAATTCCCTCGTCTAAATCATTAATATATATTGTAAACAACTGGGGTCCCAGCACTGAGCTTTGCGGTACCCCACTAGTCACTGCCCACTATACCCAAGCCAATTTTGAATCTAATCTACCAGTTCACTATAGATCCCTTGTTTACAATTAGTGAGAAAAGAAGAAAGAACCTATTGAATGTGACTGAGAACAATTGCTATTGAACATAGTTGCTGAATATTATTTTCCACTTGCATCAGAATGCCATATTATAAATAATACCTTTAAGATACAAGATAGTGCAAGCACGATACCACAAATGTAAGAAAGTAAAAATCAAAAAAGGATGACTGAAGCTTTTTCTTTCTCTGAGAGTAGAATGAGGAGCGACTTAGCAGAAGTCAGTAACACTTGGCAGACTGGATATTGAGAGGTTGCTTCCACTTGTTGTGAGGCATACTGTAATAAGAAGCCACCAAAGCAGGTTAATCATTAAAAAAATATAAAGGGAATTAAGAGGTTCATAATCCAGGGTGAATGTCTGAGGAGTTAGCAAGAATGATTAACAACACATACAGCGTTCATATGGGGTTGACAGGTTAGATGAGGGAATGATATATCTACAGGCTAGTCTAGGCACAGATCACAGTTTCAAAAATAAAGCAGTGATTCAGAACTGAAGTGAGAATAAACTCCTTTGCCCAGAGAGTAATGAATCTTTGATATTCCCCATGTAAGTAACCTTTGGAAACCATACCAGAAAAATAACATGCAAGCCATAAAAATATTCAAGGTAGAGAATATAGAATTTTGGACATTAATGGAATCATGTGATTTGTACAGGAAAGTGTACAATCCAAATGAAGATGGGAATGTAGTAAGTTTACAGACAACATTAAAATTGGTGAAACTGTGGATCATGAGGAAAGTTGTTCAAAGGATATAGTGGGATATGCATCAATAAAAAATCTGCATGGAGAAATAGTACATGGAGTTTAATCTTGACAATTATGAGGTGTTGCTTTTTAGGAAGTCAAATATAAGTATACCATAAATGGCAGGACCTATAGGAGCATTGATGTACAAAAGAAACTTATGATAAATGTCCACTGCTCCCTGAAAGTAGCAGCACAGGTAAATAAGGTGGTAAAGGAGGCATGCTTGACTACATTGGTCAGGGTAATGAGTTTACTGTTACTGCATAAAACTCTAGTTTGGCCAGAATTCAGAATCTGTGGTATTCTGAATAGATCTGGTCACTGATCTACCTGAAGGACATGGATGAGTTTGCAGACTAGATTCACTAGCACTGAAAGAAATTAGTTATAAGAAAATGTCAGACAAACTTGGATTGCTTTGTCTGAAGTGCTGGAGGCTGAGGAATGGCCTATAACTGTAGAAGTATATAACATCATATGAGACAAAAATAGTCAAAATCTTTATTCCAGAATAGTCATATCAAGTATTAGCAAGCATTAGATAGATAGATAGATACTTTATTCATCCCCAAGGGGAAATTCAACATTTTTCCAGTGTCCCATACACTTATTTGTAACAAAACTAATTACATACAGTATTTAACTCAGTATAAATATGATATGCTTCTAAAATCACCCTCCCAAAAAGCATTAATAAATAGCTTTTAAAAAGTTCTTAAATAGTTTACTAAAGTGCATTGAATGGTAACTTAAGCTCAGTCCTAACCCCAGCACTTTAACATGTCTTGCCCCTGGTGGTTGAATTGTAGAGCTGAATGGCATTGGGGAGTAATGATCTCTTCATCCTGTCTGAGGAGCATTGCATTGACAGCAACCTGCCGCTGAAGCTGCTTCTCCGTCTCTGGATGGTGAGAGGGGCAAGTTTAAAAGGGAGATTCACAAGACTTTTTTTTTACAAAGAATGTGGTAAGAGTCCAGAATGAAGGAGGAAAGTGATAGAAAAAGATACGATAGCAACATTAAAATAACATTTAGAGAAACGCATGAACAGGCAGGAAATAGAGGGATACAGACCATAGTACATTGACACCATGGTCACTAGAGACATATTGGGTCGATGAACCTATTTCTGTGCTGTATATCTCATTTTCTATTACCTACACCTGCTTTTGTTTCTCATGTTTTTCTGTTTTAAGATGAGCTGGACTTACACTGGCACGTTAACAAAATTTCAAGGTGCTCCACGGAGACAGAATCAAACAAAAATGTAAATGAGGGCTAAGATGGAGATAACAGATTGTGTAAGTAAACTTTGGTCAGAGATAAATTAGTAGATTGCCAGTTGGGGCATTAAGTGAACAAAGATGAATACGTTATTATCAAATAAAAAAGAACTGATTTACCTGTTTGGTCTGCTCAATCTGATCAATCTGAATGCATTTAATGCGGAATTCATAGTTCTAAATACATAGTCCTCTATCAGAGTCAGAAAAGGCACTCTAATGGAAAACAACACTTTGGTAGCAATTTTTATGTCAATGAACATACTGCATTCAAATCCATATAGACATCACAGATCTGTTGTCTGCACCACAGTCATTCTTTTTAATGTCTTTGAGATGAAACAAACTAAAAATACTGCTGAAATAAATCCAACTCATAGAATGAAAGAAGGAACATCAAATACTTTATTGGCAATACCAGAATCACAAATTTTCCAGCTCCATATCAAAGTCCTTGACTAAATAGGTAATTAATTATAATGAAACTGTTATAGTTAAGGAAAAATCAAATTTACATAGTTTATATATGGTATTGAATAATTTAAGTATACCTGAGTGTGAATTATAGGTTGAAATCTAATCAGGAAATGTAATTACTTCATCTAGAGACTAAAGATGGCCCTCCAAGAGTGAGCAACAGATTAGAATCTGATAATTGGTTTAAATTATTTCTGTACAGAATAACAGTAACCCAGAAGTGAGTTGAAGAATAAAATCTAATCAAGAGATGCAGATAACTTAGAAATAGCCTCTTGGATACCCATGACTGAATTCAAGGGTAAAATGTAATCAAAGAATTTAAATGTTCATATGCAAAATAATGTCTCCAATTTATTTACAAGCTATGATTACCAGTTAACTGATTTATACATGGATTAGCAATAGGTGAGAGAGAATTACAAATGATGTGGTTGAAAGGAAAGATTTGGTAATTTATTTACAGATATGTGATAATATGAATATCCTTAAATTTAACTAAGTTACAAAATAAATCAGACTGTTTTCTTTTGAAAATCTCATCTTAGTGATGTTAACTATGAAACAATCAGCTTGTTGTAAAAACCTATTCAATTCAGCAATATCATCCAGAAAGGAAATCTGCTGTCCTTACTCAGTCTGGCCTATATGACTCCAAGTCTACCAATATAAGGTTTCCCAATGACATCCTTCGTACTGGAATAATTAGGGATGCACACTAAATGCACCCATTGCCAGCTACATGTATGCTCACACTAACAATTTCAGCTGAAGTCAATTTACATCAAAATATTAACAATTTATTACATTAAACCTGGCAAAGCACTAAATTGTGGAATGAAATAAGTCAACATTGTTTAAACATTGCAATTGATTGTTTAAGACATTGTTAAAATTAGCCTAGCAAATGATTATAATTTGTAAATAAAACTGCAAGATCATATTTCCTCAAAATAATTGGAATAAGACAGTACATATTATTTGTAGAGCAAAAAGATGCATGTTGTGAAGAATAGAAGAATGAATCATCTAAGTATATTCCTCAATATGATCAGCAGTGGATGAGGAAACAATACTTACCAATTAATAGACATATCCATCTTGCCTGAGCATTCATCGATTAAATAAGTCCTTAGCTTGTAAGTCTAACTGTGGTTTGTTTTGTTTGTACATTAAATGACTAAATGCTCATCCAAGTTGCCCCAGGCTGGTTAACATGGATCACAATGTAAAAAGCTAAGGCCATTTGCAACAAATGCATAATGGCTGCCTATCTGGCACATTCTCCCTCTGGGTCTGTTTCCACTGCTGGAAAGACTGATAATTGACTGAAAGACAGTGGAAGGACTGATATTTGCATCCCATTGGCAAGTTGGAAAAATATGCCAATATGCACAAGATTTAAAAGGGACCTGAGGGGTAACTGTTTTACACAGCAGGTGGAAGGTACCTGGAACAAGCAGACAGAGGAAGCTGTAGAGATGGGTACAGTTACAATGCTTAAAAAATGATTTGGTCAGGTAGGAACATGGAGGGAAAAGATTTAGGTGGAAATGGGCCAAACACAGCAAATAGAACGAGCTTGGTGGGCATGGATAAGTTGGGTGAAACCCCATGACTCTAAAACTCTGGGAAGCACTTAAGTAGTAAAATTTCCTCCAGATTCCTTTTTAACTATAGGCTTTGGGACAAAAAGGTCGAAAAGCAACTGAAAGACAATGGAAAAGAGATTCCAAAAGAATTAAGTAGTCTGGTCTTGCTCTGTTTTTCTATGTGAATATTTTCTATAATTTTATTAGTTAAAATACTGCAAACATATGGACATTTTACCACAGTTACTTATGTTCCATGGTTTCTCAAAGCCCTGTGGTGCTGCAAATTGTTCTGCACTGTTAAGTAACAACTAGGAACAACTTTGTTTTTATAATAATCCCTATAACAATTGCATTCAATATAGTGGAAGAGCAGCTCTCAGATAAAGAAAGTAGACTACTCAGCCGCATAAGTCTATACTGTCATTCAGTAAGATCTCAGCTAAATCCCACTTCAACTACATTTTGATGTCTGCTGATTTTCTTCATGTTCAAAATTCTAGTAATCCTAGCACTGAATGTATTCATTGGCCTGGAATCCATAATCCAGAGTGATTCACAGGTATTTGAGTGTAGTAATTTCTCTTCATCCCAGTCTGAAATTGCCAGCTCCCTGTCCGAGTCCCTGATCCCAATTCAGAATTTCCAAATAGGAGAAACAGACTCTCAGAAGCTACTCAGAAGCAACATGTTTGGCACCAGCTTGGCTGCAGGAGCTGCCAGAAGGATGTTCAATGATGTCCCATCACCTCAGGAGCTCCACTCCGGATTTGCTGTCTGGGTTTACTCCTGTAGTTTTCGACTCTCCCGAGGCTGCCACAAGGCAGTGGGGCTATTTACCCATAGCTGGGGATCTGGTTCATGAGCACCAGGGTGTGAGAGCACCGATGAGCCTGCATACTATGTATGCAGGGGCCAGACCTCCTCCACGTCCTCTGTAGTTCAGCCAGAGACCGAGAGGAGTTCAGTTTCCATGTGTGCGGCCAGCGAGGAGGCACTAGATGAGGCTTGCTGTTGGAGAGGCTATGTACTGGTAGGGAGAGACTTACACATTCACTCTCCTTTTTGCTAGACTGCTAACCAGCGGTGGAAGCTGAAAGTGGGAGCAACAAACACTACCCACTACAGTACGAACTAGACGCATCACAACCACCATTTTGATAGATATGTCTATATATTACATATGTTCTGGAGCATGTTGATATTAAGGAAGAGGAGGTGTTGGAGTTGTTAAAATACATTAGGATGGATAAGTTCCTGGGGCCTGACGGAATATTCCACAGGCTGCTCCACGAGGCGAGGGAAGAGATTGCTGAGCCTCTGGCTAGGATCTTTATGTCCTCGTTGTCCACAGGAATGGTACTGGAGGGTTGGAGGGAGGCGAATGTTGTCCCCTTGTTCAGAAAAGGTAGAAGCTCACCTCCAAAAATCTAAAAAAAAAGGCAGTATGGCTTTAACTAACTTCTGTTTATATTATTGGGCAGCTAACATTCGCTCTCTTACTTTTTGGTCCTTTTTTTATAACCAGTCTGATTGTCCTAAATAGGTGGCAATGGAGTTGAACTCCACTAAGGATCTCTCTATTCCTGCACTTCTTGGATCTGCACTCCCTTGTCACTTACCTAGACTAATTGTTAATCCTCTTATTAGACATCCTCTGAGAATTTGGGCCCAGTTTAGAAAATTTAATGGTCTTCATGGTTTCCCTCTTTCTAGTCCAATCTTGCATAATCATCTTTTCTTACCTTCTATGCAAGATTCAACAGTTCATGATTGGTATAGAATGGGCATTAGGCACTTTGAAGATCTTTTCATTGATAATCGTTTCGCAACTTTCCAACAACTTTCTGCAAAGTTCAATCTAACTAATTCCCACTTCTTTAGATACCTTCAAATTAGACATTTCATTAATCCTTTAAAATCCAATTTTCCTGTGATGCCCGAGAAAAACGTTGTGGACCTGTTTCTTTCTATTAATCCATTGGGCAAAGGCTTAAAATCTTTTATTCGTGATAAATTAGTGACCCTAAGGCATGCCCCCTTTGATAAAATTAGAACTGCTTGGGAGCGTGATTTAAATATTTCTTTATCTGATGTGGTTTGGGACTCAGTTCTCAGGTCAGTTAATTCTTCTTTCTTCTTAATTCTTCTTAGGTGGAGAGATGTTGCCCCACCCACCCATGCTCAATGGCTTAATGATATTATGTCCTGTTTAGACCTTGAAAAAATTCACTACTCACTTCTCAACTCGGACATAAAGTTTCAAAAGATGTGGGGACCTTTTCTTGAATACTTTCACAACTCCTCTTTAGATTAAGTTTATTTTCTTTAATCCCTTACTTTCAGCTTTTTGTTTTGGTAGTAGGCATTATTATTCTCTGTTTTTATTTACATTTACAGTTTTGGGGGTTTGAATGCTCCAATTAATTTTTTTACATCTTGTAATGTTTGGCCTGGAGTTTTTTTTTTCCGTGGGAGGGTGGGGAGGATACTAACTTTATAAGATTTTATTCTGGGTGCTTCTTCTTTACTGTTTTGAACTATACAATTGATATGTTTATTTTGCACTTATGTTAATCTTCATTTTGCTGTTGGGTTTTTGCTTGTAGTAGTTGTAGAAATGCATTAAAAAATCAATTAAAAAAAAGAAAAGGTAGTAGGGATAGTCCGGGTAATTACGTCTGTGGTGGGAAAGCTGTTGGAAAAGATTCTCAGAGATAGGATCTATGGGCATTTAGAGAATCATGGTCTGATCAGGGACAGTCAGCATGGCTTTGTGAAGAGCAGATAGTGGCTAACAAGCCTGATAGAGTTCTTTGAGGAGGTGACCAGGCATATAGATGAGGGTAGTGCAGTGGATGTGATCTACATGGGTTTTAGTAAGACATTTGACAAGGTACCACACAGTAGACTTATTCAGAAAGTCAGAAGGCATGGGATCCAGGGAAGATTCACCAGGTGGATTCCGAATTGGCTTGCCTGCAGAAAGCAGAGGGTCATGGTGGAGGGAGTACATTCAGATTGGAGGGATGTGACTAGTGGTGTCCCACAAGGATCGGTTCTGGGACCTCTACTTTTTGTGATTTTTATTAACGACCTGGATGTGGGGGGTAGAAGGGTGGGTTGGCAAGTTTGCAGATGACACAAAGGTTAGTGGTGTTGTGGATAGTGTACAGGATTGTCGAAGATTGCAGGGAGACATTGGTAGAATGAGGAAGTGGGCTGAGAAGTGGCAGATGGAGTTCAACCCGGAGAAGTATGAGGTGGTACACTTTGGAAGGACAAACTCCAAGGCAGAGTACAAAGTAAATGGCAGGATACTTGGAAGTGTGGAGAAGCAGAGGGATCTGGGGGTACATGTCCACAGATCCCTGAAAGTTGCTTCACAGGTAAATAGGGAAGTTAAGAAAGCTTATGGGATGATAGTTTTCATAAGTCAGGGAATAAACTTTAAGAGTCGCGAGGTAATGATGCAGCTCTATAAAACTCTGGTTAGGCCACACTTGGAGTACTGTGTCCAGTTCTGGTCGCCTCACTATAGGAAGGATGTGGAAGCATTGGAAAGGGTGTAGAGGAGATTTACCAGGATGCTGCCTGGCTTAGAGAGTATGCATTATGATCAGAGATTAAGGGAGCTAGGGCTTTACTCTTTGGAGAAAAGGAGGATGAGAGGAGACATGCTAGAGGTATACAAGATATTAAGAGGGATAGATAGAGTGGACAGTCAGCGCCTCTTCCCCAGGGCACCACTGCTCAATACAAGAGGACATGGCTTTAAGGTAAGGAGTGGGAAGTTCAAGGGGGATATTAGAGGAAGGTTTTTTACTCAAGAGAGTGGTTGGTGTGTGGAATGCACTGCCTGAGTCAGTGGTGGAGGCAGACACACTAGTGAAATTTAAGAGACTACTAGACAGGTATATGGAGGAATTTAAAGTGGGGGGTTATATGGGTGGCAGGGTTTAAGGGTCAGCACAACATTGTGGGCCGAAGGACCTGTAATGCGCTGTACTATTCTATGTTCTCTATGTTCTATAACATTAAAAAGAATCAAAAAGTCCTGTATATGAATATAAATAACAACTGGCTAGAATGTGAAGGAATCAAAAAACATCTACACATAGAGGCAGAGTATATGGGAGAGATAACAACCCAATAGCTTTCATATGTCTTCCATATTCTTCCTGTTACCACGTAGATTCCATCCAGTGCTCCAACATTACAAAGATATGATTTTTCACAAACAAGGTGTGTTCAAGTAGATATCCTGACACAATATGTAGATAAGCCAACTAGGGGAGAGGCTGTATTTGATCTGGTGTCGAGAAATGAACCTGGTCACATGTCAGATCTTTCGGTGGGAGAGCATTTAGGAGGTAGTGATCACAACTCTATCTCCTTTACCAGAGTGCTGGAGAGAGATAGGAGCAGACTATTTGGGAAAATATTTAATTGGGGTAGGGAAAATATGATGTTACTACGCAGAAACTTGGGAGCATAATTTGGGGGCAGATGTTCTCAGGGAAATGTATGGCAGGAATGTGGCAAATGTTCAGGGAAGATTTGCATGGCATTCTTGCATAGCTATGCTCCATTGAAGCAGGGAAAAGATGGTAGGCTTAAAGAACCATGGTGTACAAAGGATGTAGAAAATCTAGTTAAGAAGAAAAGGAAAGCTTACAAAAGGTTCAAGAAACTAGGTACTGATAGAGATCTAGAAAATTACAAGGTTGCGAGGAAGGAGCTTAAGAATAAAATTAGGAGAGGCCATCAGAAGGTCTTGGTGAACAGGATTAAGGAAAACAAAAAGGTATTCTACAAGTATGTGAAGAGAAAGAGGATGCGCCTTGTGAGAATTGGACCAATCAGGTGTGATAGTGGAAACATGCATGGAAACGGAGGAGGTAGTGGAGGTACTTAATGAATACTTTCATGAATCTTTTGAATAATGAATACTTCACTATCCACGAGGGAAAAAGACCTTGGCAATTGTGGGGATAACTTACAGTGGACCGAAACGCTTAGGCATATAGACATTAAGGAAGAGGATGCGCTGGAACTTTTGAAAAGCATTATGTGAGATAAGTCACTGGGTCTGGACAAAATATACCCCAGGCTACCGTGGGAAGTGAGTGAGGAGATTGCTGAATCGGGACAGGAAGAGTACCAGAGGATTGGAGGGTTGCAGGTATTGTTCCTTTATTCAAGAAAGGTAGAGATAACCCAGGAAATGATAGACCAGTGAGTCTCACTTCAGTAGTGGGCAAGTTGTTGGAGAGGATCCTGAGAGGCAGGATTTATGGATAGACATAACCTGATTAGGGATAGTCAGCATGGCTTTGTCAAAGGCAGGTCATGCCTTATGAGCCTGATTGAATTATTTGAGGATGTAACAAAACACATTGATGAAGGTAGAGCAGTGGATACACTGTATATGGATTTCAGTAAGGCTTTTGATAAAGTTGCTCATGTAAGGCTCATTCAGAAAGTAAATAGGCACAGGATCCAAGGAAACCTTGCTTTGTGGATCCAGAATTGGCTTTCCCATAGAAGGAAAAGGGTGGTTGTAGATGGTTCGTATTCTGCATGGAGGTTGGTGACCAGTGGTGTTCCTCAGGGATCTGTTCTGGGACCCCTCCTCTTTCTGATTTTTATAAATGACCTGGATGAGGAAGTAGAAGGGTGGGTTTGTAAGTTTGCTGATGACACAATAGTTGGGGGTGTTGTGGATAGTCTGGAGAGTTGTCAAAGGTAACAGTGGGACATTGATAGGATGCAGAACTGGGCTGAGAAGTGGCAGATTGAGTTCAACTCAGATAAGTGTGAGGTGGTTCATTTCAGTAAGTCAAATATGATGGCAGAATATAATATTAATGTAAGACTATTTGGCAGTGTGGAGGATCAGAGAGATCTTGGGGTGCATGTCTATAAGACACTCAAAACTGCTGCACAGGTTGACAGTGTTGTTAAGAAGGTGTACGCTGTGATGCCCTTCTTCAACCATGGGATTGAGAGTGGTGGGTTTGTAGAATGCACTGCCAGTGATGGTAGTGGAGGCCGATACTTTTAAGAGACTCTTAGATACTTTTAAGGGTCTTTTAAGAGACTCTTAGATAGGTACATGGACCTTAGAAAAATAGAGGGCTGTGTAGCAGGGAAATTCTAGGTAGTTTCTCAAGTAGTTTACATGGTCGGCTCAATATTGTGGGCCAAAGGGCCTGTAATGTGCTGTAGATTTCTATCTTCTATGTTCTATTTTCTGTGTCTCTTCGAAACATTGCACAAATAGGCTAATGGGCTGTGGAGGATTCATAGAAATGGAATTGACTACAAATAATAAATAATGCATCTCTATCGAACACAATACAATAGAATTTCATACCACTTTACAGTTTTTTTCAAGGGGTAATTAAAGAAAAAGCTGGTCACTCTTCATCATCCCATACCTATATTCTGTAAAAGTAATTCAAAATATTTAGTCTAGTCCATGTATACAACTTATGTTCTAACTATTGTATATTCCATACCAAATGCACAATACCATATGTATTCATGCATAAAATAATGTGAAAATTGTCTGAAGTCCTTTCTATGTCCCAGTTTTGTATTTCCACCTGAAGTCAAATGACTGTGAAATGCTTTTAGTCTTCCTATGATTAAATGAATTTTATTTGTGTGCTTTATTGGCCTATTTATTAAGAAAGAGGATGTGCTGGAGAAGTTGGATAAGTCGCAGATTTAAGGTGCTTGGAAGTAGGTACAGAGGAGATGTCAGGGGTAAGTTATTTTACGCAGAAAGTGGTGAGTGTGTGGAATGGGCTGCCGGCAACGGTGGTGGAGGCGGATACGATAGGGTCTTTTCAGAGACTTTTGGATAGATACATGGAGCTTAGAAAAATTGAGGGCTATGGTAAGCCTAGTAATTTCTAAGGTAGGGACATTTTCGGCACAACTTTGTGGGCCAAAGGGCCTGTATTGTGCTGTAGGTTTTCTATGTTTCTATGTTCCTATTTATGATGAATCCTCCCAGAGGAAAGAAAATCTCTTTTCAAAAGTGGGCCCATGACTTTTAAACAAAATGGTGGCATGCATTGGTGATATTGCATATGCATACAATTAATACTTCAATTTTAAGAATGGCAATTCTGATTAAAAATAATCTCATCGTAGTGTCTTGTTCTTGTGGCATCCTGCTGTATTCCTGCCTCAAGGTGCAAGCACTGAAGATAAAAAGTCACAAGTCATGTTCTATTAACCTATCAAAAGACACCATTGGTACTTCTCAAATAGTACACAAGAATACTGTTGTCTGGCATTGGGATTGAGGTGATTATTTGAAACAGAACTATGATCAGGAATGCAAGGAGCCAATGCACAACTTAGCTGCATCACAATCAGATGTATCCAAGTGAAGCTCTACTTCCATGGAGCACACACCAGCAGGACAAAAATCGCTGACCAAATGCACTCAGAATCTAACAATCCCTTCACATCCAAGCTGACTAACTTTGGGAGACTTACCGTAAGACTTCGACCACCCAGTATAGTTTGGACAGCACTTGGCCTTTGCCAAGGCTCAGAGTTAGAACAGTCCCAGAGTGAATAATTTCAGGACAACATTTGTCTTGGCTTCCCCTGGCAATATAGTGTTATGTTTCAGAGCAATCTGCTATAAAGATTGTCCTAAATCCATTCAGTCAGGACAAGTACTCAACATTTGGATTTTGGTAAGTTCCTGTCCTATTCAGTGCACCTTCATCATAAGCGTTTCCCTAAAGTGCTTATTAAAACAGAAAACATTGTTGAGGAAACTAATTCATCAAAGCAAAGCACAGGGAAGCAGCAGAGGACTGCAGGGACCAAAGGGCAGGGAAGGAGCAATTGAAATAGTAAAGATGAGGATGGAGTTTAGGCAAAGAGAAGAAAAAGAGAAGAGAGCTGGTGAGCTAGTTGAATTTAAATGCTGAAGCCAAAGAAAGAAATGAAAATATTGTAAGCAGAGCAATGTTTAAGAATGTAGAGTGTGCACACATCCTCACTCTACCTGGCTGTTTTGCTCAGAATATAATGAACTACTAAGGGACACAGAAAACTACTAAAATAAGTTCATCTTAGTTCAATAACACTGCACATTAGTCACTCACACATAACAAATTCAAGCAATCTTTTTTTTTCATTTTCAACAGGAAAAGTGATTCATGTGGAATTAGATTTAACTCATTCACAGGTTTTAAGACCATAAGACCAGATTTTAAGAGGCCCCTTGATTTCCCCATAGGAACTTGTGTCACTACAATTGTATTCATTTTTTGATGTGAGGAAGTTGTTACTTCTTCCCCAGCACTAAATAAATGTCTGTGATATATTAATTAATACAACATTTTTGGCATTTCCATCACTTGCAGGAATTAAATTATTTGCCATTCTGATTCTTATCTTGCAACATATCTGTTGCACACTTGAAACTATTTCTCCAACGTCCCTTTTCTAAAAATGACATTGACTGGATGGTGACAATACACAAAACTTTTTGTATTACTTTAAATGTCTCTTCCCTCTGGTTTGAAACACAATTTTAGATTATTTTTCCATTCTTCTGCAGCCTTCGAATGAATTGCCTAAATTAAGCCCAGTTTTGTTTTAAGTTTTCTATGTGTTCACAACTCAGTCTGGAGCTGAGTAACCTCTTTGGCAAATGCTGGTGCCAACTGTGTAGCAAAAACTCTAGTGATTAATGTCTCATTTCTTCAGTGCATCCTTAATATCTCTCACCGATTTCTCCTTTTGAATCTGGATGATATGGTAAATAATACCATTCTGTTTCATAAAACACTCCAAATAAAGATAAACAAAACAGAGAACAATTGTCAAAAATAAAGCACATCATAAGATAATGGATCAGAATTCTCCAATAGTACAGGTAGTTCTGCTATAACTTGATATTTGCATTCCCAAGAAACATCACATTATATAAAATTATGTTATAGCAATATATGCAGTAATTGCTCTCAAAGCACAAACTTAAACAGGTCTTCATGTTTCTAATATGACCAATGTGGACTGTGTAATGTAAATCCATCAATCATGTTGCAGTTAATTTGCATCATGGAAACATGCATTGTACTAGAACTGAGAAAAATCAGAATCAGAAACACAATCTGGTTTATTGTCACTAACATATGCTGTGAAATTTGATATTTTGTTGGAACAGTATAGTGCAGGATATAAAAATTACAATAATTTACAAATATTAAATAAATACACAATGCCAAAAAGGAATAGTGAGGCATGAGTTTATGGAGCATTCGGAAATTTGAAGGTGGAGAGGAAGAAGCTGTTCCTAAAACATTAAACATGAGATGAGGGCATGCCCCAGATTCTGAGAGTATTTAATGATAGATACCACCTTCTTGAGGCACTGCCTTTTGAAGATGTCCCTAATGTGGGGAGGGTTGTAGCTGTGATGGAGCTGGCTAAGTCTATAGCCTTCAGTAGCCTCTTGCTATCCTGTGTTTTGGAGCCCCTGTATCAGGTGGTGATGCAGCCAGTCAGAATGCTCTCCATCAAACACAGTAGAAATTAGCTAGAGTCTTTGGTGACATATCTAATCCCTTCAAACTCCTAATGCTGTATAGCCACTGGTGTGCCTTCTTTGTGATGGGCCCATGACAGATCCTCTGAGATGCTGATGCTCGGGATCTTGAATTTCTAATGCTAATCATAGCAATATGTTACCTTTGGAAAGGTATATCATACTACATTTAGAGGAATATGTCACTGACTCTGCTACTGTGCAGGAAACCTTCCTTCCTGAAAAAGAGAAGGTGATACATAGGTAGTCATGCCTAAGTTGCAGGATGCAGGAACCTGGATTCTATCAGGAGAGGGAAAGGAAGTACAAAACACCCCCTGTGGCTGTTCTTCTCAATAATACCACTTTGCATACTGTTGCAGCGTTGACCTACTGAGGGGAGCCGCAGCAACTAGGCCTCTGTGTTGAGTCTGGTACAGAAGGGAAGGGAGAAGAAGAGAACTACGGTAGTGAAAGGGGATTCCATAGTTAGAGGACTAGACAGAAGATTCCATGGACATGAAAGAGGCACCCAGATGGTATGTTGCCTCCCAGATGTCAGGCTCAGGAGGAGGGGGAGCACCCAGAAGTCTAGGTACATATTGGTAACAATGACATAAGTAGGAAAAGGGAGGAAGTCATGATGAGAGAATTTAGGGAGTTTGGTAGAAAGCTGAAAAGCAGGATCTCCAGGGTAGTAATCTCTGGATTGCTGCCTGTGCCACACTCCATTGAATGTATGTCTAAGATGATCTGGAAGATGAATGCATGACTGAGGAACCCATGCAGGACTTCAGATTTCTAGATGATTGGGATCTCTTCTGGGGAAGGTATGCCATGTACAAAAGGGACAGGCTACACCTGGACCTGAGGGGGAGCAATATCCTTGCGGGCAGGTTTTTTGGAGTTGTTGGGGAGGGTTTAAACTAAATTGGCCTGGGGTGGGAACTGGAGTGATAAAGCTGAGGATGGGGCAGTTGGTATAAACTAGATGCAGTGTCAGGAAGGACAGGCAAATGACAGGGAAAAATTGCAGTCAGTGGGATGAGTTAAAGTGTAACGGGGACAAAATCAAAAAGGATGATGAATACAGGACTGAAGGTGCTATATTTAAATGCACATAATATACAGAATAAGGTAGATGATCTTGTAGCTCAGTTAAAGATTGGCAACTTACTGCTTTCTGCTTTCTCCCTATACAACTCCCTTGTCCATTCATTCCTCCCCATTGATCTCCCTCCTGGCACTTATCCTTGCAAGCGGAATAAGTGCTATGCCTGCCCCTACACCTCCTCCCTCACTACCATCCAGGGTCCCAAACAGTCCTTCCAGGTGAGGTGATACTTCTCCTGTGAGTCTGTTGGGGTCATAGACTGTGTCCAGAGCTCCCAGTGTGACTTCCTGTATATCGGTGAGATCCAACGTAGATTAGGAGACCGCTTCACCGAGCACCTACGCTCCATCTGCCAGAAGAAGCAGGATCTCCCAGTGGCCACTCATTTTAATTCCACATCCCATTCCCATTCCAACATGTCAGTCCATGGCCTCCTCTACTGTTGCAATGAGGCCACACTCAGGTTGGAGGAGCAACACATATTCTGTCTGGGTAAACATCAATATCTCAAACTTCTGGTAATGCCCCCCACACCCTTCTCCCTCCCATTTTCCTCTCTCATCTTATCTCCTTAGCTGTCCATTCCCTCCCTCTGGTGCTCCACCCCACTTTTTCTCTTGATCCATGGCCTTTTGTCTTTTCCTATTAGATTCCCCCTTCTCCAGCCCTGTATCTCTTTCACCAATCAACTCCTCAGCTCTTTAATTTACCCCTCCCCCTCCCGTTTTAACCAATCACCTTGTGTTTCTCTCTCCCCTCCCCCCACCTTCTTACTCTGATTCCTCATCTTTATTTCTTCAGTCCTGCTGAAGGGTCTCGGCTTGAAATGTCAGCTATTCTCTTTTCCATAGATTCTGAGTGATCCATAGATCCATAACTCCTGCTGAGTTCTTCCAGCAATTTGTGTGTGTGGCAAGGATAGAGGATTGGATGATTGACAAGAGGCAAAGAGTGGGAATAAAGGGAGCCTTTTCTGGTTGGCTGCCAGTGACTAGTGGTGGTCCGCAGGGGTCAGCGTCAGGACTGATTCTTTTTATATTATTCAGTGACTTGGAATTGATGTCTTTGTGGTCAAGTTTGTGGATGATACGAAGATAGATGGAAGGATATGTAGTGTTGAGGGTGTAAGGAGGCTGCAGAAGGACAAAGGAGAACGGACAAAGAAGTGGCAGATGGAATACAGTGTCAGGAAGTGTATGGTCATGCATTTTGGTGGAAGGAATAAAAGAAATGACTATATTCTAAATGGGGAGAAGATTCAAAAATCAGAGGGCCAAAACGACTTAGGAGTCCCCTAAATGTTAACTTGCAGATTGAGTCGGTGGTGAGGAAGGCAAACACAATGTTAATATTCATTTTGAGAGGACTAGAAATTTATAACAAAGATGTAAACTGAGGCTTTATAATGCACTGGTGAGGCCTCATTTGTATTCTTGTGAGCAGACCCTTATCTCACAAAGGTTGTGCTGACATTGGAGAAGTGTCAGAGGAGGTTCACAAGAATGATTCTGGGAATGAAAGAGTTATTGTATGAGGAGAATTTGATGGCTCTGGGCCTATACTTACTGGAACTTAGAAGAATGAGGGGAGATCTCATTGAAACCTATCAAGTGTTGAAAGGCCTCGATAGAGTGAATGCAGAGAGAATGTTTCCTATAGTAACCATGTAACAATTACAGCATGGAAACAGGCCATCTCGGCCCTTCTAGTCCATGCCGAATGCTTAGTCTCACCTAGTCCCACCTACCTGCACTCAGCCCATAACCCTCCATTCCTTTCCTGTCCATATACCTATCTGATTTTTTTTTAAATGACAAAATCGAACCTGCCTCTACCACTTCTATTGGAAGCTACCACTCTCTGAGTAAAGAAGTTCCCTCTCGTGTTACCCCTAAACTTTTGCCCCTTAACTCTCAACTTATGTCCTCTTGTTTGAATCTCCCCTACTCTCAATGGAAAAAGCCTATCCACATCAATTCTATCTATCCCCCTCATAATTTTAAATACCTCTATCAAGTTCCCCCTCAACCTTCTATGCTCTAAAGAATAAAGACCTAACTTGTTCAACCTTTCTCTGTAACTTAGGTGCTGAAACCCAGGTAACATTCTGCAAACGTTTGTAGTAAATCTCCTCTGTATTCTCTCTATGGGAGTCTAGGACCAGAGGGCACAGCCTCAGAATAGAGGGATGTCTATTTGGAACAAAGATGAGGAGGAATTTCTTTATCCAGAGGATGGTGAATCTGTGGAAATCATTGCCACAATTGGCTGTCAAGACCAGGCCATTGGGTGTATTTAAGGCCAAGATTGATAGGTTCTTGATTAATCAGAATGTGAAAGGTTATGTTTCTGACTCCTGCCTTAGTCAGGAGAACGAAGGAGAATGGGGTTAAGAAGGAATCAGCCATGATGAAGTGACAGAGCACCCTTGATGGGGCAAATGGCCTAATTCTACTCCTATGTCTTGTGGCTTTATGGTGCCAAGAAATCGATGCAAATCACAGCAATGAATTCCCTCATATCTCAGTGGTGGGAGGCGACTTGTAAAGACTGCAGGATGAGTGGTGGGGTACAGGGCTGCAATATGGTGCACCTCAGAGACGTGTGCTTTGCCCACTTCTCTACTCTCTCTGTCCCAAAGCTGTGTGGTAGGCATATCTCAAATGCCATCTATAAATTTGATGATGATACAACCATTGTTGGCAGAATCTCAGATGGAGATGAGAGAGAGTACAGGAGCGAGATATACCAGCTAGTGGTGTGATGTCGCAGCAACAACCTTGCACTCAACTTTAGTAAGACCAAAAAGCTAATTGTGGACTTCAGGAAGGGTAAGACGAGGGAATACAAACCAATCCTCATAGAGGAATCAGAAGAGGAGAGAGTGTGCAATGTCATGTTCCTGGGTGTCAGTATTTCTGGGGATCTAACCTGGTCCCAACATATCAATGCAGCTATAACGATGGCAAGTCAGCGACTATATTTCATCAGGCATTTGAAGTAATTTGGTATGTCGCCTAAAACACTCAAAAACTTCTATAGTTGCACATTCTAACTGGCTGCATTACCAGCTGGTATGGGGGTGGGGGGGGAGGGGTTGGGGGTGCCTGCTGCACAAAATTGAAGTAAGCTGCAGAGTTGTAAAATTAGCTCCATCATGGGTACTAACCTCTGTAGTATCCAAGACATCTTCAAGGAGCAGTGCCTCACAAAAGCAGATTCCATCATCAAGGACCCCACCACCCAGAATATGCCCTCTTCTCACTGTTACCATCAGGTAGGAGGTACAGAAGCCTAAAGGCCCACACTCAGCGATTCAGGAACAGCTCTTTCCCTCTGCCATCCGATTTCAAATGTCATCTATAAATGGACATTGAACCCATGAACACGACCTCACTACTTTTTTTAATTTCTGTTTTTGAACTACTTATCTTTAACTATTTTATATATATATATATATATATATATATATATATATACTGTAATTCCATATTTTTTCTCTTTGTATTATCATTTGTTGCATTGTACTGCTGCTAAGTTAACAAATTTCACAACACATGCCGATGACATTAAACCTGATTCTGATTCTTATCCTGGTGTGATGAATGAGGTCCATTGCTAGGGTATGGCATCACCACTTCTACAATTTAACAGAACACCTGGATCCTTCAGTTTCTTATCACCACTTGTTGGATATCACGGAATCTCCTGTCTTCCCTTCTCTTTGCACAGTTTTCACCAGTCCCAAATATATAGTGATTCCCTCAATGGCCAGTGACAGTCATTGAGTTTATTATCATGCAGCAACCTCACAGTTTGGGAGAGCTGCGTAATCAAACAAAGAGAAGGAGAAACAATAACTTCTTCCTTGTGGAGGTGCCACATTCTCAAACTCTTAGTTCAGCCTCTTCTATTATTGTTACTTCGGCATTTCTTTTTGCTTTACTTTCTTTTGCACCATTCCAGTGTATTTGCACTAATCATTGTACTTATTGTATTTATCAATACCATGCATACTGATTACACCTCATATACCGTCTGGGTAGTCTCCAGCCCCTTGGCACGAACATTGAATTCTCCAACTTCCAGTAATTCCCTCCCTCTCACCATCCCACTTTCACTCTGCCTCCTCTTCTAGCTGTCTATCACCTCTCTCATGATTCTGCCTTCTTCTACTACCCATAGTGCTTTCCCTTTAGATTCCTTCTTCACCTTTCCTGCCTATCCCCTCACTGCTTCCCCTCCCCCACCCCTTGATCTTTCCCCTTATTGGTTTTTCACCTGGCACCTACCACCCTTCTCCTTCCCACCCTCTCCCCACCTTCTTTATAGGGTCCCTGCCCCCTCCTCCTTCAGTCCTGACGAAGGGTCTTGACCAAAGCGTTGACTGTTCGTTTCCACTGATGCAGCCCGACCTGCTGAGCTCCTCCAGTGTGTTGTACGTACTGTTTACTTTGTGAGCTTCACGCTGACAAGGAATTGCATTGCACCCTACTGCGTATGACAATAAACCAATCTGGATCCAATTCCAAATTCAAGAGGATGTAATGAGAGGCCAACTGTTCCCCAGTGGAGAATAAGCTGCTCGCCCCCCAGCATGGCCTACACACACTGCACTAGCTAGTGTATGTTCTTGAGCTCCACAACCCACTGCTGAATTGGAGCAACACTTTGCCAGTCCACCCACCACCAAGCCTTTCCACACCAAAACTTGAGAAAATTTGCTAACGGAAGCATCAGCATCAGTTGGTTCCACCAACTGCCTAGCTTGGGTGATGTCATTTTTAAAGAATGGTGGTTTGCAAGTCTTTGGATCGGGGAACCAAGAATCAATGTTCTTTGGGATTGCATTAAATTATTAAATTATCAGTATATGGACTTACAATGGACAGATTATTGGAAGAGTTAAATACAGTGACCCTTTATCAATAGTTACAGTTCTGCAAAAATACACTCCTTTAGACAGTTGCCTCTTATTACAAAAAATCATTACTTTTGCCTGGAAAAGATAAGGGAAGAGCAAGCTGAGTAAGCATCGCATATCTTTTGTTCTTTTACATCTGTGTGAATGCAATTGGTGAAAAATATTTATAAACATTTTTTGACATTTCAGTATCATTTGCAGTTTAAAATACCTATTTTTTTAATTTAATAATTTAGTTTTAGTTATCCACTTTTAAAATATGGATAAATATAACCTTACATCTGGTCTTAATTTGGATTGGAAATTATCTTCAAGATTCAAGATTATGTATCAACAATGGAAACTGAAAGCTACAGTAAAAGTTTGTGCTGACAGTAAAAAACAGATGGAAGATCCACAAGATGTGCTGATCAGAGGACATGCTATGCTGAACACCAAATGAAATTCTCTGTATCTTGGCTTTTGGGTATAATGAGGGAAACTGAGGTCATTCCCAATGTAGAAGGACCATTTAGGACACATGGATACATAAGTGAAGAAGAGTTATGAGAAATAGCTTGTTCTTACAACCTCAGAAATAATAACAATCTCAATTTTACTGCAAGTGCATTTTCTCAATTATGGTAGCGGTCATTGTGGGAGCAGCCATAGTGTGAGTGAATAGAGTTAGGGTAGAGAAATAAGGCTTTAGCTCAAGAGGCTTTAGTGAGAAGAGGCAGAGGCTATAGTGAGGTTTATGTCAACCTTTAATTTCTTTCTTAATTAGTTCCCAGCTAGAGTGGCAAGAATGGGCCCCGGGTCAGTGGTATGCTCCTCTTGCAAGATGTGGGAGATCTAGGAGAGCTCCTGGCTCCTTGATTGCTACATCAGCAAAGAGTGCATCTGGATGTAGCTCCTTACAGACCCGGTTAGGAAACTACAGCTGAAACTAGATGATCTATGGATCATTTAGGAGAATGAAGAGTTCTTAGAGATGAGCCACAGGGAGGCAGTCACCTAAGCTGCAGGAGGCAGATAACTGGCTGCAGGAGAGGGAAAGAGAATAGGCAAATAGTACAGAGTGCCCGTTTAGCCATTACGCTCAATAACAAGTATGCCGCTTAGATACTGTTGGGGCAGGAACGACCTACCAGGGAAAAGTCGCAGCAACTAGAACTCTGGCACTGAGTCTGGGTCTGATCCTGAGGCTCAGAAGGGAAGTGAGGAGAAGAGGACAGTGGTGGTGATGTGAACAAACAGGAGGTTGTATGGATGGGAAAGAGACACCCAGATGGTATGTTGCCTTCCAGGTGCCAGGGTCAGGGACATGTCAGGTCAGGTCCACAGCATTCTATAGGGGTTGGATGACCAACCATAAGCCATGGTATATACTGAAAAAGAAATGAGGTACTGAAGAGCAGATATATGCAGATAGATAGGAACTGAACAGCGGAACCTCAAGGGTAGTAATCTCTGGTTTGTTGCCTGCATCACATGCCGGTGAGGTAAGAAAAGGATGGTTTGGCAGATGTATGTGTGGCTGAAGAATTGGTGCAAGGGGCGGATTTTCAGATTTCTGGATCATTGGAAGCTCTTCGGGGAAGGTATGACCTGAACAAAAGGGATGAGTTACACCTGAACCAAAGGGGGACCAAAATCCTTGCAGACAGGTTTTCCTGGAGCTGTTGGGGGGAGTTTAACTTAAGTTGGCATGGAAATGGGAACTAGAGTGAGAGGTCAGATGATGGAGCGCTTGGTGGATGCGATGGGTAGAAAGACTGTGAGAATAGATAGGAAGTGGATATGTCATGATTGCAGTCAATTGAATGGGTTGAAATGTGTATTTTAATGCGAGAAATATCAGGAACAAAGATGATGAACTTAAACCATTGATCAGTACACTGTGGCCATTATAGAGATCTGGCGTTCAAAAGGGCAGGAAAGGCTACTCAATTTCTGGGCTTAGATATTTCTAAAGAGACAGGGAAGGTAAAAGAAATGCGTGAGCAGCATTGCTAATCAGGGATAATATTACACCTGCAGAAAGAGAGGGCATTATGGAGGGATCATCTGCAGATTCAGTATGGGTGGAAGTCCAGAACAGGAAGGGTGTAATCATGCTATTGAGAGTACACTATAGAGCCCCCCCCACCCATAGCATAGAGTCACCGAGAAGCAGATGGGGAAGCAGATATTAGAAAATTACAGGGTTACTTCAACTTTCCTAATATTCATTAGAAACACTTTGGTTAAAAAGGTTTAGATTGGGCAGAAAGGATTCCCCCCTACACAATATGCAAACAGGCCAACTAGACGAGAGGCCATACTGGATCTAGTAATAGGCAATGAACCTGGTCAGATGACAGATCTTTTTGTGGGTAAACTGCTCGGAGACAGTGACCACAATTCTCTGACAATTACCACAGTCTTAGGCAGGGACAGGACCAGAGCATATGCAAAATATTTGATTGGGGGAAGACTAAATATGGTGCTATTAGGCAGGAACTTGTGAATGTAAATTGGGAACAGATGTACTCAAGGAAATGCGCATTGGAAATGTGGAGGCTGTTTAGGGAGTACTTGGATGGTAAGCAGGGAAAGGATGGTAGGGTGAAAAAACCATGGTAGACAAGAAATATGGAACATCTAATCAAGAGGGAAAAAGAAGCATACTTAAGTTTTAGCAAATGAGGATCAGACAGGATTCTGGAGTTATAAGGTAGCAAGAAGGATCTTAGGAAGGGATTAGGAGAGCTAGAAAGGGACATGAAAAAACTTGGTATGTAGGATTAAGGAAAATCCCAAAGCATTCTACATGTACATGTAAAAAAATCATGATGACTAGAATGAGGGAGTGAAGAAAAGGAGGATGACTAGAAAGAGGGTAGGCCTGATCAGGGATAAAAGAGGAAATATATGCCTCAAGTTGCAGGAGATAGGTAAGGTTCCTAATAAATACTTTGCTTCAGTATTCACCGGTGAGAGAAACCTAGATGAATGTTAGGGCAATGTAGAACAGGCTCATATATTGGGATATATCCAAGTCAAGAAAGAGGATGTGCTGGAACTTTTGAAGAACAATAGAATAGATAAGTCCCTGGGGCTGGACAGGATATACCCCAGGTTACTACGGGTGGTGAGGGAGATGATTGCTGCATCTTTGACAATGATCTTTGTGTCCTCATTGGCCACAGGAGTAGTACAAGAAGATTGGAGGATGGCAAATGATATCCTTTGTTCAAGAAAGGGACAAAGAGATAATCCTGGGAATTACAGATCAGTGAGTCTGATGTCAGTGGTGGGCAATCTATTGGAGAGGATACTTAGAGACAGGATTTATGAGCATAGGTAGATTAAGGTTAGTCAGCTTGGCTTTGTGAGGAGTAAGTTGTGCCTCACAGTCCTGACTGAATGTTTTCAAGAAAGTGGCAAATCAAATTGATGAAGGTAGAGCAGTGGATGTGGTATGTATGGATTTTGGTAAGGCATTTGATAAGGTTCCCCATGTGAGGCTCATCCAGAAATTCAGGAGGCATGAGGTCCAGGAAACTGGCTGCATGGATTCAAGGCAGAGCGTGGTAATAGATGGAGCATATTATGCCTGGAGGTTGCTGACTAATAGTGTTTCACTGGAATTTGTTCTTGGACCATGCTGTTTGTGATTTTTATAAATTACTTGAATGAGGAAGTGAAGGGGTGGGTTAATAAGTTTACAAGATGACATGAAGGTTGGAGGTGTTGTGACTAGCTTAGAACGTTATCATATGTTATAATGGGATAAAGACAGGATGCAGATTTGGGCAGAGAAGTGGCAGATGGAGTTCAATCTGGAAAAGTGTCAAGTGAAACACTTCAGAAGGTCAAACTTGAAGTGGCACAGGATTAATGAAAAGAGTATTAGCAGTGTGTAGGAACACAGGGATTATGAGGTCCATGCTCATAGATCCCTCCAAATTCCCACACAAGTTGATACAGTGGTTAAGAAGGCATATGATGTGTTGGCTTTCATTAGTGAGGGGATTGAGTTCAAAAAGCTTGATGTAATGTTGTAGTTCTATAAAACCCTGGCCAGACCACACTTGGAGTATCATGTTCTGTTCTCGTCACCTTATTAAAGGAAGAGTGTGCAAGCTTTAGAAAGGGTGCAGAGGAGATTTATCAGGATGCTGCCTGGATTAAAGATCATATCTTATTAGGAAAGGTTGAGCAAGCTAAGGCTTTGTCTTTGGAGCAAAAAAAGATCAGAGATAACTTGATTGAGATGGTTAAAATGATAAGAGGCATTGATGTATGGGATAGCCAGTGCTTTTTCTCCCCAGGGTGGCAATAGCTAATATAAGAGGGCTTAATTTTAAGGTGATTAGAGGAAAATATAGGGGGATGTTCAAGGTAGGTTCTTTACACAGAGAGTGGTGAGTGCATGGAACCCACTGGATGGTGGTAGAGGCAGATACATTGGAAACAAAGAAACTCTCCAATAGGCACATGGATGAAAGAAACATGAATGGCGATGTGCAATGGAAGTGTTGGATTGATCTTGGAGTAGGTTAAAAGGTCAGCACAATATCGTGAGCTGAAAGGCCTGTACTGTGGTGCAATGTTCTGTGTTCTATGTTCAATTGTCCTAAAATAAGATAATAACTATGGCTATCTCTGCACTAGTGGAGAGACTTCAGTGACTTCAGGTCTATTACTCAATATGTTGTTCAGTGATTTCCTCTTCAGCACCCTGCTCTCTTTTCCCACAGCCCTTTCCAAACCTCCTAACCGGAATCTCATCTGTCACTCAATTAGCTTATGGTGGATATGTGCCTCAGATCTATTTATCTACCTATGTCCCAAATCCCCTGATATATTTGCCTCATAAAAATATTTCACTCTTAGCCATAGTGTTCAACTAATCCAGCATCCATAACCCTTTGAAAACAAGACTGAATGGTTTTAATTGTGTTTCTAACACTTAGCTTCAGTTTTATAGTTACTCTCACTGTATTCAAGAATCCATCACCAAGGGAAATAGTTCCAATGTATTAACCTTTTCAAATTATTTTATCATTTTAAATATGTTGATTAAATTGCCCTTCAGCCCTCCAAATGCAAAAGAATTGAAGCAAAGTTTATGTTGACTTCAAATTTAACCAATTAAGCCTTGGTATTGTTCTGATAAATCTTTCCTGGAACTTATCCAAGTACAAAATCTTTATCACATGGTTTGGAATTTGAACAACAATCTCAGTACTGCAGATGTGGTTTGACAATGTCTCAGTACAATTTCTGCATTCCAATTCACATGATCCACATTGTATTCACCTTTGCTGATCATCTTTTACCATTTGCAATTTGGAAAGAAGGCAGCTGCTCACTTACAGACATTCTTAAGTGATTGTGGCAGGATATGCAAATACCTAGTCAAATTGTTGTATCCTCATCAGCAAATTCAAGTGTCAGGAAGGCTCCCAGAATACATTAACTTCTGAAGAATGACAGTTATGCAGAGAGCTAATGGTAAATGCTTCAAGAAAGATCAATGCAAATTGCTTTGCAATTAAAAAGTATTAAAATATTAAGGTCAATTAATCTCATTGCAACAATCTGCAGTCATGTTGTTTTCAAAACTGCATTTACTTAGCAAGAATTCCCAATTACATCAAGAATGCTGAATATAGCCATACCTAAATATTTCAACCCAGAAATTTATAGGGGTGCAAAAAAGATGTTGGGGATATGCTCAAGGAATAGGAGGCAAAGGAATGCTTTGCAGATACCCCGGTCCTTAATCAGTAGCTGAAATGCATCTACGTATTGAATCATATCATTCTTGCTTCCCTTCAGCTCTCAAGTTTCCCAGTACTCAGCAAAGTTGAACCAAAATCTAAAGGCTTGTAAAAACTTGAGACAGTTTTTCTGTCTTAATCACATTAACATATGATGAGATTGTTAATCAATCATATGTTATTTCAGTCTTATTAATATATTTAAAAACTGATCTAATTCCAAGATCAGGTCAGTCAAATTGCCCACCTAACCTTAATTGAGACAGTGATAACATTTGATGGTTCAAATCAGCTTCCAGATTTTTAATTTTCAACCTATCTCTCAACTCTTTCCTGACTGTTGTGGATATAGTGGAGAGGTTGAGTAGTGTAAAAATTGCTTGCATTAATAAAAAAATGGCTAAGTTACATCTTATCAATGGAGTTAAAACTGCAAAGGCTTTCCAATGGTTTGGAATGAGACGTATTTCCACAAACTTATTTCCTTAGCAAGCTAGTGATCATTTAAGGCAAAGTAATTGCATATGGACATGCAATGTGTTGATAACTCTTTGTGTTAAGTTTAGTTGTTCCCTGTGATTAAGCCAGTGCACAATACGAACTTATAATTAATGCTTAATTCTTTCATTTGATTTGTTCAGGGCTGAATTCAGTGATTGGCTAAGTCAAAATTTGCAGAAGCCGATTAACCCTCACCTACATTCATGCCACCTGTAGGCCAACCAAGTTAAGCTGGTTGATTACCTTTCCTAAAGGACACAAGTGAACCAAGTTGTGTTGTTATGATTTACAAACATTATGGTACTATTACTGACCACAACATTGCAATTGTTAAACATAAATTAGGGAAGAATGGCCAGAACTAGGAATAAACAAAATCAACAAGATTAGAAACCAAGAGAATTGTTGAAATTAATTATACGGGGAGAGCTATCAGAATTGAGAAGAAAGAACTGGAAATTGGAAAGAAGATAAGAGATGATCAAATCAACAATATTAAGGGACTTGGGGGTCCTTGTGCAGAATTCCTTAAAGGTTAATTTTCAAGTTGAATCTGTGGTGAGGAAGGCAAGTGCAATGTTAGCATTCCTTTCAAGGGGACTGGAATAAGCAAGGATGTAATGTTGAGACTTTATAAAGTGCTGGTGAAGCCTTAGATTACATAGAGTATTGTGAGCAGTTTTCGCCCCTTGTCTGAAAAAGGTTGTGCTGAAACTGGAGAGGGTTCAAAGGAGGTTCACAAAAATGGTTCCAGAATTGAATGGCTTGCCATAGGAAGAACGTTTGATGGCTCTGGGCCTGTGTTCACGAGAATTCAGAAGAATGAGGGGTGACCTCATTGAAACCCATTAAATGGTGAAAGGCCTTGATAGAGTGGATGTGGAGACGATGTTTCTTATGATGGGAGAGTCTACAACCAGAGAACCTGTGTTGCACAATCAGGAACCTCAGAATAGAGGGACATCCTTTTAGAATGGAGATGAGGAGGAATTTCTTTAGCCAGAAAGTAGTGAATCTGTGGAATTCTTTGCCACAGGCACCTGTGGAGGCAAAATTTTTACTTACATTTAACACAGAGGTGGATACATTCTTGATTAGTCAGGGCATGAAGGGATATGGGGAGAAGGCTGGAGATAGGGGCTGAGAAGAAAATTAGATCAGCCATGATGAAATGGTAGAACAGACTCGATGGGCCAAATGGCCTTATTCCGCTCCTACATCTTATGGTCTTATAATGGCAGTTGTTGGATTCAGGACAGGGATGAACAGCTGCCAGATGATATGTTATTTTTCAAAGGGATTAGGAAAATAGAATTCAACCTGCTAGGAAAAAGGGTACTTGATTAACACCTGCCCTTTGGAGATAGACCACAGACAACCAGTAAGCTTCTGGATAAATTAATCCTCAGTTGATGATGCAAAGGAATTGTACTGATTTATCATAAATAAAATCACATCAAATAAATTGCAGCTCCATGTTCAGACACATTGCCACCTTCATCCTCTCCTTACAGCAACATTCTTCTCATTGAAGGACATTATTTCTGGGAAACGACAAATAGGAAATTTCGGACCAAAAATTATGCAGCTATGTACTTTTTCCTGAGTTAAGAATTACTCAAAAGAGGCAAGACATTCTTTATTTTGCAAAAGTGTGAAAAAACAAGTACTTTACTGCTGGTGGTCTTGTGTGATGAAGAAGCACTTTGCAAAAATAGTTTGCATGCATATTTTAGGAGATTCTGGGAAGTAAAATTTCTACTGTTTTATGTATGTTTTCACATTCTGATACAGTACATCAGGCATCTTTGATGCACCATTACACCAGATCTCTTGGGCTAACTCACTATGTGGCATTGTAGACTCCATACGAACTGTTTTGGCATTTATTTGTAAATGGGTCCTCTGTCTTATTATGTAAGTGTCACTTTAATAAGTAAAACAGAAATACATTGTGGAACAAAATAGATTTCTACAAGCGCACAGGAACTGCTCAGATAGCAAGTCAGAAAGTGCAATCAGGAAAATATGCTTCATGTCAAGGTAATATTGATAACTAATCTCCTTCCTGTGGAGAGATGCTCTATATCACTGTCCCTTTCAGAATGTCCCACAGTGCCTTACATCCAATGAAGTCCAATCTCT
The DNA here is from genome assembly GCF_030144855.1 of Hypanus sabinus. NCBI lineage: Eukaryota > Metazoa > Chordata > Chondrichthyes > Myliobatiformes > Dasyatidae > Hypanus > Hypanus sabinus. The sequence continues at coordinate 55,566,961 of NC_082738.1, forward strand.
TGTAATATAGAAAACACAGCAGCTAATTTAAACAGCAGAAGCTTCATAAACAATATTGCAAGAATGACCTTTTTTTGTCCTGGAATGCTGTGAAGGGTAACTGTTGGATGAGGCACCTGGCATACTGTGAAACCTTCGGAAAGTAATTTCCTCTTTGTTCATGGAGCATAAATAAATGTTAGAAAAGGTTTTAACATAACGGCACATCTATTACAGCCATTCAGTCCATCATGTCCATGCTAGCTCTCAACAGAGCAGTCCCATCATTTCCTCTTTATTTCTCTGTACCTCCTCATATGTCCATCAACTGCCCCTCTTCTCTGATTCCTTTGCAACTTAGTTACACTAAGGAGTAACTTACAGTTGTCAATTAACCTACCAGTGTCTATTTGGGATTCTAACTGTTAGGAGAAGCACTCAGGGACAATCACACATTCTCAGAATCAAACCAGGAGCTATGAGGTAGCAGCGCTCACTGATGTGCCCTTTAATACTCATTCATACAAGATCAATGCCTGTGGGTGGTGACCTGCTATCTTAGATTCGTCAGCATGGCCCTTGAAGGTACCTATGAAATTCTTTTCAAGGAGCCGTGCAAAACTGGCCCAGTAATCACTAGTCATGTGCTGTGGCCTGCACTAGAATCGGATTCTTACCAATGGTTTGGTTTGATTAGTTTGAATATCAAGAAGGTTATAAGTTCTCAAGCTTATTGGGTTTGGGTTAACCATGGACAACCAGGTTCAGGTTGGGTTTTAATTTTGAAGCAGTTTAGACTTGTACCTCAGTTTCCTTCAGTGTAAGAACTGAAAACCAAGCAAAAACAGTAGAAAGAGTATGAAACAATCCAGCTGCCTGACCCACCAAACACCTCCTATATCTTCTGTGGCAAAGGCCAAGAACATCTGTAGGACACTTTATTGACTTCAGAACCCAGAGAACTGGGGTGGAAGCAAGTCACCCTTGCCCTGACTGACTATCTAAGAATAAGAAAGTCTAGATTACTATAGTATACTGTATTTCATTTATTACAATAGGCTCCACTTGATGTCTTGTTTTTACAAGACGTTGTTTGACAAAGGAAGTACTGTTCAGACATGACCAAACTTTGATGCATCAGCAGGCTTTGAAGATATAAAATGCTCAAAATTGACCATTTGTACAGAGGCTGAGAAAAGCAGGCCACCAACATCCACATGAGAGAACTTTAGAGCAGATTAAAGAGAAGTCTCCAGTCATTGCTTGGTGCACAGGAGACTAAAATACTGGAGAGTAAACATCTTGCAGAGCTCTTGAAATTTATAGTGTGAGAGATGAAATTTTAAAGTAGAAGCTGGAGAAGCACTGCACCAAAAGAGATCCCTGATCATTATCAAGATTCTCTTCATGATTTTTATAAATGACTTGGATGAGGAAGTGGAGGGATGGGTTAGTAAATATCCTGATGTCACAAAGGTTGGGGGTGTTGTGGATAGACTGGAGGTTACAGCAGGACATTGATAGGATGCAAAACTGGGCTGAGAAGTGGCGGATGGAGTTCAACCCAGATAAGTGTGAAGTGGTTCATTTTGGTAGGTCAAATATGATGGCAGAATATAGTATTAATGGTAAGACTCTTGACAGTGTGGAGGATCAGAGGGATCTTGGGGTCCGAGTCCATAGGACACTCAAAGCTGCTGCGCAGGTTGACTCTGTGGTTAAGAAGGTGTACAGCATATTGGCCTTCATTAACCATGGGATTGAGTTTAAGAGCCGAGAGGTAATGTTACAGCTATATAGGACGCTGGTCAGACCCCACTTGGAGTACTGTGCTCAGTTCTGGTCACCTCACTACAGGAAGGATGTGGAAACCACAGAAAGGGTGCAGAGGAGATTTACAAGAATGTTGCCTGGATTGTGGAGCGTGTCTTATGAGAATAGGTTGAATGAACTCGGCCTTTTCTTCTTGGAGCGACGGAGGATGAGAGGTGACCTGATAGAGGTGTATAAGATGATGAGAGGCATTGTGTGGATAGTCAGAAGGTTTTTTCCAGGGCTGAAATGGCTAACACAAGAGGGCACAGTTTTATGGTGCTTGGAAATAGGTACGGAGGAGATGTCAGGGGTAAGTTTTTTATGCAGAGAGTGGTGAGTGCATGGATTGGGCTGCTGGTGACGGTGGTGGAGGCAGATACGATAAGGTCTTTTAAGAGACTCCTAGATAGGATACATGGAAGTTAGAAAAATAGAGGGCTATGGGTAACCCTAGGTAATTTCTAAAGTAAGTACATGTTCAGCACAGCATCATGGGCCAAGGGGCCTGGATTGTGCTGTAGGGTTTATATGTTTCTAAGATGATTGAAGAGTGTGTGATTGCACATAAAATACACATTCTTATGAATGTCAGGTAAGTGTAATTAAGAATAGCAACTTTCTCTTAGAAATGCTGTTTCCATGCCAATGAACATTTCTATTTTAAGTGAATTGATTTTATATCTATGACCAGAAATAATTGGATCAGTGAGGCGAAATAAGCAATGATCTTTGGATTCATTTTGATCTTTTAGTATGTTCAACTGAAGAATGGTTTGAGCTGAATGAATGTTGTGACCTCATATTGGGATACTAGTGTATGCACTTGTTATTGGCTATATGCGAGGTAATTAGGATGTGATCATTCATGCCAAGCTTACACTGCAGGAAGGATCTCGGACATGGCCGTCACTTGAAACCACTTGCAGAATATGACATTATTATAGAACATAACAGAACATAGTAAAAGTATAGCACACTAGCAGCCCCTTTGGCCCATCATGTCTGTGTGGAACTTGATGCCAGATTAAATATTGCTGTTTACCTGCTTCCACCACCTACCCTGGTGATGCATTCTAGGCATTCATATTAAAAAATTGCCTCGCAAGAATCGTTAAAACTCTGCCCTCTGCTATTTGATATTTCCACTCTTTCACAAAAAGGAAAACTGTACAGTGTAGCTCAGAACAGTAAAAGAGCATATTAAATAATCAAGGCACTGACACCCCCAATGCCACTCCCCCCTCCAACATACATACACAAAATATTTTATCTGATTGTTTCAGTAATAGTATGGAGGACAGGAGTCTGGAATATGTTGTAATGGAAGAAAACATAGAAATTAAATTAATGGTTGAGTACCAGGGTAAGTTATTACCTAATAATCCATGGAATGGACAGAAGAAAAAGCATTGGAGGAAGTTATGATTATGCAGGCAGTTTCTGGGTTATGTAAGGTTTCCGTTCCTGGGTACTGCTCATAAACCAATTTCTCTATGAGTCAGAAACATCCATTTTCTATTTTAACCCAAGTAGTATTGTGCAGTACACTTGGTATAGTTATTTCATTTCATTCAATAACCATCCTAACTCCACCCATTATAAAACTAATGGAATATATACTGCATCCCATCATTAATGAAAACCATGAACTATTTTATTATTATTATAACTAACTTGCAAAACACTTTAAAATGAATGAGAGAATTTGCATGAAGTTGATTTTCCATAAGTTAGATCATTCACAGCCATGAGAGTTGCTATATGTTAAACGGCATCTTTCAATTTGTTGAAGTTCCTTAGGATCATTGTTTGTGCTTTCGATACTTCGCAATGTTTGGAATTAGTTTATCTCTGATAACCTTTGATAATGCATTTGCTTTTGTCATATCAGTGTGATATACACTTGAGAAATAGATTTTTAGCATCAACATCTAGTCTCACCAAGATAAAAGAAAACTGTTCCACTGAAACTGGGTAGCTATGTCTGATCCCAAGGGCCAAGTTATAGGTACAATTTCCACCTAGGAAAACAACAGTCATGTTTCTACTCATTGATGGATATGATTACATAAAGGTCTTTTACATTAACATACCTATTCCTAAATCATTTTTGGCCAAAGCTGTAGGTTCCTGCCATTTTGAGTTGTCTTTTAAATAACAACTCAGAAGCAATTTATTTGATGTTGAGATATTACTGAGCTATTTAATAACTCATAGGGCAGGAGAGATGGAAGCGTAAAATTTAATTTATGAATTAAAAATTAATTTTCACCAGCAGCAGAAGACAGGTGGAGCACCACCAAACATGGTGAGTTCTTTTTCCCTGCATGGTGGTTTTTCTTATTTTTTAAAACCATGAGAGGAAGATAGGGTCTAGCAGAGCAGCCATCATTAGCCACTCATTCATCCACACAATCTTCCTGTTCTGACCTTCCCTAGTTTGTTGCACCAGGAGTAATCCAGAGATTACCAGCTTGGAAGTCCTGCTCTTCAGCCTCGTTCCCAAATCCCTAAACTTACTGTGCAGGACCTCTTCCCCTCTCCTGCCTATGTCACTGGTACCAACATGTACCACAACCTCCAGCTACTCACCCTCCCCTTTAAGAATATTCTGCAATTGCTCAGAGATATCCTGGACCCTAGCACCTGGGAGGCAACACACTATCCCAGCTTGCTGATGACACAAAAGTTGGGGATGTTATGGATAGTCTGGAGGGTTATCCGAGGTTATAGCAGGACACTGATAGGATGCAGAACTGGGCTGGGAAGTGGCAGATGGACTTCAACCCAGAGAAGTGTGAAGTGGTTCATTTCAGTAGGTCAAATTTGAAGAAAGAATATTAATGGTAAGACTCTTGTCAGTGTGGAGGATCAGAGAGATCTTGGGTGCATGTCCATAGGGCACTCAAAGCTGCTGTGCAGGTTGACAATGTTGTTAAGAAGGCATATGGTGTGTTGGCCTTCATCAACCGTGGGATTGAGTACAAGAGCTGTGAGGTAATGTTACAGTTATATAAGACCTTAGTTAGACCCCAGCTGGAGTACTGTGTTTAATTCTGGTCACCTCACTACAGGAAGGATGTCGATACTATAGAGAGAATGCAGAGGAGATTTACAAGGTTGTTGCCTGGATTGTAGAGCATACTTTATGAGAATAGGTTGAGTGAACTCGGCCTTTTCTCCTTGGAGCGACGGAGAATGAGAGGTGACCTGATAGAGGTGTACAAGATGATGAGAGGCATTGATCTTGTGGATAGTCAGAGGTTTTTTTCCCAGGGCTGAAATGGCTAACATGAGGGGGCACAGTTTTAAGATTCTTGGAAGCAGGTACAAGGGGGATGTCAGAGGTAAGTTTTTCCACACAGAGAGTAGTGAATGCACTGCCAGTGACAGTAGTGGAGGTAGATACATAGGTTCTTTTAAGAGACTTTTAGGCAGGTACATGGAGCTTAGAAAAACAGAGGGCTATGCGGTAGGGAAATTCTAGGCAGTTTCTAGAGTAGGTTACATGGTCGGCAGAATATTGTGGGCCAAAAGGCCTGTAATGTGCTGTAGATTTCTATGTGCTACATTTGATGTTCAATGTTCTAATTGAACCAAAAATCTTGCCACCTTGTAAATCTGACATCAGTTATCCTTCTCTGTAGAAAGAGAAGACCATAAGACCTAAAACATAGGAGCATTACATCCTTGTTTTAGTATTTTCATCCTCTTGAAATGAAGACTAACAATGCATTTGCCTTCCTTACTACTGACTTGAGAGGACTAGAATATAAAAACAAGGATATAATGCTCAGGGTTTATAAGGCACTGGTGAGGCCTCACTTGGACTATTGTGAGCAGTTTTGGAGCCCTTATCTAAGAAAAGAAGTTCTGACATTTGAGAGAGTTCAGAGGAGATTCAGGAGAATGATTCTGGGAATGAAAGGCTTATCGTATGAGGAGCAATTAATGGCTCTGGGCCTTTACTTGCTGGAATTTAGAAGAATGGGGGGAGTATCTTATTGAAACCTATCAAAAGTGGGTGTGCAGAGAATGTTTCCTGTGGTGGGGGAATCTAGGACCAGAGGGCATATTCTCATAGTAGAGGGACATCACTTTAGAATGGAAATGAAGAGGAATTTCTTTAGCCAGAGGGCAGTGAATCTGTGGAATTCATTGCCACAGCTGGCTGTGGAGGCCAGGTTATTGGGTGTATTTAAAGTGAAGGTTGATAGGCTCATGATTAGTCAGAGCATGAAAGGTTACGGGAAAGAAGGCAGGAGAATGGGGTAATGTAAGAAGAATGTAAATATAATGTAAAAAGAAGCAGTCACAACATTGACTACTACCACTAGTCACCGATGACCAGCCAGAAAAGGCCTCCTTTATTCCCACTCTTTATCTCCTGCCAGTCAGCCAATCTTCTATCCATGCTAGTATCTTTCCTGTAATACCATGGGCTCTCATCTTGTTGTGCGGCACCTTGTCAAAGGCCTTCTTAATATCCAAGTAAGCAACATCCACTGACTCTCCTTTGTCTATCCTGCCTGTCAGTTCCTCAAAGAATTCCAACAGATTTGTCAATGAAGTTTTCCCCTTTAGAAAACCATGCTGAAATTGGACTATATAATCATATGCCTTCACGTACACCAAAGCCTCATCCTTAATTCCACCATCGTTCCAACCACTGAAGTCAGCCTAACTGACCAATAATTTCCTTTCTTCTGCCCTCCTTCCTTCTTAAAGAGTAGCATGACATTTGCATTTTTCCATTCCTCAGGAACCATTCTAAATTCTAGTGGTCCTTCAAAGATCTTTAGTAATGCCTCCACAATATCTTCAGCAACATCTTTTAGAACCCTGGGGTGTCGTCCATCTGGTGCAGGTGACTTATCTACTTTCAGTATTTTCAGCTTCCCGAGAACCTTCTCCTTAAAAATAGCAATGACACTAACTTCTGCCCCATGACACCCTCACATTTCTTGCATTCTGCAAATGTCTGCCATAGAGAAGATTGACACAAAATACTTAAGACAATAAGACCATAATATATACAAGCAGAATTAGGCTATTTGGCCCAACAAGTCAACTCTGACTTTTCACCATAACTGATCCACTTTTCCTCTGAGTCGCAATCTCCTGCCTTCTCCCTGTATCCCTTCATACCCTGACCAATCAAGAATCTATCAAACTCTGCCTTTAATCTACATAAAAGCTTGGCCTCCACAGCTGCCTAAGGCAACAAATTTCACAGATTCACTACTCTCTGGCTAAAGAAGTTTCTCCTCATCTCCCTCTATTCTGAGGCTGTGTCCTCTGGTCTTATACTCTGCTACCATAGGAAACATCTTCTCATCATCCACTGTATCAAAGCCTTTCACTATTTGATAGGTTTCAATGAGGTCACCCCTCATTCTTCTGAATTCCAGTGAATACAGGCCCAAACCCATCAAATGCTCTTCATATGACAAGCTGTTCAATCCTGGAATCATTTTTGTGAACCTCCTTTGACCCCTCTCCAGTTTCAGCACATCCTTTCTAAGACAAAGGGCCCAAAACTGTTCATTATACTCCAACTGAGGCCTCACCAGTACCTTATAAAGCCTGAACATTACATCCTTGCTTTTATATTCTAGTCCTCTTGAAATGAATGCTGATCTTGCACTTGCCACAGACTCAAACTGCAAATTAACCTGTAGGAAATTCTGCACAAGGACTCACAAGTCTTTTTCTGTCTCATATTTTTGAATTTTTTCTTCATTTAGAAAATAATCTGCCCTTTTATTTCTTCTACCAAAGTGCATGACTATGCTCTTCACGACACTACATTCCATCTGCCACGTCTTTGCCTATTTTTCTAATTTGTCTAAGTCCTTCTGTAGCCTCTCTACTTCCTCAAAACTACTTGCCCTTACAACTATCTTCATATCATCCGCTAACTTTGCAACAAAGTCATCAATTCCATCATCCAAGTCATTGACATATAACGTATAAAGAAGCGGTCCCAATACAAATCCCTGTGGAACACCAATTGTCACCAGCAGCCAACCAGAAAAGGCTCTCTTTATACAACACACACAAAATGCTGGTGGAACACAGCAGGCCAGGCAGCATCTATAAGGAGAAGCACTGTCGACGTTTCGGGCCAAGACCCTTCATCAGGACTCGGCCCGAAACGTCGACAATGCTTCTCCTTATAGATGCTGCCTGGCCTGCTGTGTTCAACCAGCATTTTGTGCGTGTTGTTTGATTTTCCAGCATCTGCAGATTTCCTCGTGAAGGCTCCCTTTATTCCTACTCTTTGCCTCCTGCCAATCAGCCACTACTTTGTCCATGCTTTATCTTTCCGGAAATACCATGGGCTCTTAACTTGTTAAGCAACCTCATGTGTGACACCTTGTTAAAGCCTTCTGAAAATCCAAGCACACAACATCAGCTAATTCTCCTTTGTCTATCCTGCTTGTTATTTCTTCAAAGTATTCCAACAGGTTTTTCAGGCAAGATTTTCCCTTGAAGAAACCATGCTGACTATGGCCTATTTTATCACATCTCCAAGTACCCCAAAACCACATCCTTAATAGTCAACTCCAACATCTTCCCAAACACTGAGGTCAGACTAACTGGCCTATAGTTTGCTTTATTCTGCCTCCCTCCATTCTTGAAGTGTGGATTGACATTTGCAATTTTCCAGAACCACTCCTGAATTTAGTGATTCTTGAAAGATCATTACTAATGCTTCCACATTCTCTTCAGCTTCCTCTTTTGGAACCCTGGAGTACATCATCTGGTCCAGGTGATTTAACTACCTTCAGACCTTTCAGTTTCCCCACGAACCTCCTCTCTCGTTATTGTAACTTTACACTTCATGATCCCTGAAACCTGGAACTTCCACCACACTGTCTTCTATAGTGAAAACTAATGCAAAATACTTATTCACTTTGTCTGTCATTTCCTTATCCCCCCATTACTACCTCTCCAGCATCATTTCCCAGTGGTCTGATATCCGCTCTCACTTCACTTTTACACTTTATGTATCAGAAGAAACTTTTGGTATTCTCTTTAATATTATTGGCCAGCTTACTTTTGTCTTCCATCTTTACCTTTGTAATAACTTTTTTTGTCACCTTCTGGTGGATTTTAAAAGCTTCTCAATCCTCTAACTTCCCACTAATTTTTGTTATATTATATGCCCTCTCTTTGGCTTTTATGTTGGCTTTGATTTCTCTTGTTAGCCATGGTTGTGTCATCTTGCCTTTAGAATACTTTTTCATCTTTGGGATGTATCTTTCCTGTGCCTTCCAAATTTCCCCAGAAAAACCAGCCATTGCTGCTCTGCTGTCATCCGTGCCAGTGTTCTTTTCCAATCAATTCTGGCCAACTCCTCTCTCATGCCCCAATAATTCCTTTTACTCCCTGTAATACTGATACATCTGACTTTAGTTTCTCTTCCTGAAATTGCAGTGTGAATTCTAACTTATTATAATCACTGTCTTCCTAAAGGTTCCTTTACCTTAAACTCCCTAATCAAATCTGGTCCATTACACAACACCCAATCCAGAATTGCCTGTTCCCTATTGTGCTCAACCATAAGTTGCTCTAAAACCCATCTCATAGGCATTCTAAATTCATTCTGTTGGGATCCATCACCAACCTGATTTTCCTAATCTGCCTGCATATTGAATTGCTCCCCTGACTACTGTAACATTGCTCTTTTTATATGCTTTTTCTATCTCCCAATGTAATTCGTAGCCCTCATGCTGGCTACTGTTTGGAGGCCTGTATATGACTCCCATAAGAGTTTTTTTTCTACCTGTGGTAAAACATGTATATAGGTTGTAACTATGTTATCTGTCTGGACATGCCTGGACTGCTCCTGTGGCTCCTCCCACAGACCCCTGAATAAAGGTGATTGTGTCACTGCTCCTCCCACTGTCCAGGACAGACATACAGCGTGGACGTGGATCCATTTTGCTTTTAATAAAAGCCTTACAGTATTTACTCTACTTCCAGTCTTTTGGAGTAATTGATAGTGCATCACTACCCTTGTAGTTTCTTAACTCCACCCACAAGGATTCTATATCTTCCGATCTTATGTCAGCTCCTTCTAAGGATATGATTTCACTTTTAACCAACAGAGCTAGGACATTCCCTCTGCTTACCTATCTGTCCTTTCGATGCAATGTGCATCCTTGAATGTTAAGATCCCACTATAATCGTCTTTCAGCCATGACTCAGTGATGCCCACAATTTCATACCAGCCAATCTTGAACTGTGCTACAGGTTCATCTACCTTATTCCATATGTTGTGTGCATTCAAAGACATCACTTTCAGTCCCATATTCATTACCCTTTATGATTTTGTCCCTTTTGTGATATTGCAGCTCATCCCACTGACTGAAATTTTAGCCTTTCATCTACCTATTCTGCCTCACAGTCTCACTACACACTGCATCTTATTGTATACCAACAGGCCTATCCTCAGCTCTATCACTTCAGTTCCCATTCCCCTGTCAAATTAGTTTAAACCCCACTGCCTATAGTTCTAGCAAATCTGCCTGTAAGGATTTTGGTCCTTCGCAGGGCAGATTGGACAGATAAAGTCAAAGGTGAATTGGTCTGAACAACATTCAAAGGAACTGCAGTGTGAAAATAACAGTGTCCAGAGAGAAAGTGCAATAGTAATATCCAGAACACATAGTGATAAGCAACATTCTGACCATTAATGTGCCATCATTACATTAGACTATCATTGAATTTGCCATAGTTAAGTTAAAGAAGTTTTGTCAATCCTCTACAGCATATCATCACCACCTACGTGGTGGACTTGAACCCAGTGTCATTCTGAATACCAAAAAGGTAATGGATAAATGGAACTTGGAGCAAGATGATACTTGACCAGTGAGAGGATCTCAATCTTTTTGATGAATATGTGTTAAGTTCCCTTCACTTGTTGGAATTCAGTTTGGTGAGGCAGTGGTTTATAAAAATGATTTCAAGGTGGCAAGTCCTGGATGAAGTTTAAGTAGTGAATGGTTTATCAATGGATAGCAGTATCAGTCGGTGCATTAAGTGGCCCAGACAAACATGGGAATTGATAATGAACCAAATGTCTCCCAACTCCACCATGGATGGTCCTGCCCAGCTGTGAAAGGAGGAAGGTTGGGCATGGGGCTAGCAACCCCATCCCGTAGAGTTGGAGAAATGCTAAGTGAAGCTCCAAAGACCTCATCCCTGGGAGAGGAAGGCTCTTTGAAGATGGGCTACACCTGAGGACAACTTGAAAGACTGGTTCAGGACAGAGGTCTCTGGCGAGCTGCTGTTGGCGGCCTACGTCCCAATAGGACTGATGAGCTAAAGTAAGCAAGTAAATGTCTACCAAAGAAAATAAAGACTGCATTGTTTGTCCTCAAGAAAATAAAGTGAGGTATGGTCTTACTGGACTGTATTCAGGCATTCATCTTTGAACCTGGATGAGTATGCTGCAGTTGCTACCAACTTCAGTAAAACCTGTGTGGATGAGTGTGTGCCAACAAAGACTTACTGTACATTCCCAATCCAAAAGCCATGGATGAACCAGGAGGTATGTTGTCTGCTGAAGGCTAGATCTGTGGCATTCAAGTCTGGGGACCCAGGCATGATTTGCGAAGGGCTATTTCAAGGGCAAAGAGACCATTTCAAATGAGGTTGGAAGCGACATTGGATGCACGGCAACTCTGGTAGGGTCTGCAAGCCATTACTTCTTACAAAGTGAAACCCATTAGAATGAATGGCAGCTATGCTTCACTACCAGAGGAACTCAATGCATTTTATCCATGCTTTGCAAGGGAGAACACAATTACAGCTGTGAAGATCCCTGCTGCACCTGATGACCCTGTGATCTCTGTCTCAGAGGCCGATGTTAGGCTGTCTTTAAAGAGAGTGAACCCTCGCAAGGCAGGAGGTCCCAATGGAGTACCTGATAAGGCTCTGAAAACCTGTGCCAACCAACTAGCGGGAGTATTCAAGGACATTTTCAACCTCTCACTGCTACGGGCAGAAGTTCCCACTTTCTTCAAAAAGGCAACAATTATACCAGTGCCTAAGAAGAATAATGTGGACTGCCTTAATGACTAATTGCCTGGTAGCATTCACATCGACAGTGATGAAATGCTTGGAGAGGTTGGTCATGACTAGACTAAATTCCTGCCTCAGCAAGGACCTGGATCCATTGAATTTGCCTATCGCCACAATGGGTCAATGGCAGTTGCAATTTCAGTGACTCTCCACACGGCTTTAGACCACCTGGACAACACAAACACTTATGTCAGGATGCTGTTTATCAACTATAGCTCAGCATTTAATACCATCATTTCCACAATCCTGATTAAGAAGTTGCAGAACCTTTGTACCTCCCTCTGCAATTGGATCCTCGACTTCCTAACTGGGAGACCACAATCTATGTGGATTGGTGATAATATCTCCTCCTCACTGAAGATCAACACTGGCGCACCTCAGGGATGTGTGCTAAGCTCACTGCTCTACTCTCTATACTCTCTAACACATGACTGTGTGGCCAGGCATCGCTCAAATACCATCTATAAATTTGCTGATGATACAACCACTGTTGGTAGAATCTCAGATGGTGATGAGAGGGTGTACAGGAGTGAGATATGCCAACTAGTGGAATGGTGCCACAGCAACAACCTGGCACTCAACATCAGTAAGACGAAAGAGCTGATTGTGGACTTCAGGAAGGGTAAGATGAAGGAACACATACCAATCCTCATAGAGGGAACAGAAGCGGAGAGAGTGAGCAGTTTCAAGTTCCTGAGTGTCAAGGTCTCTGAGGATCTAACCTGGTCCCAACATATTGATGTAGATATAAAGAAGGCAATACAGTGGCTATACTTCATTAGGAGTTTGAAGAGATTTGGCATGTCAATAAATACACTCAAAAACTTCTACACATGTACCGTGGAGAGCATTCTGACAGACTACATCACTGTCTGGAATGGGGGGGGGGGGGGTGGGTGGGGAGGGCTACTGCACAGGACCGAAAGAAGCTGCTGAGGGTTGTAAATCTATTCAGCTCCACCTTGAGTACTAGCCTACAAAGTACCCAGGACATCTTCAGGGAGCCGTGTCTCAGAAAGGCAGCGTCCATTATTAAGGACCTCCAGCACCCAGGGCCTGCCCTTTTCTCACTGTTACCATCAGGTAGGAGGTATAGAAGCCTCAAGACACACACTCAGCGATTCAGGAACAGCTTCTTCCGCTCTGCCATCCAATTCCTAAATAGACATTGAACCTGTAAACACTACCTCACTTTTTTTTAATATACAGTATCTGTTTTTTTTGCACTTTTTAATCTATTCAATGTATATATAATTGTAATTGACTTACTTGTTTATTTATTACTATTATTTTTTTTCTCTTCTAGATTGAACTGCTGCTGCAAAGTTAACAAATTTCATGTCATGTGTCAGTGATAATAAACCTGATTCTGATTCTAATAGAGGAAACATCAGGATTGCAAAAGAGTAATGAAAAAAGGGCACCAAAGTTGATAGTGTGAAACTTAGTATAATTTTGACAGATGTCTTTTGTGTTGTGGGATAATATAACCACATTTGATAGCTACCAAATTAAAAGCCAAGTTGAATGAATTGCTGTAAAAATGAAACATTTAATTTAAACATAACTTTATGTCAAAGGTCATCTTAGTTTCAATTCATTGAATAAACTGAATCAATTTACTTATCAATTTACAAACAATTTACTTACTTATTATGACAGAAAATGAGCTATTCAGCTCATTATGTCAATGTTGGCTCCCAGCAGATCTTTACACCCCTCCTTATTTCATTCTAACTCATACTTTCACATGCCATCAACCCCCTTTGGCTATTTTTGCCGCTTATTTAGGGGTAATTTACAGCAGCCAATTAACCTACCAGCCTGCCTTTGGGATAGTGGAGGGTGTTGGAGGAGTTGGTGGGATCCCATATCTCCACATGGTGAACATGCAAACTCTGCATGGACAGCATCAAGTGCCTGGAAATGTGAGGTAGCAACACTATCTACTGAACCACTGTGCCAGCTTTTACAGTAAAATTGTCAGCTCATTTTACATACACGATCTTTCAAAGAATATGGATCTGGAATCATACTCCTACTTTCTATTTGTGCGAAGAAATATCTCTTATGACTGATTTGAGGCAGTAAACAGGAAATCTGTGTATCGTACTGATATTGGCAACAGACAAAACACAACCACAAATTGAATGGAAGAATTAAGAGAAGAACCAATAATGAAAATCTCATGTGAAAGTTCAGCACTAACATATTAATCTCAGGAAGGTATAATTCACACTCCAGTCAAAACTACTAACTGTTTTCTGCTGCTATCAACTATTAAAAGCTCACTTATACAAAACCATTGTTTAGAATCCTGACAATAAGGCCCATTCCAGTATGCATCAACACTGAGTATTGAATTGTTATTAACATGTGCCAACATTCATTACAACTGTTTGTGCTACTATTACCAGCGTAACTTAAACATTGAGGACTGCAAATTGATGGCTTCTGTCAAATGGGATTGAACAGCAGTAATAAAAATAAATTGTTTTGCAGTGATAACAATCCCTCACTCTCAAAATTACAACATATAAATCAAACCTTAATCTTTTTCAAGTCTTAATATCTTCATTCCTTGGCCTTTCTCTTAATACTTTTTAGTCTTCCTATTAAATTCTCTCATTTATCTGGCCCCATGACATCAACTGCATTTGCTATTCCTCAGCTCCACTGACTGCAGTGATATTTCTGTTTTAGCACTTCAGCTTGTGATTTTTTTTAATTTATCTCAATCTAGTGCTCCTGTGAACCTGAAGTAAACAGACAAGTAGTTAAGCCATGAATAACATTTATATTCCGTCATGAGTGTAACAAGTTGTACTGAATTATTATCTAATGGACAGAGGCATTTCAGTCGACTAATGCGGCAAAAATCCTTTGACTGCATGTAAATTGGACCATGTATGAAATTATTCTAAATTAAGAATTTCTGTTTACAGTTAAATAATTGCTCCATGACCTGCTCTCCAGGAAAGTAGAAGTTGCAGCATGTACGGTACATAAATGTACAATAAATGTGCACTTATGCTGTCAAGGATGAATGTAATCCAGTGGTGATCTCCAAGTAGTTGTCTTAAAATGTACAGCAAATTAGACTGTGATTCAAAATAAGACAGCAATTAGAAGTGAAGGAACTGAAAAATGAAAGAATATAATCATCAATGTAATACACTGTAGCCCCAATGTCCCGGGACCAAGCAATTCTCCCATTAAGCATATTGTCCTTCAATGTTATAAATAAAGAAACCAATAGTGTACGCAGTGCTCCAGCTGTGGCCTTATGTAATTGAAGGAAAACCTCCCTTTTCAATTCCCCAAGCAATAAACAATAAAATTCTGCAATTATTGGCTGAACTTGCATACTAGTCTTCTACTGATCATACAAACCCCAGATCCCTCTGCAGCTCAGGGCATTACAATACCTTTAGTATTGCATTAGTAATCACAGCCACTTCTGAGGGATGTACTCCTTTAAGAGACAAATAAATTTCAAGTAGTTCACATGCTGAGATGACCCATCTGCTGTGTGCCAACACTTCTCTGGGACTGCCATGGTACATAAGGAAATGAAAAAAGTGACAGGATCCTGTGAGAAAGGTTGGATAGAGCAGAGAAGTTTGCTGCTCCATTGATACATACAAGAACAAGAGAAAATAGGAGCAAGAGCAGGCCGCTTGGCCCCTCACACCTGCCCCCTCATTTGATACCATCATGACTGACCTCCCCAGAGCTTAAACAACTCCTTTGTGCCAGATTCCTATAGCTCTCAACTTTCATAAACATTCAAAATATTACCTACTTCCACTTGAAATACTTCTAATGAGTTAGCTTCAATAAGATCACTCCTCATTCTTCTACATGCCAAAGAATACAGATGCAATTTGTTTAGCCTCTCTTGATAGGTCAATCTCATCCCAGAAATTAACCTGGTGAATCTCTTTAAGACCACCTTCAATATATGGACTACTTTATTTGCTGAAGGGTTATGAATAGAATTGAACTCTGTGCAAACAAATTAGTAACCATCTCCACTTCTAACCCTAATTTGTGGAAAGTTACAGGTGAAATAGATGAAAATAGCTGTGCTGCAGTAAGTGGGGCCTGTGCACACCTTGATAACTGTTTTAATGCTTACTATTCTGTCCTAATGAACAAATTTTTGCAGTCCTAAGTAGATAATTAGAGTCTGAGTCTTTCTGCCCAGCTGAGCTGTAGCCAGGAACCTTTTGGTGTAACATTACACATACCTAGGCAATTTTCCACAGCCAGGTTGATGCAATTGCTGTAACTATACACGTACAGCTTTGCTAGAGGCACAGTTAGTTCTGGAGTGCAGGTCTTTGGTATTACAATGAATATTTCTCTGGTCCCATAGCTTTTGCTGTGTTTTTTGCTGAGCCACTTCTCGGTATTATACAGTGAATCAAACTGGCATTTGCGATAAAGCTGAGATGGATTGTTCATAGGAACTGGCCCTTTAGTCCACTATGTTTGTGTTGACCATAATGCCAATTTCAACCTGCATGTGGTCTATAGCCCTCAATTCCCTACTTGTTCATTTGGCAATCTAAATGCCTCTTAAACACTTCTACCACTTCCACCACATCCTTTGGCAGTGTATTCAAAGCATCTACCACTCTGCCCTCTAAACCTTGCCATGTAAATCTCTTTAAAGTATGCTCTCTTGTATTTGACCTTGACAGGAATCCTCCATACATCTGTACTCCCAAAGGTCCTGCAGTTTATTGTATACTTCCTTCTGAGATTTAACCTAAGGTGCAATACCTCACATACTTCTATTAAACTAATTATGTCATTTCTCTGCCACATTTCTGACTTGTCTATACCCCACTGAATCATCTTTCCTCATTATCCACAACTCTGCTGATTTTTGAGTCATCTGTCCACTGCACTTTCATCTAAATCATTTGTATATCATAAGTAGCAGAGGTCCCAGCACTGATCCTTATGGAACATCACCTGGTTAAAGGTGTCCAGTCAGACTAATACCCCCTCCATGACTCTCTCTACTTCTATGGCCAAGGGTGTTTTGAATCCAATCCATCAAGTCTCCATGATACCATGAGCTTTAATTTTCTGGACCTGCCTACCATGAAGAATATTGTCAAAAGCTTTACTGAAGTCCATGTATGCAACAGCCATTACCCTACACTCATCAATCCTTCATCATCTCCTCAAAAAACTCAATTAAGTTTGTAATAAATAAACTCCCATGCACAAAACCATGCTGAATATCCCTGATAAACCCCAAATAAATTGTAACAATTTCTCGATGACTGTAGATCACATCCATGAGAATTTCCCTACCACTGATATACAGCTCACTGACTGACTTGACGATTTCCTGATTTGACTACTACCTTTTTCTGAACAGGAAGTCCTTTGAGACCTTACCTGTCTCAAAGGATCCAAAACTCCCTGTCAGAGCCCCAAAGTAAAATTCCACTGAAACAGAATGTGAATGTTTCAGTCTTCCCTTTATTAGTCATATGCTAGGCCAGAGACAGGAATTTTCATGGACATGCCTCCTCCAGTTAGTGATTTCATTGTTCATGCAATATTCATAGCTAGATGTGAGAAGACTGTAAAGTTTTGGTCCAATTCATCAATTGCAAACTTTGTCTATAACACAAAGTTTTTCCTGTTAAGCATTAGATATCCACGGCTGCTGTTTCACCAGAGTGGACTTAATTTTTAGCTTATTCTGTTGCTGTTCCCAGCATGTACTCCCTTACTCCTTATTACGACTGTCACAAGGGGACATGGAGACTGGACCCAAATGCAGGACGCAGGCACTGAAGTACTAGGGGCAGGACAGGAGCAACTAAAGGATAGAACAAGATGGGGAGACCGTGGCATGCCACTGTGATCCTGGGGTTCAGAGAGTTCATGGCAAAGGCAGGACCGTGGCTAGGCTAAAGGATGGGTCTATGGGACAAGGAATGCTGGGAGGATAGCCCACTGGGCAGGATGCAGGGCACCTGGGCAGGTCACAACCCATCAGAAGAGAGGGGTAGGAAAGGGTCAGAGCCCCCACCAGGCAACAGCAATCCAGCCTGCTTACCCAACAGAGGCAAGGGATCAGAAGGGAACTCAGTCCAGGGTGACTACAAGAACAGACTTACAGAACTAGATTATTAACAGTGAGTACTCCAAGCCAGGGTCAAAACAGAATAGCCAGGCAAACCAGACAGAACAATAGGCATAAGACAAACAGGTCATCCCACCCAACTAGACTCAGTCCCAGAGCCCCTTATATACACCTGCCAGCCACTTGGTCTCAGGTGCACCTCCTTAAGCCAAGATGATCCTATTAGGGCTTAAGGGTGAAAGGAGGGACGGCTACAAGACCCAGAGTCCACGGATTGGATCAAGACCTGGAATGCGGGCTCCAGACCAGACCATAACAACGACAGTCATGGGGGGATTTCAATATGCAGGTAGATTGGGAAAATCGGGTTGGTACTGGATTCTAAGAGAGGGAATTTGTAGAATGCCTACAAGTTAGCTTTTTAGAGCAGCTTGTGGTTGAGCCCACAAGAGAAAAAGCTATTCTGAATTGGGTGTTGTGTAATAAACCACTCCATTTCAGGTACCTACTACTCTCTGTGTGAATAGACTACCTCTGACATCTCCCCTAAACATTCCTCCATTCACCTTAAATGGACATCCTCTGATATTTACTGTTGATGCCCTATGATAAAGGTGCTGGCTGCCCATTTCATCCATATCTTTCATAATCTTATATAAAGCACCTCTTTCAAGTCACCTCTCATCCTCCATCATTCCAAACAGAAAAGCCCCAGAAAAGCTCACTTATCTTACCTCACAAAGTATGCTCTCTATTGCAGGCAGCATTCTGGTAACTCTCCTCTCTACCCTCTCTAAAGCTAGCACATCCTTCCAATTATAAGGCAAGCAGAACTGAAGAATGTTACAAGTGTGATGTAACCAGAGTTTGTTAGTGTTGGAACATTACCTTGCGGCTCTTGAACTCAACTCCAACAAATGAAGACCAGCATACCTTATGCCTTCTTAACCATCCTATCAATTTTGTGCAGCAACTTTGAAGAATCTGTAGAGGAGGTTCCCAAGGTCCCTCTGTTCTTCCATACTGCTAAAAGTTCTGCCATTAACATCGTACTCTGTCTTCAAATTTAAACTTCCAAAGTGTAACAATTCACACTTTTCTGAATTACACTTAATCTGTCACTTCTCTGCCCAAGTTTACATCTTGTCTATATCCCATTGTAACTTACAACAGCCTTCTGCATTTTCTACTCTATACACAACACCTCCAACCTTTGTGACATCTGCAAACTTACTAACTCATCCCTCCACTTCTCATCCAGGTCATTTATAAGTATCTGTGAGGTCCCAGAACAGATCCACACAGAACACAATTAGTCACCAAATTCCACACAGAACATGTTTCATCTTCTACCACCCTTTACCTTCTGTGGGCAAACCAATTCAAAATCCACACAGCCAAGTTTCCATAGATCCTATGCCTCATTATTTTCTGAATGTGCCAACCATGGGGAACCTTGTCAAATGCCTTATGAAAATCCATATACACCACATCCACTACTTTATCTTTATCAATAAGTTTTGTCACTTCCTCAAAAAACTCATTCATGCTTAGGAGGCATGACTTATCCCCTTACAATCACTATTAAGACAATAATTCTCTGAAAGCTCATTAATCTGTCCCTAAGAATTCTCTCCAATAATTTGCCCACCACCGATGTAAGACTCACTCATCTATAATTCCCAGGATTATCCCTATTACCTTTATTGAACAATGGAACAACATTTGCTATCTCTGTACCAATCCTCTGTACCACTCCTGTGGACAGAAGACACAAAGATCATCGTCAGTGCCCCAGCAATCCTTTACCTTATTTCCCATAATAACCTTGTGTATATCCCATCTAGCCCCATGACTTATCTATCCTAATGTTTTTTTTAGAAGCTCCAAGACTACCAGTTTCTTAACCTTAATATGCTCCAGCACATTAGCCTGTTCTATGCTGACTTCATATTCATCAAAGTCCCTCTCCTTGGTGAACACTGAAACAAAGTATTCATTAAGGACTACCTCCTCCACCTCCAGGCACATTTTGCCCTTTATCTCTAAGCAGGCCTACCCTTACTCAAGTCATCCTCCTTTAATTCATGTACATGCAGAATGCCTTGGGGTTTTCCTTAATCCTAGTTGAAATCCATATACATCGCATCCACCTTTTCATATCCCATGTTAGCTCTCCTCATTCTTTTCTTTAGCTCCTTCTTGACTATGTTATAATTCTTAAGTGCCCTGTCTGACTTTTGCTTCCTAAACCTTGAATATGCTTCCCTCTTGACTAAATGTTCCACATCTCTTGTCAACCATAGGTCCCGTATCCTACCATTCTTTCCCTATCTCAGTGGGACAACCTATCCAAAACCCTATGTAAGTGTTCTGTAAACAATGCCTAACCTCTGAAGTTCCCCTTTCAGAGTAGATTCTGCACCCATGCTACTTATTGTGCTTCTGCTAAGTTTAGTTCCACATGAAGAACAGACTCATCAGCTGAGGGAAGACAGCTAGTAGTGATCAGAAGGAGGTTTACTTGCCCATGTTTGATTTGTTGTCCAACTATTCAACTATTGAACCTTCAAGGAAGCATTGGAGAAACATAAAATAACTGCAGCAGCAGCAGCCAGGAGAAATAATTCAGCAATTAATCTATAAGTCATTGTTGATCCATTTAATTAAAGCAGCTGGGGGTCCTTCACAACATTTTATATCATGCTCCGCTATTTATAATTAAAACAGAGCAGGGGATAGATTCAGCATTAAAAATGGCAATTGTGTCATATTTGAATTGCATACTGATTGAGGTTCTAATCTGCATGATCTGCATTAACCGGGTGCATGCGCACAATCCCGATGATCAAGAGATGCTGTTGTTCCTTCTATGGTAAGTCTGTCCCCATAGCTCAAATGTTATTCCTCATTATTTGAAAGCTGAAAACCACTGTCTCTACCTAGCCAAATTTCTTCTCCAATTGAATTGCTGTGTGACCCGCAGCAAGTAATGTGTTGTCTGCTCAGAAGCAATGATTGATTACTTGGTTACCCAAAAAATACTTCTTAGAGCTCCAAAAAATGTAAAAGGTAAATGCAGCAAACCATTAAACAAAATTGGACTTTGTGGAACTGCACAAAGACTAAAAGTGAGAAGTCTATCCACAGAATCTCCATTATAAACTTACACCACCATAGATCTTTGCAAAAATACTGATTCTGCAGTAATGTGAAGTCTAACCTTTTACTGTAACTATTGCCAGCGTTTTCCCAGAGGCCTAATACAACAATAAATTGCCTTTTCTAATGCAATCACTTTTTAAGACCGCACAGATTTTTTTTAGATATTTGGTTTATCATAATTGACTGTTGCTTGAAGAGTGGAAGATATCAGTACACTACCAGATATGGAATAGAAAACATTTTCCAAGCATATACAGAATTAACATAATTTTATTTGAGCTTAACTATCAATGTTAGATCTCTGAATGCATATTCATTTTATCCCCTGGGAATTAATGTGGTATTACAATAATACATTACCTAACTGGGCACAAACTTTGTGACTGCAATTGTATAATACGAGAGAGCATTTGTTATAAATTTTACCTGTATTGAGATAAAGCAGTATTTGGTAAGATTGCAATGGAGGCCCAACAGTCAACCATGAGTGCCATTGGAATTGCAGCTGAATTAAATGCGGTTGTGGTGAGCTATTTCTCAGATGTGCTGCAAGCTTGGAAATTATGTTATCGATATGAAAGCCCTTTTTCCAAATATGGATACTGGGACAATTGAGATTAGAACAAAGCGGATGATTAGTGGTGAAATGGAGAAATGGTCAAAGGGAGTGTGCATGAATATGAATGGGAAAGTTAAATGCAGGTAAATGTGCAAGTAGAAATGAATGGACATTAGTTCAGAAGAGAGGCTAAAGAGATGAGATGGATAACGGAATGTTGCTCATTACAAAATCTGTGAAAGGTAAATTAAGGGAATATCTTGAGGTGAAGTCAGGATGGGAAGAGTTCAAGTGATGAAAGGGCTTTAAGAAAAGGTTAAAGAGGCTAAAAGAGAGAAGTGAACAACTAGAATGTGATAAAGATCACACAACCACTACAGTGGTCTCAACAGGGCAGGTGACGGAAAGTAAAGTAGGATTCAATATACACAAACCAAGGTCCAGCCTAGGTCTAGATGTCAAAGTACATATCCATGGTATGGATAAGGGTAAATACAAATAGTGATAATGATGGTTGATATATAGAAATTGATGAGTGAGATGAATAAGACAGAAACTTAGTGAAATTAACCATCACGTGGTCTATGAAAACCTGTCAGAGAAACATTCTGATTGTAGGCAGAACAGGAAGGCATTAAAGTCTATTAGTGTAGTAGCTTGTGGCTAGTATGGGGTTGCTTCAAGCACTCAGAAAACAAAGCCCAATTTTGGAGGGGGACATCCATAGAACATTTAAGGTACAGCATCAGCTCACAAATTCATTAATAAAATCAAACAAAATATTGTAGTGGTCTCAGATGATAACAATCCACATTAGCTGTTCAACCTTGGTAATTACAATGCTACATCAATGTTTTTTTAAGTTAGGTTGTTGAACCATTAAGTGCACTGAAATCCCTGGTCATTGGTTTAATTCTATCTCAGATCAGCTTCTGTCCATCTTGACTGAATGAAATCTTGAAGTCTGAAAGTGGAAGAATTGAAATCTGTTCATAATTGTTTTGTCTAAAGACTTTTTGACTTCTTTTCCAGAAAGAATTGTTTT
Source organism: Hypanus sabinus (assembly GCF_030144855.1). Lineage (NCBI taxonomy): Eukaryota > Metazoa > Chordata > Chondrichthyes > Myliobatiformes > Dasyatidae > Hypanus > Hypanus sabinus. The sequence continues at coordinate 55,589,737 of NC_082738.1, forward strand.
CTAATAATAAGTAACAAAACAGTACAATTCTTATTTAATATTACAAAGCATGTCAGATGTTTCACAATGTCAAATTATCTTACAATCCCACATATTATACATTCTTCTATATAGCTCAAATGTCCTGATTATATGTGCATTATATATTATCCTGTGCAGTGCCATCACCCAGTTACATATCATTCTGCACAGATCCATTCTTATCATTTATCATTCCACACAGCTTCATGTATCCAGTAATACATCATTCTGCACAATATCGTCCATCTAGCTATGTGTCACTCTGTGCCACTGATGAAGGTACATATCAAAAGCATCAACACCTGCCCTTTCTCTTTACAAATGCCAATGAATCTTCAATGTTTAGAATATTTTAGGGTTTTGTTTCGGCACTCCTTTAGTTATACATGATTCTATACATCTGTATAATTCTATTTTTCCTATCTAAAAACTGGAGGATCTGATTATCCATCAATCTGTACATTTCACAAGCCTATGTTAACATGCCCTTTATACAGCTGAGTGTAATTGTCATATTTTAACAAACCTGTGAAGTACCTTGGGCCATTTTGCACATTGAAGGTGCAATATAAAAGACCACTGTGATTGCACAAGATTCATCATCCACTTCAATTATATGAGGATTGTTTTGACCTCCCAAGCATGAACTGATAGATGTAAAGTTTCACAAATCCCACTAATTCTCCATTTGAACAGCACTAATTTTACAGCATTCTGTATTTAGGTAGTTCATGGGAGGAGTTAACCTCCATATAAATAATATCACATTATCCAGTTAAAGCTCCAGAATAAGCTTTAGGTCAGTCAGCGATGTTACCACTATTCTCTTGATGTACCCACAAAGAAGACCAGGAGACAGCCATGGAAGTGTTACTAAAAGGAATTGCTTACTGAAAAAAGGGAAGGTTGAAAGTACTTCAGGTAGTCTTTTCTTAAGCTTTACACTTTCCTTAACTTCAACATGCTGTTGGGTGTTCTCCTTATAATTCTCCAACCCAGATCATTATTCAGAGCCCTGGGGGATTCCGTTCAAGACCTGACCATGTAAAATAATCAAGCTTCCCAATACCATTGTTATGTGGGTAAATGTGATGTTTTGTAACTCCAAAACATAAAACTAATTGCAAGAAAACGACAGGAGCCAAGGAGAACGGATCTTAGTTTTATCTTTACTTTAAGCAAGGCACGCACGTATAGCCTGGTAGCATAATGATGTTTGCCATTTACGTACTTTTACGTATAATGCACAGTGCATTATATAATAACAAAAATGCTTAATCAAACTATATATGTATAATATTACTCAAATATTAAATACACAACACAGACATCCAATTTATATCAAGGATGAAACTTGATTCTTACGGTTATACATTACTCAATATAGCCTCAGTACTGTTTTTCAAATCAGTTCAGCACCATGACCATAACATTCAATCAGATAGCACTGTTGTCTCCACTCTAAATGATCGAAGCTTGACTTTACCTGGAGTTAAACAAACTAATATCCATGACTGGGTTATTTTGTGTATTCAACCACACATCCTTTTATGTTTCACTTTCGAATGGCCAGGGCATCATTCAAGCTACGTCCCATAAACAAATTGTCCTTCATGTTCCAACACCATATGTGTTAGACCAGAAATTCTAAACCCAACTTTTTAATATTCTCATTTTTGTTTCTGTGCCCCATCAATATTTAGAAAATCTATATGATTCCACATTAATTTGATATTCACAAAAAACTAAATTACATTGCATTGTATTAGATTTATTGTGCATTGATTTGTAATTAAGTTAAAGGTAGTTCATGGTTGTATTCAATAGAATCATACTCAATTATCCAAATGGCACTTAATCAACTATAGTTTGTGAATGAAGTAGAAAATAGCCTTGCATTATAATTATTTCATCAATACATTACTGCACAGAATCAGATTTCTTACTTTGTAATTCTGTATTTCAATGATCAGTAAGTTATTTCCACTACATACAATACCCTGAATTTGAGTCCAATTAGTTCTTTTTCTCTGAATATTTATTAACACAGGCATCTAGCGTTGGCTGACCAGACTTTACCACATTCAAAAGGAGAAACATACATCAATTTTCAAGTGACATGTATTTCCAGTTTAGGTCATAAGGAAATTATATCATTAGAGTCCTAAGTTACAATTTTATAGAAACATAGAAAACCTACAGCACAATACAGGCCCTTTGGCCCACAAAGCTGTGCCGAACATGTCCCTACCTTAGAACTACCTAGGCTTTACCCATAGCCCTCTATTTTTCTAAGCTCCGTGTAGCCAGCCAGGAGTCTCTTAAAAGACCCTATCATCTCCACTTCCACCGCCGCCACCAGCAGCCCATTCCATGCACCCACTACTCTCTGTGTAAAAAAACCTAACCTTGACTCCTCTGTACCTACTTCCAAAGCCCCTTAAAACTATGCCCTCTCGTGCTAGCCATTTCAGCCCTGGGGAAAAGCCTCCAACTATCCACATGATCAATGTCTCTCATTATCTTATACACCTCTATCAGGTCACCTCTCATCTTCCGTTGCTCCAAAGGGAACAGGCTGAGTTTGCTCAACCTATTCTCATAAGGCATGCTTCCCATTCTAGGCAACATCCTTGTAAATCTCCTCTGCACCCTTTCTATGGCTTCCACATCCTTCTTGTCGTGAGGCGACCAGAATTGAGCACAGTACTCCAAGTGGGGTCTGACCAGGGTCCTATATAGCTGCAACATTACCTCTCAGCTCTTAAACTCAATCCCACAATTGATGAAGGCCAATACACCATATGCCTTCTTAACCATAGAGTCAACCTGCGTAGCAGCTTTGAGTGTCCTATGGACTCAGACCCCAAGATCCCTCTAATTCTCCACACTGCCAAGAGTCTTACCATTAATGCTATATTCTACCATCATATTTGACCTACCAAAATGAACCACATCACACCAATTCTGAATCCACAAAACAAGGTCCCCTTGGACCCCATGCCTCCTTACTTTCTCAATAAGCCTTGCATGGGGTAGCTTATCAAATACCTTGCCAAAATTCATATACACTACATCCACTGCTCTACCTTCATCAATGTGTTTAGTCACATCCTCAAAAAATTCAATCAGGCTTGTAAGGCACAATCTGCCTTTGACAAAGCCATGCTGACTATTCCTAATCATATTATGCCTCTCCAAATGTTCATAAATCCTGCCTATCAGGAACTTCTCCATCAACTTACCAACCACTGAAGTAAGACTCACTGGCCTATAATTTCCTGGGCTATCCCTACTCTCTTTCTTGAATAAGGGAACAACAGTCCGCAAATCTCCAATCCTCAGGAATCTCTCCCATCCTCATTGATGATGCGAGGATCAATGCCAGAGGCTCAGCAATCTCCTCTCTTGCTTTCCACTGTAGCCTGGGATACATCCTGTCCAGTCCTAGTGACTTATCCAACTTGATGCTTTCCAAAAGCTCCAGCACATCCTCTTCCTTAATATCTATATTATCAAGCTTCTCAGTCCACAGCAAGTCATCCCTACAATCACCAGCATCCTTTTTCATAGTGAGTACTGAAGCAAAGTATTCTTTAAGTACCTCAGCTATTTCCTCTGGTTCCATACACACTTTTCCACTGTCACACTTAATTGGTCCTATTCTCTCATGTCTTATCCTCTTGCTCTTCACATGCTTATAGAATGCCTTGGGGATTTCCTTAATCCTGCCTGCCAAGGCCTTCTCGTGGCCCCTTCTGGCTCTCCTAATTTCATTCTTAAGCTCCTTCCTACCAGCTTTATAATCTTCTAGATTCCTAACATTACCTAGTTTTTTGAACCTTTCGTAAGCTCTTCTTTTCTTCTTGACTAGATTTACAACAGCCTTTGTACACCACAGAACTTGTACCCTACCATCCTTTCCTTGTCTCATTGGAACGTACCTACTCAGAACCTCACGCAAATATCCCCTGAACGTTTGCCACATTTCTTCCGTACATTTCCCTGAGAACAACTGTTTCCAATTTATGCTTCCAAGTTCCTGCCTAGTAACCTCATATTTCCCCTTACTCAATGTTTCCCTAACTTGCCTGTTCCTATCCCTCTCCAATGCTATGTAAGTAGTACCCACACTTTTGTATGGAGAATCCACATATGGGAATCATTGATAAACTGACTTGAAGAAGATATTTTAGCTGAAGTCCAAAGAGGTCAAAATAGAATATCTATATTGTTAGGTATAAAATAATAAATTATTAGAATACTTGCTGTAACAAACAAGGGGAAAACCAGTATAACAGAAAATATAAATATATTTTGACTTGTGGGTTACTGACAAGGGCATAAGTATTATTTTAGCCTAGTCTAATTCTAAGTAGGTTTCCTTATTAAATCATCTTTCTAAAAATTGGCTAGCTGATAGAACACCAATGATCCACTCAAGGTGGGTAGAGAGCCACATGAACATCTTGCTCAGTTAAAAACTATATATTGTTGATGCACCATCAATAACTCTGAGAGGTTAGTTAAGTTAGGCTTTTATTGGCTGGAAGAAAGAACAAGCAGCAAGTGACCATCACACAATATCCTAGAGACTGAGGAAGGGGCTATGCCTCCAACCGCCTTTATACCGGGGTCTATGGGAGGAGCCACAGGAACAGTCGGGGGGGGGGGGGGGGGCCTGTCCAAACAGGTATATGTAGTTCACCACAATTGTTTTAAATATTTATTTAACACAACATCAATACACAGGCTATAGATTGTACTTTGAAAGCTCTACTGATGTGTTCCTTAAAAGAGCAACTGGGGCCTAATTATGTCATCGGGATCTTACTGTATGCAGTAGAGGCCAATCTTTCACATTAGTTGGCATTTTAACTGCCAAGTGATAAGCCACCATATAAGACATGGTAAATTGATGTTTGGAGCTAGCACAGTTATAAAGGTATTGACTTATAATAGCCCACTAAGAGTGAGTGAGGAATGAGATAAATTCAAAAGGAAGACCTTCCAATAACTGGGGGGGTGGGTGGGTAGGAAGGGGGTGGAGGATGGGAGGAGATTTATTGAACTCAATTGCACATGGTTGAACATGTTATGCTCAGCTCATAAGTGATAGGCTTCTAGCTGGTTAACAGCTCGTTACATTGACACCAAAAGCTGAGATCATTTAGAACTTGTCTCTGGATTAAACTGCTGGCAGGAGATGCATATGCTGACTACAAAAGAAGCTGTTACAGTATGACTAAGAACCTTTATATTTATTCTTTAGGAATGCTGTAAGAACTGAAATATTCCATAAGCCTGTCTCAGAACCATGAACTGTACTTAAGGCTATCTCCACAACCCACTTGATTATAGAATTCGAAAGATTCCAAAACTTCTGAGAGAGCAAATTCTCCTCACTTCCTTCTGAAATGGCTGACATTTATTCTAGTAAATGCCCCAATTCTAGATTCTTCCAGTAAAGTATTTTCTCAGTAACAGCTAAGTCAAGTCCTGTAATTATATTTTGTGTAATAACACCATAAAACATAAGAATTGGATGACCTTTCTGCCATTCAATAAGATGATCATTGAACTAATAGCAACCTTGGTTTTATCTTACCACAGTAATCTTTTTCATTTGTTTATCATTGAACAGCACAGGCCCTTCGGTCCACCTTTTAACCTACTCTAACTGCAATTTAGATTTTTTTCTATATGCTTTAAGTATTGCGATGTACTGCTGGTGGAAAGTTAACAAATTTCACAACATATATTGGTGATATTAAACCTGATTTGATTCTCATTCAATACAAGTATTTTCATCCTAAACTAGGACAACAAAAACTGTAGGTATGGTCTCAGTCTCAACCTGTAAAGTTGGAGCAAGATTTCCCACCTTTGTACTCCATTATCTCTTGCAATAATGGTAACATTCCAACCGCTTCCCTAATTTTTTTAACCTACATATTAACTTTGACTTAAGGCAGTTTCTTAATATCAAAAAATGCAAAAATCTAAAACAATAAGCAAAAAATGCTGGATATACTCAGCTGATCAGGTGACATCTGTGTACGAAAAAAACAATATGTCTGGTCATTGACCAGCTGAATGCATCCAGTTTTTCTGTTTTTACTTGGAATATCTCTTGTAAGAATACACTCAGATCGCTCTGAACACTAACTATTAAGCTAATACCTTTTAAACACATTATCTCTGGTCCTCTGATCATAGTGGATAATCACATATTTCCATGTATCATTTGACTTCATACTTGCAGCAACCAGCTCACATACTGAAGAGCACTGTGGCAGATCCTATGCACAGACAACAGGCACAATTAGCCTGCAGTTTAATTCAGGGCCAAGCATAGCAGAGCAGCTGAGTTGGAAACAAGGATGCCCACAATTCTGCTGCATCATGAATTGTCAGTTTACTGGCATCATGGTTCCAAGTTAAGTAGTCTTGTTAATGGATAAGGTAGGGAGGGGGGGATAGGGAGAGAGATCATGTGTGTTCTGATCTGACCACTTGTATTTGATCATCCACAAGTTTATAATGTTCACAGCACATTCAGATGAGAACATTCATACATTTATATGAGTGTGTGCTATAAACTGAGTCATAAAAATTACTAATTTTACAAATACTAATTGTCAAAAGCTGTTGAGTTGAAAACTAATAGAAAGAGCACTTCATCGAACCAACTAAAATAGAGAGAATATCACGGAACTCCACCATGTGTCAAAGTTCAAAGTAAATTAATTATTTACATACAATATGACAACATATACTTCTAAAACTCAGTAAAGCCTGGGCAAAAAAGGACTGTCCGAATATAGCCTCCACTCTAATCTACAAATTGTTAGATAAACCTACTGTACTAGTTTCTCCCTTCTTCATCCTCCTCTGTCTTTCAGTGTCTTGCTGTATGGCTGGTGCTCTCATAATGATGTATTTGGCACCCATCCTGCCAAGTACATTGAGGCTCTTCCAGAACAATGTTGATGGAAGAGTCATTGTTTCAGCCCACTAGTGGTCTACTCTACCTCTTTTCATGTGGCAGCATGTCCACATTTCGTTGCAAATTGTTACAATTTGTTGATGATTAGCACTGTAGGGCTTTTTTCCAGATCCTGTGATATCCACAATGAGAAGCTGCAGAGAGCCAGCAATGGACTTGAAATCCCCAGCTGTCTGTTGTTTTACGTTCTCTATAATGTGCTCGAAATCAGTGGTCTGGCATTTTCCTGCCACTTTAAATTGCTGTAAAATTGAAATAATTCTGCAGTGTAGCAACGTACCAGTATATTGTCTACCCAGGTTTCACAAGTGGCCAGTCATCAGCACGCTGTATTTTAAAGAGAAACCGCATAGATTCCTGGAGGTCACATTGATTTCGCAAGTACTTAAATCATTCAAATGTGACTTTGAATATCAATATATGGAGTCGGGATTCAAACACTTGTGCATCACAAAACAGGAACTTTGAACTCTGAAAATTCTTAAATTCAGTACAATTCAAAACGTGGCAGTATTATAACTTTCCGTAGATACATATATCAATCAGGGTCTGGAAATACAGAAACATAGAAAATTGGAGCATGGTCAGTGCATCCAGCTCTTCAGACATGCTCCATCATTCAACATGAATGAGTGCCGATTGCCTTCTCCTCATATTCCTTAATTCCTTTGGCCGTAAGAACTAAACAAATTCTCTTTAATATATTTAGTGATTTGACTACATTTGCTTTCTGTGGTAGATAATTTCCATGATTTCCTGCCATTGGAAACTTTCTTCCTGCATCTAGAATGTTCTTTCTTGTCAGGAAATTGGACACTGCAGCAGTCAGAGCCTGGGTGCCTGCTTCCTCAATTAGAATTGGTGATGATGCTGCATCAGACAGTATTTGAGGCAGCAGGTGGAGAGTAAAACTTCCAGGGGACATTTAGGAAACCAGTGATTGCGGGGTTGATTTCAGAGTTATGGGGGAGGGGGAGAAATTGGAGTGACTGATCAGAAGGAGGTTCAGAATGACCAAGGACTCTGGGCTGATCACAACCCGCTAGAGGAAACACAATCACAGGATTCCACAGAAAATGTGTCAGTTGATGTGTATGTATTGTAAATCCCCAGCCTGATTTCCAAAGTAACTTGAAATGACCTAGAAATAGTCATCACTGCACTTCTGCTACAGTCGATTCCCAGGATACACTGTATTTTGTTCGATTCATATCGACTTCAGCAGTGCCTAGAATTTGCATTATGATGGAAGTTATGCATAAGTCCTTTCCACTAGCATCAAGTGATCTCACAACCTTACATGTCTTATCCATCAGCCATTATCTACAGTCAGTGTATTGTCTTCAATGCAACACAAAGTATAAAGCCACTTGCTAGTCAACAATCATAACTACTGCGAAGAAGAAAGCAGAATTGAATAATTATTTCAGAGTGAATGCAAGTTGAAACTCAGCACTGTAACATTGCACAAATAACTCTTGTGTAACTGAACTTGTTTGTTTCTCTACTTTGTTATCTGGTCTAGCCATATCGAATTTAGCCAAAGAATGCAAAGGATGCTCTGTCAAATGAGATGTTCTTTGGGTTTTTGAAATGCATGAGAGACCCTCCTCAGCTTGTTGTGCAGTGCCTATAAAAGTATTCACCTTCGTGGAAGCTTTCATGTTTTATTGTTTTACAACATTGAATCACAGTGGATTTAATTTGGCTTTTTTGACATTGATCAACAGAAAAAGACTCGTGTTAAAGTGAAAACAGATCTCTACAAAGTGATCTAAATTGATTACAAATATAAAACACTATAATTGATTGCATAAGTATTCACCCCCCCCCCCTTTAATATGACACATTAAATTATCACTGAAGCAGCCAAATGGTTTTAGAAATCACATGGAGATCTGTATTTGGAGACCTGTGTGCAGTCAAGATGTTTCAATTGATTGTAGTAAAAATACTCCTATATCTGGAAGGTCCAGCTGTTGGTGAGTCAGTATCGTAGCAAAAATTACACCATGGAGACAAAAGAACACTCCAAGCAACTTCACAAAAAGGTTATTGTAAAGCACAAGTCAGAATAATGGATACAAGAAAATTTCCAAGTCACTGAATATCCCTTTGAGTACTTTTAAGTCAATCACCAAGCGATGGAAAGAATATTCCTAGAGGAGGCCATCCTCAAAAAGTGAGTGACCGTGCAAGAAGGGGACTAGTGACGGAGGCCACCAAGAGATCTATGATAACTCTGGAGAGTTACAAACTTCAGTGATGAGATGGGAGAGACTACACAGACAACAACTGTTGCCCAGGTGCTCCACCAGTCACAGCCTCGTGGGCAAGTGGCAAAGACAAAACCACTGTTAAAAAAAAACTCACATGAGATCTTGGCTAGAGTTTGCCAGAAGGCATGTGGGAGACTCTGAAGTCAACTGGAAGAAGGTTCTATGGTCTGATGAAGCAAAATTGAGCATTTTGGTCATCGGACTGAATACTATGTTTGGTGTAAGCCAAACACCACACATCACCAAAAACACACCATCCCTACCGTGAAGCATGGTGGTGGCTACATCATGCTGTGGGGATGCTTCACTGCAGCAGGCCCTGGAAGGTTTGTGAAGGTAGAGGGTAAAATGAATGCAGCAAAATACAGGGAATTCCTGGAGGAAAACCTAATGCAGTCTGCAAGGGAACTGCAAACCGAGGTTTGTTTTCCAGCAAGACAATGACCCCAAGCATAAAGTCAAAGCTACACAGGAATGGCTGGAGTGGCCAAGTCAGAGCCCAAACCTGAATCCAACTAAGAATTCGTGGCTGGACTTGAAAAGGAATGTTCACTCACAACCCCTTTGCGATCTGACAGAGCTTGAGCAGTTGTATAAAGAAGAGTGGGGGGAAATTGCAGTGTCCAGATGTGCAAAGCTGGTAGAGACCTGTCCACACAGACTCAAGACTGTAATTGCTGCCAAAGGTGCATCTACTACATACTGACTTGAAGGAGATAAGTGATTAAGTCAGGGAGGGCCTCTGTTGATCAGAGTTGACCATGGATATTACGTCCTAGCTGCATAGATACACTAGCCTGGGCAGTACAATATGGAGAGCAAGCTGTTGGCCATGTACCAAGCTCCCCCTCTTCATCCATCTGATGAACCCAAAGGAACAGCAGAGACCAATAGTGACCAGCAGTGTTGCAGGAGCTGCCAGTCAGCATTGAGCTCAATGAAGGACTGCCCTAGTGACAGTATTCCTTTTATGTCATCCTCCACTATTAATAAAAAGATTTTAAAATGAAGGACTGCCCTAGTGACTCCAGCTCCAGATCCTTCCCTTGGGGTTTACTCACGAAGCTTTCCCCATGAGTGGGTATTGCTGCAAGGCAGCGGAGGTTTGAGATCAGAGTTTTCCTTCTCCCAGATAAGCTACCAATCATGGCTGACGAGCCCCATCTGCCCAAAGGGACTGGTTTTAAGGCACCAGTAACTACCTTTGCCCCTTCTTCTGTCAGTAGAAACTCCAGGCTTAGTAGCTAAGCCACACATGAAGGCCAGGAGCTGGACTTGGTCGTCAGAGGCTATTGGACATGCGCACCATTGGAAGCATTTAATAGGTAGTGGGAGCTTGTCACCATTACCACCCCTGGCTGTAACAACATTAAGGAGATGAATTCTTATGCAATCAATTACTTTGTGTTCTATATTTGTAATTAAGTTAGATCTCTTTGTAGAGATCTGTTTTCACTTTGACACTAAAGAATCTTTTTCTGTTGATCAGTGTCAAAGAAGCCAAGTTAAATCCACTGGTGACTAGGTGAGATTAAGGGTTCGGCACGGACTAGGAGGGCCAAGATGGCCTGTTTCCGTGCTGTGATTGTTATATGGTTATATGATTCAGTGGTGTAAAACAGCAAACCATGAAAACTTTCAAAGGCAGGGGGGTGAATAATTTTTATAGGCATTTTACCTGGCTATCTGGACAGAAGCCATGCAAGGAAGAGTCAGTAGAAAGAATGGGAAATCATTTGTCCAGAACACCTACTTCCATGTTCTCTGTCATCATCAGCCTCTAATGGTTCCTGAAATTCTCTGAAAGCCAAGGGCCACTGAACACTTTGCACCAGGTCAGTCAGGTGAGGAGCAACCAAAGCCGAGATAATTGTCATCCTATCAAAGGGAGTATTCATAATATCCAAGCCCTTGTTGTGGGCCTGGTGGGCCTGCATACATTTGTTTGGTTGTCACATTTGAGAGAATGGCCATTCTTTCCATAAGCAAAGATATCATCACAAAGACCTTTGACCCCCTTCCTCCTCACACTCAAAGCAGGCTCCCACAATCTCTCCATAAGAGTGCGCAAAACAGCTAGGATGCATGCCTACATCTTACACGTTCTTTGCTGCTGCTCAAGGAGTGTCTGGTGTTGACTGCTTTGGAAAAGCGACTGAGCAGAATGTGGATTTCCTACATGGATGTTCCGACATTGTTCCAACTCATACCAATAACCATAATGCACAAGCAACATGTTGAACATTATGAGTAAGATCACTTTTCTGCCCTGGTGACTCACTGAGGAAAATATCCGTGTTGGTGGAAGAAAGTCTGAATCCTTTGACAATGCATCCACAGAGTAAGTGACCTTCTCTGAGGTCTCAGCATTGTCACCCTCCTGCTACACATTTTGTGGGATTAGTGAAGGTTTTGTGCGAGAATGAAAGCCTGTTGAGGATCTTCATGATTATACTAATAGATTTATCTTTAACTTGCCTTTAACATGCAGCCAGATGTGTGACTCTTATGTGCAAGGCTCATAGCTGAAGTAGAGTTCTGTAATCAGGTAGGTGACAGTCTGTTACCTCCCTTCCTGCACTGGCTATGTACTCAGATATCCCGGGGATGTCTACATCATCCATTGATCATGTTAATGGAACTAATGATGAGAACTACCTCCAGTTTTCTGTCTCTCCTTGATGTTACCTTGTAGAAAGGATGGAATAAGCTAATAAAGACATAATCACATGTAGAACAGATTGTTGCACAGAGAGCACTTGCTGTGGTGACAAAAGAGAGATGTGAAATCACATTGAGATGAAATTGAATGAAAATATACAAACTTACAGGAAAAGATCTGTAAACGGTAACAAGGTGAGTATGTGCAAGAGATGTTGTTCCAAGGCAGCAATAGCCAATACCAGAGGACATCCACTTAAGGAGAGTGGAGGAAAGTTTAGGGAAGATATCAGAACTAAATTTTTTTACACAGAGCGGTGGATGCCTGGAACACACTGCTGGGGGTGAAGGTAAAGGGCGATAGAATAGGGACATTGAAAAGACTCTTAGATAGACATGGATGTAAGAAAAATGGAGGGTTATGGGCTGTGTAGGGGGGGAATGATTAGATTGATCACAGAATAGGTTTATATAGGTCGACTCATGGGCCAAATGGCCGACAGCACGGCAATATTCTTTCTAACTTGTAATGACCAATGTATGCAAAACTCTTGTGCTGTGTAATTCTTTGCCCAGTGACAACAACACATGCACACTGAATTTTTAAGTGGAAGTAAATCTGAAGCTATTCTAAGGATAATAAACTTCCAAGTCCAGTTTGTTGTTCATTGTTCAAAATAAATAAAAATACACATCAATGAGTCTTACTTCTCATATACTATACGACAACATGTAATAATATCAATCTTTTCACATGCTATTAAAGTTGTTTGAAGTGGTCAAACAAAACTTATGAAATTACAAAGCTAGTTGACAAAATATCCAGACAGGTATTTTATGTGGAAATCATTGTTTCTACTGTTTCATTAAATGAAATAGCAATTCTTCTGAGCTCATGCCCTTTGCTTCTTTGGAATTCAACATAGTGAATCAAAAATTTCTTCAATAGAAACAGTATAAACAAGCCAGTTCTAAAATCTACAGACAAATAATCATAAAACTCCACGTTGTCAACACCACCTGCATCAGAACCGGAAAAGGAAATGTGATTGTGTACGATTGTGAAATATGCCAACGAGGTAAAGGGTAACAACCTTTTGTACGCTCATAGGAAAAGACGTGTGTGTGCACACACCTTAGAGGAAACATTGCTGTATGGTACTGTCCTATGTTCTGTGTTCTATGAGCCACACCAGAGTAATGGAATTAAATGTCAAAGTTACATCAGTGCAGTATGAATGTGCTCAATTTTCTTCACTTGACAAAATTGATGAACATGGAACCACATTCCTTCTGCTGATTTCTACAGCTATTTAGGCTGCTTTCCTTTAGGCTTCTTCCAATTACCACCTTGCATGTGCCAGTTCATTCACTGAGGCAACCATGAACTTGAAGGCAACCTTTGGTTTCCTTTCTTCAATAGTGGTACAGGCAATGACAGATGGCATCAAATGTCTTGCTTTGAATGTCTTTTTGAATTATGCATAGAAATTGATTCTTGTTTATTCCATCATACCCATTCTTCCCAGTTAATCAAGAACCAGGAACAATATGTTATCAGGGCAGTTGAGTTCTGCCATACTCATCTATCCTTCCTCACAACTTATTCCCCCCACCTCCTCCAACAGCTCCAGGCAATACATTTCCATCCACTGATTCTCATTTTTACTCTTTGCACCATGCATTTGCTTTTCCCAATCGCATAGCAAATGTAAAAAGTAAATAATATTCTTAACCTTCAGCAGTAAAAAAATAACTAAACTGCAAGTACACATCAGTTAGTCTTATGAAACTGTGATGTGGATTCACCAGGAGAAACTTCTTCTAATTGTTAATACCATGTGCCTGTTACAAATAATTAAATATCCTTCAGGTGAAGTTCAACTTGGCTTAAAATCATTTGCTCTGTTTTGGTCTGAATTTGGATATTTTAATCAGAGTTATACATTTGGTGGGAAAGGCCTGATTGAACTACTATTGAGGCTGCTTGGAAAAACTGAACTGGGAAAGAGAGGAAACAAGTCATTTTCTGTCTGGGCACATTGCAGCATTCAAGAAACAATACTGAAATCTTTGTTCTGTCTTTCCATTTGAATCAAAACTAGCAATTTCTGCCAGATATCATTCTGTTATTTTGGCTCAGTTTTTCTCTCTCTATTATCATAGTTTGGCCTACTGGGCACATTCCACAGCCCTGCTCTTCTGTAGATGTGAACTTCCCATTATTCAGGGCCTTTACAAAGACAGGTGAGTAAAAAGGGCCTGAAGGATCATTAGAAACCCAAGTTACCCCAACCACAAACTGTTCCAGCTGCTACCATCAAGGAAACGGTACCGCAGCATAAAAGCCAGGACCAACAGGCTCTAGGACAGTTTCTTCCACCAGGCCATCAGACTGATTAATTCATGCTGACACAACTGTATTTCTATGTTATATTGACCATCCTGTTGTACATAATATTTATTATAAATTACTATAATTGCACATTGCATATTCAGAGATGTAAAGATTTTTACTCCTCATGTAGTTGAAGGATGTAAGTAATAAAGGCAATTCAATTCAGTTCATCTGTGTTGCTAACAAAGTTCTACACATCCTGCCCCACCTTCTGTGCTACTGTAAATCAACTTGAGTTCTCTCTTTCCTAGTTCTGATAAAGCCTCTCACATATGAAACATTAACTCTATTTATCCTTCCACAGATGCTTCATAACCTGCTGAGTGGTTCCAGCATTTTATCTTTGTATTTATTTCCTAATTCTGCAGTTTTCTTAAAATCGTCATTTACTGTGCAATATGTCCTTGTTTGGCTGGATAAAAGCTGTGGTTGCATTATGTTTCAGAGTGGGCTTAGCGGAGTTTGACCTACATTGGTCAGTTATTGTCCTTATCCTCCCTCAATTGTCTCTTTCAAAAGGACCAGAGCATGTTATTTATGTGATCTAGAAGCCTGGACTATACATCTGCATGCTTTAATTCAAATCTGATCACTACTTTAAATTCTGTCATTGGTAGGGAAGCTGCAGGAGAGAATTTTTAGCACTAGGGTTTCTATAGTATGGGAGTCTAGCACCAGGGGGCACGGCCTCAGAATTGAGGAATGTCCATTTAGAACAGAGATGAGGAAAAAAATACTTTAGCCATTGGGTGGTGACTCTGTGGAATTCATTGCCAGAGACCGTTGTGCAGGCTAAGTCAATGGGTATATTTAAGAGAGATGTTGATAGGTTCTTGGTTAATCAGGATGTCAAAGGTTACAGGGAGAAGGCAGGAGAATGAGATTGAGAGGGATAATAAATCAGCCAATTTAGAATGGTGGAGCAGACTCGATGGGCCAAATAGCCTAATTCTGCTCTGTGTCTTATGGTCTTATGTTTTATGATCATTTAGAGAAACTTAATTAGGGATAGTCAGCATGGCTCTGTGCAAGCCACGTCATACTTTACTAATGTGACTGAATATTTTGAGAAAGTGACCAAAGTGATTGATGACGGTAGAGCTAATTGGATTTTAGTTAGGCAATTGACAAGGTGTCTCATGGAAGCTTCATCCAGAAGATTGAGTTGCAGGACATCCATGGTGATTTGGCTGTTTAGATTCAGAACTGGCTTGCCCTTAAAGACAGAAGGTAGTGGTCAATGGGACTTATTCTGGCTAGAGGTCATACTGGCACCTCTGTGATATAAATGACCTCGATGAAAATATGGATATGTGGATTAGTAAGATTGCAGATGGTATAAAGGTGAACAGTGTTATGGATTGTGCAGAAGATGGCAAAAGGATACAGCAGAATATAGATCAGTTGCCAATATAGGCAGTAAAATGGCAGATGAAGTTTGATCCAGCCAAATGTGAGGTGTTGCACTTTGGAAGATTGCATGTAAAGGGACAGTACACAGTTAATGGCAGGACCCTGAACAGTATTGATATGCAGAAAGATCCTGGGGTCCAACTCCATTGCTCTCAGGAAGTGGCTGCATATGTTGGTGGGTAAGGCATAGAACATAGAACATAGAATAGTACAGCACATTACAGGACCTTCGGCCTACAATGTTGTGCTGACCCTCAAATCCTGCCTCCCATATAACCCCCCACCTTAAATTCCTCCATATACCTGTCTAGTAGTCTCTTAAACTTCACTACCGTATCTGCCTCCATCACTGACTCAGGCAGTGCATTGCACGCACCAACCACTCTCTGAGTAAAAAACCTTCCTCTAATATCCCCCTTGAACTTCCCTCCCCTTACCTTAAAGCCATGTCCTCTTGTACTGAGCAGTGGTGCCCTGGGGAAGAGGCACTGGCTGTCCACTCTATCTATCCCTCTTAATATCTTGTATACCTCTAGCATGTCTCCTCTCATCCTCCTTTTCTCCAAAGAGTAAAGCCCTAGCTCCCTTAATCTCTGATCATAATGCATACTCTCTAAACCAGGCAGCATCCTGGTAAATCTCCTCTGTACCCTTTCCAATGCTTCCACATCCTTCCTATAGTGAGGCAACCAGAACTGGACACAGTACTCCAAGTGTGGCCTAACCGGAATTTTATAGAGCTGCATCATTACATTGCGACTCTTAAGCTCTACCCTCGACTTATGAAAAGGCATGCTTGCCTTTATGAAACAAAAATATTGAGTTCCAGATTCAGTGAGTAATATTGCAGCTTTATAGAATTCTGGGTTGGCCTTACATGAAGTCTTGCATTCAATTCTGGTTGTCCCATTGTAGGAAGCATGTGGATGCCTTGCACAGGGTACAGAAGAGGTTTACCAGGATGCTACCTGGATTGGAAGGCAAGAGGTTGGATAAACTTGGGTTGTTTTTGATGCAACAGCAGAGAGTGAGGGGAGACCTGATGGGAGTTTTCAGAATTATGAGACGCATAGAGACAATTGACAACGAGTATCTTTTTCCCAGAGTTAAAATGTCAAATTCTGGAGGGCATGCAGTTAAGGTGAGAGGAATAAGTTCGAACGAGGTGTGTGGGGCAAGGTTTTCTTTCAGAGAATAACGATTGCCTGGAATACACTGCCAGGGGTGGTAGCGGAGGCAAATACAACATAGATGTCTAAAAAGCTCTTAGATGGGCACATGAATCCACACAGAACGGAGGGATATGGGTGTGTAGGCAGAAGGAACCAGTTTAGGTAGGCTAATTATTGCTAGTTTAATTGCTTTGGCACAACATTGTGGCCCAAAGCACCTGTTTTTATGCTGTATAGTTCTACATTCTATCACGACAACTGGGGAATTTAAACTCTCTTAATTAAATAATCTGGAATAAAAAGTGTACATCAATAATAGCAACCATGAATTGATTGTCATATAAACATAAATAGTTCATTAGTATCATTTGGAGAAGAAAATCTACTGCCCTCACTGATGCTAGCCTACTTCTGATTCCAGACCCCATGTGATTGACTCTTTTGAAATGACATTGCAGTACAAGGAAAATTACAGCTATGCATTAAATGCTGACCTTGGCATAGCTACCCATAGCTCATGGATCAATAGAAAAAAATACACCTGAAAAAAGGTTACCAAACAAGATATACAGTATGCAATCAAGATTTCCAGAAGTTGCTTCCTCAGCACCCTATGTTAAATCATATCAAATTATATGCCTTCACACATCATTCTGAAGCATTAGTCAACAAAACTTTCAAAAATAATAAATACTGTGTTATTGTAAAAGACTGTCAAATCTTAAGAGAAAATTATTACATAGTAACAGTTACAATTTTAGTAAGCTGATAAAAGAAGTTTACTAATTAAACTGGAATCTTCAAAAAGATGTCATTGACTACTTAGTCCATGAATATTTGCATTCATGTAAGGGTTTGCAAAGGAGATTCATTGCCACACGTCTGCAGATTTCAAACAGCTTTGAAATAAGCATTGGAAATTTACAACTGCTATGACTCAGAGGAAGAAAAATTGAGTTGGACTAGTAATATGTCGTGTCTACACAAGCTTCACATTGATGGAAGTACAGCCAAAAGAGTTTATTGGGAAAGTTAACTACATCAGGTGAATGTATCAATTATAGTTACAGAATTAAGGAAGAAACTGATTTATTTCAATAAACTAGATAGTTTACAGTAATCTATGTTTGCACAGCATGCAAAGGTAGATTGTTCATGATCTTACATTGAACATATACTGTACAATGTGTTTTTATTAGACGTTGCAAGAACTTCCTTTATAGACTGCTGGTAAGCAGTTAAAAGCATTTAGCTTCTGCAGTTATGCAGCATCTGCACTAATGGCAAGTTCATTTAATGACTCAAGGACTTTGCAAGTGATGGGGATGAAGCATTGTACAGCCTACACTAACAGTGCAATGCCCTTTTGAAAGAAGAGGAAAAAAATATGGAGCATAAAGTATACTGTATTCACATACAACAATTTGACATAAATATTCACTTTGCTTAATACCTTGCGAATCATTAACTGAGTAATCAATTGTTTCTTTGCAAAATGCTGCTTATTAAATATGGGTCACTTTGGAGAGGTATACTTGAACAAGCTTATTTTCTGGACTAGTGAGGAAAAGTCTACACCAAGGACTCTGCTATAATATGTTAAAGGATACAACAGATTTCCAATGCAACATACAAGAACTAATATACAAATAAAAGTTTTCCTTTTTCCACTACTACATGGTCCAAAAAAAATTAAAGAGCACTTCCACAAGAGTAACAATTGAAGTGATGTTTTGGGAAAATACTAGTCATTAGTCTGTTGAAATCAGTTACTATAATTTCTAAACTTGTAACTAATACAGCACAAATGATACAGAGTTGATTTATTTTGTTAATACTTTGATGAAAAGATATACATTGGAACAACACTAAATAAAATGACATAATATTGTCACTCCACCTTCTCTTGAAAGTAAGCAAAGTAAAAGTAAAAAGTAAGAAATTCCAATTGTGATATCACCTTCTCAATAGAACAATTGACATGGCAATATGAATGACTTGATGACACGCTTAACTAAAATATATTTAAGAATAATTATAATCACAGTTCTAAGCACAACTAACCAAAAAAATCTTTCAAAGGTCACTCCGGTGACTTGGTGAATAAGTCAGACAGGTCAATTAAATTTAGGATATAGGTTAGAACTGTTAGACAGATTCTCACTCCTGCAACATTATAAGAGATTTTGCACCTGCAGATATTTGTCAGTAGCACATACTCAAAGCAGTGGTAGTCTCTTATTAAAAGCTATTTATTCTATCCTTATTGCTCCCTGAGTGATCTCATTGACCTTTTATTTTCAGACATCTACCAAAAACATAATATAGGGCAAAATCCTAAATGAGGATATTTACTGAGTAAAAATTGAAACTATTTGGGTCCAACAAAAGTCTCTAATGAATAATTTGTAAATATTTCTTTCATATTTTCACTGATACAAGTTACATTTTTATGACAGCATGAACAGGAAGGAAAGATTTTGAAAAATAGAATAACCTGGAGTGACAGAAATGGCCAAAATAAAACTTTTACTCACAGTTTTGAAGTCCTTATGAGTACATCGCACTCCCCGGAACTTGCAGTACAGCATCATATCCTTAAGACTATGGCCAACACGGTCATAAAACTCATGCATATTGAATACCCTTGGCTTGTAATGTTTGAAATCAGCTTTCTTCTTGAGAGTTTTCAGCACAATGGGATCAGCCAGATGGGGGCTCTGAATCTCTAGGTGCACGTTGAGCAATCCCAGGAGCTCACCAGCATGGTAGAGATCATTTGCCGTTAGCTTTGAAAAGCGAAACTCATTCAAGTTGCAGATAGTAACAGCGGGAAAAACCAGGTTGTTTGTGGCCACCTCTTCCAGCTTGGCAACATGCGGGTATGAGAAATAAAAAGCCACGCGTTCTGCGCATTCCACCACGAGTAGGCCCAAGGATCCAATAAATACTACTGTCCACATGAATCGACGCATGGTCATGGGCCCATAAACAAATATGTGCCTGATTCCATGAAGGGTTGAAGTGTTGGCAAAAACATGGATAGTGGAAGGCTGCAGACTCCCCACACTGCCTGTGCTGTTCTCCTTCTCATCCATTTCTTTATTTATATTTGTATTTAAGTGATTTTACCTGTCTTCCAGCTGCTTAATGCACTTAGAGCTTCAAATTCATAAAGCAGTTGTTTTCGTTTTATCCTAAGAGCTCTGTTTTGGCTGATCTAGTTGGCCCTTTGTCTGGGGACAAAAGAAAAATCTTTCACAACAGATAGAAGCAAACTCTTGCCTTTGACTTCCACAGCACCATCAAAAAGCCTTCGTCTGTTTGGAAGCAGCGGGGATGGAAAGATAGGGTGGGAGGGATAAAGAATGCCACCAATCGTATTAAAGATCCTCCAGCTGACAATATTCCTGATGAAATACTTAAATCACGAAGCAGCCTGCAGTCCGTTAGCTTGTGTAAATGCTCTGCACAGTATCCACAGGGATGCCAGCCTTGTAGTGATGATTTATAAGAGAACAATTCCTTAAATTGATTGCTTGGTTTTCTGTCTCTTATGGTGTTTATTACTGGAGTCCAACCACCTCTGGGCACTTTCCTGATGCTCTCAGTGTGATCCCAGGATCTCCGGACAGTAAGAATGGATTGCTAAATAAGAAAGCAGAGAGGGAGAGATTGAGACAGAGAGAGAGAGAGAGAGAGAGAGAGAGAGAGAGAGAGCAAACAGATAAGGAGAGAGAGAGAGAGAGAGAGAGACAGTCTGCAAGTAAAACAGCAGCAGCATCAGCAGCAGTAACAACAGCAGAAGGCTCCACAGACTCACAATGAGCACATTAGTTATACTGGTATCCCAAGCTTTCTAGAGCCTTCAAGCAAAAACAGTACTCTGATGCAAATTTTTTTTTAAAAGATAGATTATGCAATTGGCATGCCAAAGAACTTTACGGAATGTTTAAAGGAAATAAATTCAGTAAAAACATAAAGAAAACCTAAAACAGTCAGTACTTGACGCTGAGAGCGATTGACATTAGCAAGCACTCATTGATCTGTTGCATCTGGTGCTCGTCTGTGTGGAGTTTCAGGCTAAATACATCATCCAGTTGAGGGAATTACAACAGCAGCTTCCAGTGGTGTCTGACTGGGAGCTTGCCGAACAGCAAAGCAGAGGAGGGGAAGCCTGGATTATCGTCTGTGCAGAGGCGTTGATATTTCTCTTAGTGCTTGCACTCATCACGTATGATAACTAACCTAGCCTTCTAAGATAAAATAACTGTGTATGCTTGACTTGCATTAACCCCGATCCAGGTTTAAGCTGGCTGTTCAAAATATTATATTAACCTCCTCAGACACAACAGTAGCTTAGATTTTGCCATTCTTAACCCATTACTGTAAGTGATTCTGGTCAAACGAGTATATGTGTTACTACTGTGCTGCACTGAATTTAAGGAAAAGCACTAGTGAACATAATGACTACTTTAAAGCATGACTCTAAATTCTAAATGAATGGAATGATCATGGATTATTTCTAATGAGGAGCCAGTAAAAGCAACAATCAGTCTTGTTAATCAAATCAAGGTTATTCAGTTTGAATATCTTTAAAAGATTAAGCTTGACCTGCACTTCTAAGAGGATAGGATTTCAGATGTGGTCATGTTGTTTTTTTTTAACTTCAATGTTTTAAATATGTTTGTTTTAGCAATATTCAGGGGAATTTATCACAAACCAGTTAATATATTTTATAGCCACTGAATCACCCATGTAATTGTTGAGAATAAGGAAATAAAGGAAGAAAAAATGTATGAAAACTGAAATAAAAACAGAAAATCGCTTTTGATATTCTACCAGTTCCATTCACCAAACTTACTTCAGACTGAGCAATTGTTCACTCCTCCTCTCTCTTCCCCATCCCTCTCTGTATCTTAAAACTTTCTCCTACCTGATGAAATAACATTAGCCAGAAACTTTTTCTTTCGTTACAGATGCTACCTAATCTGCTGAGAATGTTCAGCAATTTCTGTCCTTATGTATCCCTGATAAAATGAGTCAATATCTTTTGTAGCATATAATGTATAAATTGGATCTTCCATGAGGCTAAGAGATCTTATTGATATAAATAGGTGCATCCTGAAATCAATCAGAAAATATTTTCTGGTCAGCTTCTGTGAAAATAGTAAAAAAAAAATTACATGCTGGCTTTTTCTAATATACACATTTTTAAGACATGACAGAACTTCCAATGCATAATATTTAAATTTTAGAAGAAACGAGACATGTTATGCAAGATTAAATTCAGATTTAGTTAAGTGTCAACTTCACAGTATGAAACATATGCAACACCAAAGCTTCTCATGCAGGTTCAAAGTACAAATGGTTATTCACCCACAGAATGCTCTCCTGGCTTTGCTTGCATGACCAAACATTTTACTAATGTGTTTCCTGAGAGATGAAAAATGACTGGAGCCATTTTGCGTTATCAGTTAGTATCAAGCACAAAAACATTGTATACATAATAAAGTTCTGTTCCTGCTTTCTTAGGAGAGAATGAATCCTAATTGTATTCCAATATTCCATAGTGACAAAATAGTATAGTATTCTAAAGCAAGTGGAAATCTGTTTGGTTTTAACACATTCTAGAATTCGATCAAGACTTGGCTATGATTTCTCAACACTATTCTCTCAAAAAGTGACAGTATTGCAAGCATAACCTTGGTAAATGCCTATAATGTAACCCTTAACAACAATTTTTCATGCTGGCCAACTACAGCAGAGAATCAGGTACCAGAGAATTTCAAAGATGCATTTATTCCGTGACAGCTTGAGAAGAAAATGTTATCCACTGGATCCAAAAGGAGAGTGTTACATGAGATAAATAGTCGTGGTCATCAAATTGGTGTGAAGTGAACTCATTTCATCAAGATTAATGCAGAATTTTAACCATACCAATTAAATATGGAATTCCATATACACTAGGAGATCTTAGATATTGGTTTCATGACAATGGGCTATAATTTCCCCTGTCATCTAACCCAGTACATGTTCAGTGGCAGGGGCGCATACATTATTAGTGTCTGGAAAACTGCAAGGGATAATTGCTGGTAATCTAAGAGACTACAGTAACACTTAACAGGAATGACTAATATCCCTTGTATAACAGAATAGTAAACTGCATTAGTCTTCACTCAATTAACGTACTCATTTATTGCAGTCAGAGAACAGAGGGGCCAGAGATTTTGTTTTCTAAAAGTGCTAATTTAACTACTGACCACATTCTATGCTAATCTGTGAATTTCAACAAAGACATTCACCCAATGATTGAAATTCTAATATTTCTAAAGAATTTCAATGGTTTCTGCAGATTATACACCATCATCTGACAGGAGGAAACCCGATATAATTGACGAGGGGAAATCGGGAAAAGATTCAACAAATAATCTCGGATTTACACTTGATATATAAAAGCCAATTTATATATATTTTTACTTTAAGGAAGTTAAGTTCAAATTGTTTCATATTTATCCCTTCTTTTCAAGGGAATATGCAGTATAAAATTAACCACTAGGAGGGGTCAGAGCATACTTTGAGTTCAAGCAAAAGCTGTCATCATCCTAACTACTGTTCATCAATCCCTTTCACTCCGTAATAAAGTCTGATCCATCTGATCCACGTGTGCTGGACCAGATTGCACTGGATGCAGGGTGCTGCTCATGGTGCCTGCCAGTTCTATTACATTTCCTGGATGCAAAGTACCAAGCAAGCACTGCTTCAGAGGAATGGCAGGCTCTGAGAAACAGGTGGGCTTCAGGTGGCATACACTCTCCCCACTTCCGGAATACTCTGAGCTGTCAAAGGTTTTGAACTGTTATTAAATATCTCAAAATGTCAAGACATTTTACAACTATCTAAATTGAGGTATGCAATTAAAACTCTGGAAAAAAACAGAAAAATACAACTATGGAAATTATGAGGGCCTGTATTATATCACAATATAGTTCTTAACTGTGAAGGGCAACATTAACTTATAAAAAATCGTGTTATGGATTAATCAAAGGCAAAACTGTTCAGAGGAATTAATAACATATATAGGTTATGACAAGATAATGAAGAAAGAAAATACAGATGGTGTCTCATGTAATCAAACTACTAGAAGAATATGGCTTCAGTAGCAAATCAGTTTATTGATCATGCATTTGTATAAGTGAACGATGAGGATAAAGAGCAGGAAGAATCAGTAACTAGGACCATTACAGTCAGTAGCAGTCAGAACTGCAGTCGGGTCGGATGCAGGTGAACTGCTGTAAGAGTTGAAGGTGATCTAATCAGTTATATGAAAAAGAAAATTCAGCCCAGACTGGCTGTCTGAGGAACACTTGTCCACATCAGGTACAATAAAAGTTGCAGATTTGTGATTAAGTGATTTGGGAATACTTAGACACAAGAGATACTGCAGATGCTATAAATATGTATCAATACACTCAAAATGCTGCAGAAACTCGGCGGGTCAGGCGACATCTATGGAGGGAAACAGAAAGCCAGTGTTTCGGCCAAGATCTTTCAACAGGACTGGAAAGGGGGCAGAGGCCAGAATAAAAGGTTATGGAGGGGAGGAGGAGCAGGAGCTGGCAGGTGATGGGCAAATCCAGACAAGGGGGGGAGGCAGGAGGGTGGGGAAGGAGGGGATAAGGGAAGTGATAGGTGGGGAAGGCAAAGGGCTGAGGAAGGAGGAATTTGATAAGAGAGGACAATAGACCATGGAATAAGGGAAGGAAGCAGGGAATCAGAAGGAGGAAGATCATGAAGGTTGGGAAGGACAAGAGAAGGGGGAATGGGGCCATAGGGATAAGGGAAAGCTTGGGGAAGAGGTTACTGGAAGTTAGGGAAATAGATATTCATGCCATCAGGTTGAAGACAACCATGATGGAATACGAGTTATTGCTCCTGGCTTCAAAGTGGCAGTGTCAGAGGCCATGGACGGGCATGGCAGTGTGGGAATGTGAAGTGGAATTAAAATGACTGATCACCAGAAGATGCTGATCAGTCACTTACACCAGATTTAGCAAAGGTGCTCGATGATGCAAACCCCAATCTGCACTGGATCACTCTGATTTAGAAGAGGCCACACTGGGACCATTGGATAAAATAAATTACCTTCACCTGGATTCACCCATCATCTGCCAGCTCTTGCTCCTCCTCCTACCCCTTTATTCTAGAGTCTACCCCTTTCATTTCCGGTCCTGATAAATGGTCTCAATCCAAAACATCAACTAGCCATTCTCCTCCATAGATGCTCCCTGACTGTGTATCCAGCATTTTGTGTGTGTTGGGAATACTTCAAATAATTTGTATTGGCAATAATAGTATCTGGAGAAGGCTTAACACACAATCTTAATAAAACTATTTCAGAATCAGGATCAGGTTTATTATCATTGATATATATCATGAAATTTGTTTGGTGGCAGAAGTCCAGAGCAATATATATAGCCATTCAGAAATCTGATGGCAGAGAGGGAGAAGCTGTTCTTACAATATTGAGAGAGTGTTCTCAGGCTCCTGTACTTTCTCCCTGGTGGTAATAATGAGAAGAGGGCATGTCCTGGATGATGAGGGTCTTTAATTATGGATGTTACCTTCTTGAAGCATGCCTTTTGAAGACGCTCTCAATGGTGGGGAGGATAGTGCCCATGAGGGACATGGCTCAGTCTACAATACCCTGCAGATTTTGGGGGGATGTCACGTGATGACGTAGGACCGAGACGTGGAAATCCAGCTCTCCCGTAAAAAACCAGTAAAATAATGTTTAAGTGAAGAAAAGTTAGTAAATACTTTTTAAAAATTACTTATAAACTATTCAGGATTGTCTTAAGATATGTCTCCTAAGCAGAAGCAGAAGAAAACTACTACTTTGAAGACAACACAAGTTGGTAAAGAATCAAGGCCGGCCGCCATGAAAGAGCCTCGGGCTCAAGTGCATTTTACATCCGGCGATACAGAACAGGAAACTGCGGCAACATCAACCATTTCCAAAAAAAAAGAGCAACAGGAATTGCGCATGCATGAAGGAATGGGCATGCGCAAACACGAGCAACCCAAACTACAAATCCCAGCTATGATCGGAACTGAAAGTGAAAGTGAATATGAGGTGAAATCAGATTCTCTGGATAAATCAGACGAAGATGAACAGACAAACAAAGAAGAGCAACAGGAAGAGGTTGGAGGTGATATTGGAGACATAAAAAAATCTTTGGTACAAATAAAGCATGAATTAAGAGCATTAAAAGTAATAAAAAAGATATTAAAAATATGAAGATTATGTTTGATAAAATGATGAAAAGACAGGACAAAATGGACAAGAAAATTAAAATCTTGGAAGAAATAATGGGAGACACCATTGATAGAGTAAATAAAATGGAAGATAATATTTCTGCCTGGACATCAGAAAGAAAATGGTTGTTGGAAAAAGTAGATGTACTTGAAAATTTTAGCAGATGAAATAATATTAAGATTGTTGGACTTAAAGAAGGTATAGAGGGAGAGGATCCAATAAATTTTTTTTCAAAAATGGATTCCAGAAATTTTGGAAATGGAAGAAGGAACCCAGTTAATTGAAACTGAAAGGGCTCACCCTTAAGATCAAGACATCAAGTTGATCAAAACCCACGATCAATCTTGATAAAATACTTAAGATATCAAGATAAAGAAAAGATCCTGAAGGCGGCTGCCTAACGTGCCAGAAAGAGAAACGGGCCATTGATGATAGAAGGGAAAACAGTTCTTTTCTATCCTGATATAAGTTATGACCTTTTGAAGAGAAAGAAGGAATTTAACCCAGCGAAAAAAGTTTTATGGGAAAAGGGTTATAAATTTATATTGTGCCACCCGGCAACCCTGATAATCTTTTTTGGATGATGGAAAAAGAAGATTTTTTACTGATTATCGGGATGCGGAAGAATTTGCACAAGAACTCCCAAATATTCGCTAACCACAGCCAAAGATTTAAAAGTGAAACGGATTAAAGATGAAGACAGGGACAGTGAATGGAGTTGATGGATGTTTAAGGACAGAAGAATATTTAAATATATTCTTAATTATATGATACAGGGGGAGAAAGGTAAAAATTTGAGAAAAATTAATCGAGAGTAGTAATATTATTTTTTCTTCTCTTATATATACTTTTTTATGTTATGGGGGAGCTGGGGGAACTTCGGGTCGATTGCTACGGGAATCACGTGTGTAATCATGGCGATTTCCATGACCCACACAACAGAGGGGGGTAATGTGTTTTTTTTATTCACAACATTAGTGGGGGATATTTTGTTTGTTTCTTTATAATCTATTTTTTTTATCTTTCTTTCTTTGCCTGGACAATCGGGGGGGGGGGGGGGGGAGGAGGGCGGGAGACACATAGCAACACGGAGAATTTTAAAAAGATTCCCCAAGGTACTACGAAAGTTGAAAGCTTAGGAGGTTAGGTATTACTATAGACTGGAGTAACCCTGTTAACAATAATGACTAATTTACTGAATTTTTTAAGTTTTAATGTTAATGGGCTTAATGGACCAGTGAAAAGAAAAAGAATTTTAACATACATTAAGAAAATGAAAATAGATATAGCTTTTTTACAAGAAACACACTTAACAAAGATAGAACATCAGAAATTAAAGAGAGATTGGGTCAGATATGTTATTGCAGCTTCATTTAATTCAAAGGTGAGGGGAGTTGCAATTTTAGTTAATAAAACTTGACCAATTAAAATACAAAATGTATTAATTGATTCGGCGGGGAGATATGTAATTATACATTGTCAAATTTTTTCAGAACTATGGACTCTTATGAATATTTATGCACCAAATGAAAATGATGTAAAATTTATACAAGAGGCCTTTTTGAATTTGGCTGACGCACATGACAAAATATTAGTAGGTGGGGATTTTTATTTTTGTCTGGACCCAGTTTTAGATAGACTAACAAAGGTTGTTACAAAATCAAAAGTAGCAAAATTAACTTTATCATTGATGAAAGATTTAAATTTGATTGATATACGGAGAAGAATTAATCCAAAAGAAAGAGATTACTCATTTTATTCAAATAGACATAAAACTTATTCAAGGATAGATTTTTTCCTATTATCAACGAATACTCAAGACAGAGTGAAAAATATGGAATATAAAGCAAAAATATTGTCAGATCATTCCCCCTTGACAATGACAATGGTAATGATGGATAAAGTGGAATCAATTTACAGATGGAGATTTAATTCAATATTATTAAGACGTCAAGATTTTTGTGATTTCATGAAAAAGCAGATTCAGTTTTTTTAGGTACAGATTTACATTCAGTTGATGATAAATTTATAGTATGGGAAGTAATGAAGGCATATTTCAGAGGCCAGATAATAAGTTATACTTCTAAAATTAAGAAGGAGTATATGGTTGAAATAGATCAATTGGAAAAAGAGATTACAAAATTAGAAAAAGAATCTCAAAGATATATGACAGAAGAAAAACGAAGACAACTTGTTAACAGAAGTTACAATATAATACACTTCAGACATACCGAACAGAAAAAGCAATTATGAGAACTAAACAGAGATATTACGAACTAGGTGAAAGATCACACAAAATTCTTGCTTGGCAGTTAAAAACAGATCAGATTTCCAAAATGATAAATGCAATTAGAACAAGTGTAAATAAAATTACTTATAAACCTTTACAAATTAATGAAACTTTTAAGAATTTTTATTCTGAATTGTATCAATCAGAATCTCAAAATGTTAATGTTGAGATAGAAAGGTTTTTATCACAAATAACTCTTCCAAAATTGAATTGGAAAGAACAGAAGGGATTAGATATGCCTTTCACATTAAAAGAGGTCGAAGAAGCTTTAGGATCACTTCAGAGTAATAAATCCCCAGGAAAGGATGGTTTTCCGCCCGAATTTTTATAAAAAGTTTAAAGATTTACTAATTCCTCCTTTTATGGAGTTAATATACCAAGCGGAAAGAACGCATAAACTTCCAGAACCTTTTTCGACAGCTATTTTAATAATATTGCCAAAAAAAGATAGAGATCTTTTAAAGCCAACATCATATAGACCTATTTCTTTGTTGAATATCGACTATAAAATAATAGCAAAAATTTTATCTAATAGATTATCTAAATACTTACCAAAATTAATACATATGGATCAAACAGGATTTATCAAAAATAGACAATTGGCAGATAATGTAACTCGGTTACTTAGCATAATTCATTTGGCACAAAAGAGGGAGGAAATGAGTGTGGCAGTTGCATTAGATGCAGAAAAAGCATTTGATAGATTGGAATGGGATTTTTTATTTAAGGTATTGGAAAAATATGGATTAGGAGTATCTTTTATAAAATGGATTAAGACCTTAAATACTAATCCCAAAGCTAAAGTAGTGACAAATGGTCAAATTTCAACATCATTTCAGTTAACAAGGTCAACTAGACAAGGTTGTCCATTATCACCTGCTTTATTTGTGTTGGCGATAGAACCATTAGCTGAATTAATTAGAACGGACCCAGATATTATGGGTTTCAGAGTTAACCAGGAGGAATATAAGATTAATTTATTTGCTGACGATGTTTCGCTTTATTTAACAAACCCATTGTATTCGCTGCGTAAATTATCTTCTAGATTGGAAGAATATGGGAAAATATCAGGCTACAAAATAAATTGGGATAGAAGTGAAATTCTACCCCTTACTAAAGGAGATTATAGTCAATGTCGACTAATAACTCAATTTAGATGACAAATAAATGGTATAAGATATTTAGGTATAAGAGTTGATAATGATATAAAGAATTTATATAAATTAAATTATTTCACATTATTGAAAAATATTCAAGAAGATCTTGATAAATGGATTACATTACCAATAACATTAGTAGGCAGAGTAAATGCTGTAAAAATGAATATATTCCCTAGATTACAATACTTATTCCAAGCACCACCAATACAATTACCGCAGAAGTTTTTTCAAGAGTTAAATAAATGTATGAGGAAGTTCCTTTGGAAAGGTAAGATGTCAAGAATAGCATTGGAAAAATTGACATGGAAATTTGACCTAGAAGGGTTACAACTTCCAAACTTTAAGAATTATTATAAAGCAAATCAACTTAGATTTATTGCATCTTTTTTTGATGAAGATAAACCGGCATGGATTAGAATAGAATTAGATAAGATAGGAGAAAATATACCAGAAGATTTTATATATAAGTGGGAATCTAAGTGGATACGGGAAAAGAAAGAATCTCCAATATTAAAACATTTGATTGATTTATGGGATAAGATAAATGTTGATGATGTGATAAAGAAATCTTTATTAGCAAAGAGTCCTTTAATTCAAAATAAACTTATTCCTTTTACAATGGATAACCAACTTTTATACAATTGGTTTCAAAAAGGGATTAGATATATAGCAGATTGTTTTGAAGGAAGTATATTAATGTCATTTGATCAATTAAAGAATAAATATGAAATATCAAACAACACTCTTTTTTGTTATTTCAAATTAAGGGCTTATTTAGGAGATAAATTGGGTCAAACAATGTTATTGCCGAAACCTAATGAAATAGAAACTTTAATTCAAAAAGGAAAAATTAAAAAATGTATTTCTTTTATGTATAGTTTGATTCAAAAACAGGCAATTAAACAAGGAATTCGTAAGTCAAGACAAAAATGGGGAAGTGATTTGAATATTAAAATTGAAGAAACAAGTTGGTCAAGACTATGTCTTGACAGTATGACAAATACAACAAATGTCCGGTTAAGATTAGTGCAATATAATTTTTTACATCAATTATATATTACACCACAAAAAATAAATTAATTAAACCCAAATTTATCTGATCAATGTTTCCGATGTAATGAAGAAATTGGTACTTTTTACACTCTACTTGGTCTTGTTTTAAAATTCAACCTTTTTGGACAAATTTAAGAGTTTTATTGGAACAAATTATTGGAACACAACTTCCACATAATCCAACATTATTTTTACTAGGCGATATTGAAGGGATAAAACTAAAATCCAAACTGAATAAATATCAGAAAGAATTCATAAAAATTGCATTGGCTACTGCCAATGCAAAAAGGCTACTGCAGTTACTTGGAAATCGGATTCATACTTAAGTACAGATCGTTGGAAGAATGAAATTTTCAGCTGCATTCCACTTGAAAAAATTACTTATTAAAGAGATAAATATTACTTATTACTAATTAAAGAGATAAAAAATTACTTATTAAAGAGATAAATATGAAATATTTCTGAAAATTTGGCGCCCTTATTTACAAAAGATAGGATTAAATGTATAGGTGCTCCAAAGATAAAATTATTGGTTATTTGGGGAACGAAATAAATATATATACTAAAGCTATTACGAACTCTGTAGAGCATGTGGGGATCTTGCGATATCCAGGCATTCATTCTTTCTTTCTTTTTTCTTCTCTCTTTTTTTCTCTCTTTCTACAGGGATATGTTAGTGGGGAGGGGTTAAGGGGAGGGGGGAAGGGTTGATAATTTTTTTTTCCTTCTGTAACCATTTGAAAATTCAATTAAAAAAAATATATAAAAAAAACTCTGCAGATTTTTTTGACCCTGTGCATTCATCATCATTATAGCTTGTGTAACTCCCTGGGTCGCCTCAGGCTCACTCAGCTTGTTCTTGTCTAGGGGGAGCAGCCTTTGGCCCCGCCAAACTGGGTAATCAGCTGGTGTGGATGCTGTGTGATGTCCCCGCCTCGCCCAAAAACAGACAGTACACCATATGCGATTAAATGAGTACAATTTATAAAGGTTACTATAACTAAGTGATTAATAACGATACAGTATATATGAAGAGAAAATTAAAGAAAAGGCGCCAAACTTATCAAAGTCCAAACCACTTCATGCACAACCGTAGGAGCTCAATTACTGAAGTCTTCTGGCCACCATTCGATCCCCTCCGAACTCCTCGACTCGCAGCTCAGGACCCTCCGAACTCCTCGACTCTCCAAACAGCTCAGGACCCTCCGAGTGGTCAACCAAGCACATCTAGCTTCATCCCCCCCCCTCGGAGAATCGCCCGGCCTCGGACCCCCCTTTGGGGTCCGATCCTCGCCCAGCTTAGAGCATTGCGTCCTCTCTCTCGACCCCCTCGCTCCGATCTGCCCAAAAGCCCGTCAACAAAAGCTTACAGACTCAGAAGAAAGAACATTAATCCCCATTTGGTTTACAAAGGAATACCATTCTCGTTATCAGTAAATTAGCATTCCTGCTAGTTAACAAAAGGAAACCCTTTCCCAACAGTAACAAAGAAAAAAAAGAAACCCCCTTTACACTTGTCACACAGACAGCCATCCACTCTAGAGTTGTTTGGTTGATGCTGAGCAGGTCAGTGTCAGTTGAATCAGGTGAGAGTGGGCGGTTGCGCAGAACGTGTACAAAATTCTGCACCCTTTCGCCACACTTACAGGTTTTGCTGGTCTTTAAACCCCACTTAACCATATTGTCTCCTGTCCTACAATCTCCCGTTCTCGCTCTGTTGAAAGCGCACCACTTCCGTCTGTCAGGCAGTGCCCCGTCTGGCAACATTTCTGTGGGGTCTTGTACTGTATTGTTTGGTGGGGTTCTGGCTTCTGTTTGTTGCCAGAGGTCAATCCTGTATGTTTGGGGGGGATGTTCCGTGCGGTAGTTCCTCCACTGTAGCAAAGCATTTCCTTGATTTTAGGCAGTTGGAAACTGGCACATGATGATGTAGTGGGTGCCATGGATCTGAGCTCTGTTTACCTTTTTCAATTTTTGTTGTAGAGTGTCTTCGGATCTCTGGGGGAGCAGTGCCTGCAAGTCTGTAACTGATGTTAGTGGGTGTTGGGCGCAGTGTGCCGTGGTTATTCGGCAGTCTTCTATGTACATTCATACTAAGTGATGATGCAACTAGTCAGAATAATCTCCACAGTACATCTGTAGAAATTTGCTCAAGTCATTGGTGACATAACCAAATTTTCTCAAATCTAGAAATATGGTTCATAATATATACCATACTGTATTATGTTTACTTATTCCAAATTCTGACTTGATTTTTGACTTGTTCTAAACCACAAAGTAAAACCATAAAAGAGACAGAAAGGCTCGAAATTCTGTTTCCCACAAGGTAAAAGTTATAGTTCCCACTTAGTAAAAGTTAACATTGATCCCTTACATACCGAGACAAGAGAAGTTGTATTGGAGAGTACAGAAGTGGAAGAAAATTTAAACAAAGACTTTGTACCTGTATTCACAACAAATATCAAAAACCTCCTAAGAATAGTGGTGAAATATAGTGCTAGGCTTAATGAAAAGCTAAAATAAATTAGAATTGATGAAAAGAACTGGAGAAATGAATCTGAAAACCAGTATATTTTCAGAACCTGATATCCTGCATCCCAAGATTTTGAAAGCTGTGGCCACAATGATAATTGATCAATATGTTGTCACCTTCCAAAATTCCATAAATTCTAATATGGTTCCCAATGTTGAAATGTATTAGATGTAACTTAGCTGCTTAGGCAAGAAGGTAGAGAAAATGATGCAGTGGAGCAGCAGTTAGTGCAGCTGATGCACATCTCAAGTGACCCTGTTCAATCCATCTCGAGTACTGCCAATGTGGTGTCTCCCTATGACTAACAAGAATGCAGAGACTGCCAGAAAAGAGTCAATAAGCCAAATGGTCTCCTTCTATGTTGTAAGCAAGTATAAAAATACTATAATATGAGAAAACTACAAGCCAGTTAGCCTGAATCGAGAGTAGGGAAGAATGATAGAATTGATTATTAAGGAAATGTTAACAGGACAAGATAGGATTGGTCAAAGTGAACATGGATTTATGAAATGTAAATCATGTATGACATATCTATTAGCTTTTTTTAAGGTTGTAACCAGCAGAATAGATATCAGGAAACAAATGAATATGATGAACAAATAAATGAGGTAACAAGAAATTATTAAACAATTCAGAGCACATAGAATTGGGGCTAATATTCTGATCATGAGCTGCAGATTGGTTAACAGATAGAAACCTGGGTAGAAATAAATAAAATTTTAGTTTGGGACTTTGTGGCAAGAACTCATGTTGGGATCTCAAATGCTTAGATGTATATCAATGATTTCTATGATTGAAGCAAATGTAATCTATTGATCCTCATGATACATAGCTACATAACAGTGTGAATTATGAGTACAATGCAGAGAAGATTCAAGGGGATATAAACAGCTTTAGAGAATGAGCAAGGATATAGCAGGAGGAATATGATGAGGAAATATTGTACGTGCATTCATTCACTTTGGTAGAAAAAAATTAAAACCAAAGTATTTTTGAAATAGTAAAAGTTCAATAAATTATTGGTGTTCAGAATTACCCAGATGTCATTATACACAAATGCAGGTACAATAAACAATTGGGAGAGCAAACTGGATTCTAATCCTTACTACAAGCAGATTTGAGTACATGGGTGCAGTCTTAGTAACCCCATCTTTTGTCCAGCTCTGGTCTCTTGACCCCAAGAAGAAAATACATGAAAGAATATAGGTTCCTCAGATTGATTCCTGGGGGCAGCGCAGTTTTCCTATGAGAGATTAAATAGATTGTACTCTTATATTAGTGAGGTTCTCTCACTGAAATGACAAGGCCTAACAGGGTAGGTACAAAGATGATGTTTCACCTGGCTGGGGTATCTAGAATTAGGGGTTGCAGTCTCAAAATAAGGGATCAGCATTCAAACCTAAGATAAATAACTTCTTCATTTAGAGGAGAGTGAACCTTTGGAATTCTCTACACAAACTATCTGCAACTTGGCCATGCAATGCAGGAGATACAAGATGAAGCCCAGTGGTGACCCATTTATTCCTACTGTTTCCATTACTAACTGGTTTACTGCTTCAATGCACTTCTTATATTCAAGCCCAGAATAGATATTTGTGCTACAGGGAAATCTAGTGTTATGGGATAGGGCAAGGAAGTTGAGCTGAGGCCAACAATCATATCAGCCTAGGTCTTAGTGAAGAGCATGCTTGAGGCATCATAAAGTCCTTTCCTATTTTTACTTCTTGTTCTTTAACTCTTAGATTCTTACTGAGGATAGTTTATTGAGCTCCCTGGCAGCAAATGTTCAGCCATTCTTCCTTCTTAGATAGGCAAAATGATTCTTTCCATGTCAAAGCTTGCAATTTAGTCATTTAGCAAAGTGTTTCTACAAAAATGTTGATGCACAGTAACTCTTGATACAACTGCAGGTTGTTCAATCAGACCAGATTTAAATTGTTCTGAATTATGAATATAATGTGAAAAGTTCAATACATTTCACTATGTTCCTGTTCTAATATAGTTCTCCCTACAACTAATGGAATGCATAGATTACTGGAAAGAATAAATGAGCCAAATGGTCTATTTCTATATTCTAAGAAAATATGAAGAGGCATGAGAAAACTACAAGCCTGATAGCAGGAGCAGGAAAAATTAGAAAATCTATGTAATGCCCTGGTTCATATTTTTACTGTTATGCTGTATGTATTTCACTTGGCAGTTCTGTAAGAGCAGTCTGTTCTGTTTTCAGCTTGTTTGGGTTATTGTTGAAGATAAGAGAGCAGGAGAAATGAGTGGCATCCAATTAGGATGGTCGAATTTAGGGGATGTTTCTCTAGTAAGGGACATTAAGGTTGGGCTTGGGGCTTTTGTTTGAGAGAAGATGAAGAGAGAAGACGCCGGGGAGAACCGGTCGTAGTATACTACCTGACAGAAGATCTGTTTGTTTGAAATGGATTGCAAGCACCATTTGGAAGGTGGTGTGTGCTTTCACATTGACTGAGGACCCAGTGCATAAGTGACAGAGAAGTTCGAGATGAGCTCCAACTTGTGCACATTTGACTATTTGATTAGAATGGGCCCTTTTCTTTTTGTTTTTGTTTATCTTTAAGATTCATAAATATAATTTCTTTAATCATATGCAGTGTGCTGTCTGTTATTTCGTGACACTGAGTTGTAACAGGGTAGCAAATGACACAGCGTCCACACAAACCGGGTTTGGGGTGGGATGAGCCGTCTCAATCTCACGAGTTCGGCAGGACTTGAGAGTGTCTTCTCTAGACTTACACAGCCAAGGAAAACAGGGTGTTTCATCTATTACTAAGGAAATGGCAATAGGTCACTTAAAAATAGATTATCGAAACTGTGTCTTTCTTATCAGCAACATTTTACATATGTTATTTTTAATGGAACCCAGAAAAAAATATAACTTGCAATCCAAGATATAAATTACATTCTTGAGAACAGCACATCTTTCATTAACTCCGAAATATTTTAAAAACTTACAACTCTAAAACTTAACAAACTAAATGCACCATTTTCCTGTCTTTTTGATATTCACCTCATTTATGATATATTTATAAGTCTGACCTCTTTCAGATTCCCAAATGTCACCTGATGACCAGATCAATTAATTCTTCATGCATCACAGAAAAAATTGTAGAGACTTCCTGTACTTCCACACATAAAACACAAGAAAACTCTATAAAGAACTGTTATAGTGTAATAAATTTAATGCTGGTTAACTTCAAAAGATGTTTGATTCCATTTTTTTCCCTATTGGAGATAACTGAATTTCAAGATGTTTGTGTTTATCACAGTGTAACTATGTTTACTACAACAAACATTTATTATCTGTCTTTAACTTAAGTGAGTGCAATTATCACAGCATGCTATTTTGCACAAAGAATCTGTTTATCAATGCAAGTGTGAAATAGTTACAGTCGCAATGCATACAGTATGTTCATTACAATATGAATGTATCTGTGTGTCCATTGTCATCATTCTCTCTGTGTTTACAGCAAAAAACAGAGACAGTATCATTGTGTATTAGGGTTTGATACAATATATTCTATCAATGATGGAATAATGGGGATAATGGAAGTAACCAGAAACTACTCCCATTTAACTTTAAAGAAGATATTGGAAGTTGAAGGAAAAGCTTTAAGAACTCCAAATACAAACAAGATGCTTAATTCATTCAGCTGGTGTCACTACCTCATCTCCACTTTCAATGTATCCCATGATTTTCTTAGTGTCCAAAAATCCATCTATGATCCATTTATCAATGTACACATTCACCTTCATCTTTTCCTAACGTATAAAGTTCAAAATAATTGAAGGTTCTGAGTAAAGAAATGCTTCTTCATCTCAGTCCTCAGTTAATGATGTCTTATAAGACCATAAGATATAGGAGCAGAAGTAGGCCATTCAGCCATTGAATCCCAAGACTGTAGCCACTACTTCTAGATCTTCCAGCCTATGGGAACAGCTTTCCATTGTCGACCTATACAAAGACTCTTAAAGTATTATGTGTATTTAAACACCAATGAATATAGAGGCAACCTTGCTCAATCTAAGCATTGAAGGTAACAACAGAGACATTGGAAAGACATTACAAAAAATATAATAGATATCCCACCTAACTGCATCAACAAGAAGAGACATAGGCTGCTTTTAACAAGGATCACCTGGAACATAGACGTTTTCCCAACAAGATGAAACATGAACTCACTGCAATAATGCAAGCCATCTAAAAGCTAAAAATATGAACATGTCCTTGATACTACTAATGCACTACAGTATTAGCTCTGTTGACAATGTAGAATTTCAACATTTCTCAAGTGAGAATATTTCAAAAGCTATGGATATTTTGGCTCTTTTTCATGAAATTACGTACTAAATCGGGAGCAATGGAAGCAATCACCAACTACTCTCAATTCCTCTAATATAGATACCTGTAAATCTAAGCTGAAATGGGTCATATGACCAGTTAAACTTGCACAGTGCTTCTATAAGCTTATTATTCAATTTGCAGTAATTGTACAGAATACAATTTAAATACCTTTAGCACACACAGGAAATATCTCACAATGATATGATGGAAAACATTTTGAGCAGATTTCCTGAAAAAACAAGGCTCAGTAGTGAACAAATTCTACCACTGCCTACATCCACATTACTGCAATAAACTGAGCAAATTTTATGCACTTCTTCCAATTTGCAGAAGGTCTTCAGAGTGTTATTGCATACACTGGTTACCAATTTTGCTGAACTATCAATCACTCATCTCATGGGAGTACAATTCTCTGCAAAATTCCAAAGCTTATAAAATGTAATCATATTTTAAATACTAAAAATGAGATCATCTCAACAATTTCTTAAATGTTGAAAAAAATGTTGATTTGGCAATATTAGCAGATCAAAGAGCAGTCTACGAAAACTTCAGAACACATAAGAACATAAGAAGCAAGAGCAGGAGTAGATCATCTGGCCCATCAAGTCTGCTCCACCATTCAATAAGCTCATAGCTGATTTGACCATAAATTCAAATCTTATGCCTTTAGTTCTAGTCTCATCTACCAGTGGAAACAACTTTCCAGCCTCTATCTTACTTATTGCTTACATAATTTTATATGTTTCTATAAGATCCCCCTCTCATTCTTCTGATTTCCAGCAAGCATAGTCCCAGGCAATTTAATCTCTCAACATAGATTAACCCACTCATCTTTGGAATCAACCTGGTGAACCTCCTCAGTACTACATCAAAAGCCAGCATATCTTTCCTCAAGTTGGGAGACCAAAACTGCACATAGTACTCCTATACTGTTGCAGTATAACTTTCCTGTTCTTAACTTCAATCCCTCTAACAATGAATGGCAACATTCCATTTGCCTTCTTGATAACTTTTTCCAGCTTCAACCCAACCTTTGGCAATTCATGCACCAGCACTGGCAAGTCTCTCTGCACAACAGCATACTGCAATCTTTCACCTTTTAAATAATAATCTGATCTTCTATTTTTCCTTCTAAAGTGGATGACCAATGTTATACTTCATCTGCTAGACCCTTGCCCACTCATTTAAGCTATCTAAAGTTTAGTGCAAGACCATAAAATGGTGTGGTATAAAGTAATATGAGATTACAAATACATGAAGCATAAAGAATTAGAATGCACATAGGGCATATTTTCAGAAATAGGCAAGAATATCGTCTCATATGGATTCCTGCAATTCTCTACCCAAAGTGCAGTGAAAATAGAGTCATTTAACATATTCAAGGCAGAAAATAACAGACATTTAAATTACAAGTTATCAAGCACAATGGGGAGAGAATCACAAGGTAATGTTTATGATCTGACAATAATCTTATAGAATGGCAGAGCAGCCTCGAGGGGCCGAGTGGCTTCATTTAAGGGCTCCTGATATATTTGTTTTTATGTACAACCCATTCATAGAAGCAATACAAGTGTGCAGACCATTAACATTGCACAGTGTAATGAAATGACTGTAGATTATTCAGCTTCCCTGCTGTATAAAACACAATTATGCATGTATTCCCTTTACAATATAAAAAGATAGCAAGTATAATGTACAGAACAGAGATTTTTATGTTAGTTCATTGGATGGAAACATTTATTATCCGTCCAGCATGTACATCCCTCCCTATATGCCCTTGAGCAGTCTTCTTCAATTGTCACAATCTACGACAGCTTTTTTTGAAGCATATTGCTGAGAGCAACCACATTGCAGCAGCTTATTGTCATGTCGACCAGATGAGGTAAGAATGGAAGATTTCTTTCCTTAAACGATATTATTAGAAGAAATGAGTTTTGAAAACTATCTGGCAATTTTATGGACAGTAATTTTATGGACCAGTAATAATTGTTTATCATTAAATTCCCCCAGATACATCAGTGAAAATTCAACTCATTTCCTTATACCTCAGCCTTCAATAAACTAACCATTTATTTTACTATATCCCAATAGTACAAATTACACTGGACAACAAAGATTTTGCTTCCTGCATATTTTTAGGTAATTCTTATCGATTTGGGCTGCTGATCATGAAAATCACAATGAAATTTCCCTATCACACACCATTTTTTAAATTGCCTATCATTGTTGTTTCAATTCATAATTCGAGTCAATTAAAATGTTGCTCACAGAGGAGGTGACAAGTTTTCTGTCTTGTCTGGGTATAGTTAGGCAGGGTGGATGCTGCATGGCAGGACAGATTTTAGAAAGGCTGCTACTAGGAATGCAGCTCAGATACACCAAGTACAGTACCATTGTTTCATTTACGAATGGGACGGACATGCTGAAGGATCTCATTACATATAAAACTGCGGCTTATGAAAAATATTGTGAAAGCAATAAACAAGGAAGGTGATGGATTTCAAAATTTGACACAGACATTTCCCAGAAATCAAACAGGACATCAATGACAGGCAATTCGAAGAACTTCTAGTGGGACTGGAAAAAAGTTGCATGGAAAGCATTCAAAGATGTTGTTGAAAATTTTCTTGGCAACTACCATGAAGTGCAACATGTCACTAAAGATTCATTTCCTGCATTCCCTTTTAGACTTCTTCCCTGCAAATCTTGGTGCTGTCAATGTCGAGCATAGTGAAAGTTTTCACCAGGGCTTTGCAGTCATGGAGAAATGGAATCAGGGCAATTGGAATCCATCAATGTTGACTGATTATTATTGAACATTTAAGTGAGAAGCCTCAGAGACAGAGTACAAATGAAAATCATCAACAGAAGATTTTTAGCTTAGTTGGACTATTGCAAAGTATCAGCACTGTTATGCAATTAAAGGCATTATATTCAATAAAAGTTAATTTTTTGTTTCTACAAACTCCTACGTGATACAAGTAGTTTGAAATTATATCTGTGTTCAGCTTCAAGCAGTCTATCATAAACAAAGAAAAATTCTGAGGAAGCAACACTTCTGAAAAAAATTTATGATCTAGTGTCACTAATTGCACCCGATATACAGATTAAAATGCAGCTCCAAATGCCAGAATTAATATGCTTTAGAAATGATAAAGAGGGATGTAAAAGAGGTGGGTAGTTGCACTACTGATTGGTGGAATGGCACAGTGGTACTTAGAGAGGACAGACTGGAAGACTCAACCACTGAAGCAATGTGGGTAGAGCTCAGGAATAACAAAGATACAAACACTATGATGGAGTTATATTATAGGCCTCCTACTAGCCAGAGAGATAGAGGAACAGATACATAACAGGTTATGGAAGGATGAGAAAATAACAGAAAATAACAAAATAACAGTGGGTGACTTTAGCTTCCCCAGTATTAACTGGGACTCTTTGTGCCATAGTCAGAATGGAATTTGTTAGATGCATTCAGGAGATTTTCTTGACAGAGTATCCAAATATCCAACCAGGGAAAGGGGCCATACTGGGACTTGTA
Source organism: Hypanus sabinus (assembly GCF_030144855.1). NCBI lineage: Eukaryota > Metazoa > Chordata > Chondrichthyes > Myliobatiformes > Dasyatidae > Hypanus > Hypanus sabinus. Next base: position 55,630,961 of record NC_082738.1, read on the forward strand.
TTGAGAGAAATGAGCTTGGCCAGGTAATTGCTTTTTCAGTGGGACAGCTTTTTGGGACCAGTAATCATAACTCAAAGTTTTCAGATAGTTATGGAGAAGCCGTACCAAACTGTGAAAGAATAATTACAACAATATTATGCAGGAGATGAAGTGAGTAGATAAAGAACAGTTGTTACTGGGAAAGTTCAGATCTGGTATGTGGGACCAATTCAAAGGTAAGCTGGTCAGAATTCAGGACCAATACGTTCCATTGAAGCTTTGAACACTACTTCACTTTTTTTTAATATGTAGTATTTGTTTTTTGCACATTTTTAAAAATCTATTCAATACACGTAATTGATTTACTTGTTTATTTATTATTACATTTTATTTTAGTTATTATTATTTTTTCTCTGCTAGATTATGTATTGCATTGAACTGCTGCTGCTAAGTTAACAAATTTCACGTCATATGCCAGTGATAATAAACCTGATTCTAATTCTGATTCTATAGAAAAGACAAGATATGTTTCAGAACCCTTGGATGAAGAGAAATGTTGCAAATGTAGTTAGAACCAGAGCACATTACAGCACAGAAACAGGCCTTTTGGCCCTTCTTGGCTGTGCCGAACCATTTTTCTGCCTAGTCCCACTGACGTGCACCTGGACCATATCATATCCCTCCATACACCTCTCATCCACGTGCCTTCCAAGTTTTTCTTAAATGTCAAAAGTGAACCCATGTTTACCACTTCATTTGGCAGCTCATTCCATACTCCCACCACTCTCTGCGTGAAGAAGCCCCCCCAATATTCCCTTTAAACTTTTCCCTTTTCACCCTGAACCCATGTCCTCTGTTTTTTTTTCTCCCCTAGCCTCAGTGGAAAAAGCCTGCTTGCATTCACTCTATCTGTACCCATCATAATTTTATATACCTCTATCAAGTCTCCCCTCATTCTTCTACGCTCCAGGGAATAAAGTCCTAACCTATTCAACCTTTCTCTGTAACTCAGTTTCTCAAGTCCCGGCAACATCCTTGTAAACCTTCTCTGCACTCTTTCAACCTTATTAATAACCTTCCTGTAATTCAGTGACCAAAACTGCACACAATACTCCAAATTCGGCCTCACCAATGTCTTATACAACCTCACCATTACATTCCAACTCTTATACTCAATACTTTGATTTATAAAGGCCAATGTACCAAAAGCTCTCCTTACGACCCTATCTCCCTGTGATGCCACTTTTAGGGAATTTTGTATCTGTATTCCTAGATCCCTCTGTTCTACTGCACTCCTCAGTGCCCTACCATTTACCTTGTATGTTCTACCTTGGTTTGTCCTTCCAACGTGCAATACCTCACACTTGTCTATATTAAACTTCATCTGCCATTTTTCAGCCCATTTTTCCAGCTGGTCCAGATCCCTCTGCAAGCTTTGAAAACCTTCCTCACTGTCCACTACACCTCCAATCTTTGTATCATCAGAAAATTTGCTGATCCAATTTACCACATTATCATCCAGATCATTGATATAGATGACAAATAACAATGGACCCAGCACTAATCCCTGTGGCACACCACTAGTCACAGGAAAATAAAACGCATGTATGGTTTAAAAAGCTGAAATTGGACAATGCCTGTGGATATAAAGGAAACAGGAGAAAACTCAAACAGGGAGTCAGGAGGGCCATGAATTACAGAGATACAGAGACTTAAATAGAGAGAAAGGGAGTGGAAGAGGGAGAGGGAGAGGGAGAGAGAGAGGGAGAGGGAGAGAGAGAGGGGAGGGAGAGAGAGGGGGGAGGGAGAGAGAGGGGGGAGGGAGAGAGAGGGGGGAGGGAGAGAGGGGGGAGGGAGAGAGGGGGAGAGAGAGAGAGAGAGAGAGAGAGAGAGAGAGAGAGAGAGATGAATAGACTGCAGAGAGGATAGGACCACTCAAAGACAAAAGGACAAAAGAGGGATTATATGCCTGGAGCATGAGTGATTGAGCAAGGTACTAACCAAGTGCTTCACAACCAAGTTTTCAGCAAGGAGAAGGATATGATAATTTGCAAGATCAGAAAGGGGTATGCTGATATTCTAGGGCAAGTTGATATCAAGAAGGAGGAGGTATTGTGACTCTTGAAGAACATTCGGTTGACTGTTGAATATATGGACTTCAGGAAAGCTTTTGACAATGACTCTTATAGCAGGCTGATGCAAAAGGTTAAGGCATATGGGATCCATGGAAACTTGATGGACTGGATTCAAACTTGGTTTGTCCCAAGGAGACAGGGGATAGTGGTGAACGGTGTTATTCTGACTGGAGTTCTGTGACTAGTGGTGTTCTGCAAGGATCAGTGCTGGGAAGTCTTGTTTGCAAAACAGTATATATAAATGATACAGATGAAAATGTAGGTATGTTGATTAGTAGAGTAGTGAATAATGAGAAAGGTTGTCAAAGGATTCTACAGAGCTAAGGGACAACCTGACAGAAGCATATAATATTATGAGAGGCATAGATAGGGTAGACAAGCAGAGTCTTTTTCCCAAGGTGGAAATGTCAAATATGAGAAATAATAGCTTTAACATGAGAAGGGTAACTTCAAAGAAAATTTACAAGGCCAGTTATTTTTACACGCAGCGAGAGATAGGGAGATGGTGAAAGAAGATACGATAGCAATGTTTCAGAGGTTTTTAGACAGGCAATGGACATGCAGAATTTGAGGCACATAGACCACGTGCTGGCAGATGGAATTCATATAAATTGGCATCATGGTTGGAATAGAAATCATGGGTTAAATCGCCTATCCCTGTGCTGCATTGTTCTATGTTCCAGTCAATATAGAACTAATGTTAAATTAATGTTTCATTTATCATGCCATAACATTTTATAGAAAGTTCTGCAGAGTCATTTGTGATTTTACTTCTGGGATCTCCATTCATAAGATGTGTTCATATATGGTAGTAACATTTAATGATGTGCATTTCATGTTTGGTCATCATTCCAGGAAATTTAGTAATGCATGCATTACCCATCGATGGCACAGGGTGTTCGTACAAAAGCAGCCTTCACAACAAACGTGAAGCTTGCTATGACAGTATTTAAAAAGTATCTGGCCGAAAATCTAGAGCTGGAAGCTGGCTGTAGGTAAATACATTTTAAGTTAAAAACTTAAAGATTGTACCAGATATCTTTGTATCACATCAATCATACCACTGCTCAATTACAAACAGATGCAAATGCCTCTGTAAGGATCAAACTGTGATCTCTATCACAAACTAAGAAACCCAGTCAGCTCCAGTTCCTGACTAACATCTCTATTACACCTTGGTCTCACTGGAAATAAAATTGCAGCAGCTGGTCCTTGCTAAAAGTATGCGTAGGGCCACTGTGCATTACACATTTCATGCTCTGAAGCATTTCTAATCCATTCTGGTGTAACATTAAGGGATATTGGCTTTCAAATATATATTGATCATAAACCTGCCATCGTGCATATAAATATTGATAAATCTTGCATTATATTTGCCCTTTGCTGTTAATGAACCTTCTCACACTTACAGTGTTATTTCAAAATAATTCAGATGTACAGTAGTTACATGTTTTTACTCAATCTAGCAAGGAGATTTAGTCACTATTTTTAAAATACATTTAAAACAGAAATACTGCCAAAAGAAATTCACATTTTATTCTTAGTGCTCAGAAACATAAATTCCTTGAAAATGAATGTTGCTGGTAAAGATGTTCAGCAGAGTGTGAACTGCAAAATTCATTCACTATGAGATCCAGACTGATTTATCTGATTTCTACACCAGTGTCAGAATCAAATAAATCAGTTTCAGGCTGCAGAAAATGAGGAGAATGCAAAAGTAGAAGTCTAGGTTAGAGTGATTGAGTGATTAAAGTTGAAGGATATGAAGAATTAGTAAGATGTAGTGGATCAAAAGGTATATGGGTTTGTCAAACAAGGTTCAGAAGCTATGTCAATGACCAGGATTTGGAAGGAGTAGTTTGTCAGCCAAGAATGAAAAGGGACAACTACTAGAGCCGGTGTTTGAAAAGCAGGTACCACGAAATGGAAATTGGTGTTTGTGGGGTCAGCAGCTGGGAGCAGAAAGGGAGGGGCAGTGGCCAGTTATCAAAGGTGGGGGTAAGACAACGATTAAGACAATAGGTAGGATCAGATGATAGTGGAGTGACAGACAGATTGGTGGGATTGATTAAAAGGGTAGCATTAAAAGGAGTAGGAAACTAATAGCCAGGCATCAGAAAGGGGTGGTTAGGGACCAAGAAAGCATGAGGAGGTTGGAGATCAGACATCAGTGATCAGAGGTTAACAGAGAAAGTCAGCCCCAGAGATTGGAAGTAGTCAAAGAAGTGGCAATAAGAGCTCATAGATGAGAAAGGATGGTCAGTGGCTGAAGATCAGAAGATTAGGTCAAGATGAGTATTAATTGGTGATGGTTATAAATTGGAAAGGGGTTGTCATTCTATGCCTGTGGTCTCCTTTGTTTTACTTTACCAGAGACACTCCCCCCACCTTTCACCTTCCCTGCAGCTGAATAAGCTTCTTTTGTCTCCTTTTCAGTTCTGATGAAGGGTCTCCAACCTGAGGCATTGACTGTGTTTCCGTCCCCACAGATGTGGCCTGACCTGTTGGGTGCTTCCGCCTTTCTCTATGATAAAAATGGTTTAACTTCAATCATCTGGCAAATCAAGCCATCGAGTCAAGCTGGCACAAATATCTTTGATAAGTAGAAGTATCTCTGAAACAAATGCTCCTATCCATGTAAAGACTCAATCCAACCAAGTAATACTTCATACATTTGATTACTAACTAACTGCATTTCAAGACCAAAATACTAAACACATTCATATGGAACAAGAATCATATGCCTAGAGATTAGCATTTCATGTTAACACCCATTCAGATTCCTTACAAAATTTTGCAAAATTTCCCATAAAATCATTTGAAAACAGCTTTAGGGTGATTTATAGTTTGTGCTACAATGACTCCTTTACAGTTTCCAATGAGACCATACTCAGCTGAATGAAACTTCTTTGCAGAATACTATTCTGAGAGAAATGTCCATCCATAAAGGCACATGGTATCCAAATAGCAACACACACTATGACCAGCATGGAGAAGATAAAGAGAAAAAGTTCCTAAATTCCATGAAGATATCTGGAAGTCCTCATTAGTGAGCTAAATGCCAGGTGAGTAGTCCCATGGGGTGAGGGGTAGTGACTATGAGACCTGTTATGACCTATATGAAGGGAGCTGGACAGGAAGTGGTGATACTTGTCTGGTATAACAAGATCCTCTGGTTGTAAGTATCTCCATTCAATCAACAATGCTGAATCAAATTCCACTTCCTTGCAAATAATATCAGAGTGAGCTGCAAACAACTGAAAATTGTTATAGCAGTAACTGGATCAATTACTTGTTCACTGACACTTTAGATTCAAGGTGATATGCAAAGCACATCATGAAAGATTAAGTGTCAGCTGGGCTCCCTCACCTGAATGTGTGAACTCAGTTGTTGGTAACCATTAGATAGTGCAAAGAGTCACATGAATTGTTTTGAGAACTGATATCCAACACTCCTTATGAGAGGTGTCCCACTATTAAGAAGTCTCTTATACCCCAGGGATAAAACCTACCTCTTCTGCTCAGTTGTGAGCAGGGACATCCACCAGTAAACTTTTTTTTCCTCTTGCTCTGTCTGAGGATCTCCCTGGTGCTTTTTTACCCAGCACTGATTGGTCTCTATTGGTGTTCATGTAGCACCCAACACATAATGATGGCCTCCTTACTTCTTAGCATATACTGCATGGAGCCCTCAAGCTAATACAAGTAATGGAATCTCATTTTTAGTAAACCAGTGACATGTTTTACAATGCTTTTGGGACTTGCACGACTCTCTCTACAGTGATGTTCAGCTGCTGTGGCAGGAGAACAATTTGGTGTGAGGAAGTAAGGAAGTAGAAAGCAGCTTGCATCCCTAGGATCCATCTCGAGGCAGTGCTGACCTCTGAAAATGTTTGACAGTACCATCTCCCTGAGGATGAAGGCATCACATGTGCTACTCACAGCAAGGCATTGTCCAGAGGAAAATCTGCTGATGATCCACAACCACCTGAACATGGGCAGTCTGTTTGGCTTAATTCATATTGTCTTTCAAATATTGGAATATTGTAATGGATTTCAAACATTCTCTGTAAACAATGTATAAAAGGCAAATTGTTTGAGCTACTTTAGATGGCTTGCTCAGAAACTCATCATCATAAACTATCTGCTATTTTTCCAACATGTTTAATTTGAACAGTTATTTATTTAGCATAAAACAAAGAAGTGATGCTGAGAAATATAGCAAAAATATTAAGGAAAGGGACCAAAAGCTTGAACAGAACAGCAGATTTTAAGGACCATATAAAGGAAGTAAACTCAAGAGGTGAGGTCGTTAGTTGCAGATGAAGTGGTTGCCAATGGAGGAGTGATTATATTTACTCATGTACAGGAAGCATGAATCAGAAGAGCACTGCAATCTTAAAGGTTCAGTGTACTGGAGGAAATGTCAACAATTCTGCAGAGTTTAGGGTTCACAGTTCACATACCCAGCATGCAGCAGGTAAATAGGATTGAGTCAGGACCTTGGTATCATCAAAAAGGTATCATCCAGGACCTTGGTAACATCAGCCAAAAAGCAGCATTGCTTTAGAATATGGTAAGACATTTAAGTATAAATGAATCATTGTCTCTACCTCAAGTATTTATCTGAGATTGAAAGGCAGAAATCAACTTAAAGCAGCAAAATTTCCATTTAATAATTTTTGACTGACTTATGTAGTCACATAGCAGACTATACCAAGTTGAGAACAATCGTGAAAATTAGAGCAATTTTGCACATGTTTCTCAATACCTTAACGCATGGAAGGAAATTCTCTTTTTTTGACAGATTTTTGTTCTTCTTACTACTTTTTTCCAGTGTCAGCCTAATCCCATTCCCATTCTGCACTACTGATATCAAAAGTAATGCAGCACACAAACTTGACCTGCAGTGAGATTTTCAACTTCAGAGCCATTCCAGGTGACTGATGATGATCGCTGTCACTGAGACGGTGTATAAGAAGGGTCAGTGTTGCCTCTACTTCCTGAGGAGACTGAGATCCTTTGGGGTATGTAGACCTCTCCTTCACATGTTCCCCAGTCTGTTGTCACTGGTGGAATCTTCTATGAGGTCATGTACTGGGGCAATGGCATCAACATAGGTGATTCCAACAGGCTCAATAAAGTGATTACAGACAGAAAGACATACTTTATTACTCCCAAGGGATATTGGGTTTCATTACAGCCGCACCAACCAAGAATAGTGTAGAAATATAGCAATATAAAACCATAAATAATTAAATAATAATAAGTTAATCATGCCAAGTGGAAATAAGTCCAGGACCAGCCTATTGGCTCAGGGTGTCTGACACTCTGAGGGAGGAGTTGTAAAGTTTGATGGCCACGGGCAGGAATGACTTCCTATGACACTCAGTGTTACATCTCGGTGGAATGAGTCTCTGGCTGAATGTACTCCTGTGCCTAACCAGTACATTATGGAGTGGATGGGAGTCATTGTCCAAGATAGCATGCAACTTGGACAGCATCCTCTTTTCAGACACCACCGTCAGAGAGTCCAGTTCCACCCCATCAACATCACTGGGCTTACGAATGAGTTTGTTGATTCTGTTGGTGTCTGCTACCCTCAGCCTGCTGCCCCAGCACACAACAGCAAACATGATAGCACTGGCCACCACAGCCTCGTAGAACATCCTCAGCATTGTCCGGCAGATGTTAAAGGACCTCAGTCTCCTCAGGAAATAGAGACGGCTCTGACCCTTCTTGTAGACAGCCTGAGTGTTCTTTGACCAGTCCAGTTTGTTGTCAATTCCTATCCCCAGATATTTGTAATCCTCCATCATGTCCACACTGACCCCTTGGATGGAAACAGGGGTCACCAGTGCCTTAGCCCTCCTCAGGTCCACCACCAGCTCCTTAGTCTTTTTCACATTACGCTGCAGAAAGGCTGGGTCTGTTATAAGAGTCAAACTGGACAAACTGGAGGCTGTGGTAGAACAAAGGACTCTACGGAAAATCCTGTCAATTCTGGACAATGTTTCTCACCCTCTGCATGCTGCCTTGGCTGAACAGAGGAGCACTTTTAGTAATAGACTAAGACAACTGTGCTCTCCGAAGAGCGCTATGAGGTCATTCTTACCCTCGCCCTTAGGCTCTATAATGAGTCAACCTATAGCCGGGGAAGTGATGACCCCCTCCTACTAAACTGTTCGAGGTAACTTATTTTTTTTATTCTTTCTTACTTCTCTTCTAATATTTGTATATCTGTGCACTTGTAATGCTATTGTGACACTGTAATTTCCTTTGGAATCAATAAATTATCTGTCTATCTACCTTTCTATCTCTCTCACAGTTTGCTGCTCACTGTTATATTGAGGAGGTTATCAAATATTCAATCTCATGGAGAAAAGCCACCATCTGTATTGCCATCAGCTCACAGGAGCAGGCAGAATGGGCTTAGAAATTCTTGATTGGTCTGCTGACGGCAGTAACAACTTGCAGCACATCAACAGAGAATGCCACACTGAGACCAACAATGTAGGAAAGCCTGAGTCCTGGAGCTTTTCCATTGTTGTACAGCCATTCAGAGTTTGCACTAATGTCATCACTGAGACCTCTTTGGCAACTTGCTGTGAGGAGCATTTGGCCATAACCTGAAAGATGTCTGAGATGCCGTTGCACACAGAATATGTCTACTGTGAGGATATTTTGTCCAGGTCCCTCTGGTCCTCTGGGAGCACTCTTCCACTGCCCTGACAATCTAGCTGCAACCATTTATTCAGTGGCAACACCTTGTAGGAGCTGGAAGTGTGTCACTTGCTTTGTGAATATATTATCCCTCAAAGGTCAGACTTCAAAGTTTGCACTAGCTGAGATAACTACTGACAACAGTTGATAACTGGCAGCACATCAACAAAACAGCCACACTGAAACCGACAATGACAGTTTCAGCATGGGATCAAGTAGAAAACCTGAGTATGCTGTTCCGTGTTTCTCTCCTTTTTTTGACATCTTTCAGCATCAGCGATGCAATTTCTGGCCCACTGTTCTAAAAATTTATCAAATGTAAGATTCAGCCCAGTTTTTCTCAAGAACCCCACTATCATGGAAATTATTATCTACCCAAGTCAGTTCACTGCTGTACCATCAAGAACCAACAGCTATGGCTGTAGATGCTATAGTCCTGAAACCTTGTACTCTGAACTAGCTACCCTCCAGACAAGCTGTCTAGTGCACAATGGAATTGATGAATATCTCAAAATGTGATATTTTGTCCAAGTGCTTCTTACTTACAGAAATAGGTATAAATCTAGTATAGCCAATAAACATTGTATTAATCACCTCTAAATCATTATTAAAGAAATGGATAGAATCATCATGTAATAACAATAACCCTCTCTCCAGAAGTATAGACATACAACGCCTTTTCAGATTAAATTTTTTTTAAATGACACCAAGAAACAGTCCAGGCACACATTCCTCACATTGAATGGCATTTTTTCTACTTATCACAAAAAGTTCTATTTTATAGTCATCTATGGTATTTGGGCTTTGCTGGCATATGTTTATTGCCCATCCTTAACAATTCTCAGCAGGTGGTGGTTTGTGATCTTCGAGGACTACTGTGATTCTTCTAAAGTCTCACTTTTAATAACTCTCAAATCTGTGTGCAACACACACAAAATGCTGGAGAAAATCAACAAGTCATGCAGGGGAATAAACGGTCAATGTTTCAGGCCAAGACCTTTCATCAGGGCTGGAAAGGAAGGGGGCAGAAGCCATAAAAAGAAGGTGGTGGGAGGGGGAGGAGTACAAGCTGGCAGGTGATAGGTGAGACTAGGTGAGGGGAAGGTGGGTGGGCAGAAGGGAATTGAAGTAAGAATCTGGGAGGGGATAGGTGGAAGAGCTGAAGTACAGAAGAAGAAGGAATTTAATAGGAAAGGACAGTGGACCATGGAAGAAAGGTAAAAAGGAGGGGAACCATAAGGAGGTGATGGGCAGGTGGGGAGAAGAGAAGGGGTGAAAGGGCAACCAGAATGAAGAACAGAGGAAATCGATGTTTATGCAATCAGTTTGGAGGCTAACCAGACGGAATGTGAGGTGTTCCTCCACCACCCTGAGTTTGGCCTACACATGGCAGTAGAGGAGGCCATGGACAGACATGTCAGCACAGGAATGGGAAGTCAAATTTAAGTGGGTAGACACCGAGAGATCCTGCCATTTCTCTGTTTCCACCCCCACCCCCTACCCTTTTAGTTTTCCCTCATTCTGGTGGCCTTTCCACCTCTTCATTTCTCCTACCCCAGCCCCAATGACCTGTCTATCACCTGTCACCTACCAGCTTGTACTCCTTCCCCTCCCCCACCTTCTTATTCTGGCTATTGCCCCCTTCCTTTCCAGTCCTGATGAAGGGTCTTGCCCCAAAATATCATCTGTTTATTCCTGTCCATAGATGCTGCCTGACATTCAGAGTTCCTCCAGCAAATCTGAGTGTTACTCAAGACTTCCAGAATCACTTGTGTTAATATTCTCAAACTTTTGTGATATTATTTGCGATCACATAAGCCTCAGCTACCAACTCCAGTAGTAAAACAATGACATACCCATTCATTTATTTAACATTTTAACAGGTTTTTTATAACAAATAAAACATATATTAAACACTACTAAAGAAAAACCCAAAAGTAAACAAACAACTAACTTAACCAGAACTCAGCTGCGATACGGCAGCTTGAACAGTCCTTAAAGTGAGAAATGTGAACTCAGTTCTTTAAAATAGTATTGCAAAGAGTCCAAAATGATTAACAGTCAGTTAAAGGAGAGACTTTCCTTGAATTAAATCCTTTTTCATGACGTTACTGCTGATCCCAGCTAAAGTATGCTTTGCCGAGGGATTTACGATTGAAGTAAACTGCTCTCCCTAGTTGCCAGCGTAACTTCCAAAGAAAATTGCAAGCAATCTAAAGTAGAAAACCAAAGGTCATCTTTTACTGTAAGACCATAAGACCCAGGAGCACCACTAGACCATTTATCCCTCTCAAATCCATTCTCTTCCCTTCTCACCATAACTTTTGTTACCCTGACTAATCAAGTAACTACCAACCTCCCCTTTAAATATACTCAATGGCCTCCACAGCCATCTGTGGCAATGAATTCCACAGATTCACTATCCTCTAGCTAAAGAAATACCTCCTCATCCCTGTTCTAAATGGACATCCCTCTATTCCTACACTTCTGCAACATAGGAAATATCCTCTCTAGATCCACTCTGTCCAAGCCTTCAATGTTCAATAGGTTTCAATGATATCCTCCCTCATTTGTCTAAACTCCTATGAGTACAGGATTAAAGCCCTCAAACACTCCCCACATGTTAGCCCTTGCATTCCTGGAATCATTTGCATGAACCTCCTCTGGACCCTCTCCAATTCCAGCACATCTTTTCATAGATAAGTGGGCCAAAACTGCTCACAACACTCCAAGTGCAGTCTGGTCAATGCCTTCATGCCTCAGCATCAAATCCTTGCTCTTATATTCTATTCTTCTCAAAATAAATGCTAAAATTGAATTTGCCTTCCTTACCACTGACTCACCTTGGAGTTAACCTTTAGGGAATCTGACAAAAGTTCCATTGCACCTCTGATTAATTAAATGTTTTCCCTGTTTAGAAAGTAGTCTACATCTTTATTCCTTCTACCAAATTGCATGACCATACACTGCCACTTTATTCCATCTGCCACTTCTTTGCCCATTTTCCCAATCTGTCTAAGCCCTTCTGCAGACTCTGTGCTTCCTCAAAACTACCTTCCCCTCAACCTATCTTCGTATCATCAACAACCTAGCCACAAAGCCATCAATTCCATTATTCAAATTAGTGATATGTAACGTGAAAAGAAACGATCCCAACACCGACCCTTACATAACACCATCAGTAACAGGCAGCCAACCAGAAAAGGCCCCTTTATTCCCACTCTTTGCCTCATACCAGTCAGCCAATCTTCTATCCATGTTAGAATGTTTCCTGTAATACCATCAGCTCTTAATCTTATTTAGAAACCTCATGTGTGGCACTTTGTCAAAGGCCTTCTGAAAATCCAAGTAGACAACATCCACTAATTCTCTTTGTTTATCCAGCTTGTTATTGCCTCAGAGAATTCCAACAGATTTGTCAGGCAAGATGTCCCCTTAAGGAAGCCATGCTGACTTTGGCATATTTTATCATGTGTCTCCAAGTACCCTGAAATCTCATTCTTAATAATGGACTCCAACATCTTCCCACCAACTGTGTGTGGCATCCGTTAGTCTTGCGAGACCATGGATCTGCAGCTGGAAAGTCTTGGAGTGTCCTCTCCAGGGCGCAGGCCTGGGCAAGGTCATATGGAAGACCAGCTGTTGCCCATGCTGCAAGTCTCCCCTCACCACAACACCGATGTTGTCCAAGGGAAGGGCAAGGGCCGATACAGCTTGGCACCAGTGTCGTCGCAGGAGTTGCCAGTGAGAGGTTGAAGGCAACGTCAAACTGCCTTAGGGACTCCAGCTCCGGATTTGTCCTCAGGGTTTGCTCTCAAAGCCTTTCTCATGAGTGGGTATGGCCGCAAGGCAGCAGAGGTTTGAAATCAGAGTTTTCCCTCTCTTAGGCGGACTGCCTTCCGAGATCCATCTACCCGAAGCACTGGATTTAAGGTGCCAGGACTCGCCCTCGCCCCTTCTCCTGTCAGTAGGAACAGTTCCGCCGGGCTTAGAGGTTGAGCCACACAAGAAGGCCAGGAGTTGGACTTGGTTGTCAGAGGCTATTTGAGGCGCATGCCGTGAGGAGCACTTTTTGGTAATGGGAGCTTGTCAGCCTTGGAACCCAGCTACTAAAGTCAAACTAACTGGACTATAATTTCCTTTTTTTTTGCCTCTCCCTTCTTAAAGAGTGGAGTGGCATTTGTAATTTTTCAGTCCTCTGGAAACATGCCAGAATCAAGTGATTCTTGAAAGATCATTACTAATGCCTCCACAATCTCTTCAGCTACTTCTTTCAGATCCCTGATAGAGCCCCTTCCAATCAACTTTGTCCAGCTCGACTCTCATACCTTTACAATTCCCTTTTCTGTTCCCTGTAATACTGATTTATCTAACTTTTGTTTCTCCCTCTCAAACTGTAGGGTAAATTCTAACATTCTCTATGATTAGGGAGCTAAGGGGTCGTTTACTTAAGCTCCCTAATCAAATCTGGTTCACTACAAGCATGCAATCCAGAATTGCCTTTCCCCTGATCGGCTCAACCACAAGCTGCTCTAAAAAGCATCTTGTAGGCATTCTACAAATTTCTTCTCTTGGGATCCGCCACCAACCTGATTTTCCCAATCTACCCGAATATTGAAATCCCCCATGACTACTGTAACATTGCTCGTATTACAAGCCTTTTCTATCTACCATTGTAATTTATAGACAACATCCTGGCCATTATTCGGAGACCTCTATATAACTCCATCAGGGTCTTTTTTACCCTTGCAGTTTCTTAACTTTACACACAAGAATTCTACACCTTCTGATCCTATGTCACCTCTTTCTAAGGATTCAATTTCATTTTTTATCAACAGAGACACCCCACCCCCTCTGCCTACCTGCCTGTCCTTGGACATTAAGCGGGCAACTATGATCCTCTTTCAACCATAACATCATACCCGCCAATCTCGAATGGCACCTCAAGATAATCTATCTATCTTATCCAATATACTGCATGCACCCTTAGTTCCACATTTCACTTTTTTTGATTTTGTCCCTATGTTACACTTTAGCTCATCCCACTGACTGCAACATTGCCCTGTCATCTGCCTGTTCTTCCTCACAGTCTCAGTATTGACTTGTATACCAACTGCTCCATCCTCAACCCTATCATTCGGGTTCCAATTCCCCTGCCAAATTAACTTAAACCCTCCTGAACATCTCTAGCAAACCAGCCCACAAGCATATTTGTCCCCCTCAGGTTCAGGTGTAACCCAATTTTTTTGTACAGATTATACTGTACCGTATAGCCTACATTATAATAAGGGACTACTTTATTTTGTAGTAACACGTTGTTGCATGCACTATTAGCCTCATATTGATCTGTATGTGTGTGTCTACCAGTAAAGAACCATGAAACTTAGTTCCCATCTCCAGCATTGTTATTAATAATATAGTTGTGTAAACAGGCCGCATACACAACAAATTGGCGACAGGAATTATGAACCTAAATCTTATCGGAACACCATGTTTTAGTTGATAATGACACTCGGAGGAGAAGAGAGAGAAGGGAAATGAAAAGGAGTGGCAAACGCATCTAGACGCAGTGTGCTCGTTGCGCTAACAAAAATGACACGAGTCAAGTGAAACGTGCTATCAAGGAGCTAGCTAAGAAGAAAAACAATGAAAAACGGGGCTAAATTAACATAACAAAGATGGTAATGATTGGAACCATTACAACAATTTATAGTGGAATTGAAAACTGGATAACTTAAGCTACGTCCACACTACACTGGATAAATCCGTAACCGAAGCTTTTTCTCTTTGTTTTTACCCTCCGTCCACAATAAAATGGCGTTTTCGTCCCCTGAAACCGGAGCTTTTCAGAAACGCTTTCCAGGGTGGGTATTTTTGAAAACACTGCTCAGGCAGATCAGTGTGGACGGGGCAACCGGAGAAATCTGAAAACGCTGTCAGACGGCAGCGCGCCTTTTCATTGTTTTCTTGAACACAACCTGACAATTTCAGAACAGATGGCAACGAGACTGAAGCCAGAAGAGTTAGAAATATACTCACCAAATACTTTGACCCATAACTTATTGAATTAATAAGTATACTGTACTCACTTTGCCCTGTTTTCTGTCCTTGCTTGTATGAAGGTGGTTTACCTATTTATGCAAGCACTTCTCTGACAATAGATGTAACATTGTATGGAAATACAAGATAACACTGATGCAGACATGTTTTATACATTTAACAAGGTGCTTTATTAATGCAACAGAGTTAATCAGTTTTTCAATGTTCATTGTTAGCTGGGTCAATCTGTCCATGAACTCTCTGTTGGTTGCCTCTGTACGCTCCAGCATTTGTGTTTTTTTTTACTTTTAAGTTATTCTGCGCGAAAGCCAAGAGCTGTCCGTCGTTTTAAGTTTTTCTAGTCTGTAACTACATAAACACACACTTTTATGGTGAGATTCAACACCAAACATGTCGCTAGTTTTCGGTAGATGTGTCCTGCGCATGTGCAGAAGGAGGAGACTCGCCGAAATCTCTGTTTCAATGTGGACAGAGATATTTTCAAAAACGCATAGTGTGGACGCCTATCATTTTTACGCAAAACCGGCGTTTTCAAAATTATCCAGTCTAGTGTGGACATAGCTTAACATTGAAAGAGAGGAGTTATATTGTGATGCTAATGATGTTAATGATGAAAAGAAAGCCAGCCTCTTACTGTCTTAGTGTCATGGGAGCAAAAACATATGGGCTGCCATGGAACTTGATAACCCCCTGAAAAGCCAGCTGACAAAATGTTCAAGCAAATAGTAGACACTGAAATAGTGATCATTGCTGAAAGATTTAAATTTCACAAACAGAATCAGAGCAAAAATGAAAGCATTTCTGGATATTGCGCTGAATTGCACAAATTTTCAGAACATTGTCAATTTGGAGCAGGTCTATCAGACGCATTGAGGGCCAGTTTAGTGTGTGGCATGCACTGTGAAACCACACAGAAGAATCTCCTGTGTGAGAAAGACCTTACCTTAGAGAAGGCGCTGAACATTGCAATATCAATGGAAACAGCAGCACGGGGTGCTTTAGAGATACAACAAAAAATCTCTGGAATATGCTGCAAATAAAATGTCACTGAACAGAAATGAAGGAAAGAAATGTTATCATTGTGGGAACATGTCACATGACCCTGAGGACTGTTGGTTTAAAGGCAAAGAATGCAGAAACTGTGGAAAACAGGGCCACATTGGCAGAGTATGCAAAGCTGGTAAACAGCAGAAAAAGGACAAAATACAGAGAAACAAGAAACCCCAGAAAGGAAAACACAACAATGTACAGAAAATGAAAGAAAGCAGTTCTGATGAAAACAACTCAGACAAGTCTTGTCTGCAACTTCACAGTGTGAAAGAGACAGATGATCAAAGAGTAATATGGATCACTCCACAAGTGGCAGGAGTGAAACTGAAAATGGAATTGGACACAGGCTCAGCTTCAACAGTGATCTCTGTACACAACTACAAACAACTGTTTTATCACATACCTCTGAAACAAACTAAACTATTGCTAAAGACTTACACAGGACAGTGAGTGCATCCCAAAGGTAAAATTAAAGTGACAGTGACCCACGGAGAGAAAACGCAGCAACTGAACCTCTTTGTACTGAAAAATGGAGGACTACCATTGCTGGGACGTGAATGGCTCAGGAAAATTCAGTTGGATTGGCACATCATCAAGGCATGAGATGTGTCAGCAAAGGAGGGCAGCAGGGCTACATCTGAGAGACTGTCACAAATACTTGCTGACTCTGTTCATGAAAGGAATAGGAACACTTCAGGGCATGAAGGCAAAGACTGAGATTGAGGAAAATGCATGTCCAAAATTTCACAAAGCCAGACCAGTGCCATATGCAATCCGTCCTACAGTAGAGGCAGAGCTGAAAAATCTGGAGCAGACTGGGGTCCTGTCAAAGGTGGATTGGAGTGAATGGGCCACGTCCATTGTTCCAGTGATGAAGAAAACCTCCAGCACAAAACCAGGAAAACCAAGCAAGGTGTGCATATGTGGAGACTTTAAAGTGACTGTTAACCCAGTTCTCTGCACAGTACTGTATCCTCTACCCCATATTGAGGACATCTTTGCTTCCCTGTCAGGAGGGGAACATTTCACAAAAATCAATTTGGCCCAGGCTTATCCCCAAATGGAAATTGATGATGCAACCAAGAAATACCTGACAATAAATACACACAAAGGACTTTATCAGGTTGGCGTTTGGGATAGCATCAACACCTGCAGTCTGGCAAAGGGCAATGGACCAGGTCCTGCAGGGGATTCCAGGGACTCAGTGTTACCTGAATGACATCACTGTCACCAGCAAAGATGACGACAAACATCTTTCTGACCATGACAAGTGCTCATCTGGTTATGAGAAAGTGGGCTCAGAGCTAATCGACAGAAATGTTAATTTTTTGAAAAGGAAATCTCATACTGTGGGCATGTGATCAACAAGGATGGCTTACACGTGTCTCAAGACAAGATAGAAGCAGTGCTCAAGGCACCACCATCTGAAAATGTGTCTCAGCTGAGAGCATACCTTGGACTAGTGAACTATTACAAGTTCTTGCCTAACCTATCCACAGTCCTACACCCACTAAATGCACTATTACAGACAGGGACACAATAGAAGTGGACTGAGAGCTGTGAGAACGCGTTTCAGGAAACTAAAAGACTCATAACTTCAGAAGGGGTGCTCGCTCACTTCGACCCTTCCTTATCAATTCGACTGGCTTGTGATGTCTCAACCCATGGGATAAGAGCTGTGTTATTGCACAAGTTTCCAGATTGCTCAAGAGACCAAGAACGCTAACCTCAGCTGAATGCAACTATGCTCAGATCGACAGAGACCCCCTAAGCCTTGTGTGGGGAGTCAAGAAATTCAGTCACTACCTGTATGGTCAAAAGTTTACCCTGTTGACTGACCATCAGCCTCTCGTGTCAATCTTCAACCCAAGGAAAGCTGTTCCAGTGATGACAACACAAAGGCTGCAGTGATGGTCTCTTTTCTTAGGAGGTCACAGGTATGACATTGAACACAAGGGGACCAAGCAACATGGCAACGCAGATGATTTGTCACGTTTACCACTGCCCACTTCCGAGATAACTACACAAATGGACTCAGCAGAGGTCTTTCACACAACAGTAGTTGAACAATTACCAGTGACAAACAGCCTCATTGAAAGAGAAACACGCAATGAGCCTACATTGTCAAAGGTGTATGACATCATGGTAAAGGGATGGCCAACGCGTGGTAACACACTGTTTCCAGCCTCCTCAGCGAGGAAGGAGCAGTTGTCAGTGTATTGGGGAACACTATTGTGTGGCTCATGAGTTGTGATTCCTCCCAAGCTACGCACCAGAGTGCTGGAGGAACTGCACAAGGGGCACCTGGGTACCGTGAAGATGAAAGGTCTTGCCCGTGCCTATGTGTGATGGCCAGGAATCAATCATTCCTGGATTGAGGACTTGACCAAGAACTGCTGTGGATGTCAAATGATCCAGAACACACCACCACAAGCCCTTCTCTATCCATGGGAGTGGCCCTCATCACCATGACAATGAGTGCACATCGACTTTGCTAGACCATTCATGAACTCTATCTTTTTAATCGCCGTCGATGCACATTCCAAATGGCCAGAGGTCATCAAAATGAAGACAACCACATTGGAAAAGACCATTACAGTGCTGAGGACCATGTTCGCCAGGAATGGCATACCACAGCAAATCTGCACAGACAATGGATGACAATTTGTCTCTGGAGAATTCCAAAGTTTTGTGAAGAACAGTGGAATCAAGCACTTTACATCTGCCCCTTACCATCCATCCTCAAATGGCTTGGCAGAAAGATTTGCGCAGACATTCAAGAAAGCTTTCAAGGCAATGGACAGTGAAAATCGACCACTGCAACACAAGATAGACAACCTCCTCCTTGCCTATCATAATGCAGTACATGCAACCACTAACCAGACTCCAGAGATGATGTTTCTGAACAGGAACCTGAGGTCCCACATGGATCCTCTCAAACCAATTGTACGGTGTGATGTGGAGAACGGACAGTTCAAACACTTGAACGCTAAGTCAACACGAAGCTTCAGTGTGGGACAGTCAGTTCTTGCACCTGATTACCGGACTGAAAAGTGGCAGCCGGGTACAATTTCTGCCATAGACGGACCACTGATGTATACACTGGAGGTGGGAAAGAATGTATGGAGATATCATGTGGATCAAATCCTGGATGCTCAGGTGGAAAACACAACAACACCTCGCCTGGACTCCCCGGACATAGAAGCAGACACTCCTGATGTGACCACATCAGCCTCATCTACAGATAAGCCTGTCATCAGTGCTGAAGACCCGCTTGATGTACCCGTGGAGACTCATTCCCCAAAGCAAACGTTTCAGGTCAGACATTATCCGGAGAGGCAGAGAAGGGCTCTGAGACTTGAGCAC
Organism: Hypanus sabinus; assembly: GCF_030144855.1. Classification (NCBI taxonomy): domain Eukaryota; kingdom Metazoa; phylum Chordata; class Chondrichthyes; order Myliobatiformes; family Dasyatidae; genus Hypanus; species Hypanus sabinus. Next base: position 55,650,274 of record NC_082738.1, read on the forward strand.
TAAATGTGTCTCAGACCAAAAGTTTACAAAGTTAAAAAAAAGGCTTGTTATAATTTGATATTATTAAGTTACATTGTTATAATTTGTAAACAAATGGTAGGCATTTGTATGTTAAGGGTAACCATATTTGTTTAGCATAGTGCCCCAGTAAAAAAAACGGTTGATGCACTATAAAAGGGGAGGAGTGTACCGTATAGCCTATATTATAATAAGGGACTACTTTATGTTGTACTAACACGTCATTGCATGCACTATCAGGCTCGTATTGATCTGTATGTGTGTGTCAACGTTCGGACTCTACCAATAAAGAACCATGAAACTTAGTTCCCGTCTCCAGCATTGTTATTAATAATATAGTTGTGTAAACAGGCTACATACACAACAGAAGAGATCCCAATGATCCATAAATCTGAACCCCAGCCCCCTGCACCAGTTCCTCCGCCTGCATTTATTTGCCAAATCATCCTATACTTACACTCACTAGAGTGTGTCACAGGCAGCAATCTAGAGATTACTACCCTGGAGGTCAGACTTTTCAGCTTTATATCTAACTCATTATATTCTCTTCAGGACCTCCTCCCTTTTCTTTGGTACCAGTATGTACAAAGGCTTTTCACTGCTCACTCTCTCCCTTTAAAATGCTGTGGACCCAATCTGATTTATCTCTGACCCTGGTACCTGGGAGGCAACATACCTATTTAATCATGCTGGGAACATGCTCAAAAATAAGGTGCCATCCTGATGAAACTACATCACCGAATTACATGAATACTAATCTTTCAGATCCACAGAATACCCTATTACTACTTCACTCCTCTTCTCTCTCCTGCCCTTCCCTTCTAGGCCACAGAACCAAGCTCAGTGATAGAGACCAGGTCACTGTGGCTTGCCCTGGTAGGTTGATTCCCCCCCAACCCCACAGTATTATTGAGGGAAACACTATAGGGGTACTCTGCACTTGTTGCCTATTTTCTTTCCCTCTCCTGAGTCACAGTTTATTTACTTAAACAATTTCACCCATCATTTCAACTGACTCTTCTTCTGAAAACACTGAGTCAAAAGGACCAATGTTCAAGTCTGAAGGTTTGAACACAAATTTCTTGGTTTAAAAAAATGGCCCCACATTGGAGTCATTGAAGTGAGTCATTGTTTATCTCTCAGGGGATATGAAAGGTCCAATCATATCAATTCAAAAAGGAGCTATTCCTGATATCCAAGCCAACAGTTATCTCTTCTTCAACCTTACTGAAAATTTAATCATTATCTTATTGGTGGAAATTACTGTGGATATATCGCCACAGTAATATATATATATATATATAGAATAGTAATATATTATCTATTTATACATTACTACAATAATTGCTTTTCATTGGCACGTTATTGTCAATAACATGCTCAAGAACATCCTAAGCAGCTGAAGATGTTTGGGTCATGGTATCTACCTGAACAACCACAGTATTTATATCTCAGTCTGAACTAATTGAATCCAAAAATCAGAGCTGCCTTGCACTGTGAAAAACATAATTAAAACTATCCTTGCATTTCCCTCTTTGTGTCCATTTACCAATTTTACCAGGGCTTCTTTACGCCACACCACATCAAATGCTCCCTTGATATAAGGACAATCACCCTAACCTCACCTTTGCAATTCAGCTCTTCAATCTTTAGTTTAAGTCTTTAATGAGGCCTGGAACCATAAAATCCTTACAAAACTCATACTGAGCAATGATGAGCTGCACAGCTTTCATCAAATAACTGATAATTAAGAGTGGATCAACTGAGCACTAATTAGCCAGATTTCATTTGTACTATTTCTTGTGATTAAGGCACACCTGAGCAATTATTGCATGACTGGATAGAATGCTATGTTGTAATGAACTTGAACAACTTGGCTTGAGATGTGGTTAGTTCAGGATCACAAGTTTTCATCACTAAGGATAGAATGGAGTCCAATTCCAATATTTTTTTCCAATAATTAATTCCAATTCCAATAATTTTTACTCTAATCAAATAATTTTTATTGTTCATTTATATTATATAAAGTGAATCAAATTGGCTGAAGACTGGCTTTTGTAATGGGGTAGACTTTGGTTGAAAAGCAAATGGATAATCTGTAGGGCTCTTCTGATTTAGGGGGATGGACATGCTTCTGCTTTGCCTGTGGCACTCATATGCCAGGCTCTAGTCACTGAGGATGGTGATGTTCTTAGAACCCTCTCCTCCAAATAGCTGTCTAGTTATCCACCACCATTCAGACCTAAATGAGGCAAGGCAGTAGAGCTTTGATCCATTCATTGTATGTGGATTTGTTTAACATTGTCTTTTGTGTGTTAATTTTCATGATCAGTATTCATGTAATTCAGTGATGCAGTTTCATCAGGATGGCACCTTATTTTTGAGCATGTTCCCAGCATGATTAAAAAAGGGTAGTCCATTGGCATGGTAATAATGGTAGAGTTAAGATTAAACCAGGCAATGAAGTCACAGATTATGATGACATTCGAACTTAATGTTTACCGATGTTTGGACTGATCCTATCCTTGCCCAGCATTGACACGTGAAATTGAAGCAAAGGTTATTAGTTACCTCTCAGAAGTAGGATCCTATCTTGTTTTCCCCTTCCTAATCATTTAGCCATTAGGTAAACAAGGGGGAGAAAGACTAATGAGAACAGGGAAAAATGTGGGGTTGGGGTTGCAATCTTATCAAAAGTAGAAACAGCCATGAGTAACTGAGTGGTCTACTGCTATTCCTAACTGATAAATTTACAGTATAGCATTTACAGGAAACTGTCAATTTTATTAAAATCACTGCATACAGGTTTTAATTATCATAGATCCATCCTAAACTACTGCCAGCACATCTCCTGAAGCACCAATGGGTCCAACACCTATTACTACACTACCATCAAGAATGCCTACTATTTCACCTCTCAACTGCATTTCAGGAAATTTGACCATCTGGCTGTTGTCTCCCTACATGCATATAGGCAGGGATTAAAGAGCAAGGCACCAAAGGGAAGGAAAACCAAAAGGTGATCACAGGAGGCTATGGGATTGCTTCAATTTGGTGGGCTGGGCTATGTTCAAGGACTCATCAGGAGACCTGAATAAACATGTCACATTTGTTACAGAGTTTATAAAGACACTCATGGGTAGGATGAGTGAGGGGGTCCTGCGTAGGGAGTTCAGGGAGTTAGGTGCGAAGCTGAAGAGCAGGACCTCCAGGGTAACAATCTCAGGATTGCTACCTGTGCCACGTGCGAGTGAGGCAAGGAACAGAAGGATTATACTGATTAATACGTGGCTGAGAGGATGGTGCAGGAGGAAGGGCTTCAGGTTTTTAGATAATTGGGCTTCGTTCCTGGGAAGGTGGGATCTGTTCCGAAGGGACAGTTTACACTTGAATTGGAGCGGTACTAACATTCTTGCAGGAAAGTTTGCTAGTGCTGTTCGGGGGGGGGGGGGGGGGTTAAACTAAATTTGCAGGGGGCAGGGATCCAGAATGTGAGAAAGGATAGCGAGATGAAGAATAAAGGACAGGTGGGGACTACACGGTTCCGGAATATTAAGTGTGTATTAGAGAAAGGTGAGGCAGAACAAGTGATAAGATGTACAGAGGGATGGTCTGACGGAACATGGAGTTAAATGTGTTGAAAGAATAAGTAAATTGAGAAAGGACAACAAAATTCAAGGGGCATATAGCCCAATGGGAGTTCGGGAAGCTGGGTTAAGCACAATAGGCAGCGACTTAAACAGAGAGAGGAGAAATGGGCTAAAAATTCTATATCTGAATGCACAAAGTGTCAGAAATAAGGCGGATGAGCTTGAAGCCCAGGTGCGAATGGGTAACTATGATGTTGTTGGGATAACGGAGACATGGCTGCAGGGAGATCAGACCTGGGAAATGAATGTACAAGGGTATACGTGCTATCGTAGGGACAGAAATGTGGGCAGAGGGGGTGGGGTGGCCCTGTTGGTGAGGAATGAGATTCAGTCCTTTGCAAGGGGGGGACATAGGGTCAGGAGAAGTAGAGTCTGTGTGGAGAGAACTGAGGAACAGTAAGGGCAAAAAGACCCTAATGGGTGTTGTCTACAGGCCCCCAAACAGTATCATGGATATTGGGTGCAAGTTGAATAGGGAGTTAACATTGGCAGGTGGCAAAGGTAATGTCGCAGTAGTTATGGGGGATTTCAACATGCAGGTGAACTGGGAGAATCAGGTTGGTGCTGGACCACAGGATAGGGAGTTTGTAGAGTGCCTACGGGATGCATTCTTGGAACAGCTTGTACGAGAGCCGACCAGGGACAAGGCTACTCTGGATTTAGTGTTGTATAATGAACAGGATTTAATAAGCAATCTTGAAGTAAAGGAGCCATTATGAGGTAGTGACCATAATATGATAAGTTTTTATATGCATTTTGAGAAGGATAAGGGCAGATCGGAGGTGTCAGTGTTGCAGTTGAACAAAGGAGACTATGGAGTCATGAGGGAGGAGCTGGCCAAAGTTGACTGGACGGATAGCCTAGCAGAAAAGACAGTGGAACAGCAATGGCAGGTATTCTTGGGAATAATGCACAAGGTGAAAAATCAGTTCATCCCCCAGAGAAGGAAGGATTCAAAGGGGGGGAAAGGGGCCACAGTGGTTGACAAAGGAAGTCAGAGATTGCATAGCATTAAAAAAAGGAAGTATGACAGAGCTAAGGTGAGTGAAAGGACAGGTGATTGGGAAATTTTTAAGGAACAACAGAACTTAACCAAAAAGGCAATACGGGGAGAAAAAATGAGGTATGAACGCAAGCTAGCCAGGAATATAAAGGAGGATAGCAAAAGCTTTTTTAGGTATGTGAAGAGAAAGAAGATAGTTAAGAACAATGTTGGGCCCTTGAAGAATAAATTGGGTGAAATTATTATGGGAAACAGAGAAATGGCAGAAGAATTTAATAAGTACTTTAGATCTGTCTTCACTAGGGAAGACACACGCAATCTCCCAGATGTATGGATGGGCCAAGGACATAGGGTAACAGATAAAATGAAACAGATTGACATTAGGAAGGAAACGTGATGGGACTGAAGGCTGACAAATCCCCAGGTCCAGATGGTCTGCATCCTAGGGTACTAAAGGAGGTGGCTCTGGAAATTGTGGATGCATTTGTAATCATTTTCCAATGTTCCTTAGGTTTAGGATCGGTTCCTGAGGATTGGAGAATGGCTAATGTTATCCCACTTTTTAATAGACAATAGGTGCAGAAGTAGACCATTTGGCCCTTTGGGCCTGCACCGTCATTCTGAGATCATGGCTGATCATCTACTATCAATTTAAAGAGCATACACAAGGAAATCTGCAGATGCTGGAAATTCAAACAACAACACACACAAAATGCTGGTAGAACACAGCAGGCCAGGCAGCATCGATAGGGAGAAGCGCTGTTGACGTTTCGGGCTGAGACCAATGCTGCCTGGCCTGCTGTGTTCTACCAGCATTTTGTGTGTGTTGTTATCTACTATCAATACCCGGTTCCTGCCTTGTCCCCATATCCCTTGATTCCCCTATCCATAAGATACCTATCCAGCTCCTTCTTGAAAGCATCCAGAGAATTGGCCTTCACTGCCTTCCGAGGCAGTGCATTCCAGATCCCCACAACTCTCTGGGAGAAGAAGTTTTTCCTTAACTCTGTCCTAAATGACCTACCCCTTATTCTCAAACCATGCCCTCTGGTACTGGATTCTCCCAGCATCTGGAACATATTTCCTGCCTCTATCTTGTCCAATCCCTTAATAACCTTATATGTTGCAATCAGATCCCCTCTCAATCTCCTTAATTCCAGCGTGTACAAGCCCAGTTTCTCTAACCTCTCTGCATAAGACAGTCCAGACATCCCAGGAATTAACCTTGTGAACCTACGCTGCACCTTCTCTACAGCCAGGATGTCCTTCCTTAACCCTGGAGACCAAAACTGTACACAATACTCCAGGTGTGGTCTCACCAGGGCTCTGTACAAATGCACGAGGATTTCCTTGCTCTTGTACTCAATTCCCTTTGTAATAAAGGCCATTAGCCTTCTTCACTGCCTGCTGCACTTGCTCATTCACCTTCAGTGACTGATGAACAAGGACTCCTAGATCTCTTTGTATTTCTCCCTTACCTAAATCTACACCATTCAGATAATAATCTGCCTTCCTGTTCTTACTCCCAAAGTGGATAACCTCACACTTATTCACATTAAACGTCATCTGCCAAGTATCTGCCCACTCAACCAGCCTATCCAAGTCACCCAGAATTCTCCTAACATCCTCATCACATGTCACACTGCCACCCAGCTTAGTATCATCAGCAAACTTGCTGATGTTATTCTCAATGCCTTCATCTAAATCATTGATGTAAATCATAAACAGCTGTGGTCCCAAAACCGAGCCCTGTGGCACCCCACTAGTCACCACCTGCCATTCCGAGAAACACCCATTCACTGCTACCCTTTGCTTTCTATCTGCCAACCAGTTTTCTATCCATGTCAATATCTTCACCCCAATGCCATGAGCTTTGATCTTACCCACCAATCTCCTATGTGGGACTTTATCAAATACCTTCTGAAAATCAAGGTACACTACATCCACTGGATCTCCCCCATCTAACTTTCTGGTTACGTCCTTGAAAAACTCCAATAGATTAGTCAAGCATCATCTGTCCTCCTACTCACCTTAGCTCTGTCATACTTCCTTTTTTAATGCTATGCTATCTCTGACTTCTTTTGTCAGAGAGGAGGGAGGGAGAAAACAGAGAACTATCGTCCTGTCAGACTAACATCAGTAGTGGGGAAGATGCTAGAGTCCATTATTAAAGATGAAATAGTGGCATATCTAGATAGCAGTGATAGGATTGGGCCGAGCCAGCATTTACCAAGGGAAATCATGCATTTGATAAGGTCCCACATACGAGATTGGTGGGTAAAATCAGAGCTCATGGCATTGGGGGGAAGATATTGACATGGATAGAAAACTAGTTGGCAGATAGAAAGCAAAGGGTAGCAGTGAATGGGTGTTTCTTGGAATGGCAGGTGGTGACTAGTGGGGTGCCACAGGGCTCAGTATTAGGACCACAGCTGTTTATGATTTACATCAACGATTTAGATGAAGGCATTGAGAATAACAGCAAGTTTGCTGATGATACTAAGCTGGGTGGCAGTGTGACATGTGATGAGGATGTTAGGAGAATTCTGGGTGACTTGGATAGGCTGGTTGAGTGGGCAGATACTTGGCAGATGATGTTTAATGTGAATAAGTGTGAGGTTATCCACTTTGGGAGTAAGAACAGGAAGGCAGATTATTATCTGAATGGTGTAGAGTTAGGTAAGGGAGAAATACAAAGAGATCTAGGAGTCCTTGTTCATCAGTCACTGAAGGTGAATGAGCAAGTGCAGCAGGCAGTGAAGAAGGCTAATGGAATGCTGGCCTTTATTACAAAGGGAATTGAGTACAAGAGCAAGGAAATCCTCTTGCATTTGTACAGGGCCCTGGTGAGATCACACCTGGAGTATTGTGTACAGTTTTGGTCTCCAGGGTTAAGGAAGGACATCCTGGCTGTAGAGGAAGTGCAGCGTAGATTCACAAGGTTAATTCCTGGGATGTCTGGACTGTCTTATGCAGAGAGGTTAGAGAGACTGGGCTTGTACACGCTGGAATTAAGGAGATTGAGAGGGGATCTGATTGCAACATATAAGATTATTAAGGGATTGGACAAGATAGAGGCAGGAAATATGTTCCAGATGCTGGGAGAGTCCAGTACCAGGGGGCATGGTTTAAGAATAAGGGGTAGGTCATTTAGGAGGGAGTTAAGGAAAAACTTCTTCTCCCAGAGAGTTGTGGGGGTGTGGAATGCACTGCCTCAGAAGGCAGTGGAGGCCAACTCTCCGGATGCTTTCAAGAAGGAGCTGGATAGGTATCTTATGGATAGGGGAATCAAGGGATATGGGGACTAGGCAGGAACTGGGTATTGATAGTAGATGATCAGCCATGATCTCAGAATGGCAGTGCAGGCCTGAAGGCCGAATGGTCTACTTCTGCACCTATTGTCTATTGTCTATTGTCATGGATGAATGAATCTCCAGAAAATCATTCAGAGTCTTCCCTGAGCAGAAGTCCTAGATGAACCAAGAGATTCACAATCTGGTTAGATCAGTTCTGTTTGGGATTGCCAGTCCAGGAAAGTACAAGAGGTTCAGGTATGACCTCCAAAAGTCCATTTAATGTGAAAAATGGCAATTCCAGATTAAACTTGAATCAGAGGGATGCCGGACAACTGTGGCAGAGTTTGAATTACATCACCTCCTACAACATGAAACCAAGCAACATAAATGGCAATGAAGTTTCACTCCCAGATACGCCCAATTCCTTATATGCTTATTTTGATTGACAGAACATGGAGGCGCCTTCATGAACCCCCACAGTCCCTGATGACCCTGCGATCTCAGTCTCCGAGGCTCACATGAAAGCATCCACAGGAGGATGAAAATACTGAATGAAACTGGTCCAGATTTCATACCTGGCTCAGTATTAAAGACCTGCACTAATCATCTGGCTGGAGTGTTTATGAACATCCTCAACATCTCATTTCAGCAGACTGAAATACCCATGTGCTTCCAGCAAGTATCTATCATACCAGTGCCAAAGAAGAACATGGCACAGGATGAGGCTTTCCTTTCTAGAACATTAGAGATGTTCAAAGAATAGAATTTCCCTTCCTTCACCATCGATTTTGTCTTCACCGCATCTCCTCCATTTCCCAAACATCCACACTTACCACTTCTTCCTGCCTCCTTAACAGTGATAGAGTTCCTCGTCCTGAGCTAGCACCCCATGAGCATCCGCATCCAACACATCATTCTCCACAACTTCTGTCATCTTCCAAACACATCCTACTACCAAACACATCTTTACTTTCTCCCTCTCCCCACTCTCCACTTTCCTCAGGGATAATTTTCTCTGTGAATCCCTTGTTATTCACCCCTCCCAACTAATTTCCCTCCTAGCACATATCCCTGAAAGTGATTCATTCACCTTCTCCCTTATCCCCATTCAGGACCCCAAACAATGCTTCCAGCCGAGGCAACACTTCACCTGTGAATCTGTTGGAGTTGTCTATTGTATCTGGTACTCCCAATGTGGCCTCCTCCACATTGGTGAGACATGATGTAAACTGGGGAACTGCTTTGTCAAGCACCTCCATTCCATCCACAAAAAGCGGAATTTCCTGGTGATCAACCATTTTAATTCCTATCCCCATTCCCATTCCAATAAGTCAGTCCATGGCCCCCCTCTTTTGCCATGAAGAAGCCACTCTCAGAGTGGAGGACCTAAACCACATTTTCTGTCTAGGTAGCCTCCAACCTGATGGCATGAACATAGATTATTCCTTCCAGTATTTATTTGTTTTTCTATTTTATTCTTATTCTTCTCCCCCTTCCCTCTTCTTTATTTCCCCACTCTGACCTCTTACCTTTTCTCCTCACCTCCTCCTGGTGCCCCACTTGCTTTCCTTTCTCCCATGATCCACTCTCCTCCCCTGTCAGATTCCTTCTTCATAAACACAAGAGATTCTGCAGATGCTGGAAATCCAGAGTAACACACACAAAATGCTGGAGGAGCTCAGCAGGTCAGGCAGCATATATGGAAATGAATAAACAGTCAATAATTTGTACTGAGACTCTTCTTCAGGACTGGAAAGGAAGGGGGAAGATGCCAGAATGAAAAGATGGAAGAATGGGAAGGAGAACTATCTGGAAGCCTCCTGGGTGGGAAAGGTAAAGGTCTGGAGAAAAAGGAATCTGATAGGAGAGGAGTGTGGACCATGGAAGAAGGAGGGGCCTGACCTGCATCATTTTGTATGTTGACCTGCCTCAGTGGCTATCCTCCAGTAACACATCTGCTGTGATGAAGAGCTTTGAGAGGTTGATCATGAAGCATATCAACTCCTGCTTGAGGAGCAACTTGGAACCACTCCAATTTGCCCACCATCACAACAGGTCAACATTTGATGCTATTTCATTGGATTTTCACCCAGCTCTGGAACACCTGGACAATGGAGATGCATATGTCAGGATGGTCTTCATTGACAACAGCTTAGCATTCAATGCTATCATCCCCTCAAACCCCATCATATTGCTCCAAGACCTGGGCCTTGGTACCAATGTTCCCTGTAAGGTTTGAATGTGCATTTTTGCTATGAGCACACAAAGGAATTTAAACTGTGCACTAAAGGTTGTCACCCTCTACCTCGTTGGCATGTTAAGTATATTTCACAATCGTACATGATCACATTTCCTTTTTCACTTTCTGATGTTGACAACGTGGAGTTTGTGATGACTTGTCTCCACACCCAACATCAAAACAGGTGCACCACAGGTTTGTGTGCTTAGTCCCCTGCTCTACTCACTTTATACCGATGACTGTGTGCTCCAATACAGCTCCAATGCTGTATTTAAGTTTTCTGACGACACCACTGTTCTTGGCCAAATCAAATGCAGTGATGAGTTGACATATAACAGGGAGACTGAAAATCTGGTTGAGTAATGTCACAACAACAATCTCTCACTCAACATCACCAAAACTAAAGTGCTGATTATTGACTACATAAGGAAGAAGCCAGAGGTCCATGAGCCAGTCCTCATTAGGGAATCAGAGGTGGAGAGGGTCAGTGGCTTTAAATTCCTTAGCACCAACATATCCTGGAGCCAGCACATCGGAAAGAAGGCATGAGAATGCCTCGACTTTCTTAGAAGTTTGTTTAGTTACGGTTATGTCACCAAAACCTTTCACAAACTTCTGTAGGTTCATAGAGGAGAGTATCCTAACTGGTTACATCATTGCCTGGTATGGAAACACAAATGCCCAAGAGCTGGACTGGACAAATACTGGACAGAAATGTTATATTTAAATGCACGCTGCATAAGAAATCAAATGGATGATCTTGAAATTCCGCCTCAGATTGGCAAGTATGTCATTGTGGCTATCTCTGAAACTTGGCTAAGGGATGGTTGCCATTGGGAGCTGAACATCTAAGGATATATGGTGTATCAGAAAGATAGGTTAGTAGGCAGAGGGGGTGTTATGGCTGTGTGTATAAGAAGCAATATTAATTCATTAGAAAGGAATGACATAGGATCGGAAGATATAGAATCTCTATGGGTTGAGTTAAGAAATAGCAAGAGTAAAAGGACCCTAATGATAGTTGTATACAGGCCTCCAAACATCAGCCGGGATGTGGATTACGAATTACAGCAGGAGATAGAAAAGGCGTGTCAGAAGGGCAATTTCTTGGTGATCATTGAGGATTTTAACATGAAAGTGGATTGGGAAAACTAGGCCAGTACTGGACCTCAAGAGGGAGAATTTGTAGAATGTCTAAGGGATGGCTTTTTAGAACTGCTTGTTGTTGAGCCCACTAGGGGATCAACTGTGCTGGATTGGGTGTTGTGGAATGATCCAGAGGTGATAAGAGAGATTCAGATTAAGGAACCCTTAGGGAATAGTGATCACAATATCATCGAGTTCACTTTGAAATTTGAGAAGGAGAAACTAAATTCCAATGTGGCGGTATTTCAGTGGAATAAAGGAAATTACAAAGGCATGGGGGGGGGGGGTGAGGGAACTGGCCAAAGTTGACTGGAAAGGGATTCTAGCAGGAAGGACAGCAGAGCAGCAATGGCTGGAGTTTCTGCGAAAAATGAGGGAAGTGCAAGACAGATATATTCCAAATAAGAAGAAATTTTCAACACAAAGTACACTGCAGATGCTGTGGTCAAATCAACATGTACAAACAAGCTGGATGAACTCAGCAGGTCGGGCAGCATCCGTTGAAGGAAGCAGTCAATGTTTCGGGTCGAGACCCTTTGTCAGGTCCTGATGACGGAGCAAAAGGAAGCCAAATTTAGTGGGAAGACAGAGGATTGGGAAGCTTTTAAAAACTTGAAGAAGGAAACTAAGAAGGTCATTAGGAAGGAAAAGATGAATTATGAAAGGAAGCTGGAGACGAATATCAAAGAAGACACTAAAAGCTTTTTTAAGTATATAAAGGGTAAAAGAGAGTTGAGAGTAGATATAGGACCAATAGAAAATGACACTGGAGATATTGTAATGAGGGTTGCAGAGATGGCAGAGGAACTGAATATGTATTTTGCATCAGTCTTCACAGTGGAAGACATCTGCAGTATACCAGACATTCAAGAGTGTCAGGGAAGTGAAGTATGTGCAGTGAAAATTATGACTGAGAAGGTGTTCAGGAAGCTTGATGGTCTGAGGGTGGATAAATCTCCTGGACATGATGGATGGAATGCACCCTTGGGTTCTTAAGGAAGTAGCTGGAGAGATTGCAGAGGCATTAACAATGATCTTTCAAGAATCGATAGATTTTGGTATTGTACCGGATGACTGGAAAATTGCAAATGTTACTCGATTTAAGAAGGGTGGGAGGCAGCAGAAAGGAAACTATAGACCTGTTAGCCTGACATCAGTGGTTGGGAAGTTGTTGGAATTGATTGTTAGGGATGAGATTACAGAGTATCTGGAGGCACATGACAAGATAGGCCAAAACCAGCACCAGCATGGTTTCCTAAAAGGAAAATACTGCTTGACAAACCTACTGCAATTTTTTGCAGAAATTACAAGCAGGGTAGGCAAAGGAGATATGGTAGATGTGGTGTACTTGGACTTTCAGAAGGCCTTTGACAAGGTGCCGCACATGAGCTGCTAGCAAGATAAGAGCCCATGGAATTACAGGTAAGTTTCTAACATGGGTGGATCATTGGCTGATCAGCAGAAAATGCAGAGTGGGAATAAAGGGATCCTATTCTGGTGGAGAAATTACTTTAGTCAGAGGGTAGTAGATCTGTGGACTTTGTTGCCAAAACTGGCCATGGAGGCAAAGTCATTGGATGTATTTAGGGCAGAGATAGGTAAGTTCTTGATTAGAAGTGGATCAAAGGGTATGGGGAGAAGGCAGAGTAGTGGGGATAACTGGAAGAATTGGATCAGTCCATGATTGAATGATGGAGCAGACTCGATGGGCCAAATGGCCTACTTCTGATCCTATATCTTACGGTCTTATAGAACAGAAGAGGCTACAGAAAATGATAGATACAGTCCATTTATCCCTATTCTACTGAAATATCGAAATAAAGTTTCTGAGTTGTTAAAAAGGTTCAATATCAAAGTGAGTAGAAGTTTTCAAACTTCTGTGTTAAAGAGTTTTGTAAGATAGTGGCAAGAAATACATCAATGTAGACTTAATAAAGATTTGTGTTGCAAAAATAATCATCTGAAGAGGTAAATCACTCATGAAACACTGAAAGGCTCTTATAACAAATTATCATTGAAATTCCCCTGCAGCCCTTTAGTAGCCAATATAATCCTTAATAATATATAATTCTATGAAGAAAATTATCACGTTAATCTTGCTTAGAGCTGCTATAGCACTGTGATAAACAATGACAAATGGTTATTTTCTTTCAACAAATTAGGATTACTTCACATTTGGATATTTACATTTAAGATGATAGTGAAGGAATGAAGAAAGTCAGGACTAAATTGAGATATTAGCTGACTGTTTGCCCAGAGGTGGGTAGGGTACTGAGCAGGGCTAGTTTGATATGAGTAATCCAAGCAAATTGGTTTCCCTTGCACAGTACAGAAACTAGCTGACTGGAGGTTGCAAGGCCTTTGATATCAGCCAGGGTGCAGGAGCAAAGGAGAGATCTGAGGACTTTGGGGAGAAAGGAAGAGTAAACTTGAGGAGATCTGTAATTATATTAGAGCAGAGATAACCTTACAAATTCACTACGTATTATCTGTAGAGCACCAATTATCACTGATACAATATCCTTCCTCCATGTCCTCCTTAAACTCATCAGAAGCTGAAACCCTCATCAGACATTTTACTAAAGCAAATTTTGGATATTCCTGTGTGCCCCTAGTTGTCTTACAATTTTCCATCTGACAAAACTTCCAGGTTATTCAAAATCTCATGTCTTTGTACAATGAAGTCCTAATTACCTTGCTGATAGATTACATACCTTACTCATTGATCTAGTCCCACTCAGTTAAGAATCAATTGATCTTATAGAACATAGAAAACCTACAGCACAATACAGGCCCTTTGGCCCACAAAGCTGTGCCGAACATATCCTTACCCTAGAACTACCTAGGCTTACCCATAGCCCTCTATTTTTCTAAACTCTATGTACCTATCCAGGAGTCTCTTAAAAGTGTTACATAACCCGTGGGTATCTTGTGACTGTCTTATGGCCATGATGTAATTGAGTATCTGGTGAGCATGATGTAATGGTCTTGTGATGGTAGGTGATGTAATTTCCCGCCAGTGTGAGGTCACATGATGTAATTTTCCCACCAGTGAGAGGTCAGGTGAGAGGCCTGTTTCAACAAGTATAAAATGGGAAAGACTTGCTGTGATGCAGGTCAGTTCATTGTTTAATTCATCAGTGACTCCATTATGCTGTGCATTCATCTCATGGTGCAGTTTTGTTTTAAAGTGGAGTTTTATTTTCTGTCTTAAGTCTCAAAGGTTATTGCTGGCAGTCTCGCCAAACACTGCCAGTTTTGGTTTCTACTTTTGCAATTCAGTCAGAGAGTGAAGAATTTACCGAAGTACGGAAAACCCGAAGAATCGAGTAAAGTTGGTGTCGTCGGAGGTAATACAGGATCGACCTTATTTAATCTTCGTTCAAAGAATATTTCAGCTAGGATCAGCAGTAACGTCACATCGTTGAGGAATTTGTTACTTCAGGAAAGTCTCTCCTAATTGACTGTGTCATTCATTTGGACTTTTGCATTCACCACTTTTAAGAACTGTGTTCGCATTTACCACTTTAAGAACTGTTTGAGTTGTTAACTTTCAGTTAAGTTAGTCGTTTGTTTACTTTTCATTTGTTGTTGAGCTGAGTTTAAATAAACGTTTCTTTTGTTTATAAAAAACAAGTCTAAATTCTATATTCATTGTTGCCGTATCATAACAATTGGGGGCTCGTTTGGGATTTGTTGTGATTTTGAGCTTAAATGCTTGTTTAATTATCAGACTGTTTTGGAAAAGGGGAATACCTGATTCTTTTGTTTGATTGGTTTGTGGATGGTATTCGGCAACAATGAATATTGACAAATTTCTGGCATCGCCATACCTGGAGTTATTAGCGAAGGCGAAAAAAGTGATGTATCTGAGATTGCTAGCAGGTTGGAACTTAAAGGTATTTCGAAGACTACAACAATGCCTGTAATTCAGAGGAAAATCGCTGAACACCATATAGATTTGGGTGTTTTTGATGAAACAGTGTTAGATACTTTCCCTGTGAGTAAAGCAGCAATTCAGTTACACCTGGAACAGGTAGCATTAGAAAAGCTTAGACTAGAAGCTGAGGTAAAAAAGAAACAATTGGAAGCTAATTTAGAATAAAGTCGGTTAGAAACTGAAAATAAAAAGAAGTAATTGGAAGCTAACTTGGAACTACGTCGGTTAGAAGCTGAAAATAAAGTGGGAATTTGAACTTGCGATGGTGGAATTAAGGTCCAGTGATCAGTCCTCCGGTTCTAGAAAAACATTTGTTGTTAGTCAGGACATTAAATTGGTTCCTCCATTTAGTAAAACAGAAGGAGAGAAATATTTTCAGCATTTTGAAACTGTTGCTCTGATTTGAGAGTTGCTGAAAGAGAAATGGCCAGTGATGTTACAGAGTGTAATTAAAGGCAAAGCACAACAAGCTTTAACTGCTGAGCAAGCACTTGATTATGACATTGTGAAGCAGCATATATTAAAGGTATACGAACTGGTTCCAGAAGCATATAGAGAAAGATTCAGAAATTTGAAGAAATCCATGGGGATAAAACTTATGTGGAATTTGTCTATGATAAAGCTATGTGTTTTGAGAGCTTTCCTCTAAAAATGTAAATGGGGACTATAATTGATTTTAATGCGGGAATTTAAAAAGGAGCATCCCTGTTGAAGGAAATACTTAATGAGAGGGACACTGCTACATTGCAGGAGTCTGCTGAATTAGCTGATGAATATGCTTTAATCCATAAGAATAAATTTCCTCAGGGCAGAACTTTTAAAAGGAAAAATAGCACAGAGAGTCAAGATAAACCAGAAATTAAATCAGAAGTTTGTGAGAAAGGTAAGGAGGAAAGAAAACCTGTGAAGGAAAGACGGTTTGGTTCCATTTGGAATTATTGCAAGAAACCTGGTTACATAATAGCTAACTGTTTCTGATTGAAGAAGAAGGAGAAGAAAGCAGTCCCAGATGCTTGTGTGCAACATACTGAAACACCTGTAAATCCACAGGGTTCGATGAATACAAATGAAGCTTTGTTAGAGTCTGACCAAGTTAAGAGGAGATATGATCATTTTATAACTGAAGGATTTGTATCCTTGAAAGAGGGATCCACACTAAATCCTTAAAGATACTGGAACTTCTCAATCACTGATGCTAGACAGTGTGTTAAAGTTTAATGATGAGTCTGACACTGGTGAAGTAAACGATATACGAGGTGTTGGGAGTGCCCTTATGCCTGTACATTTGCATAGGATAAATTTAAGGTCAGGGTTAGTTACAGGACCTGTTAAAGTAGGACTACAACCCAGCTTACCCGTAAATGATGTTTCTCTATTGTTAGGCAATGACTTGGCAGATGGACAAGTTTTTCCTGAAGTGCATTTGACAATAAAGCCAAAGGAACCACGGATGGATTCTAACACAAATTCTTCCTGTGTTGTAACTAGAGCTATGGCTAAAAAGCTTGATGTGCAGAATGTGGTTGTTACTCATGACTGTTCAACTCAGGATCTGAATTTTGAGGATGTGTCAGAAACTTTCTTACCTTCATTGTTTGAACAAGATTCTTGGAGTAAGTCTGACCATGAAGATTTGACTCTGTTTCGGAAGGAGATTATAGCAGAGCAGAATAGAAGTCCTGAGATTATCGAATTAAAAGAACCTCTTCCGGATAGTGAAATTGATCAGGTGCCATTAGGATATTATTTTGAGAAAGGAGTATTGATGAGGAAGTGGAGATCATCTACAATTCCTGCAAGTGAGAAATGGAAGGTTATTCACCAGGTAGTTGTTCCTAAAGTTTATCGAAATAAGATTTTAACTTTAGCCCATAGTGTGCCCTTGGGTGGACATCAAGGGGGTGAGGAAAACTTTCGACAAGGTTTTTAAACATTTTTACTGGCCTGCTTTGAGAAAAGATGTGGCGACATTTTGTATAATGTGTAATACTTGCCAAATTGTGGGTAAACCTAATCAAGTTACTCCAGTGGTCCCACTGCAACCTATTCCCACATGTGGTGAACTATCTTTCCAAAATTATTATAGATTGTGCAGGCCCATTACCAAAAACCAAAACTGGCCATTAATACTTGCTGACCATCATGTGCATTGCATCTAGGTTTCCAGAGGCAGTACCACTTAGGAATATAATGACTCAAACTGTAACTGTCACAATGTGGGGGGGGGGGGAGGCAATGGTGCTCGAGGAGGACCCAAAAGCAGGACACAAACCCGTTTTTGTAAGGTTAACTAAAGTAGAGTTTATTACACTTTACAAGGAGAACCGTGACACAGGGATAGAACAGGGAAATCAAGGAGAACAAAGAGGAAACAGGAATAGGCGTAATGGATGAGGGATCAGGTCCGGGAATAGGCAGGAACTCAGGGTCTGGAGGGCTAGGACTTGGAGATCAGGGATCAGAGACATGACTCGGAACACAGACCTTGCACTTGGTGACTTGGAGATGAGGAACACAACGGCCAGGAGTTGGATACTTGGAATGCCACGGCCAGAGCTTGGAGACGAAGAACGTTACGGCCAGAACTTGGAGATGAAGAACACCATGGCCTGGACTTGGAGATGAGGAAAACCACGGCCTGGACTTGGAGACGAGGAACACCAAGGCCAGGACTTGGATACTTGGAACACCAAGGCCAGGACATGGAGACGGGGAACACCAAGGCCAGGACATGGAGATGGAGAAAACCATGGCCAGGACTTGGAGATGAGGAACACCACGGCCAGGAATTGGATACATGGAATGCAATGGCCAGGACATGGAGACGAGGAACGCCAAGGCCAGGACTTGGACACTTGGAACACCAGGGCCTAGACTTGGAGACAAGGAACGGCACGGCCAGGACTTGGAGACAAGGAACGCCACGGCCAGGACCTGGAGACGAACACAACGGCCAGGACTTGGAGATGAGGAACACCACGGCCAGGACTTGGACACTTGCAACACCACAGCCAGGACTTGGAGATGGAGAACACCACAGCAAGGACTTGGATAATTGGAACACCACGGCCAGGACTTGGATAATTGGAACACCACGGCCAGGACTTGGAAACTTGGAACGCCAAGGCCAGGATTTGGAGACGGGGAACGCCATGGCCAGGATGTGGAGACCAGGAACACCACGGCCAGGACATGGAGATGAGCAAAACCACAGCCATGACTTGGAGACGGTGAATACCACGGCCAGGAGTTGGAGACCAGGAACACCACAGCCATGACTTGGACTCTTTGAACGACACTTCCAGGACTTGGAAACAAGGAACGCCACGGCCAGGAGTAGGAAACTTGGAACACCACGGACAAGACTTGGAGACAAGGAATGCCACGGCCAGGACTTGGAGACGAGCACCAACACAGCTAGGACTTGGAGATGGGGAAAACCACAGCCAGGACTTGGATACTTGGAACACCACGTCCAGGACTTGGAGACGAGAAACACCACGGCCAGGACTTGGATACTTGGAACACCACGTCCAGGACTTGGAGACGGGGAACACCACGGCCAGGACTTGGAGACGGGGAACACCACAGCCAGGACTTGGACACTTGGAACACCACGTCCAGGACTTGGACACTTGGAACACCATGGCCAGGACTTGGAGACGGGGAACACCATGGCCAGGACTTGGACACTTGGAACACAAGGGGCTGGACTTGGAGACAAGGAATGCCACGGCCAGGACCTGGAGACAAGGAACACCACGTCCAGGACATGGAGACAAGGAACACCACGGCCAGGACATGGAGACGGGGAACACCACGGCCAGGACATGGAGACAAGGAACACCACGGCCAGGACATGGAGACAAGGAACGCCACGTCCAGGACTTGGAGACGAGGAACACCATGGCCAGGACTTGGAGACGGGGAACACCATGGCCAGGACATGGAGACGGAGAAAACCATGGCCAGGACATGGAGATGAGGAACACCACGGCCAGGAATTGGACACTTGGAACACCAGGGCCTAGACTTGGAGACAAGGAACGGCATGGCCAGGACTTGGAGACAAGGAACGCCACGGCCAGGACCTGGAGACAAGGAACGCCACGACCAGGACCTGGAGACGAGGAACGCCACGGCCAGGACTTGGACATGAGGAACACAACGGCCTGGACTTGGAGATGAGGAACACCACTGCCAGGACTTGGATACTTGGAACACCACGGCCAGGATTTGGAGATGAGGAACAGCACGGCCAGGACTTGGATAATTGGAACACCACGGCCAGGATTTGGAGATTAGCAACACCACAGCCAGGACTTGGAGACGAGGAACACCACGGCCAGGACATGGATACGGGGAACACCACGGCCAGGACTTGGAGATGGGGAACACCACGGCCAGGACTTGGAGATGGGGAACACCACGGCCAGGACTTGGAGACTTGGAACACCACGGCCAGGACTTGGAGATGAGGAACACAACGGCCAGGACTTGGAGACGGGGAACACCACGGCCAGGATTTGGAGACAGGGAATGCCATGGCCAGGATGTGGAGACCGGGAAAACCACGGCCAGGACTTGGAGATGAGCAACACGACAGCCATGACTTGGAGACGGGGAATACCACGGCCAGGAGTTGGAGACCAGGAAAACCACGGCCATGACTTGGACTCTTGGAACGACATGGCCAGGACTTGGAGACAAGGAACGCCACCGCCAGGACTTTGAAACTTGGAACGCCACGGTCAGGGCTTGGAGACTTGGAATGCCACGGCCAGGACGGATACTTGGAACACCAGGGTCAGGACATGGAAACGGGGAACAGCACAGCCAGGTCTTGGAGACGAAGAACGCCATGGCCAGGACGGATATTTGGAACACCAGGGTCAGGACATAGGGACGGGGAACACCACGGCCAGGACTTGGAGAGGGGGAACAGCACAGCCAGGACTTGGAGATGGGGAACACCACAGCCAGGACTTGGAGACGGGGAACACCACAGCCAGGACTTGGAGACGGGGAACAGCACAGCCAGGACTTGGGGACGAGGAACGCCAGGGCCAGGACTTGGAAACGTGCAACACCACTGCCTGGACTTGGAGACAAGGAACGCCACGGCCAGGACTTGGATACTTGGAACACCACGGTCAGGACATGGAGACGGGGAGCACCACAGCCAGGACATGGAGAGGGGGAACAGCACAGCCAGGACTTGGGGACGAGGAACGCCAGGGCCAGGACTTGGAAACGTGCAACACCACTGCCTGGACTTGGAGACGAGGAACGCCACGGCCAGGACTTGGAGATGAGGAACACCACGGCCAGGACTTGGAGACGGGGAACACCACAGCCAGGACCTGGAGATGAGGAACACCATGGCCAGTACTTGGAGATGGGGAATGCCAGGGCCAGGACTTGGAGATGAGGAACACCACGCCTGGACTTGGAGATGAGGAACACCACGGCCTGGACTTGGAGACGAGGAACACCACGGCCAGGACTTGGATACTTGGAACACCATGGCCAGGACTTGGAGACGGGGAACACCACGGCCAGGACTTGGAGACGGGGAACACAAAGGCCAGGACTTGGAGATGGGGAATGCCATGGCCAGGATTTGGAGACGGGGAACGCCATGGCCAGGATGTGGAGACCAGGAACACCACGGCCAGGACTTGGACTCTTTGAATGACACGGCCAGGACTTGGAGACAAGGAACGCCACCGCTAGGACTTCGAAACTTGGAACGCCAAGGCCAGGGCTTGGAGACTTGGAATGCCACGGCCAGGGCTTGGAGACTTGGAATGCCAAGGCCAGGCTTGGAGACTTGGAATGCCAAGGCCAGGGCTTGGAGACAAGGAACACCACGGCCAGGACTTGGAGACAGGGAACACCAAGGCCAGGACATGGAGACGGGGAACACCATGGCCAGGACATGGAGACGGAGAAAACCATGGCCAGGACATGGAGATGAGGAACACCACGGCCAGGAATTGGACACTTGGAACACCAGGGCCTAGACTTGGAGACAAGGAACGGCATGGCCAGGACTTGGAGACAAGGAACGCCATGGCCAGGACCTGGAGACAAGGAACGCCACGACCAGGACCTGGAGACGAGGAACGCCACCGCCAGGACTTGGATACTTGGAACACCACGGCCAGGACTTGGAGACGGGGAACACCAGGGGCTGGACTTGGAGACAAGGAACGCCACGGCCAGGACCTGGAGACAAGGAACACCACGGCCAGGACATGGAGACAAGGAACACCACGGCCAGGACATGGAGACGGGGAACACCATGGCCAAGACTTGGAGATGAGGAACGCCACATCCAGGACTTGGAGACGAGGAACACCATGGCCAGGACTTGGAGACGGGGAACACCATGGCCAGGACATGGAGACGGAGAAAACCATGGCCAGGACATGGAGATGAGGAACACCACGGCCAGGAATTGGACACTTGGAACACCAGGGCCTAGACTTGGAGACAAGGAACGGCATGGCCAGGACTTGGAGACAAGGAACGCCATGGCCAGGACCTGAAGACAAGGAACGCCACGACCAGGACCTGGAGACGAGGAACGCCACGGCCAGGACTTGGATACTTGGAACACCACGGCCAGGACTTGGAGACGGGGAACACCACGGCCAGGACTTGGAGACAGGGAACACCAAGGCCAGGACATGGAGACGGGGAACACCATGGCCAGGACATGGAGAGGGGGAACAGCACAGCCAGGACTTGGGGACGAGGAACGCCAGGGCCAGGACTTGGAAACGTGCAACACCACTGCCTGGACTTGGAGACGAGGAACGCCACGGCCAGGACTTGGAGATGAGGAACACCACGGCCAGGACTTGGAGACGGGGAACACCACAGCCAGGACCTGGAGATGAGGAACACCATGGCCAGTACTTGGAGACGGGGAATGCCAGGGCCAGGACTTGGAGATGAGGAACACCACGCCTGGACTTGGAGATGAGGAACACCACGGCCTGGACTTGGAGACGAGGAACACCACGGCCAGGACTTGGATACTTGGAACACCATGGCCAGGACTTGGAGACGGGGAACACCACGGCCAGGACTTGGAGACGGGGAACACAAAGGCCAGGACTTGGAGATGGGGAATGCCATGGCCAGGATTTGGAGACGGGGAACGCCATGGCCAGGATGTGGAGACCAGGAACACCACGGCCAGGACTTGGACTCTTTGAATGACACGGCCAGGACTTGGAGACAAGGAACGCCACCGCTAGGACTTCGAAACTTGGAACGCCAAGGCCAGGGCTTGGAGACTTGGAATGCCACGGCCAGGGCTTGGAGACTTGGAATGCCAAGGCCAGGCTTGGAGACTTGGAATGCCAAGGCCAGGGCTTGGAGACAAGGAACACCACGGCCAGGACTTGGAGACAGGGAACACCAAGGCCAGGACATGGAGACGGGGAACACCATGGCCAGGACATGGAGACGGAGAAAACCATGGCCAGGACATGGAGATGAGGAACACCACGGCCAGGAATTGGACACTTGGAACACCAGGGCCTAGACTTGGAGACAAGGAACAGCATGGCCAGGACTTGGAGACAAGGAACGCCATGGCCAGGACCTGGAGACAAGGAACGCCACGACCAGGACCTGGAGACGAGGAACGCCACCGCCAGGACTTGGATACTTGGAACACCACGGCCAGGACTTGGAGACGGGGAACACCAGGGGCTGGACTTGGAGACAAGGAACGCCACGGCCAGGACCTGGAGACAAGGAACACCACGGCCAGGACATGGAGACAAGGAACACCACGGCCAGGACATGGAGACGGGGAACACCATGGCCAAGACTTGGAGATGAGGAACGCCACATCCAGGACTTGGAGACGAGGAACACCATGGCCAGGACTTGGAGACGGGGAACACCATGGCCAGGACATGGAGACGGAGAAAACCATGGCCAGGACATGGAGATGAGGAACACCACGGCCAGGAATTGGACACTTGGAACACCAGGGCCTAGACTTGGAGACAAGGAACGGCATGGCCAGGACTTGGAGACAAGGAACGCCACGGCCAGGACCTGGAGACGAACACAACGGCCAGGACTTGGAGATGAGGAACACCACGGCCAGGACTTGGACACTTGCAACACCACAGCCAGGACTTGGAGATGGAGAACACCACAGCAAGGACTTGGATAATTGGAACACCACGGCCAGGACTTGGATAATTGGAACACCACGGCCAGGACTTGGAAACTTGGAACGCCAAGGCCAGGATTTGGAGACGGGGAACGCCATGGCCAGGATGTGGAGACCAGGAACACCACGGCCAGGACATGGAGATGAGCAAAACCACAGCCATGACTTGGAGACGGTGAATACCACGGCCAGGAGTTGGAGACCAGGAACACCACAGCCATGACTTGGACTCTTTGAACGACACTTCCAGGACTTGGAAACTTGGAACACCACGGACAAGACTTGGAGACAAGGAATGCCACGGCCAGGACTTGGAGACGAGCACCAACACAGCTAGGACTTGGAGATGGGGAAAACCACAGCCAGGACTTGGATACTTGGAACACCACCTCCAGGACTTGGAGACGAGAAACACCACGGCCAGGACTTGGATACTTGGAACACCACGTCCAGGACTTGGAGACGGGGAACACCACGGCCAGGACTTGGAGACGGGGAACACCACAGCCAGGACTTGGACACTTGGAACACCACGTCCAGGACTTGGACACTTGGAACACCATGGCCAGGACTTGGAGACGGGGAACACCATGGCCAGGACTTGGACACTTGGAACACAAGGGGCTGGACTTGGAGACAAGGAATGCCACGGCCAGGACCTGGAGACAAGGAACACCACGTCCAGGACATGGAGACAAGGAACACCACGGCCAGGACATGGAGACGGGGAACACCACGGCCAGGACATGGAGACAAGGAACACCACGGCCAGGACATGGAGACAAGGAACGCCACGTCCAGGACTTGGAGACGAGGAACACCATGGCCAGGACTTGGAGACGGGGAACACCATGGCCAGGACATGGAGACGGAGAAAACCATGGCCAGGACATGGAGATGAGGAACACCACGGCCAGGAATTGGACACTTGGAACACCAGGGCCTAGACTTGGAGACAAGGAACGGCATGGCCAGGACTTGGAGACAAGGAACGCCACGGCCAGGACCTGGAGACAAGGAACGCCACGACCAGGACCTGGAGACGAGGAACGCCACGGCCAGGACTTGGACATGAGGAACACAACGGCCTGGACTTGGAGATGAGGAACACCACTGCCAGGACTTGGATACTTGGAACACCACGGCCAGGATTTGGAGATGAGGAACAGCACGGCCAGGACTTGGATAATTGGAACACCACGGCCAGGATTTGGAGATTAGCAACACCACAGCCAGGACTTGGAGACGAGGAACACCACGGCCAGGACATGGATACGGGGAACACCACGGCCAGGACTTGGAGATGGGGAACACCACGGCCAGGACTTGGAGATGGGGAACACCACGGCCAGGACTTGGAGACTTGGAACACCACGGCCAGGACTTGGAGATGAGGAACACAACGGCCAGGACTTGGAGACGGGGAACACCACGGCCAGGATTTGGAGACAGGGAATGCCATGGCCAGGATGTGGAGACCGGGAAAACCACGGCCAGGACTTGGAGATGAGCAACACGACAGCCATGACTTGGAGACGGGGAATACCACGGCCAGGAGTTGGAGACCAGGAAAACCACGGCCATGACTTGGACTCTTGGAACGACATGGCCAGGACTTGGAGACAAGGAACGCCACCGCCAGGACTTTGAAACTTGGAACGCCACGGTCAGGGCTTGGAGACTTGGAATGCCACGGCCAGGACGGATACTTGGAACACCAGGGTCAGGACATGGAAACGGGGAACAGCACAGCCAGGTCTTGGAGACGAAGAACGCCATGGCCAGGACGGATATTTGGAACACCAGGGTCAGGACATAGGGACGGGGAACACCACGGCCAGGACTTGGAGAGGGGGAACAGCACAGCCAGGACTTGGAGATGGGGAACACCACAGCCAGGACTTGGAGACGGGGAACACCACAGCCAGGACTTGGAGACGGGGAACAGCACAGCCAGGACTTGGGGACGAGGAACGCCAGGGCCAGGACTTGGAAACGTGCAACACCACTGCCTGGACTTGGAGACAAGGAACGCCACGGCCAGGACTTGGATACTTGGAACACCACGGTCAGGACATGGAGACGGGGAGCACCACAGCCAGGACATGGAGAGGGGGAACAGCACAGCCAGGACTTGGAGACAAGGAACGCCATGGCCAGGACCTGAAGACAAGGAACGCCACGACCAGGACCTGGAGACGAGGAACGCCACGGCCAGGACTTGGATACTTGGAACACCACGGCCAGGACTTGGAGACGGGGAACACCACGGCCAGGACTTGGAGACAGGGAACACCAAGGCCAGGACATGGAGACGGGGAACACCATGGCCAGGACATGGAGAGGGGGAACAGCACAGCCAGGACTTGGGGACGAGGAACGCCAGGGCCAGGACTTGGAAACGTGCAACACCACTGCCTGGACTTGGAGACGAGGAACGCCACGGCCAGGACTTGGAGATGAGGAACACCACGGCCAGGACTTGGAGACGGGGAACACCACAGCCAGGACCTGGAGATGAGGAACACCATGGCCAGTACTTGGAGATGGGGAATGCCAGGGCCAGGACTTGGAGATGAGGAACACCACGCCTGGACTTGGAGATGAGGAACACCACGGCCTGGACTTGGAGACGAGGAACACCACGGCCAGGACTTGGATACTTGGAACACCATGGCCAGGACTTGGAGACGGGGAACACCACGGCCAGGACTTGGAGACGGGGAACACAAAGGCCAGGACTTGGAGATGGGGAATGCCATGGCCAGGATTTGGAGACGGGGAACGCCATGGCCAGGATGTGGAGACCAGGAACACCACGGCCAGGACTTGGACTCTTTGAATGACACGGCCAGGACTTGGAGACAAGGAACGCCACCGCTAGGACTTCGAAACTTGGAACGCCAAGGCCAGGGCTTGGAGACTTGGAATGCCACGGCCAGGGCTTGGAGACTTGGAATGCCAAGGCCAGGCTTGGAGACTTGGAATGCCAAGGCCAGGGCTTGGAGACAAGGAACACCACGGCCAGGACTTGGAGACAGGGAACACCAAGGCCAGGACATGGAGACGGGGAACACCATGGCCAGGACATGGAGACGGAGAAAACCATGGCCAGGACATGGAGATGAGGAACACCACGGCCAGGAATTGGACACTTGGAACACCAGGGCCTAGACTTGGAGACAAGGAACGGCATGGCCAGGACTTGGAGACAAGGAACGCCATGGCCAGGACCTGGAGACAAGGAACGCCACGACCAGGACCTGGAGACGAGGAACGCCACCGCCAGGACTTGGATACTTGGAACACCACGGCCAGGACTTGGAGACGGGGAACACCAGGGGCTGGACTTGGAGACAAGGAATGCCACGGCCAGGACCTGGAGACAAGGAACACCACGGCCAGGACATGGAGACAAGGAACACCACGGCCAGGACATGGAGACGGGGAACACCATGGCCAAGACTTGGAGATGAGGAACGCCACATCCAGGACTTGGAGACGAGGAACACCATGGCCAGGACTTGGAGACGGGGAACACCATGGCCAGGACATGGAGACGGAGAAAACCATGGCCAGGACATGGAGATGAGGAACACCACGGCCAGGAATTGGACACTTGGAACACCAGGGCCTAGACTTGGAGACAAGGAACGGCATGGCCAGGACTTGGAGACAAGGAACGCCATGGCCAGGACCTGAAGACAAGGAACGCCACGACCAGGACCTGGAGACGAGGAACGCCACGGCCAGGACTTGGATACTTGGAACACCACGGCCAGGACTTGGAGACGGGGAACACCACGGCCAGGACTTGGAGACAGGGAACACCAAGGCCAGGACATGGAGACGGGGAACACCATGGCCAGGACATGGAGAGGGGGAACAGCACAGCCAGGACTTGGGGACGAGGAACGCCAGGGCCAGGACTTGGAAACGTGCAACACCACTGCCTGGACTTGGAGACGAGGAACGCCACGGCCAGGACTTGGAGATGAGGAACACCACGGCCAGGACTTGGAGACGGGGAACACCACAGCCAGGACCTGGAGATGAGGAACACCATGGCCAGTACTTGGAGACGGGGAATGCCAGGGCCAGGACTTGGAGATGAGGAACACCACGCCTGGACTTGGAGATGAGGAACACCACGGCCTGGACTTGGAGACGAGGAACACCACGGCCAGGACTTGGATACTTGGAACACCATGGCCAGGACTTGGAGACGGGGAACACCACGGCCAGGACTTGGAGACGGGGAACACAAAGGCCAGGACTTGGAGATGGGGAATGCCATGGCCAGGATTTGGAGACGGGGAACACCAAGGCCAGGACATGGAGATGGGGAACACCATGGCCAGGACATGGAGACGGAGAAAACCAT
The DNA here is from genome assembly GCF_030144855.1 of Hypanus sabinus. NCBI lineage: Eukaryota > Metazoa > Chordata > Chondrichthyes > Myliobatiformes > Dasyatidae > Hypanus > Hypanus sabinus. The sequence continues at coordinate 55,678,156 of NC_082738.1, forward strand.
GGCCAGGACATGGAGATGAGGAACACCACGGCCAGGAATTGGACACTTGGAACACCAGGGCCTAGACTTGGAGACAAGGAACGGCATGGCCAGGACTTGGAGACAAGGAACGCCATGGCCAGGACCTGGAGACAAGGAACGCCACGACCAGGACCTGGAGACGAGGAACGCCACCGCCAGGACTTGGATACTTGGAACACCACGGCCAGGACTTGGAGACGGGGAACACCAGGGGCTGGACTTGGAGACAAGGAACGCCACGGCCAGGACCTGGAGACAAGGAACACCACGGCCAGGACATGGAGACAAGGAACACCACGGCCAGGACATGGAGACGGGGAACACCATGGCCAAGACTTGGAGATGAGGAACGCCACATCCAGGACTTGGAGACGAGGAACACCATGGCCAGGACTTGGAGACGGGGAACACCATGGCCAGGACATGGAGACGGAGAAAACCATGGCCAGGACATGGAGATGAGGAACACCACGGCCAGGAATTGGACACTTGGAACACCAGGGCCTAGACTTGGAGACAAGGAACGGCATGGCCAGGACTTGGAGACAAGGAACGCCATGGCCAGGACCTGGAGACAAGGAACGCCACGACCAGGACCTGGAGACGAGGAACGCCACGGCCAGGACTTGGATACTTGGAACACCACGGCCAGGACTTGGAGACGGGGAACACCACGGCCAGGACTTGGAGACAGGGAACACCAAGGCCAGGACATGGAGACGGGGAACACCATGGCCAGGACATGGAGAGGGGGAACAGCACAGCCAGGACTTGGGGACGAGGAACGCCAGGGCCAGGACTTGGAAACGTGCAACACCACTGCCTGGACTTGGAGACGAGGAACGCCACGGCCAGGACTTGGAGATGAGGAACACCACGGCCAGGACTTGGAGACGGGGAACACCACAGCCAGGACCTGGAGATGAGGAACACCATGGCCAGTACTTGGAGACGGGGAATGCCAGGGCCAGGACTTGGAGATGAGGAACACCACGCCTGGACTTGGAGATGAGGAACACCACGGCCTGGACTTGGAGACGAGGAACACCACGGCCAGGACTTGGATACTTGGAACACCATGGCCAGGACTTGGAGACGGGGAACACCACGGCCAGGACTTGGAGACGGGGAACACAAAGGCCAGGACTTGGAGATGGGGAATGCCATGGCCAGGATTTGGAGACGGGGAACGCCATGGCCAGGATGTGGAGACCAGGAACACCACGGCCAGGACTTGGACTCTTTGAATGACACGGCCAGGACTTGGAGACAAGGAACGCCACCGCTAGGACTTCGAAACTTGGAACGCCAAGGCCAGGGCTTGGAGACTTGGAATGCCACGGCCAGGGCTTGGAGACTTGGAATGCCAAGGCCAGGCTTGGAGACTTGGAATGCCAAGGCCAGGGCTTGGAGACAAGGAACACCACGGCCAGGACTTGGAGACAGGGAACACCAAGGCCAGGACATGGAGACGGGGAACACCATGGCCAGGACATGGAGACGGAGAAAACCATGGCCAGGACATGGAGATGAGGAACACCACGGCCAGGAATTGGACACTTGGAACAGCAGGGCCTAGACTTGGAGACAAGGAACGGCATGGCCAGGACTTGGAGACAAGGAACGCCATGGCCAGGACCTGGAGACAAGGAACGCCACGACCAGGACCTGGAGACGAGGAACGCCACCGCCAGGACTTGGATACTTGGAACACCACGGCCAGGACTTGGAGACGGGGAACACCAGGGGCTGGACTTGGAGACAAGGAACGCCACGGCCAGGACCTGGAGACAAGGAACACCACGGCCAGGACATGGAGACAAGGAACACCACGGCCAGGACATGGAGACGGGGAACACCATGGCCAAGACTTGGAGATGAGGAACGCCACATCCAGGACTTGGAGACGAGGAACACCATGGCCAGGACTTGGAGACGGGGAACACCATGGCCAGGACATGGAGACGGAGAAAACCATGGCCAGGACATGGAGATGAGGAACACTACGGCCAGGAATTGGACACTTGGAACACCAGGGCCTAGACTTGGAGACAAGGAACGGCATGGCCAGGACTTGGAGACAAGGAACGCCATGGCCAGGACCTGGAGACAAGGAACGCCACGACCAGGACCTGGAGACGAGGAACGCCACGGCCAGGACTTGGATACTTGGAACACCACGGCCAGGACTTGGAGACGGGGAACACCAGGGGCTGGACTTGGAGACAAGGAACGCCACGGCCAGGACCTGGAGACAAGGAACACCACGGCCAGGACATGGAGACAAGGAACACCACGGCCAGGACTTGGAGACAAGGAACACCACGGCCAGGACATGGAGACGAGGAACACCATGGCCAGGACTTGGAGATGAGGAACGCCACATCCAGGACTTGGAGACGAGGAACACCATGGCCAGGACTTGGAGATGGGGAACACCATGGCCAGGACATGGAGATGGAGAAAACCATGGCCAGGACATGGAGATGAGGAACACCACGGCCAGGAATTGGACACTTGGAACACAAGGGCCTAGACTTGGAGACAAGGAACGGCATGGCCAGGACTTGGAGACAAGGAACGCCACGGCCAGGACCTGGAGACAAGGAACGCCACGACCAGGACCTGGAGACGAGGAACGCCACGGCCAGGACTTGGACATGAGGAACACAACGGCCTGGACTTGGAGATGAGGAACACCACTGCCAGGACTTGGATACTTGGAACACCACGGCCAGGATTTGGAGATGAGGAACAGCACGGCCAGGACTTGGATAATTGGAACACCACGGCCAGGATTTGGAGATGAGCAACACCACAGCCAGGACTTGGAGACGAGGAACACCACGGCCAGGACATGGATACGGGGAACACCACGGACAGGACTTGGAGATGGGGAACACCACGGCCAGGACTTGGAGACTTGGAACACCACGGCCAGGACTTGGAGATGAGGAACACAACGGCCAGGACTTGGAGACGGGGAATGCCATGGCCAGGATGTGGAGACCGGGAACACCACGGCCAGGACTTGGAGATGAGCAACACGACAGCCATGACTTGGAGACGGTGAATACCACGGCCAGGAGTTGGAGACCAGGAAAACCACGGCCATGACTTGGACTCTTGGAACGACACGGCCAGGACTTGGAGACAAGGAACGCCACCGCCAGGACTTTGAAACTTGGAACGCCAAGGCCAGGGCTTGGAGAATTGGAACGCCACGGCCAGGACTTGGAGACGAAGAACGCCATGGCCAGGACAGATACTTGGAACACCAGGGTCAGGACATGGAAACGGGGAACAGCACAGCATGGACTTGGAGACGAAGAACGCCATGGCCAGGACGGATATTTGGAACACCAGGGTCAGGACATGGGGACGGGGAACACCACGGCCAGGACTGGGAGAGGGGGAACAGCACAGCCAGGACTTGGAGACGGGGAACACCACAGCCAGGACTTGGATACATGGAATGCAATGGCCAGGACATGGAGACGAGGAACGCCAAGGCCAGGACTTGGACACTTGGAACACCAGGGCCTAGACTTGGAGACAAGGAACAGCACGGCCAGGACTTGGAGACGGGGAACACCACAGCCAGGACTTGGACACTTGGAACACCGCGTCCAGGACTTGGATACTTGGAACACCATGGCCAGGACTTGGAGACGGGGAACACCAGTGGCTGGACTTGGAGACAAGGAACGCCACGTCCAGGACATGGAGACAAGGAACACCACGGCCAGGACATGGAGACAAGGAACACCACGGCCAGGACATGGAGACGGGGAACACCATGGCCAGGACTTGGAGATGAGGAACGCCACATCCAGGACTTGGAGACGAGGAACACCATGGCCAGGACTTGGAGACGGTGAACACCATGGCCAGGACATGGAGACGGAGAAAACCATGGCCAGGACATGGAGATGAGGAACATCACGGCCAGGAATTGGACACTTGGAACACCAGGGCCTAGACTTGGTGACAAGGAACGGCATGGCCAGGACTTGGAGACAAGGAACGCCACAGCCAGGACCTGGAGACAAGGAACGCCACGACCACGACCTGGAGACGAGGAACGCCACGGCCAGGACTTGGACATGAGGAACACAATGGCCTGGACTTGGATATGAGGAACACCACTGCCAGGACTTGGATACTTGGAACACCACGGCCAGGATTTGGAGATGAGGAACAGCACGGCCAGGACTTGGATAATTGGAACACCACGGCCAGGATTTGGAGATGAGCAACACCACAGCCAGGACTTGGAGACGAGGAACACCACGGCCAGGACATGGATACGGGGAACACCACGGCCAGGACTTGGAGATGGGGAACACCACGGCCAGGACTTGGAGATGGGGAACACCACGGCCAGGACTTGGAGACTTGGAACACCACGGCCAGGACTTGGAGATGAGGAACACAACGGCCAGGACTTGGAGACGGGGAACACCACGGCCAGGATTTGGAGACGGGGAATGCCATGGCCAGGATGTGGAGACCGGGAACACCACGGCCAGGACTTGGAGATGAGCAACACGACAGCCATGACTTGGAGACGGTGAATACCACGGCCAGGAGTTGGAGACCAGGAAAACCACGGCCATGACTTGGACTCTTGGAACGACACGGCCAGGACTTGGAGACAAGGAACGCCACGGCCAGGACGGATACTTGGAACACCAGGGTCAGGACATGGAAACGGGGAACAGCACAGCCAGGACTTGGAGACGAAGAACGCCATGGCCAGGACGGATATTTGGAACACCAGGGTCAGGACATGGGGACGGGGAACACCATGGCCAGGACTTGGAGAGGGGGAACAGCACAGCCAGGACTTGGAGACGGGGAACACCACAGCCAGGACTTGGAGACGGGGAACACCACAGCCAGGACTTGGAGACGGGGAACAGCACAGCCAGGACTTGGGGACGAGGAACGCCAGGGCCAGGACTTGGAAACGTGCAACACCACTGCCTGGACTTGGAGACAAGGAACGCCACGGCCAGGACTTGGATACTTGGAACACCACGGTCAGGACATGGAGACGGGGTGCACCACAGCCAGGACTTGGAGACGGGGAACACAACAGCCAGGACTTGGAGACGGGGAACACCATGGCCAGGACTTGGAGACGGGGAACACAACAGCCAGGACTTGGAGACGGGGAATGCCATGGCCAGGATTTTGAGACGGGGAATTCCATGGCCAGGATGTGGAGACCGGGAACACCACGGCCAGGACTTGGACTCTTTGAATGACACGGCCAGGACTTGGAGACAAGGAACGCCACCGCTAGGACTTCGAAACTTGGAACGCCAAGGCCAGGGCTTGGAGACTTGGAATGCCACGGCCAGGGCTTGGAGACTTGGAATGCCAAGGCCAGGGCTTGGAGACTTGGAATGCCAAGGCCAGGGCTTGGAGACAAGGAACACCACGGCCAGGACTTGGAGACAGGGAACACCAAGGCCAGGACATGGAGACGGGGAACACCATGGCCAGGACATGGAGACGGAGAAAACCATGGCCAGGACATGGAGATGAGGAACACCACGGCCAGGAATTGGACACTTGGAACACCAGGGCCTAGACTTGGAGACAAGGAACGGCATGGCCAGGACTTGGAGACAAGGAACGCCACGGCCAGGACCTGGAGACAAGGAACGCCACGACCACGACCTGGAGACGAGGAACGCCACGGCCAGGACTTGGACATGAGGAACACAATGGCCTGGACTTGGAGATGAGGAACACCACAGCCAGGACTTGGAGACGAGGAACACCACGGCCAGGACATGGATACGGGGAACACCACGGCCAGGACTTGGAGATGGGGAACACCACGGCCAGGACTTGGAGACTTGGAACACCACGGCCAGGACTTGGAGATGAGGAACACAACGGCCAGGACTTGGAGACGGGGAATGCCATGGCCAGGATGTGGAGACCGGGAACACCACGGCCAGGACTTGGAGATGAGCAACACGACAGCCATGACTTGGAGACGGTGAATACCACGGCCAGGAGTTGGAGACCAGGAAAACCACGGCCATGACTTGGACTCTTGGAACGACACGGCCAGGACTTGGAGACAAGGAACGCCACCGCCAGGACTTTGAAACTTGGAACGCCGAGGCCAGGGCTTGGAGAATTGGAACGCCACGGCCAGGACTTGGAGACGAAGAACGCCATGGCCAGGACGGATACTTGGAACACCAGGGTCAGGACATGGAAACGGGGAACAGCACAGCCAGGACTTGGAGACGAAGAACGCCATGGCCAGGACGGATATTTGGAACACCAGGGTCAGGACATGGGGACGGGGAACACCACGGCCAGGACTTGGAGAGAGGGAACAGCACAGCCAGGACTTGGAGACGGGGAACACCACAGCCAGGACTTGGATACATGGAATGCAATGGCCAGGACATGGAGACGAGGAACGCCAAGGCCAGGACTTGGACACTTGGAACACCACGTCCAGGACTTGGATACTTGGAACACCATGGCCAGGACTTGGAGACGGGGAACACCAGTGGCTGGACTTGGAGGCAAGGAACGCCACGTCCAGGACATGGAGACAAGGAACACCACGGCCAGGACATGGAGACAAGGAACACCACGGCCAGGACATGGAGACGGGGAACACCATGGCCAGGACTTGGAGATGAGGAACGCCACATCCGGGACTTGGAGACGAGGAACACCATGGCCAGGACTTGGAGACGGTGAACACCATGGCCAGGACATGGAGACGGAGAAAACCATGGCCAGGACATGGAGATGAGGAACATCACGGCCAGGAATTGGACACTTGGAACACCAGGGCCTAGACTTGGTGACAAGGAACGGCATGGCCAGGACTTGGAGACAAGGAACGCCACGGCCAGGACCTGGAGACAAGGAACGCCACGACCACGACCTGGAGATGAGGAACGCCACGGACAGGACTTGGACATGAGGAACACAATGGCCTGGACTTGGAGATGAGGAACACCACTGCCAGGACTTGGATACTTGGAACACCACGGCCAGGATTTGGAGATGAGGAACAGCACGGCCAGGACTTGGATAATTGGAACACCACGGCCAGGATTTGGAGATGAGCAACACCACAGCCAGGACTTGGAGACGAGGAACACCACGGCCAGGACATGGATACGGGGAACACCACGGCCAGGACTTGGAGATGGGGAACACCACGGCCAGGACTTGGAGACTTGGAACACCACGGCCAGGACTTGGAGACTTGGAACACCACGGCCAGGACTTGGAGATGAGGAACACAACGGCCAGGACTTGGAGACGGGGAACACCACGGCCAGGATTTGGAGACGGGGAATGCCATGGCCAGGATGTGGAGACCGGGAACACCACGGCCAGGACTTGGAGATGAGCAACACGACAGCCATGACTTGGGGACGAGGAACGCCAGGGCCAGGACTTGGAAACGTGCAACACCACTGCCTGGACTTGGAGACAAGGAACGCCACGGCCAGGACTTGGATACTTGGAACACCACGGTCAGGACATGGAGACGGGGTGCACCACAGCCAGGACTTGGAGACGGGGAACACAACAGCCAGGACTTGGAGACGGGGAACACCATGGCCAGGACTTGGAGACGAAGAACGCCATGGCCAGGACGGATATTTGGAACACCAGGGTCAGGACATGGGGACGGGGAACACCACGGCCAGGACTTGGAGAGGGGGAACAGCACAGCCAGGACTTGGAGACGGGGAACACCACAGCCAGGACTTGGAGACGGGGAACACCACAGCCAGGACTTGGAGACGGGGAACAGCACAGCCAGGACTTGGGGACGAGGAACGCCAGGGCCAGGACTTGGAAACGTGCAACACCACTGCCTGGACTTGGAGACAAGGAACGCCACGGCCAGGACTTGGATACTTGGAACACCACGGTCAGGACATGGAGACGGGGTGCACCACAGCCAGGACTTGGAGACGGGGAACACAACAGCCAGGACTTGGAGACGGGGAACACCATGGCCAGGACTTGGAGACGGGGAACACAACAGCCAGGACTTGGAGACGGGGAATGCCATGGCCAGGATTTGGAGACGGGGAACGACATGGCCAGGATGTGGAGACCGGGAACACCACGGCCAGGACTTGGACTCTTTGAAGGACACGGCCAGGACTTGGAGACAAGGAACGCCACCGCTAGGACTTCGAAACTTGGAACGCCAAGGCCAGGGCTTGGAGACTTGGAATGCCACGGCCAGGGCTTGGAGACTTGGAATGCCAAGGCCAGGGCTTGGAGACAAGGAACACCACGGCCAGGACTTGGAGACAGGGAACACCAAGGCCAGGACATGGAGACGGGGAACACCATGGCCAGGACATGGAGACGGAGAAAACCATGGCCAGGACATGGAGATGAGGAACACCACGGCCAGGAATTGGACACTTGGAACACCAGGGCCTAGACTTGGAGACAAGGAACGGCATGGCCAGGACTTGGAGACAAGGAACGCCATGGCCAGGACCTGGAGACAAGGAACGCCACGACCAGGACCTGGAGACGAGGAACACCACGGCCAGGACTTGGATATTTGGAACACCACGGCCAGGACTTGGAGACGGGGAACACCAGGGGCTGGACTTGGAGACAAGGAACGCCACGGCCAGGACCTGGAGACAAGGAACACCACGGCCAGGACATGGAGACAAGGAACACCACGGCCAGGACTTGGAGACAAGGAACACCACGGCCAGGACATGGAGACGAGGAACACCATGGCCAGGACTTGGAGATGAGGAACGCCACATCCAGGACTTGGAGACGAGGAACACCATGGCCAGGACTTGGAGATGGGGAACACCATGGCCAGGACATGGAGATGGAGAAAACCATGGCCAGGACATGGAGATGAGGAACACCACGGCCAGGAATTGGACACTTGGAACACCAGGGCCTAGACTTGGAGACAAGGAACGGCATGGCCTGGACTTGGAGACAAGGAACGCCACGGCCAGGACCTGGAGACAAGGAACGCCACGACCAGGACCTGGAGACGAGGAACGCCACGGCCAGGACTTGGACATGAGGAACACAACGGCCTGGACTTGGAGATGAGGAACACCACTGCCAGGACTTGGATACTTGGAACACCACGGCCAGGATTTGGAGATGAGGAACAGCACGGCCAGGACTTGGATAATTGGAACACCACGGCCAGGATTTGGAGATGAGCAACACCACAGCCAGGACTTGGAGACGAGGAACACCACGGCCAGGACATGGATACAGGGAACACCACGGCCAGGACTTGGAGAGGGGGAACACCACGGCCAGGACTTGGAGACTTGGAACACCACGGCCAGGACTTGGAGATGAGGAACACAACGGCCAGGACTTGGAGACGGGGAATGCCATGGCCAGGATGTGGAGACCGGGAACACCACGGCCAGGACTTGGAGATGAGCAACACGACAGCCATGACTTGGAGACGGTGAATACCACGGCCAGGAGTTGGAGACCAGGAAAACCACGGCCATGACTTGGACTCTTGGAACGACACGGCCAGGACTTGGAGACAAGGAACGCCACCGCCAGGACTTTGAAACTTGGAACGCCAAGGCCAGGACTTGGAGACGGGGAACACCAGGGGCTGGACTTGGAGACAAGGAACGCCACGGCCAGGACCTGGAGACAAGGAACACCACGGCCAGGACATGGAGACAAGGAACACCACGGCCAGGACATGGAGACGGGGAACACCATGGCCAAGACTTGGAGATGAGGAACGCCACATCCAGGACTTGGAGACGAGGAACACCATGGCCAGGACTTGGAGACGGGGAACACCATGGCCAGGACATGGAGACGGAGAAAACCATGGCCAGGACATGGAGATGAGGAACACCACGGCCAGGAATTGGACACTTGGAACACCAGAGCCTAGACTTGGAGACAAGGAACGGCATGGCCAGGACTTGGAGACAAGGAACGCCATGGCCAGGACCTGGAGACAAGGAACGCCACGACCAGGACCTGGAGACGAGGAACGCCACGGCCAGAACTTGGATACTTGGAACACCACGGCCAGGACTTGGAGACGGGGAACACCACGGCCAGGACTTGGAGACAGGGAACACCAAGGCCAGGACATGGAGACGGGGAACACCATGGCCAGGACATGGAGACGGAGAAAACCATGGCCAGGACATGGAGATGAGGAACACCACGGCCAGGAATTGGACACTTGGAACACCAGGGCCTAGACTTGGAGACAAGGAACGGCATGGCCAGGACTTGGAGACAAGGAACGCCATGGCCAGGACCTGGAGACAAGGAACGCCACGACCAGGACCTGGAGACGAGGAACGCCACGGCCAGGACTTGGACATGAGGAACACCACAGCCAGGACTTGGATAATTGGAACACCACGGCCAGGACTTGGAGACGGGGAACACCAGGGGCTGGACTTGGAGACAAGGAACGCCACGGCCAGGACCTGGAGACAAGGAACACCACGGCCAGGACATGGAGACAAGGAACACCACGGCCAGGACATGGAGACCGTGAACACCATGGCCAGGACTTGGAGATGAGGAACGCCACATCCAGGACTTGGAGACGAGGAACACCATGGCCAGGACTTGGAGACGGGGAACACCATGGCCAGGACATGGAGACGGAGAAAACCATGGCCAGGACATGGAGATGAGGAACACCACGGCCAGGAATTGGACACTTGGAACACCAGGGCCTAGACTTGGAGACAAGGAACGGCATGGCCAGGACTTGGAGACAAGGAACGCCACGACCAGGACCTGGAGACGAGGAACGCCACGGCCAGGACTTGGACATGAGGAACACAACGGCCTGGACTTGGAGATGAGGAACACCACTGCCAGGACTTGGATACTTGGAACACCACAGCCAGGATTTGGAGATGAGGAACACCATGGCCAGGACTTGGAGACGGGGAACACCATGGCCAGGACATGGAGACGGAGAAAACCATGGCCAGGACATGGAGATGAGGAACACCACGGCCAGGAATTGGACACTTGGAACACCAGGGCCTAGACTTGGAGACAAGGAACGGCATGGCCAGGACTTGGAGACAAGGAACGCCACGGCCAGGACCTGGAGACAAGGAACGCCACGACCAGGACCTGGAGACGAGGAACGCCACGGCCAGGACTTGGACATGAGGAACACAACGGCCTGGACTTGGAGATGAGGAACACCACTGCCAGGACTTGGATACTTGGAACACCACAGCCAGGACTTGGAGACGAGGAACACCACGGCCAGGACATGGATACGGGGAACACCACGGCCAGGACTTGGAGATGGGGAACACCACGGCCAGGACTTGGAGACTTGGAACACCACGGCCAGGATTTGGAGACGGGGAATGCCATGGCCAGGATGTGGAGACCGGGAACACCACGGCCAGGACTTGGAGATGAGCAACACGACAGCCATGACTTGGAGAAGGTGAATACCACGGCCAGGAGTTGGAGACCAGGAAAACCACGGCCATGACTTGGACTCTTGGAACGACACGGCCAGGACTTGGAGACAAGAAACGCCACCGCCAGTACTTTGAAACTTGGAACGCCAAGGCCAGGGCTTGGAGACTTGGAACGCCACGGCCAGGACTTCGAGACGAAGAACGCCACGGCCAGGACTTGGAGACAAGGAACGCCACCGCCAGGATTTTGAAACTTGGAACGCCAAGGCCAGGGCTTGGAGACTTGGAACGCCACGGCCAGGACTTGGAGACGAAGAACGCCATGGCCAGGACGGATACTTGGAACACCAGGGTCAGGACATGGAAACGGGGAACAGCACAGCCAGGACTTGGAGACGAAGAACGCCATGGCCAGGACGGATATTTGGAACACCAGGGTCAGGACATGGGGACGGGGAACACCACGGCCAGGACTTGGAGAGGGGGAACAGCACAGCCAGGACTTGGAGACGGGGAACACCACAGCCAGGACTTGGAGACGGGGAACACCACAGCCAGGACTTGGAGACGGGGAACAGCACAGCCAGGACCTGGGGACGAGGAACGCCAGGGCCAGGACTTGGAAACGTGCAACACCACTGCCTGGACTTGGAGACAAGTAACGCCACGGCCAGGACTTGGATACTTGGAACACCACGGTCAGGACATGGAGATGGGGAACACCACAGCCAGGACATGGAGAGGGGGAACAGCACAGCCAGGACTTGGGGACGAGGAACACCACGGCCAGGACGTGGAGATGAGGAACACCACGGCCAGGACTTGGAGACGGGGAACACCACAGCCAGGACCTGGAGATGAGGAACACCATGGCCAGTACTTGGAGACGGGGAATGCCAGGGCCAGGACTTGGAGATGAGGAACACCACGCCTGGACTTGGAGATGAGGAACACCACGGCCTGGACTTGGAGATGAGTAACACCACAGCCTGGACTTGGAGACGAGGAACACCACGGCCAGGACTTGGATACTTGGAACACCATGGCCAGGACTTGGAGACGGGGAACACCACGGCCAGGACTTGGAGACGGGGAACACAACGGCCAGGACTTGGAGACGGGGAATGCCATGGCCAGGATTTGGAGACGGGGAACGCCATGGCCAAGGATGTGGAGACCGGGAACACCACGGCCAGGATTTGGACTCTTTGAATGACACGGCCAGGACTTGGAGACAAGGAACGCGACCGCTAGGACTTCGAAACTTGGAACGCCAAGGCCAGGGCTTGGAGACTTGGAATGCCACGGCCAGGGCTTGGAGACTTGGAATGCCAAGGCCAGGGCTTGGAGACAAGGAACACCACGGCCAGGGCTTGGAGATGAAGAACGCCACGGCCAGGGCTTGGAGACTTGGAATGCCAAGGCCAGGGCTTGGAGACTTGGAATGCCAAGGCCAGGGCTTGGAAACAAGGAACACCACGGCCAGGGCTTGGAGACAAAGAACGCCACGGCCAGGACGGATACTTGGAACACCAGGGTCAGGACATGGAGAGGGGGAAAATCACGGCCAGGACTTGGAGACGGGGAACACCATGGCCAGGACTTGGAAACTTGCAACACCACTGCCTGGACTTGGAGACAAGGAATGCCACGGCCAGGACTTGGAGATGAGGAACATCATGGCCAGTACTTGGAGACGGGGAATGCCAGGGCCAGGACTTGGACACTTGGAACACAAGGGCCTAGACTTGGAGACAAGGAACATCATGGCCAGGACCTGGAGACGAGGAACACAACGGCCAGGACTTGGGGACGAGGAACGCCAGGGCCAGGACTTGGAAACGTGCAACACCACTGCCTGGACTTGGAGACAAGGAACGCCACGGCCAGGACTTGGATACTTGGAACACCACGATCAGGACATGGAGACGGGGAACACCACAGCCAGGACATGGAGAGGGGGAACAACACAGCCAGGACTTGGGGACGAGGAACGCCAGGGCCAGGACTTGGAAACGTGCAACACCACTGCCTGGACTTGGAGACGAGGAACGCCACGGCCAGGACTTGGAGATGAGGAACACCACGGCCAGGACTTGGAGATGAGGAACACCACGGCCAGGACTTGGAGACGGGGAACACCACAGCCAGGACCTGGAGATGAGGAACACCATGGCCAGTACTTGGAGACGGGGAACACCACGGCCAGGACTTGGAGACAGGGAACACCACAGCCAGGACCTGGAGATGAGGAACGCCATGGCCAGTACTTGGAGACGGGGAATGCCAGGGCCTGGACTTGGAGATGAGGAACACCACGGCCTGGACTTGGAGACGAGGAACACCACGGCCAGGACTTGGATACTTGGAACACCATGGCCAGGACTTGGAGACGGGGAACACCACGGCCAGGACTTGGAGACGGGGAACAGAACGGCCAGGACTTGGAGACGGGGAATGCCATGGCCAGGATTTGGAGACGGGGAACGCCATGGCCAGGATGTGGAGACCGGGAACACCACGGCCAGGACTTGGAGACAAGGAACGCCACCTCTAGGACGTCGAAACTTGGAACGCCAAGGCCAGGGCTTGGAGACTTGGAATGCCATGGCCAGGGCTTGGAGACTTGGAATGCCAAGGCCAGGGCTTGGAAACAAGGAACACCACGGCCAGGGCTTGGAGATGAAGAACGCCACGGCCAGGACGGATACTTGGAACACCAGGGTCAGGACATGGAGAGGGGGAAAATCACGGCCAGGACTTGGAGACGGGGAACACCAGGGCCAGGACTTGGAAACTTGCAACACCACTGCCTGGACTTGGAGACAAGGAATGCCACGGCCAGGACTTGGAGATGAGGAACATCATGGCCAGTACTTGGAGACGGGGAATGCCAGGGCCAGGACTTGGACACTTGGAACACAAGGGCCTAGACTTGGAGACAAGGAACATCACGGCCAGGACCTGGAGACGAGGAACACAACGGCCAGGACTTGGAGACGAGGAACACCACGGCCAGGACTTGGAGACGAGGAACATCACGGCCAGGACTTGGAGACAAGGAACACCACGGCCAGGACTTGGAGACGAGGAGCACAACGGCCAGGACTTGGAGACGGGGAACACCACGGCCAGGATTTGGAGACGGGGAACGCCATGGCCAGGATGTGGAGACCGGGAACACCACGGCCAGGACTTGGACTCTTTGAATGACACGGCCAGGACTTGGAGACAAGGAACGCCACCGCTAGGACTTCGAAACTTGGAACGCCAAGGCCAGGGCTTGGAGACTTGGAATGCCACGGCCAGGGCTTGGAGACTTGGAATGCCAAGGCCAGGGCTTGGAGACTTGGAATGCCAAGGCCAGGGCTTGGAAACAAGGAACACCACGGCCAGGACTTGGAGATGAGGAACACCACGGCCAGGACTTGGAGATGAGGAACACCACGGCCAGGACTTGGAGACGGGGAACACCACAGCCAGGACCTGGAGATGAGGAACACCATGGCCAGTACTTGGAGACGGGGAACGCCAGGGCCAGGACTTGGAGATGAGGAACACCACGCCTGGACTTGGAGATGAGGAACACCACGGCCTGGACTTGGAAACTTGCAACACCACTGCCTGGACTTGGAGACAAGGAATGCCACGGCCAGGACTTGGAGATGAGGAACATCATGGCCAGTACTTGGAGACGGGGAATGCCAGGGCCAGGACTTGGACACTTGGAACACAAGGGCCTAGACTTGGAGACAAGGAACATCACGGCCAGGACTTGGAGACGAGGAACACAACGGCCAGGACTTGGAGACGAGGAACACCACGGCCAGGACTTGGAGACAAGGAACATCACGGCCAGGACCTGGAGACGAGGAACACAACGGCCAGGACTTGGAGACAGGGAACACCACGGCCAGGACTTGGATACTTGGAACACCATGGCCAGGACTTGGAGACGGGGAACACCACGGCCAGGACTTGGAGACGGGGAACACAACGGCCAGGACTTGGAGACGGGGAATGCCATGGCCAGGATTTGGAGACGGGAAACGCCATGGCCAGGATGTGGAAACCGGGAACACCACGGCCAGGCCTTGGAGACGCGGAATACAACGGCCAGGACTTGGAGACGGGGAATGCCATGGCCAGGATTTGGAGACGGGGAACGCCATGGCCAGGATGTGGAGACCGGGAACACCACGGCCAGGACTTGGACTCTTTGAATGACACGGCCAGGACTTGGAGACAAGAAACGCCACCGCTAGGACGTCGAAACTTGGAACGCCAAGGCCAGGGCTTGGAGACTTGGAATGCCACGGCCTGGGCTTGGAGACTTGGAATGCCAAGGCCAGGGCTTGGAGACTTGGAATGCCAAGGCCAGGACTTGGAGATGAGGAACACAACGGCCAGGACTTGGAGACGGGGAACACCACGGCCAGGATTTGGAGACGGGGAACACCACGGCCAGGATTTGGAGACGGGGAATGCCAAGGCCAGGGCTTGGAGACTTGGAATGCCAAGGCCAGGGCTTGGAAACAAGGAACACCACGGCCAGGGCGTGGAGATGAAGAACGCCACGGCCAGGGCTTGGAGACTTGGAATGCCAAGGCCAGGACTTGGAGACTTGGAACACCACGGCCAGGACTTGGAGATGAGGAACACAACGGCCAGGACTTGGAGACGGGGAACACCACGGCCAGGATTTGGAGACGGGGAATGCCATGGCCAGGATGTGGAGACCGGGAACACCACGGCCAGGACTTGGAGATGAGCAACACGACAGCCATGACTTGGAGACGGTGAATACCACGGCCAGGAGTTGGAGACCAGGAAAACCACGGCCATGACTTGGACTCTTGGAACGACACGGCCAGGACTTGGAGACAAGGAACGCCACCGCCAGGACTTTGAAACTTGGAACGCCAAGGCCAGGGATTGGAGACTTGGAACGCCACGGCCAGGACGGATACTTGGAACACCAGGGTCAGGACATGGAAACGGGGAACAGCACAGCCAGGACTTGGAGACGAAGAACGCCATGGCCAGGACGGATATTTGGAACACCAGGGTCAGGACATGGGGACGGGGAACACCACGGCCAGGACTTGGAGAGGGGGAACAGCACAGCCAGGACTTGGAGACGGGGAACACCACAGCCAGGACTTGGAGACGGGGAACAGCACAGCCAGGACTTGGGGACGAGGAACGCCAGGACCAGGACTTGGAAACGTGCAACACCACTGCCTGGACTTGGAGACGAGGAACGCCACGGCCAGGACTTGGAGATGAGGAACACCACGGCCAGGACTTGGAGATGAGGAACACCACGGCCAGGACTTGGATACTTGGAACACCACGGTCAGGACATGGAGACGGGGAGCACCACAGCCAGGACATGGAGAGGGGGAACAGCACAGCCAGGACTTGGGGACGAGGAACGCCAGGGCCAGGACTTGGAAACGTGCAACACCACTGCCTGGACTTGGAGACGAGGAACGCCACGGCCAGGACTTGGAGATGAGGAACACCACGGCCAGGACTTGGAGACGGGGAACACCACAGCCAGGACCTGGAGATGAGGAACACCATGGCCAGTACTTGGAGACGGGGAATGCCAGGGCCAGGACTTGGAGATGAGGAGCACCACGCCTGGACTTGGAGATGAGGAAAACCACGGCCTGGACTTGGAGACGAGGAACACCACGGCCAGGACTTGGAGATGAGGAACACCACGGCCAGGACTTGGATACTTGGAACACCACGGTCAGGACATGGAGACGGGGAGCACCACAGCCAGGACATGGAGAGGGGGAACAGCACAGCCAGGACTTGGGGACGAGGAACGCCAGGGCCAGGACTTGGAAACGTGCAACACCACTGCCTGGACTTGGAGACGAGGAACGCCACGGCCAGGACTTGGAAATGAGGAACACCACGGCCAGGACTTGGAGACGGGGAACACCACAGCCAGGACCTGGAGATGAGGAACACCATGGCCAGTACTTGGAGACGGGGAATGCCAGGGCCAGGACTTGGAGATGAGGAGCACCACGCCTGGACTTGGAGATGAGGAAAACCACGGCCTGGACTTGGAGACGAGGAACACCACGGCCAGGACTTGGATACTTGGAACACCATGGCCAGGACTTGGAGACGGGGAACACCACGGCCAGGGCTTGGAGACGGGGAACACAACAGCCAGGACTTGGAGATGGGGAATACCATGGCCAGGATTTGGAGACGGGGAACGCCATGGCCAGGATGTGGAGACCGGGAACACCACGGCCAGGCCTTGGACTCTTTGAATGACACGGCCAGGACTTGGAGACAAGGAACGCCACCGCTAGGACTTCGAAACTTGGAACGCCAAGGCCAAGGCTTGGAGACTTGGAATGCCACGGCCAGGGCTTGGAGACTTGGAATGCCAAGGCCAGGGCTTGGAGACTAGGAATGCCAAGGCCAGGGCTTGGAGACAAGGAACACCACGGCCAGGACTTGGAGACAGGGAACACCAAGGCCAGGACATGGAGATGGGGAACACCATGGCCAGGACATGGAGACGGAGAAAACCATGGCCAGGACATGGAGATGAGGAACACCACGGCCAGGAATTGGACACTTGGAACACCAGGGCCTAGACTTGGAGACAAGGAACGGCATGGCCAGGACTTGGAGACAAGGAACGCCATGGCCAGGACCTGGAGACAAGGAACACCACGATCAGGACATGGAGACGGGGAACACCACAGCCAGGACATGGAGAGGGGGAACAACACAGCCAGGACTTGGGGACGAGGAACGCCAGGGCCAGGACTTGGAAACGTGCAACACCACTGCCTGGACTTGGAGACGAGGAACGCCACGGCCAGGACTTGGAGATGAGGAACACCACGGCCAGGACTTGGAGATGAGGAACACCACGGCCAGGACTTGGAGACGGGGAACACCACAGCCAGGACCTGGAGATGAGGAACACCATGGCCAGTACTTGGAGACGGGGAACACCACGGCCAGGACTTGGAGACAGGGAACACCACAGCCAGGACCTGGAGATGAGGAACGCCATGGCCAGTACTTGGAGACGGGGAATGCCAGGGCCTGGACTTGGAGATGAGGAACACCACGGCCTGGACTTGGAGACGAGGAACACCACGGCCAGGACTTGGATACTTGGAACACCATGGCCAGGACTTGGAGACGGGGAACACCACGGCCAGGACTTGGAGACGGGGAACAGAACGGCCAGGACTTGGAGACGGGGAATGCCATGGCCAGGATTTGGAGACGGGGAACGCCATGGCCAGGATGTGGAGACCGGGAACACCACGGCCAGGACTTGGAGACAAGGAACGCCACCTCTAGGACGTCGAAACTTGGAACGCCAAGGCCAGGGCTTGGAGACTTGGAATGCCATGGCCAGGGCTTGGAGACTTGGAATGCCAAGGCCAGGGCTTGGAGACTTGGAATGCCAAGGCCAGGGCTTGGAAACAAGGAACACCACGGCCAGGGCTTGGAGATGAAGAACGCCACGGCCAGGACGGATACTTGGAACACCAGGGTCAGGACATGGAGAGGGGGAAAATCACGGCCAGGACTGGGAGACGGGGAACACCAGGGCCAGGACTTGGAAACTTGCAACACCACTGCCTGGACTTGGAGACAAGGAATGCCACGGCCAGGACTTGGAGATGAGGAACATCATGGCCAGTACTTGGAGACGGGGAATGCCAGGGCCAGGACTTGGACACTTGGAACACAAGGGCCTAGACTTGGAGACAAGGAACATCACGGCCAGGACCTGGAGACGAGGAACACCACGGCCAGGACTTGGAGACGAGGAACACCACGGCCAGGACTTGGAGACGAGGAACACCACGGCCAGGACTTGGAGATGAGGAACACCACGGCCAGGACTTGGAGACGAGGAACACCACGGCCAGGACTTGGAGACAAGGAACACCACGGCCAGGACTTGGAGACGAGGAGCACAACGGCCAGGACTTGGAGACAAGGAACATCACGGCCAGGACCTGGAGACAAGGAACACCACGGCCAGGACTTGGAGACGGGGAACGCCACGGCCAGGACTTGGAGATGAGGAACACCACGGCCTGGACTTGGAGACGAGGAACACCACGGCCAGGACATGGAGACGGGGAACACCACGGCCAGGATTTGGAGACGGGGAACGCCATGGCCAGGATGTGGAGACCGGGAACACCACGGCCAGGACTTGGACTCTTTGAATGACACGGCCAGGACTTGGAGACAAGGAACGCCACCGCTAGGACTTCGAAACTTGGAACGCCAAGGCCAGGGCTTGGAGACTTGGAATGCCACGGCCAGGGCTTGGAGACTTGGAATGCCAAGGCCAGGGCTTGGAGACTTGGAATGCCAAGGCCAGGGCTTGGAAACAAGGAACACCACGGCCAGGACTTGGAGATGAGGAACACCACGGCCAGGACTTGGAGATGAGGAACACCACGGCCAGGACTTGGAGACGGGGAACACCACAGCCAGGGCTTGGAGACGGGGAACACAACGGCCAGGACTTGGAGATGGGGAATGCCATGGCCAGGATTTGGAGACGGGGAACGCCATGGCCAGGATGTGGAGACCGGGAACACCACGGCCAGGACTTGGACTCTTTGAATGACACGGCCAGGACTTGGAGACAAGGAACGCCACCGCTAGGACTTCGAAACTTGGAACGCCAAGGCCAGGGCTTGGAGACTTGGAATGCCACGGCCAGGGCTTGGAGACTTGGAATGCCAAGGCCAGGGCTTGGAGACTTGGAATGCCAAGGCCAGGGCTTGGAAACAAGGAACACCACGGCCAGGACTTGGAGATGAGGAACACCACGGCCAGGACTTGGAGATGAGGAACACCACGGCCAGGACTTGGAGACGGGGAACACCACAGCCAGGACCTGGAGATGAGGAACACCATGGCCAGTACTTGGAGACGGGGAACGCCAGGGCCAGGACTTGGAGATGAGGAACACCACGCCTGGACTTGGAGATGAGGAACACCACGGCCTGGACTTGGAAACTTGCAACACCACTGCCTGGACTTGGAGACAAGGAATGCCACGGCCAGGACTTGGAGATGAGGAACATCATGGCCAGTACTTGGAGACGGGGAATGCCAGGGCCAGGACTTGGACACTTGGAACACAAGGGCCTAGACTTGGAGACAAGGAACATCACGGCCAGGACTTGGAGACGAGGAACACAACGGCCAGGACTTGGAGACGTGGAACACCATGGCCAGGACTTGGAGACAAGGAACATCACGGCCAGGACCTGGAGACGAGGAACACAACGGCCAGGACTTGGAGACGGGGAACACCACGGCCAGGACTTGGATACTTGGAACACCATGGCCAGGACTTGGAGACGGGGAACACCACGGCCAGGACTTGGAGACGGGGAACACAACGGCCAGGACTTGGAGACGGGGAATGCCATGGCCAGGATTTGGAGACGGGGAACGCCATGGCCAGGATGTGGAAACCGGGAACACCACGGCCAGGACTTGGACTCTTTGAATGACACGGCCAGGACTTGGAGACAAGGAACGCCACCGCTAGGACGTCGAAACTTGGAACGCCAAGGCCAGGGCTTGGAGACTTGGAATGCCACGGCCTGGCTTGGAGACTTGGAATGCCAAGGCCAGGGCTTGGAGACTTGGAATGCCAAGGCCAGGGCTTGGAAACAAGGAACACCACGGCCAGGGCGTGGAGATGAAGAACGCCACGGCCAGGGCTTGGAGACTTGGAATGCCAAGGCCAGGACTTGGAGACTTGGAACACCACGGCCAGGACTTGGAGATGAGGAACACAACGGCCAGGACTTGGAGACGGGGAACACCACGGCCAGGATTTGGAGACGGGGAATGCCATGGCCAGGATGTGGAGACCGGGAACACCACGGCCAGGACTTGGAGATGAGCAACACGACAGCCATGACTTGGAGACGGTGAATACCACGGCCAGGAGTTGGAGACCAGGAAAACCACGGCCATGACTTGGACTCTTGGAACGACACGGCCAGGACTTGGAGACAAGGAACGCCACCGCCAGGACTTTGAAACTTGGAACGCCAAGGCCAGGGATTGGAGACTTGGAACGCCACGGCCAGGACGGATACTTGGAACACCAGGGTCAGGACATGGAAACGGGGAACAGCACAGCCAGGACTTGGAGACGAAGAACGCCATGGCCAGGACGGATATTTGGAACACCAGGGTCAGGACATGGGGACGGGGAACACCACGGCCAGGACTTGGAGAGGGGGAACAGCACAGCCAGGACTTGGAGACGGGGAACACCACAGCCAGGACTTGGAGACGGGGAACAGCACAGCCAGGACTTGGGGACGAGGAACGCCAGGACCAGGACTTGGAAACGTGTAACACCACTGCCTGGACTTGGAGACAAGGAACGCCACGGCCAGGACTTGGATACTTGGAACACCACGGTCAGGACATGGAGACGGGGAGCACCACAGCCAGGACATGGAGAGGGGGAACAGCACAGCCAGGACTTGGGGACAAGGAACGCCAGGGCCAGGACTTGGAAACGTGCAACACCACTGCCTGGACTTGGAGACAAGGAACGCCACGGCCAGGACTTGGAGATGAGGAACACCACGGCCAGGACTTGGAGACGGGGAACACCACAGCCAGGACCTGGAGATGAGGAACACCATGGCCAGTACTTGGAGATGGGGAATGCCAGGGCCAGGACTTGGAGATGAGGAGCACCACGCCTGGACTTGGAGATGAGGAAAACCACGGCCTGGACTTGGAGACGAGGAACACCACGGCCAGGACTTGGATACTTGGAACACCATGGCCAGGACTTGGAGACGGGGAACACCACGGCCAGGGCTTGGAGACGGGAACACAACGGCCAGGACTTGGAGATGGGGAATGCCATGGCCAGGATTGGAGACGGGGAACGCCATGGCCAGGATGTGGAGACCGGGAACACCACGGCCAGGCCTTGGACTCTTTGAATGACACGGCCAGGACTTGGAGACAAGGAACGCCACCGCTAGGACTTCGAAACTTGGAACGCCAAGGCCAAGGCTTGGAGACTTGGAATGCCACGGCCAGGGCTTGGAGACTTGGAATGCCAAGGCCAGGGCTTGGAGACTAGGAATGCCAAGGCCAGGGCTTGGAGACAAGGAACACCACGGCCAGGACTTGGAGACAGGGAACACCAAGGCCAGGACATGGAGATGGGGAACACCATGGCCAGGACATGGAGACGGAGAAAACCATGGCCAGGACATGGAGATGAGGAACACCACGGCCAGGAATTGGACACTTGGAACACCAGGGCCTAGACTTGGAGACAAGGAACGGCATGGCCAGGACTTGGAGACAAGGAACGCCATGGCCAGGACCTGGAGACAAGGAACGCCACGACCAGGACCTGGAGACGAGGAACGCCACGGCCAGGACTTGGACATGAGGAACACCACAGCCAGGACTTGGATACTTGGAACACCACGGCCAGGACTTGGAGACGGGGAACACCACGGCCAGGACATGGAGACAAGGAACACCACGGCCAGGACATGGAGACCGTGAACACCATGGCCAGGACTTGGAGATGAGGAACGCCACATCCAGGACTTGGAGACGAGGAACACCATGGCCAGGACTTGGAGACGGGGAACACCATGGCCAGGACATGGAGACGGAGAAAACCATGGCCAGGACATAGAGATGAGGAACACCACGGCCAGGAATTGGACACTTGGAACACCAGGGCCTAGACTTGGAGACAAGGAACGGCATGGCCAGGACTTGGAGACAAGGAACGCCACGGCCAGGACCTGGAGACAAGGAACGCCACGACCAGGACCTGGAGATGAGGAACACCATGGCCAGTACTTGGAGACGGGGAATGCCAGGGCCAGGACTTGGAGATGAGGAGCACCACGCCTGGACTTGGAGATGAGGAACACCACGGCCTGGACTTGGAGACGGGGAACACCACGGCCAGGGCTTGGAGACGGGGAACACAACGGCCAGGACTTGGAGATGGGGAATGCCATGGCCAGGACTTGGAGACGGGGAATGCCATGGCCAGGATTTGGAGACGGGGAACGCCATGGCCAGGATGTGGAGACCGGGAACACCACGGCCAGGACTTGGACTCTTTGAATGACACGACCAGGACTTGGAGACAAGGAACGCCACCGCTAGGACTTCGAAACTTGGAACGCCAAGGCCAAGGCTTGGAGACTTGGAATGCCACGGTTAGGGCTTGGAGACTTGGAATGCCAAGGCCAGGGCTTGGAGACTTGGAATGCCAAGGCCAGGGCTTGGAGACAAGGAACACCACGGCCAGGACTTGGAGACAGGGAACACCAAGGCCAGGACATGGAGACGGGGAACACCATGGCCAGGACATGGAGACGGAGAAAACCATGGCCAGGACATGGAGATGAGGAACACCACGGCCAGGAATTGGACACTTGGAACACCAGGGCCTAGACTTGGAGACAAGGAACGGCATGGCCAGGACTTGGAGACAAGGAACGCCATGGCCAGGACCTGGAGACAAGGAACACCACGATCAGGACATGGAGACGGGGAACACCACAGCCAGGACATGGAGAGGGGGAACAACACAGCCAGGACTTGGGGACGAGGAACGCCAGGGCCAGGACTTGGAAACGTGCAACACCACTGCCTGGACTTGGAGACGAGGAACGCCACGGCCAGGACTTGGAGATGAGGAACACCACGGCCAGGACTTGGAGATGAGGAACACCACGGCCAGGACTTGGAGACGGGGAACACCACAGCCAGGACCTGGAGATGAGGAACACCATGGCCAGTACTTGGAGACGGGGAACACCACGGCCAGGACTTGGAGACAGGGAACACCACAGCCAGGACCTGGAGATGAGGAACGCCATGGCCAGTACTTGGAGACGGGGAATGCCAGGGCCTGGACTTGGAGATGAGGAACACCACGGCCTGGACTTGGAGACGAGGAACACCACGGCCAGGACTTGGATACTTGGAACACCATGGCCAGGACTTGGAGACGGGGAACACCACGGCCAGGACTTGGAGACGGGGAACAGAACGGCCAGGACTTGGAGACGGGGAATGCCATGGCCAGGATTTGGAGACGGGGAACGCCATGGCCAGGATGTGGAGACCGGGAACACCACGGCCAGGACTTGGAGACAAGGAACGCCACCTCTAGGACGTCGAAACTTGGAACGCCAAGGCCAGGGCTTGGAGACTTGGAATGCCATGGCCAGGGCTTGGAGACTTGGAATGCCAAGGCCAGGGCTTGGAGACTTGGAATGCCAAGGCCAGGGCTTGGAAACAAGGAACACCACGGCCAGGGCTTGGAGATGAAGAACGCCACGGCCAGGACGGATACTTGGAACACCAGGGTCAGGACATGGAGAGGGGGAAAATCACGGCCAGGACTGGGAGACGGGGAACACCAGGGCCAGGACTTGGAAACTTGCAACACCACTGCCTGGACTTGGAGACAAGGAATGCCACGGCCAGGACTTGGAGATGAGGAACATCATGGCCAGTACTTGGAGACGGGGAATGCCAGGGCCAGGACTTGGACACTTGGAACACAAGGGCCTAGACTTGGAGACAAGGAACATCACGGCCAGGACCTGGAGACGAGGAACACCACGGCCAGGACTTGGAGACGAGGAACACCACGGCCAGGACTTGGAGACGAGGAACACCACGGCCAGGACTTGGAGATGAGGAACACCACGGCCAGGACTTGGAGACGAGGAACACCACGGCCAGGACTTGGAGACAAGGAACACCACGGCCAGGACTTGGAGACGAGGAGCACAACGGCCAGGACTTGGAGACAAGGAACATCACGGCCAGGACCTGGAGACAAGGAACACCACGGCCAGGACTTGGAGACGGGGAACGCCACGGCCAGGACTTGGAGATGAGGAACACCACGGCCTGGACTTGGAGACGAGGAACACCACGGCCAGGACATGGAGACGGGGAACACCACGGCCAGGATTTGGAGACGGGGAACGCCATGGCCAGGATGTGGAGACCGGGAACACCACGGCCAGGACTTGGACTCTTTGAATGACACGGCCAGGACTTGGAGACAAGGAACGCCACCGCTAGGACTTCGAAACTTGGAACGCCAAGGCCAGGGCTTGGAGACTTGGAATGCCACGGCCAGGGCTTGGAGACTTGGAATGCCAAGGCCAGGGCTTGGAGACTTGGAATGCCAAGGCCAGGGCTTGGAAACAAGGAACACCACGGCCAGGACTTGGAGATGAGGAACACCACGGCCAGGACTTGGAGATGAGGAACACCACGGCCAGGACTTGGAGACGGGGAACACCACAGCCAGGGCTTGGAGACGGGGAACACAACGGCCAGGACTTGGAGATGGGGAATGCCATGGCCAGGATTTGGAGACGGGGAACGCCATGGCCAGGATGTGGAGACCGGGAACACCACGGCCAGGACTTGGACTCTTTGAATGACACGGCCAGGACTTGGAGACAAGGAACGCCACCGCTAGGACTTCGAAACTTGGAACGCCAAGGCCAGGGCTTGGAGACTTGGAATGCCACGGCCAGGGCTTGGAGACTTGGAATGCCAAGGCCAGGGCTTGGAGACTTGGAATGCCAAGGCCAGGGCTTGGAAACAAGGAACACCACGGCCAGGACTTGGAGATGAGGAACACCACGGCCAGGACTTGGAGATGAGGAACACCACGGCCAGGACTTGGAGACGGGGAACACCACAGCCAGGACCTGGAGATGAGGAACACCATGGCCAGTACTTGGAGACGGGGAACGCCAGGGCCAGGACTTGGAGATGAGGAACACCACGCCTGGACTTGGAGATGAGGAACACCACGGCCTGGACTTGGAAACTTGCAACACCACTGCCTGGACTTGGAGACAAGGAATGCCACGGCCAGGACTTGGAGATGAGGAACATCATGGCCAGTACTTGGAGACGGGGAATGCCAGGGCCAGGACTTGGACACTTGGAACACAAGGGCCTAGACTTGGAGACAAGGAACATCACGGCCAGGACTTGGAGACGAGGAACACAACGGCCAGGACTTGGAGACGTGGAACACCATGGCCAGGACTTGGAGACAAGGAACATCACGGCCAGGACCTGGAGACGAGGAACACAACGGCCAGGACTTGGAGACGGGGAACACCACGGCCAGGACTTGGATACTTGGAACACCATGGCCAGGACTTGGAGACGGGGAACACCACGGCCAGGACTTGGAGACGGGGAACACAACGGCCAGGACTTGGAGACGGGGAATGCCATGGCCAGGATTTGGAGACGGGGAACGCCATGGCCAGGATGTGGAAACCGGGAACACCACGGCCAGGACTTGGACTCTTTGAATGACACGGCCAGGACTTGGAGACAAGGAACGCCACCGCTAGGACGTCGAAACTTGGAACGCCAAGGCCAGGGCTTGGAGACTTGGAATGCCACGGCCTGGGCTTGGAGACTTGGAATGCCAAGGCCAGGGCTTGGAGACTTGGAATGCCAAGGCCAGGGCTTGGAAACAAGGAACACCACGGCCAGGGCGTGGAGATGAAGAACGCCACGGCCAGGGCTTGGAGACTTGGAATGCCAAGGCCAGGACTTGGAGACTTGGAACACCACGGCCAGGACTTGGAGATGAGGAACACAACGGCCAGGACTTGGAGACGGGGAACACCACGGCCAGGATTTGGAGACGGGGAATGCCATGGCCAGGATGTGGAGACCGGGAACACCACGGCCAGGACTTGGAGATGAGCAACACGACAGCCATGACTTGGAGACGGTGAATACCACGGCCAGGAGTTGGAGACCAGGAAAACCACGGCCATGACTTGGACTCTTGGAACGACACGGCCAGGACTTGGAGACAAGGAACGCCACCGCCAGGACTTTGAAACTTGGAACGCCAAGGCCAGGGATTGGAGACTTGGAACGCCACGGCCAGGACGGATACTTGGAACACCAGGGTCAGGACATGGAAACGGGGAACAGCACAGCCAGGACTTGGAGACGAAGAACGCCATGGCCAGGACGGATATTTGGAACACCAGGGTCAGGACATGGGGACGGGGAACACCACGGCCAGGACTTGGAGAGGGGGAACAGCACAGCCAGGACTTGGAGACGGGGAACACCACAGCCAGGACTTGGAGACGGGGAACAGCACAGCCAGGACTTGGGGACGAGGAACGCCAGGACCAGGACTTGGAAACGTGCAACACCACTGCCTGGACTTGGAGACAAGGAACGCCACGGCCAGGACTTGGATACTTGGAACACCACGGTCAGGACATGGAGACGGGGAGCACCACAGCCAGGACATGGAGAGGGGGAACAGCACAGCCAGGACTTGGGGACAAGGAACGCCAGGGCCAGGACTTGGAAACGTGCAACACCACTGCCTGGACTTGGAGACAAGGAACGCCACGGCCAGGACTTGGAGATGAGGAACACCACGGCCAGGACTTGGAGACGGGGAACACCACAGCCAGGACCTGGAGATGAGGAACACCATGGCCAGTACTTGGAGATGGGGAATGCCAGGGCCAGGACTTGGAGATGAGGAGCACCACGCCTGGACTTGGAGATGAGGAAAACCACGGCCTGGACTTGGAGACGAGGAACACCACGGCCAGGACTTGGATACTTGGAACACCATGGCCAGGACTTGGAGACGGGGAACACCACGGCCAGGGCTTGGAGACGGGGAACACAACGGCCAGGACTTGGAGATGGGGAATGCCATGGCCAGGATTTGGAGACGGGGAACGCCATGGCCAGGATGTGGAGACCGGGAACACCACGGCCAGGCCTTGGACTCTTTGAATGACACGGCCAGGACTTGGAGACAAGGAACGCCACCGCTAGGACTTCGAAACTTGGAACGCCAAGGCCAAGGCTTGGAGACTTGGAATGCCACGGCCAGGGCTTGGAGACTTGGAATGCCAAGGCCAGGGCTTGGAGACTAGGAATGCCAAGGCCAGGGCTTGGAGACAAGGAACACCACGGCCAGGACTTGGAGACAGGGAACACCAAGGCCAGGACATGGAGATGGGGAACACCATGGCCAGGACATGGAGACGGAGAAAACCATGGCCAGGACATGGAGATGAGGAACACCACGGCCAGGAATTGGACACTTGGAACACCAGGGCCTAGACTTGGAGACAAGGAACGGCATGGCCAGGACTTGGAGACAAGGAACGCCATGGCCAGGACCTGGAGACAAGGAACGCCACGACCAGGACCTGGAGACGAGGAACGCCACGGCCAGGACTTGGACATGAGGAACACCACAGCCAGGACTTGGATACTTGGAACACCACGGCCAGGACTTGGAGACGGGGAACACCACGGCCAGGACATGGAGACAAGGAACACCACGGCCAGGACATGGAGACCGTGAACACCATGGCCAGGACTTGGAGATGAGGAACGCCACATCCAGGACTTGGAGACGAGGAACACCATGGCCAGGACTTGGAGACGGGGAACACCATGGCCAGGACATGGAGACGGAGAAAACCATGGCCAGGACATAGAGATGAGGAACACCACGGCCAGGAATTGGACACTTGGAACACCAGGGCCTAGACTTGGAGACAAGGAACGGCATGGCCAGGACTTGGAGACAAGGAACGCCACGGCCAGGACCTGGAGACAAGGAACGCCACGACCAGGACCTGGTGATGAGGAACACCATGGCCAGTACTTGGAGACGGGGAATGCCAGGGCCAGGACTTGGAGATGAGGAGCACCACGCCTGGACTTGGAGATGAGGAACACCACGGCCTGGACTTGGAGACGAGGAACACCATGGCCAGGACTTGGAGACGGGGAACACCACGGCCAGGGCTTGGAGACGGGGAACACAACGGCCAGGACTTGGAGATGGGGAATGCCATGGCCAGGACTTGGAGACGGGGAATGCCATGGCCAGGATTTGGAGACGGGGAACGCCATGGCCAGGATGTGGAGACCGGGAACACCACGGCCAGGACTTGGACTCTTTGAATGACACGACCAGGACTTGGAGACAAGGAACGCCACCGCTAGGACTTCGAAACTTGGAACGCCAAGGCCAAGGCTTGGAGACTTGGAATGCCACGGTTAGGGCTTGGAGACTTGGAATGCCAAGGCCAGGGCTTGGAGACTTGGAATGCCAAGGCCAGGGCTTGGAGACAAGGAACACCACGGCCAGGACTTGGAGACAGGGAACACCAAGGCCAGGACATGGAGACGGGGAACACCATGGCCAGGACATGGAGACGGAGAAAACCATGGCCAGGACATGGAGATGAGGAACACCACGGCCAGGAATTGGACACTTGGAACACCAGGGCCTAGACTTGGAGACAAGGAACGGCATGGCCAGGACTTGGAGACAAGGAATGCCATGGCCAGGACCTGGAGACAAGGAACGCCACGACCAGGACCTGGAGACGAGGAACGCCACGGCCAGGACTTGGACATGAGGAACACCACAGCCAGGACTTGGATACTTGGAACACCACGGCCAGGACTTGGAGACGGGGAACACCAGGGGCTGGACTTGGAGACAAGGAACGCCACGGCCAGGACCTGGAGAAAAGGAACACCACGGCCAGGACATGGAGACAAAGAACACCACGGCCAGGACATGGAGACCGTGAACACCATGGCCAGGACTTGGAGATGAGGAACGCCACATCCAGGACTTGGAGACGAGGAACACCATGGCCAGGACTTGGAGACGGGGAACACCATGGCCAGGACATGGAGACGGAGAAAACCATGGCCAGGACATGGAGATGAGGAACACCACGGCCAGGAATTGGACACTTGGAACACCAGGGCCTAGACTTGGAGACAAGGAATGGCATGGCCAGGACTTGGAGACAAGGAACGCCATGGCCAGGACCTGGAGACAAGGAACGCCACGACCAGGACCTGGAGACGAGGAACGCCACGGCCAGGACTTGGACATGAGGAACACAACGGCCTGGACTTGGAGATGAGGAACACCACTGCCAGGACTTGGATACTTGGAACACCACGGCCAGGATTTGGAGATGAGCAACACCACAGCCAGGACTTGGAGACGAGGAACACCACGGCCAGGACATGGATACAGGGAACACCACGGCCAGGACTTGGAGATGGGGAACACCACGGCCAGGACTTGGAGACTTGGAACACCACGGCCAGGATTTGGAGACGGGGAATGCCATGGCCAGGATGTGGAGACCGGGAACACCACGGCCAGGACTTGGAGATGAGCAACACGACAGCCATGACTTGGAGAAGGTGAATACCACGGCCAGGACATGGATACGGGGAACACCACGGCCAGGACTTGGAGATGGGGAACACCACGGCCAGGACTTGGAGACTTGGAACACCACGGCCAGGATTTGGAGACGGGGAATGCCATGGCCAGGATGTGGAGACCGGGAACACCACGGCCAGGACTTGGAGATGAGCAACACGACAACCATGACTTGGAGACGGTGAATACCACGGCCAAGAGTTGGAGACCAGGAAAACCACGGCCATGACTTGGACTCTTGGAACGACACGGCCAGGACTTGGAGACAAGGAACGCCACCGCCAGGACTTTGAAACTTGGAACGCCAAGGCCAGGGCTTGGAGACTTGGAACACCACGGCCAGGACTTCGAGACAAAGAACGCCACAGCCAGGACTTGGAGACAAGGAACGCCACCGCCAGGACTTTGAAACTTGGAACGCCAAGGCCAGGGCTTGGAGACTTGGAACGCCACGGCCAGGACTTGGAGACGACGAACGCCATGGCCAGGACGGATACTTGGAACACCAGGGTCAGGACATGGAAACGGGGAACAGCAGAGCCAGGACTTGGAGACGAAGAACGCCATGGCCAGGACGGATATTTGGAACACCAGGGTCAGGACATGGGGACGGGGAACACCACGGCCAGGACTTGGAGAGGGGGAACAGCACGGCCAGGACTTGGAGACGGGGAACACCACAGCCAGGACTTGGAGACGGGGAACAGCACAGCCAGGACTTGGGGACGAGGAACGCCAGGGCCAGGACTTGGAAACGTGCAACACCACTGCCTGGACTTGGAGACAAGGAACGCCACAGCCAGGACATGGAGACGGGGAACACCACAGCCAGGACATGGAGAGGGGGAACAGCACAGCCAGGACTTGGGGACGAGGAACGCCAGGGCCAGGACTTGGAAACGTGCAACACCACTGCCTGGACTTGGAGACGAGGAACGCCACAGCCAGGACTTGGAGATGAGGAACACCACGGCCAGGACGTGGAGATGAGGAACACCACGGCCAGGACTTGGAGACGGGGAACACCACAGCCAGGACCTGGAGATGAGGAACACCATGGCCAGTACTTGGAGACGGGGAATGCCAGGGCCAGGACTTGGAGATGAGGAACACCACGCCTGGACTTGGAGATGAGGAAAACCACGGCCTGGACTTGGAGATGAGTAACACCACAGCCTGGACTTGGAGACGAGGAACACCACGGCCAGGACTTGGATACTTGGAACACCATGGCCAGGACTTGGAGATGGGGAACACCACGGTCAGGACTTGGAGACGGGGAACACAACGGCCAGGACTTGGAGACGGGGAATGCCATGGCCAGGATTTGGAGACGGGGAACGCCATGGCCAAGGATGTGGAGACCGGGAACACCACGGCCAGGACTTGGACTCTTTGAATGACACGGCCAGGACTTGGAGACAAGGAACGCGACCGCTAGGACTTCGAAACTTGGAACGCCAAGGCCAGGGCTTGGAGACTTGGAATGCCATGGCCAGGGCTTGGAGACTTGGAATGCCAAGGCCAGGGCTTGGAGACTTGGAATGCCAAGGCCAGGGCTTGGAGACAAGGAACACCACGGCCAGGGCTTGGAGATGAAGAACGCCACGGCCAGGGCTTGGAGACAAGGAACACCACGGCCAGGGCTTGGAGACTTGGAATGCCACGGCCAGGGCTTGGAGACTTGGAATGCCAAGGCCAGGGCTTGGAGACTTGGAATGCCAAGGCCAGGGCTTGGAAACAAGGAACACCACGGCCAGGGCTTGGAGACAAGGAATGCCACGGCCAGGACTTGGAGATGAGGAACATCATGGCCAGTACTTAGAGACGGGGAATGCCAGGGCCAGGACTTGGACACTTGGAACACAAGGGCCTAGACTTAGAGACAAGGAACATCACGGCCAGGACCTGGAGACGAGGAACACAACGGCCAGGACTTGGGGACGAGGAACGCCAGGGCCAGGACTTGGAAACGTGCAACACCACTGCCTGGACTTGGAGACAAGGAACGCCACGGCCAGGACTTGGATACTTGGAACACCACGATCAGGACATGGAGACGGGGAACACCACAGCCAGGACATGGAGAGGGGGAACAACACAGCCAGGACTTGGGGACGAGGAACGCCAGGGCCAGGACTTGGAAACGTGCAACACCACTGCCTGGACTTGGAGACGAGGAACGCCACGGCCAGGACTTGGAGATGAGGAACACCACGGCCAGGACTTGGAGACGGGGAACACCACGGCCAGGACTTGGAGACGGGGAACACCACAGCCAGGACCTGGAGATGAGGAACACCATGGCCAGTACTTGGAGACGGGGAACACCACGGCCAGGACTTGGAGACGGGGAACACCACAGCCAGGACCTGGAGATGAGGAACGCCATGGCCAGTACTTGGAGACGGGGAATGCCAGGGCCTGGACTTGGAGATGAGGAACACCACGGCCTGCACTTGGAGACGAGGAACACCACGGCCAGGACTTGGATACTTGGAACACCATGGCCAGGACTTGGAGACGGGGAACACCACGGCCAGGACTTGGAGACGGGGAACACAACAGCCAGGACTTGGAGACGGGGAATGCCATGGCCAGGATTTGGAGACGGGGAACGCCATGGCCAGGATGTGGAGACGGGGAACGCCATGGCCAGGATGTGGAGACCGGGAACACCACGGCCAGGACTTGGACTCTTTGAATGACACGGCCAGGACTTGGAGACAAGGAACGCCACCGCTAGGACTTCGAAACTTGGAACGCCAAGGCCAAGGCTTGGAGACTTGGAATGCCACGGCCAGGGCTTGGAGACTTGGAATGCCAAGGCCAGGGCTTGGAGACTTGGAATGCCAAGGCCAGGGCTTGGAGACAAGGAACACCACGGCCAGGACTTGGAGACAGGGAACACCAAGTCCAGGACATGGAGATGGGGAACACCATGGCCAGGACATGGAGACGGAGAAAACCATGGCCAGGACATGGAGATGAGGAACACCACGGCCAGGAATTGGACACTTGGAACACCAGGGCCTAGACTTGGAGACAAGGAACGGCATGGCCAGGACTTGGAGACAAGGAACGCCATGGCCAGGACCTGGAGACAAGGAACGCCACGACCAGGACCTGGAGACGAGGAACGCCACGGCCAGGACTTGGACATGAGGAACACCACAGCCAGGGCTTGGATACTTGGAACACCACGGCCAGGACTTGGAGACGGGGAACACCAGGGGCTGGACTTGGAGACAAGGAACGCCACGGCCAGGACCTGGAGACAAGGAACACCACGGCCAGGACATGGAGACAAGGAACACCACGGCCAGGACATGGAGACCGTGAACACCATGGCCAGGACTTGGAGATGAGGAACGCCACATCCAGGACTTGGAGACGAGGAACACCATGGCCAGGACTTGGAGACGGGGAACACCATGGCCAGGACATGGAGACGGAGAAAACCATGGCCAGGACATAGAGATGAGGAACACCACGGCCAGGAATTGGACACTTGGAACACCAGGGCCTAGACTTGGAGACAAGGAACGGCATGGCCAGGACTTGGAGACAAGGAACGCCACGGCCAGGACCTGGAGACAGGGAACACCAAGGCCAGGACATGGAGATGGGGAACACCATGGCCAGGACATGGAGACGGAGAAAACCATGGCCAGGACATGGAGATGAGGAACACCACGGCCAGGAATTGGACACTTGGAACACCAGGGCCTAGACTTGGAGACAAGGAACGGCATGGCCAGGACTTGGAGACAAGGAACGCCATGGCCAGGACCTGGAGACAAGGAACGCCACGACCAGGACCTGGAGAAGAGGAACGCCACGGCCAGGACTTGGACATGAGGAACACCACAGCCAGGACTTGGATACTTGGAACACCACGGCCAGGACTTGGAGACGGGGAACACCAGGGGCTGGACTTGGAGACAAGGAACGCCACGGCCAGGACCTGGAGACAAGGAACACCACGGCCAGGACATGGAGACAAGGAACACCACGGCCAGGACATGGAGACCGTGAACACCATGGCCAGGACTTGGAGATGAGGAACGCCACATCCAGGACTTGGAGACGAGGAACACCATGGCCAGGACTTGGAGACGGGGAACACCATGGCCAGGACATGGAGACGGAGAAAACCATGGCCAGGACATAGAGATGAGGAACACCACGGCCAGGAATTGGACACTTGGAACACCAGGGCCTAGACTTGGAGACAAGGAACGGCATGGCCAGGACTTGGAGACAAGGAACGCCACGGCCAGGACCTGGAGACAAGGAACGCCACGACCAGGACCTGGAGATGAGGAACACCATGGCCAGTACTTGGAGACGGGGAATGCCAGGGCCAGGACTTGGAGATGAGGAGCACCACGCCTGGACTTGGAGATGAGGAACACCACGGCCTGGACTTGGAGACGAGGAACACCACGGCCAGGACTTGGATACTTGGAACACCATGGCCAGGGCTTGGAGACGGGGAACACAACGGCCAGGACTTGGAGATGGGGAATGCCATGGCCAGGATTTGGAGACGGGGAACGCCATGGCCAGGATGTGGAGACCGGGAACACCACGGCCAGGACTTGGACTCTTTGAATGACACGACCAGGACTTGGAGACAAGGAACGCCACCGCTAGGACTTCGAAACTTGGAACGCCAAGGCCAAGGCTTGGAGACTTGGAATGCCACGGCCAGGGCTTGGAGACTTGGAATGCCAAGGCCAGGGCTTGGAGACTTGGAATGCCAAGGCCAGGGCTTGGAGACAAGGAACACCACGGCCAGGACTTGGAGACAGGAACACCAAGGCCAGGACATGGAGACGGGGAACACCATGGCCAGGACATGGAGACGGAGAAAACCATGGCCAGGACATGGAGATGAGGAACACCACGGCCAGGAATTGGACACTTGGAACACCAGGGCCTAGACTTGGAGACAAGGAACGGCATGGCCAGGACTTGGAGACAAGGAATGCCATGGCCAGGACCTGGAGACAAGGAACGCCACGACCAGGACCTGGAGACGAGGAACGCCACGGCCAGGACTTGGACATGAGGAACACCACAGCCAGGACTTGGATACTTGGAACACCACGGCCAGGACTTGGAGACGGGGAACACCAGGGGCTGGACTTGGAGACAAGGAACGCCACGGCCAGGACCTGGAGAAAAGGAACACCACGGCCAGGACATGGAGACAAGGAACACCACGGCCAGGACATGGAGACCGTGAACACCATGGCCAGGACTTGGAGATGAGGAACGCCACATCCAGGACTTGGAGACGAGGAACACCATGGCCAGGACTTGGAGACGGGGAACACCATGGCCAGGACATGGAGACGGAGAAAACCATGGCCAGGACATGGAGATGAGGAACACCACGGCCAGGAATTGGACACTTGGAACACCAGGGCCTAGACTTGGAGACAAGGAATGGCATGGCCAGGACTTGGAGACAAGGAACGCCATGGCCAGGACCTGGAGACAAGGAACGCCACGACCAGGACCTGGAGACGAGGAACGCCACGGCCAGGACTTGGACATGAGGAACACAACGGCCTGGACTTGGAGATGAGGAACACCACTGCCAGGACTTGGATACTTGGAACACCACGGCCAGGATTTGGAGATGAGCAACACCACAGCCAGGACTTGGAGACGAGGAACACCACGGCCAGGACATGGATACAGGGAACACCACGGCCAGGACTTGGAGATGGGGAACACCACGGCCAGGACTTGGAGACTTGGAACACCACGGCCAGGATTTGGAGACGGGGAATGCCATGGCCAGGATGTGGAGACCGGGAACACCACGGCCAGGACTTGGAGATGAGCAACACGACAGCCATGACTTGGAGAAGGTGAATACCACGGCCAGGACATGGATACGGGGAACACCACGGCCAGGACTTGGAGATGGGGAACACCACGGCCAGGACTTGGAGACTTGGAACACCACGGCCAGGATTTGGAGACGGGGAATGCCATGGCCAGGATGTGGAGACCGGGAACACCACGGCCAGGACTTGGAGATGAGCAACACGACAACCATGACTTGGAGACGGTGAATACCACGGCCAGGAGTTGGAGACCAGGAAAACCACGGCCATGACTTTGACTCTTGGAACGACACGGCCAGGACTTGGAGACAAGGAACGCCACCGCCAGGACTTTGAAACTTGGAACGCCAAGGCCAGGGCTTGGAGACTTGGAACACCACGGCCAGGACTTCGAGACGAAGAACGCCACAGCCAGGACTTGGAGACAAGGAACGCCACCGCCAGGACTTTGAAACTTGGAACGCCAAGGCCAGGGCTTGGAGACTTGGAACGCCACGGCCAGGACTTGGAGATGACGAACGCCATGGCCAGGACGGATATTTGGAACACCAGGGTCAGGACATGGGGACGGGGAACACCACGGCCAGGACTTGGAGAGGGGGAACAGCACGGCCAGGACTTGGAGACGGGGAACACCACAGCCAGGACTTGGAGACGGGGAACAGCACAGCCAGGACTTGGGGACGAGGAACGCCAGGGCCAGGACTTGGAAACGTGCAACACCACTGCCTGGACTTGGAGACAAGGAACGCCACAGCCAGGACATGGAGACGGGGAACACCACAGCCAGGACATGGAGAGGGGGAACAGCACAGCCAGGACTTGGGGACGAGGAACGCCAGGGCCAGGACTTGGAAACGTGCAACACCACTGCCTGGACTTGGAGACGAGGAACGCCACAGCCAGGACTTGGAGATGAGGAACACCACGGCCAGGACGTGGAGATGAGGAACACCACGGCCAGGACTTGGAGACGGGGAACACCACAGCCAGGACCTGGAGATGAGGAACACCATGGCCAGTACTTGGAGACGGGGAATGCCAGGGCCAGGACTTGGAGACGAGGAACACCACGCCTGGACTTGGAGATGAGGAACACCACGGCCTGGACTTGGAGATGAGTAACACCACAGCCTGGACTTGGAGACGAGGAACACCACGGCCAGGACTTGGAGATGGGGAACACAACGGCCAGGACTTGGAGACGGGGAATGCCATGGCCAGGATTTGGAGACGGGGAACGCCATGGCCAAGGATGTGGAGACCGGGAACACCACGGCCAGGACTTGGACTCTTTGAATGACACGGCCAGGACTTGGAGACAAGGAACGCGACCGCTAGGACTTCGAAACTTGGAACGCCAAGGCCAGGGCTTGGAGACTTGGAATGCCATGGCCAGGGCTTGGAGACTTGGAATGCCAAGGCCAGGGCTTGGAGACTTGGAATGCCAAGGCCAGGGCTTGGAGACAAGGAACACCACGGCCAGGGCTTGGAGATGAAGAACGCCACGGCCAGGGCTTGGAGTCTTGGAATGCCAAGGCCAGGGCTTGGAGACTTGGAATGCCAAGGCCAGGGCTTGGAAACAAGGAACACCACGGCCAGGGCTTGGAGACAAGGAATGCCACGGCCAGGACTTGGAGATGAGGAACATCATGGCCAGTACTTAGAGACGGGGAATGCCAGGGCCAGGACTTGGACACTTGGAACACAAGGGCCTAGACTTAGAGACAAGGAACATCACGGCCAGGACCTGGAGACGAGGAACACAACGGCCAGGACTTGGGGACGAGGAACGCCAGGGCCAGGACTTGGAAACGTGCAACACCACTGCCTGGACTTGGAGACAAGGAACGCCACGGCCAGGACTTGGATACTTGGAACACCACGATCAGGACATGGAGACGGGGAACACCACAGCCAGGACATGGAGAGGGGGAACAACACAGCCAGGACTTGGGGACGAGGAACGCCAGGGCCAGGACTTGGAAACGTGCAACACCACTGCCTGGACTTGGAGACGAGGAACGCCACGGCCAGGACTTGGAGATGAGGAACACCACGGCCAGGACTTGGAGACGAGGAACACCACGGCCAGGACTTGGAGACGGGGAACACCACGGCCAGGACTTGGAGACGGGGAACACCACAGCCAGGACCTGGAGATGAGGAACACCATGGCCAGTACTTGGAGACGGGGAACACCACGGCCAGGACTTGGAGACGGGGAACACCACAGCCAGGACCTGGAGATGAGGAACGCCATGGCCAGTACTTGGAGACGGGGAATGCCAGGGCCTGGACTTGGAGATGAGGAACACCACGGCCTGCACTTGGAGACGAGGAACACCACGGCCAGGACTTGGATACTTGGAACACCATGGCCAGGACTTGGAGACGGGGAACACCACGGCCAGGACTTGGAGACGGGGAACACAACGGCCAGGACTTGGAGACGGGGAATGCCATGGCCAGGATTTGGAGACGGGGAACGCCATGGCCAGGATGTGGAGACCGGGAACACCACGGCCAGGACTTGGACTCTTTGAATGACACGGCCAGGACTTGGAGACAAGGAACGCCACCGCTAGGACGTCGAAACTTGGAACGCCAAGTACAGGGCTTGGAGACTTGGAATGCCACGGCCAGGGCTTGGAGACTTGGAATGCCAAGGCCAGGGCTTGGAGACTTGGAATGCCAAGGCCAGGGCTTGGAAACAAGGAACACCACGGCCAGGGCTTGGAGATGAAGAACGCCACGGCCAGGACGGATACTTGCAACACCAGGGTCAGGACATGGAGAGGGGGAAAATCACGGCCAGGACTTGGAGACGGGGAACACCAGGGCCAGGACTTGGAAACTTGCAACACCACTGCCTGGACTTGGAGACAAGGAATGCCACGGCCAGGACTTGGAGATGAGGAACATCATGGCCAGTACTTGGAGACGGGGAATGCCAGGGCCAGGACTTGGACACTTGGAACACAAGGGCCTAGACTTGGAGACAAGGAACATCACGGCCAGGACCTGGAGACGAGGAACACAACGGCCAGGACTTGGAGACGAGGAACACCACGGCCAGGACTTGGAGACGAGGAACACCACGGCCAGGACTTGGAGATGGGGAACACCACGGCCTGGACTTGGAGACGAGGAACACCACGGCCAGGACATGGAGATGGGGAACACCATGGCCTGGACTTGGAGACAAGGAATGCCACGGCCAGGACCTGGAGACAAGGAACACCACGGCCAGGACTTGGAGACGGGTAACGCCACGGCCAGGACTTGGAGATGAGGAACGCCACGGCCAGGACTTGGAGACGCGGAATACAACGGCCAGGACTTGGAGACGGGGAACGCCACGGCCAGGATTTGGAGACGGGGAACGCCATGGCCAGGATGTGGAGACCGGGTACACCACGGCCAGGACTTGGACTCTTTGAATGACACGGCCAGGACTTGGAGACAAGGAACGCCACCGCTAGGACTTCGAAACTTGGAACGCCAAGGCCAGGGCTTGGAGACTTGGAATGCCACGGCCAGGGCTTGGAGACTTGGAATGCCAAGGCCAGGGCTTGGAGACAAGGAACACCACGGCCAGGGCTTGGAGATGAAGAACGCCACGGCCAGGGCTTGGAGACGAAGAACGCCACGGCCAGGGCTTGGCGACTTGGAATGCCAAGGCCAGGGCTTGGAGACTTGGAATGCCAAGGCCAGGGCTTGGAAACAAGGAACACCACGGCCAGGGCTTGGAGACGAAGAACGCCACGGCCAGGGCTTGGAGACTTGGAATGCCAAGGCCAGGGCTTGGAAACAAGGAACACCACGGCCAGGGCTTGGAGACGAAGAACGCCACGGCCAGGGCTTGGAGACTTGGAATGCCAAGGCCAGGGCTTGGAGACTTGGAATGCCAAGGCCAGGGCTTGGAAACAAGGAACACCACGGCCAGGACTTGGAGATGAGGAACACCACGGCCAGGACTTGGAGATGAGGAACACCACGGCCAGGACTTGGAGACGGGGAACACCACAGCCAGGACCTGGAGATGAGGAACACCATGGCCAGTACTTGGAGACGGGGAACGCCAG
Source organism: Hypanus sabinus (assembly GCF_030144855.1). Taxonomy (NCBI): domain Eukaryota; kingdom Metazoa; phylum Chordata; class Chondrichthyes; order Myliobatiformes; family Dasyatidae; genus Hypanus; species Hypanus sabinus. The sequence continues at coordinate 55,718,984 of NC_082738.1, forward strand.
GGCCAGGACTTGGAGATGAGGAACACCACGCCTGGACTTGGAGATGAGGAACACCACGGCCTGGACTTGGAAACTTGCAACACCACTGCCTGGACTTGGAGACAAGGAATGCCACGGCCAGGACTTGGAGATGAGGAACATCATGGCCAGTACTTGGAGACGGGGAATGCCAGGGCCAGGACTTGGACACTTGGAACACAAGGGCCTAGACTTGGAGACAAGGAACGTCACGGCCAGGACCTGGAGACGAGGAGCACAACGGCCAGGACTTGGATACTTGGAACACCATGGCCAGGACTTGGATACTTGGAACACCATGGCCAGGACTTGGAGACGTGGAACACCACGGCCAGGACTTGGAGACGGGGAACACAACGGCCAGGACTTGGAGACGGGGAATGCCATGGCCAGGATTTGGAGACGGGGAACGCCATGGCCAGGATATGGAGACCGGGAACACCACGGCCAGGACTTGGACTCTTTGAATGACACGGCCAGGACTTGGAGACAAGGAACGCCACCGCTAGGACGTCGAAACTTGGAACGCCAAGTACAGGGCTTGGAGACTTGGAATGCCACGGCCAGGGCTTGGAGACTTGGAATGCCAAGGCCAGGGCCTGGAGACTTGGAATTCCAAGGCCAGGGCTTGGAAACAAGGAACACCACGGCCAGGGCTTGGAGATGAAGAACGCCACGGCCAGGACGGATACTTGGAACACCAGGGTCAGGACATGGAGAGGGGGAAAATCACGGCCAGGACTTGGAGACGGGGAACACCAGGGCCAGGACTTGGAAACTTGCAACACCACTGCCTGGACTTGGAGACAAGGAATGCCACGGCCAGGACTTGGAGATGAGGAACATCATGGCCAGTACTTGGAGACGGGGAATGCCAGGGCCAGGACTTGGACACTTGGAACACAAGGGCCTAGACTTGGAGACAGGGAACATCATGGCCAGGACCTGGAGACGAGGAACACAACGGCCAGGACTTGGAGACGAGGAACACCACGGCCAGGACTTGGAGATGAGGAACACCACGGCCAGGACTTGGAGACAGGGAACATCACGGCCAGGACCTGGAGACAAGGAACACCACGGCCAGGACTTGGAGACGGGGAACGCCACGGCCAGGACTTGGAGATGAGGAACACCACGGCCTGGACTTGGAGACGAGGAACACCACGGCCAGGACATGGAGACGGGGAACACCATGGCCTGGACTTGGAGACAAGGAATGCCACGGCCAGGACCTGGAGACCGGGAACACGACGGCCAGGACCTGGAGACCGGGAACACGACGGCCAGGACTTGGACTCTTTGAATGACACGGCCAGGACTTGGAGACAAGGAACGCCACCGCTAGGACTTCGAAACTTGGAACGCCAAGGCCAGGGCTTGGAGACTTGGAATGCCACGGCCAGGGCTTGGAGACTTGGAATGCCAAGGCCAGGGCTTGGAGACGAAGAACGCCACGGCCAGGACGGATACTTGGAACACCAGGGTCAGGACATGGAGAGGGGGAAAATCACGGCCAGGACTTGGAGACGGGGAACACCAGGGCCAGGACTTGGAAACTTGCAACACCACTGCCTGGACTTGGAGACAAGGAATGCCACGGCCAGGACTTGGACACTTGGAACACAAGGGCGTAGACTTGGAGACAAGGAACATCACGGCCAGGACCTGGAGACGAGGAACACAACGGCCAGGACTTGGGGACGAGGAACGCCCGGGCCAGGACTTGGAAACGTGCAACACCACTGCCTGGACTTGGAGACAAGGAATGCCACGGCCAGGACTTGGATACTTGGAACACCACGATCAGGACATGGAGACGGGGAACACCACAGTCAGGACATGGAGAGGGGGAACAACACAGCCAGGACTTGGGGACGAGGAACGCCAGGGCCAGGACTTGGAAACGTGCAACACCACTGCCTGGACTTGGAGACGAGGAACGCCACGGCCAGGACTTGGAGATGAGGAACACCACGGCCAGGACTTGGAGATGAGGAACACCACGGCCAGGACTTGGAGACGGGGAAGACCACGGCCAGGACTTGGAGACGGGGAACACCACAGCCAGGACCTGGAGATGAGGAACACCATGGCCAGTACTTGGAGACGGGGAACACCACGGCCAGGACTTGGAGACAGGGAACACCACAGCCAGGACCTGGAGATGAGGAACGCCATGGCCAGTACTTGGAGACGGGGAATGCCAGGGCCTGGACTTGGAGATGAGGAACACCACGGCCTGGACTTGGAGACGAGGAACACCACGGCCAGGACTTGGATACTTGGAACACCATGGCCAGGACTTGGAGACGGGGAACACCATGGCCAGGACTTGGAGACGGGGAACACAACGGCCAGGACTTGGAGACGGGGAATGCCATGGCCAGGATTTGGAGACGGGGAACGCCATGGCCAGGATGTGGAGACCGGGAACACCACGGCCAGGACTTGGACTCTTTGAATGACACGGCCAGGACTTGGAGACAAGGAACGCCACCGCTAGGACGTCGAAACTTGGAACGCCAAGGCCAGGGCTTGGAGACTTGGAATGCCATGGCCAGGGCTTGGAGACTTGGAATGCCAAGGCCAGGGCTTGGAGACTTGGAATGCCAAGGCCAGGGCTTGGAAACAAGGAACACCACGGCCAGGGCTTGGAGATGAAGAACGCCACGGCCAGGACGGATACTTGGAACACCAGGGTCAGGACATGGAGAGGGGGAAAATCACGGCCAGGACTTGGAGACGGGGAACACCAGGGCCAGGACTTGGAAACTTGCAACACCACTGCCTGGACTTGGAGACAAGGAATGCCACGGCCAGGACTTGGAGATGAGGAACATCATGGCCAGTACTTGGAGACGGGGAATGCCAGGGCCAGGACTTGGACACTTGGAACACAAGGGCCTAGACTTGGAGACAAGGAACATCACGGCCAGGACCTGGAGACGAGGAACACAACGGCCAGGACTTGGAGACGAGGAGCACAACGGCCAGGACCTGGAGACAAGGAACACCACGGACAGGACTTGGAGACGGGGAACATCACGGCCAGGACCTGGAGACAAGGAACACCACGGACAGGACTTGGAGACGGGGAACGCCACGGCCAGGACTTGGAGATGAGGAACACCACGGCCTGGACTTGGAGACGAGGAACACCACGGCCAGGACATGGAGACGGGGAACACCATGGCCTGGACTTGGAGACAAGGAATGCCACGGCCAGGACCTGGAGACAAGGAACACCACGGCCAGGACTTGGAGACAGGGAACGCCATGGCCAGGAGTTGGAGATGAGGAACGCCACGGCCAGGACTTGGAGACGCGGAATACAACGGCCAGGACTTGGAGGCGGGGAACGCCACGGCCAGGATTTGGAGACGGGGAACACCATGGCCAGGATATGGAGACCGGGAACACCACGGCCAGGACTTGGACTCTTTGAATGACACGACCAGGACTTGGAGACAAGGAACGCCACCGCTAGGACTTCGAAACTTGGAACGCCAAGGCCAGGGCTTGGAGACTTGGAATGCCACGGCCAGGGCTTGGAGACTTGGAATGCCAAGGCCAGGGCTTGGAGACGAAGAACGCCACGGCCAGGACGGATACTTGGAACACCAGGGTCAGGACATGGAGAGGGGGAAAATCACGGCCAGGACTTGGAGACGGGGAACACCAGGGCCAGGACTTGGAAACTTGCAACACCACTGCCTGGACTTGGAGACAAGGAATGCCACGGCCAGGACTTGGACACTTGGAACACAAGGGCGTAGACTTGGAGACAAGGAACATCACGGCCAGGACCTGGAGACGAGGAACACAACGGCCAGGACTTGGGGACGAGGAACGCCCGGGCCAGGACTTGGAAACGTGCAACACCACTGCCTGGACTTGGAGACAAGGAATGCCACGGCCAGGACTTGGATACTTGGAACACCACGATCAGGACATGGAGACGGGGAACACCACAGTCAGGACATGGAGAGGGGGAACAACACAGCCAGGACTTGGGGACGAGGAACGCCAGGGCCAGGACTTGGAAACGTGCAACACCACTGCCTGGACTTGGAGACGAGGAACGCCACGGCCAGGACTTGGAGATGAGGAACACCACGGCCAGGACTTGGAGATGAGGAACACCACGGCCAGGACTTGGAGATGGGGAAGACCACGGCCAGGACTTGGAGACGGGGAACACCACAGCCAGGACCTGGAGATGAGGAACACCATGGCCAGTACTTGGAGACGGGGAACACCACGGCCAGGACTTGGAGACAGGGAACACCACAGCCAGGACCTGGAGATGAGGAACGCCATGGCCAGTACTTGGAGACGGGGAATGCCAGGGCCTGGACTTGGAGATGAGGAACACCACGGCCTGGACTTGGAGACGAGGAACACCACGGCCAGGACTTGGATACTTGGAACACCATGGCCAGGACTTGGAGACGGGGAACACCAGGGCCAGGACTTGGAGACGGGGAACACAACGGCCAGGACTTGGAGACGGGGAATGCCATGGCCAGGATTTGGAGACGGGGAACGCCATGGCCAGGATGTGGAGACCGGGAACACCACGGCCAGGACTTGGACTCTTTGAATGACACGGCCAGGACTTGGAGACAAGGAACGCCACCGCTAGGACGTCGAAACTTGGAACGCCAAGGCCAGGGCTTGGAGACTTGGAATGCCATGGCCAGGGCTTGGAGACTTGGAATGCCAAGGCCAGGGCTTGGAGACTTGGAATGCCAAGGCCAGGGCTTGGAAACAAGGAACACCACGGCCAGGGCTTGGAGATGAAGAACGCCACGGCCAGGACGGATACTTGGAACACCAGGGTCAGGACATGGAGAGGGGGAAAATCACGGCCAGGACTTGGAGACGGGGAACACCAGGGCCAGGACTTGGAAACTTGCAACACCACTGCCTGGACTTGGAGACAAGGAATGCCACGGCCAGGACTTGGAGATGAGGAACATCATGGCCAGTACTTGGAGACGGGGAATGCCAGGGCCAGGACTTGGACACTTGGAACACAAGGGCCTAGACTTGGAGACAAGGAACATCACGGCCAGGACCTGGAGACGAGGAACACAACGGCCAGGACTTGGAGACGAGGAGCACAACGGCCAGGACCTGGAGACAAGGAACACCACGGACAGGACTTGGAGACGGGGAACATCACGGCCAGGACCTGGAGACAAGGAACACCACGGACAGGACTTGGAGACGGGGAACGCCACGGCCAGGACTTGGAGATGAGGAACACCACGGCCTGGACTTGGAGACGAGGAACACCACGGCCAGGACATGGAGACGGGGAACACCATGGCCTGGACTTGGAGACAAGGAATGCCACGGCCAGGACCTGGAGACAAGGAACACCACGGCCAGGACTTGGAGACAGGGAACGCCATGGCCAGGAGTTGGAGATGAGGAACGCCACGGCCAGGACTTGGAGACGCGGAATACAACGGCCAGGACTTGGAGGCGGGGAACGCCACGGCCAGGATTTGGAGACGGGGAACACCATGGCCAGGATATGGAGACCGGGAACACCACGGCCAGGACTTGGACTCTTTGAATGACACGGCCAGGACTTGGAGACAAGGAACGCCACCGCTAGGACTTCGAAACTTGGAACGCCAAGGCCAGGGCTTGGAGACTTGGAATGCCACGGCCAGGGCTTGGAGACTTGGAATGCCAAGGCCAGGGCTTGGAGACTTGGAATGCCAAGGCCAGGGCTTGGAGACAAGGAACACCACGGCCAGGGCTTGAAGATGAAGAACGCCACGGCCAGGGCTTGGAGACTTGGAATGCCAAGGCCAGGGCTTGGAGACATGGAATGCCAAGGCCAGGGCTTGGAAACAAGGAACACCACGGCCAGGGCTTGGAGACGAAGAACGCCACGGCCAGGGCTTGGAGACTTGGAATGCCAAGGCCAGGGCTTGGATACTTGGAATGCCAAGGCCAGGGCTTGGAAACAAGGAACACCACGGCCAGGACTTGGAGATGAGGAACACCACGGCCAGGACTTGGAGATGAGGAACACCACGGCCAGGACTTGGAGAAGGGGAACACCACAGCCAGGACCTGGAGATGAGGAACACCATGGCCAGTACTTGGAGATGAGGAACGGCAGGGCCAGGACTTGGAGATGAGGAACACCACGCCTGGACTTGGAGATGAGGAACACCACGGCCTGGACTTGGAAACTTGCAACACCACTGCCTGGACTTGGAGACAAGGAATGCCACGGCCAGGACTTGGAGATGAGGAACATCATGGCCAGTACTTGGAGACGGGGAATGCTAGGGCCAGGACTTGGACACTTGGAACACAAGGGCCTAGACTTGGAGACAAGGAACATCACGGCCAGGACCTGGAGACGAGGAACACAACGGCCAGGACTTGGAGACGGGGAATGCCATGGCCAGGATTTGGAGACGGGGAACGCCATGGCCAGGATGTGGAGACGAGGAACACCACGGCCAGGACTTGGAGACGGGGAACACAACGGCCAGGACTTGGAGACGGGGAATGCCATGGCCAGGATTTGGAGACGGGGAACGCCATGGCCAGGATGTGGAGACCGGGAACACCACGGCCAGGACTTGGACTCTTTGAATGACACGGCCAGGACTTGGAGACAAGGAACGCGACCGCTAGGACTTCGAAACTTGGAACGCCAAGGCCAGGGCTTGGAGACTTGGAATGCCACGGCCAGGGCTTGGAGACTTGGAATGCCAAGGCCAGGGCTTGGAGACAAGGAACACCACGGCCAGGGCTTGGAGATGAAGAACGCCACGGCCAGGGCTTGGAGACTTGGAATGCCAAGGCCAGGGCTTGGAGACATGGAATGCCAAGGCCAGGGCTTGGAAACAAGGAACACCACGGCCAGGGCTTGGAGATGAAGAACGCCACGGCCAGGACGGATACTTGGAACACCAGGGTCAGGACGTGGAGAGGGGGAAAATCACGGCCAGGACTTGGAGACGGGGAACGCCAGGGCCAGGACTTGGAAACTTGCAACACCACTGCCTGGACTTGGAGACAAGGAATGCCACGGCCAGGACTTGGAGATGAGGAACATCATGGCCAGTACTTGGAGACGGGGAATGCCAGGGCCAGGACTTGGACACTTGGAACACAAGGGCCTAGACTTGGAGACAAGGAACATCACGGCCAGGACTTGGAGACAAGGAACATCACGGCCAGGACTTGGAGACAAGGAACACCACGGCCAGGACTTGGAGATGAGGAACACCACGGCCAGGATTTGGAGATGAGGAACACCACGGCCAGGACTTGGAGACAAGGAACACAACGGCCAGGACTTGGACATGAGGAACACAACGGCCAGGACCTGGAGACGAGGAACACCATGGCCAGGACCTGGAAACAAGGAACACCACGGCCAGGACTTGGACATGAGGAACACAACGGCCAGGACCTGGAGACGAGGAACACAACGGCCAGGACCTGGAGACGGGGAACATCACGGCCAGGACCTGGAGACAAGGAACACCACGGCCAGGACTTGGAGACGAGGAACACAACGGCCAGGACTTGGAGACGAGGAACACCACAGCCAGGACATGGATACGGGGAACACCACGGCCAGGACTTGCAGATGGGGAACACCACGGCCAGGACTTGGAGACTTGGAACACCACAGCCTGGACTTGGAGACAGGGAATGCCATGGCCAGGATGTGGAGACCGGGAACACCACGGCCAGGACTTGGAGATGAGCAACACGACAGCCGTGACTTGGAGACGGTGAATACCACGGCCAGGAGTTGGAGACCAGGAAAACCACGGCCATGACTTGGACTCTTGGAACGACACGGCCAGGACTTGGAGACAAGGAACGCCACCGCCAGGACTTTGAAACTTGGAACGCCAAGGCCAGGGCTTGGAGACTTGGAACGCCACGGCCAGGACGGATACTTGGAACACCAGGGTCAGGACATGGAAACGGGGAACAGCACAGCCAGGACTTGGAGACGAAGAACGCCATGGCCAGGACGGATATTTGGAACACCAGGGTCAGGACATGGGGACGGGGAACACCACGGCCAGGACTTGGAGAGGGGGAACAGCACAGCCAGGACTTGGAGACGGGGAACACCACAGCCAGGACCTGGCGATGAGGAACACCATGGCCAGTACTTGGAGACGGGGAATGCCAGGGCCAGGACTTGGAGATGAGGACCACCACGCCTGGACTTGGAGATGAGGAACACCACGGCCTGGACTTGGAGACGAGGAACACCACGGCCAGGACTTGGATACTTGGAACACCATGGCCAGGACTTGGAGACGGGGAACACCACGGCCAGGGCTTGGAGACGGGGAACACCACGGCCAGGGCTTGGAGACGGGGAACACAACGGCCAGGACTTGGAGATGGGGAATGCCATGGCCAGGATTTGGAGACGGGGAACGCCATGGCCAGGATGTGGAGACCGGGAACACCACGGCCAGGACTTGGACTCTTTGAATGACACGGCCAGGACTTGGAGACAAGGAACGCCACCGCTAGGACTTCGAAACTTGGAACGCCAAGGCCAGGGCTTGGAGACTTGGAATGCCACGGCCAGGGCTTGGAGACTTGGAATGCCAAGGCCAGGGCTTGGAGACAAGGAACACCACGGCCAGGACTTGGAGACGAGGAGCACAACGGCCAGGACTTGGAGACGAGGAACACCACGGCCAGGACTTGGAGACAAGGAACATCACGGCCAGGACCTGGAGACAAGGATCACCACGGACAGGACTTGGAGACGGGGAACGCCACGGCCAGGACTTGGAGATGAGGAACACCACGGCCTGGACTTGGAGACGAGGAACACCACGGCCAGGACATGGAGACGGGGAACACCATGGCCTGGACTTGGAGACAAGGAATGCCACGGCCAGGACCTGGAGACAAGGAACACCACGGCCAGGACTTGGAGACGGGGAACGCCATGGCCAGGAGTTGGAGATGAGGAACGCCACGGCCAGGACTTGGAGACGCGGAATACAACAGCCAGGACTTGGAGACGGGGAACGCCACGGCCAGGATTTGGAGACGGGGAACACCATGGCCAGGATATGGAGACCGGGAACACCACGGCCAGGACTTGGACTCTTTGAATGACACGGCCAGGACTTGGAGACAAGGAACGCCACCGCTAGGACTTCGAAACTTGGAACGCCAAGGCCAGGGCTTGGAGACTTGGAATGCCACGGCCAGGGCTTGGAGACTTGGAATGCCAAGGCCAGGGCTTGGAGACAAGGAACACCACGGCCAGGGCTTGGAGATGAAGAACGCCACGGCCAGGGCTTGGAGACTTGGAATGCCAAGGCCAGGGCTTGGAGACATGGAATGCCAAGGCCAGGGCTTGGAAACAAGGAACACCACGGCCAGGGCTTGGAGACGAAGAACGCCACGGCCAGGGCTTGGAGACTTGGAATGCCAAGGCCAGGGCTTGGATACTTGGAATGCCAAGGCCAGGGCTTGGAAACAAGGAACACCACGGCCAGGACTTGGAGATGAGGAACACCACGGCCAGGACTTGGAGATGAGGAACACCACGGCCAGGACTTGGAGAAGGGGAACACCACAGCCAGGACCTGGAGATGAGGAACACCATGGCCAGTACTTGGAGATGAGGAACGGCAGGGCCAGGACTTGGAGATGAGGAACACCACGCCTGGACTTGGAGATGAGGAACACCACGGCCTGGACTTGGAAACTTGCAACACCACTGCCTGGACTTGGAGACAAGGAATGCCACGGCCAGGACTTGGAGATGAGGAACATCATGGCCAGTACTTGGAGACGGGGAATGCCAGGGCCAGGACTTGGACACTTGGAACACAAGGGCCTAGACTTGGAGACAAGGAACATCACGGCCAGGACCTGGAGACGAGGAACACAACGGCCAGGACTTGGAGACGGGGAATGCCATGGCCAGGATTTGGAGACGGGGAACGCCATGGCCAGGATGTGGAGACGAGGAACACCACGGCCAGGACTTGGAGACGGGGAACACAACGGCCAGGACTTGGAGACGGGGAATGCCATGGCCAGGATTTGGAGACGGGGAACGCCATGGCCAGGATGTGGAGACCGGGAACACCACGGCCAGGACTTGGACTCTTTGAATGACACGGCCAGGACTTGGAGACAAGGAACGCGACCGCTAGGACTTCGAAACTTGGAACGCCAAGGCCAGGGCTTGGAGACTTGGAATGCCACGGCCAGGGCTTGGAGACTTGGAATGCCAAGGCCAGGGCTTGGAGACAAGGAACACCACGGCCAGGGCTTGGAGATGAAGAACGCCACGGCCAGGGCTTGGAGACTTGGAATGCCAAGGACAGGGCTTGGAGACATGGAATGCCAAGGCCAGGGCTTGGAAACAAGGAACACCACGGCCAGGACTTGGAGATGGGGAATGCCATGGCCAGGATTTGGAGACGGGGAACGCCATGGCCAGGATGTGGAGACCGGGAACACCACGGCCAGGACTTGGACTCTTTGAATGACACGGCCAGGACTTGGAGACAAGGAACGCCACCGCTAGGACTTCGAAACTTGGAACGCCAAGGCCAGGGCTTGGAGACTTGGAATCCCACGGCCTGGGCTTGGAGACTTGGAATGCCAAGGCCAGGGCTTGGAGACTTGGAATGCCAAGGCCAGGGCTTGGAGACTTGGAATGCCAAGGCCAGGGCTTGGAAACAAGGAACACCACGGCCAGGGCTTGGAGATGAAGAACGCCACGGCCAGGACGGATACTTGGAACACCAGGGTCAGGACGTGGAGAGGGGGAAAATCACGGCCAGGACTTGGAGACGGGGAACACCAGGGCCAGGACTTGGAAACTTGCAACACCACTGCCTGGACTTGGAGACAAGGAATGCCACGGCCAGGACTTGGAGATGAGGAGCATCATGGCCAGTACTTGGAGACGGGAAATGCCAGGGCCAGGACTTGGACACTTGGAACACAAGGGCCTAGACTTGGAGACAAGGAACATCACGGCCAGGACCTGGAGACGAGGAACACAACGGCCAGGACTTGGAGACGAGGAACACCACGGCCAGGACTTGGAGATGAGGAACGCCACGGCCAGGACTTGGAGACGAGGAGCACCACGGCCAGGACTTGGAGACTTGGAACACCACGGCCAGGATTTGGAGACAGGGAATGCCATGGCCAGGATGTGGAGACCGGGAACACCACAGCCAGGACTTGGAGATGAGCAACACGACAGCCGTGACTTGGAGACGGTGAATACCACGGCCAGGAGTTGGAGACCAGGAAAACCACGGCCATGACTTGGACTCTTGGAACGACACGGCCAGGACTTGGAGACAAGGAACGCCACCGCCAGGACTTTGAAACTTGGAACGCCAAGGCCAGGGCTTGGAGACTTGGAACGCCACGGCCAGGACGGATACTTGGAACACCAGGGTCAGGACATGGAAACGGGGAACACCACGGCCAGGACTTGGAGAGGGGGAACAGCACAGCCAGGACTTGGAGACGGGGAACACCACAGCCAGGACTTGGAGACGGGGAACACCACAGCCAGGACTTGGAGATGGGGAACAGCACAGCCAGGACTTGGGGACGAGGAACGCCATGGCCAGGACTTGGAAACGTGCAACACCACTGCCTGGACTTGGAGACAAGGAACGCCACGGCCAGGACTTAGATACTTGGAACACCACGGTCAGGACATGGAGATGGGGAGCACCACAGCCAGGACATGGAGAGGGGGAACAGCACAGCCAGGACTTGGGGACGAGGAACGCCAGGGCCAGGACTTGGAAACGTGCAACACCACTGCCTGGACTTGGAGACGAGGAACGCCACGGCCAGGACTTGGAGATGAGGAACACCACGGCCAGGACTTGGAGACGGGGAACACCACAGCCAGGACCTGGCGATGAGGAACACCATGGCCAGTACTTGGAGACGGGGAATGCCAGGGCCAGGACTTGGAGATGAGGAACACCACGCCTGGACTTGGAGATGAGGAACACCACGGCCTGGACTTGGAGACGAGGAACACCACGGCCAGGACTTGGATACTTGGAACACCATGGCCAGGACTTGGAGACGGGGAACACCACAGCCAGGGCTTGGAGACGGGGAACACAACGGCCAGGACTTGGAGATGGGGAATGCCATGGCCAGGATTTGGAGACGGGGAACGCCATGGCCAGGATGTGGAGACCGGGAACACCACGGCCAGGACTTGGACTCTTTGAATGACACGGCCAGGACTTGGAGACAAGGAACGCCACCGCTAGGACGTCGAAACTTGGAACGCCAAGGCCAGGGCTTGGAGACTTGGAATGCCACGGCCAGGGCTTGGAGACTTGGAATGCCAAGGCCAGGGCTTGGAGACTTGGAATGCCAAGGCCAGGGCTTGGAGACAAGGAACACCACGGCCAGGACTTGGAGACAGGGAACACCAAGGCCAGGACATGGAGACGGGGAACACCATGGCCAGGACATGGAGACGGAGAAAACCATGGCCAGGACATGGTGATGAGGAACACCACGGCCAGGAATTGGACACTTGGAACACCAGGGCCTAGACTTGGAGACAAGGAACGGCATGGCCAGGACTTGGAGACAAGGAACGGCATGGCCAGGACTTGGAGACAAGGAACGCCACGACCAGGACCTGGAGACGAGGAACGCCACGGCCAGGACTTGGACATGAGGAACACCACAGCCAGGACTTGGATACTTGGAACACCACGGCCAGGACTTGGAGACGGGGAACACCAGGGGCTGGACTTGGAGACAAGGAACGCCACGGCCAGGACCTGGAGACAAGGAACACCACGGCCAGGACATGGAGACAAGGAACACCACGGCCAGGACATGGAGACCGTGAGCACCATGGCCAGGACTTGGAGATGAGGAACGCCACATCCAGGACTTGGAGACGAGGAACACCATGGCCAGGACTTGGAGACGGGGAACACCATGGCCAGGACATGGAGACAGAGAAAACCATGGCCAGGACATGGAGATGAGGAACACCACGGCCAGGAATTGGACACTTGGAACACCAGGGCCTAGACTTGGAGACAAGGAATGGCATGGCCAGGACTTGGAGACAAGGAACGCCACGGCCAGGACTTTGAAACTTGGAACGCCAAGGTCAGGGCTTGGAGACTTGGAACGCCACGGCCAGGACTTCGAGACGAAGAACGCCACGGCCAGGACTTGGAGACAAGGAACGCCACAGCCAGGACTTTGAAACTTGGAACGCCAAGGCCAGGGCTTGGAGACTTGGAACGCCACGGCCAGGACTTGGAGACGAAGAACGCCATGGCCAGGACGGATACTTGGAACACCAGGGTCAGGACATGGAAACGGGGAACAGCAGAGCCAGGACTTGGAGACGAAGAACGCCATGGCCAGGACGGATATTTGGAACACCAGGGTCAGGACATGGGGACGGAGAACACCACGGCCAGGACTTGGAGAGGGGGAACAGCACAGCCAGGACTTGGAGACGGGGAACACCACAGCCAGGACTTGGAGACGGGGAACACCACAGCCAGGACTTGGAGACGGGGAACAGCACAGCCAGGACTTGGGGACGAGGAACGCCAGGGCCAGGACTTGGAAACGTGCAACACCACTGCCTGGACTTGGAGACAAGGAACGCCACGGCCAGGACTTGGATACTTGGAACACCACGGTCAGGACATGGATTCGGGGAACACCACAGCCAGGACATGGAGAGGGGGAACAGCACAGCCGGGACTTGGGGACGAGGACCGCCAGGGCCAGGACTTGGAAACGTGCAACACCACTGCCTGGACTTGGAGACGAGGAACGCCACAGCCAGGACTTGGAGATGAGGAACACCACGGCCAGGATGTGGAGATGAGGAACACCACGGCCAGGACTTGGAGACAAGGAACGCGACCGCTAGGACTTCGAAACTTGGAACGCCAAGGCCAGGGCTTGGAGACTTGGAATGCCACGGCCAGGGCTTGGAGACTTGGAATGCCAAGGCCAGGGCTTGGAGACTTGGAATGCCAAGGCCAGGGCTTGGAAACAAGGAACACCACGGCCAGGGCTTGGAGACGAAGAACGCCACGGCCAGGACGGATACTTGGAACACCAGGGTCAGGACATGGAGAGGGGGAAAATCACGGCCAGGACTTGGAGACGGGGAACACCAGGGCCAGGACTTGGAAACTTGCAACACCACTGCCTGGACTTGGAGACAAGGAATGCCACGGCCAGGACTTGGAGATGAGGAACATCATGGCCAGTACTTGGAGACGGGGAATGCCTGGGCCAGGACTTGGACACTTGGAACACAAGGGCCTAGACTTGGAGACAAGGAACATCACGGCCAGGACCTGGAGACGAGGAACACAACGGCCAGGACTTGGGGACGAGGAACGCCAGGGCCAGGACTTGGAAACGTGCAACACCACTGCCTGGACTTGGACACTTGGAACACCAGGGCCTAGACTTGGAGACAAGGAATGGCATGGCCAGGACTTGGAGACAAGGAACGCCACGGCCAGGACTTTGAAACTTGGAACGCCAAGGTCAGGGCTTGGAGACTTGGAACGCCACGGCCAGGACTTCGAGACGAAGAACGCCACGGCCAGGACTTGGAGACAAGGAACGCCACAGCCAGGACTTTGAAACTTGGAACGCCAAGGCCAGGGCTTGGAGACTTGGAACGCCACGGCCAGGACTTGGAGACGAAGAACGCCATGGCCAGGACGGATACTTGGAACACCAGGGTCAGGACATGGAAACGGGGAACAGCAGAGCCAGGACTTGGAGACGAAGAACGCCATGGCCAGGACGGATATTTGGAACACCAGGGTCAGGACATGGGGACGGAGAACACCACGGCCAGGACTTGGAGAGGGGGAACAGCACAGCCAGGACTTGGAGACGGGGAACACCACAGCCAGGACTTGGAGACGGGGAACACCACAGCCAGGACTTGGAGACGGGGAACAGCACAGCCAGGACTTGGGGACGAGGAACGCCAGGGCCAGGACTTGGAAACGTGCAACACCACTGCCTGGACTTGGAGACAAGGAACGCCACGGCCAGGACTTGGATACTTGGAACACCACGGTCAGGACATGGATTCGGGGAACACCACAGCCAGGACATGGAGAGGGGGAACAGCACAGCCGGGACTTGGGGACGAGGACCGCCAGGGCCAGGACTTGGAAACGTGCAACACCACTGCCTGGACTTGGAGACGAGGAACGCCACAGCCAGGACTTGGAGATGAGGAACACCACGGCCAGGATGTGGAGATGAGGAACACCACGGCCAGGACTTGGAGACAAGGAACGCGACCGCTAGGACTTCGAAACTTGGAACGCCAAGGCCAGGGCTTGGAGACTTGGAATGCCACGGCCAGGGCTTGGAGACTTGGAATGCCAAGGCCAGGGCTTGGAGACTTGGAATGCCAAGGCCAGGGCTTGGAGACAAGGAACACCACGGCCAGGGCTTGGAGATGAAGAATGCCACGGCCAGGGCTTGGAGACTTGGAATGCCAAGGCCAGGGCTTGGAGACTTGGAATGCCAAGGCCAGGGCTTGGAAACAAGGAACACCACGGCCAGGGCTTGGAGACGAAGAACGCCACGGCCAGGACGGATACTTGGAACACCAGGGTCAGGACATGGAGAGGGGGAAAATCACGGCCAGGACTTGGAGACGGGGAACACCAGGGCCAGGACTTGGAAACTTGCAACACCACTGCCTGGACTTGGAGACAAGGAATGCCACGGCCAGGACTTGGAGATGAGGAACATCATGGCCAGTACTTGGAGACGGGGAATGCCAGGGCCAGGACTTGGACACTTGGAACACAAGGGCCTAGACTTGGAGACAAGGAACATCACGGCCAGGACCTGGAGACGAGGAACACAACGGCCAGGACTTGGGGACGAGGAACGCCACGGCCAGGACTTGGAAACGTGCAACACCACTGCCTGGACTTGGAGACAAGGAACGCCACGGCCAGGACTTGGATACTTGGAACACCACGATCAGGACATGGAGACGGGGAACACCACAGCCAGGACATGGAGAGGGGGAACAACACAGCCAGGACTTGGGGACGAGGAACACCACGGCCAGGACTTGGAGATGAGGAACACCACGGCCAGGACTTGGAGACGGGGAACACCACAGCCAGGATCTGGAGATGAGGAACACCATGGCCAGTACTTGGAGACGGGGAACACCACGGCCAGGACTTGGAGACGGGGAACACCACAGCCAGGACCTGGAGATGAGGAACACCATGGCCAGTACTTGGAGACGGGGAACACCACGGCCAGGACTTGGAGACGGGGAACACCACAGCCAGGACCTGGAGATGAGGAACGCCATGGCCAGTACTTGGAGACGGGGAATGCCAGGGCCTGGACTTGGAGATGAGGAACACCACGGCCTGGACTTGGAGACGAGGAACACCACGGCCAGGACTTGGATACTTGGAACACCATGGCCAGGACTTGGAGACGGGGAACACCACGGCCAGGACTTGGAGACGGGGAACACAACGGCCAGGACTTGGAGATGGGGAATGCCATGGCCAGGATTTGGAGACGGGGAACGCCATGGCCAGGATGTGGAGACCGGGAACACCACGGCCAGGACTTGGACTCTTTGAATGACACGGCCAGGACTTGGAGACAAGGAACGCCACCGCTAGGACGTCGAAACTTGGAACGCCAAGGCCAGGGCTTGGAGACTTGGAATGCCACGGCCTGGGCTTGGAGACTTGGAATGCCAAGGCCAGGGCTTGGAGACTTGGAATGCCAAGGCCAGGGCTTGGAAACAAGGAACACCACGGCCAGGGCTTGGAGATGAAGAACGCCACGGCCAGGACGGATACTTGGAACACCAGGGTCAGGACATGGAGAGGGGGAAAATCACGGCCAGGACTTGGAGACGGGGAACACCAGGGCCAGGACTTGGAAACTTGCAACACCACTGCCTGGACTTGGAGACAAGGAATGCCACGGCCAGGACTTGGAGATGAGGAACATCATGGCCAGTACTTGGAGACGGGGAATGCCAGGGCCAGGACTTGGACACTTGGAACGCCACGGCCAGGACCTGGAGACGAGGAACACAACGGCCAGGACTTGGAGACGAGGAACACCACGGCCAGGACTTGGAGACAGGGAACACCACGGCCAGGACTTGGAGACGAGGAACACCACGGACAGGACTTGGAGACGAGGAACACAACGGCCAGGACTTGGAGACAGGGAACACCACGGCCAGGACTTGGAGACGGGGAACACCATGGCCAGGACTTGGAGACGGGGAATGCCAGGGCCAGGACTTGGAGATGAGGAACACCACGGCCTGGACTTGGAGACGAGGAACACCATGGCCTGGACTTGGAGACAAGGAATGCCACGGCCAGGACCTGGAGACAAGGAACACCACGGCCAGGACTTGGAGATGAGGAACGCCACGGCCAGGACTTGGAGACGCGGAATACAGCGGCCAGGACTTGGAGACGGGGAACGCCACGGCCAGGATTTGGAGACGGGGAACGCCAAGGCCAGGACTAGGAGACTTGGAACGCCACGGCCAGGACTTGGAGACGAAGAATGCCATGGCTAGGACGGATACTTGGAACACCAGGGTCAGGAGATGGAGACGGGGAACAGCACAGCCAGGACTGGGAGACGGGGAACAGCACAGCCAGGACTTGGAGACGGGGAACAGCACAGCCAGGACTTGGAGACGGGGAACAGCACAGCCAGGTCTTGGAGACGGGGAACAGCACAGCCAGGACTTGGAGACGGGGAACAGCACAGCCAGGACTTGGAGACGGGGAACAGCACAGCCAGGACTTGGAGACGGGGAATGCCAAGGCCAGGACTTGGAGACGGGGAACAGCACTGCCAGGACTTGGAGACGGGGAACAGCACAGCCAGGACTTGGAGACGGGGAACAACACAGCCAGGATTTGGAGACGGGGAACAGCACAGCCAGGACTTGGAGACGGGGAACAGCACAGCCAGGACTTGGAGACGGGGAACAGCACAGCCAGGACTTGGAGACGGGGAACAGCACAGTCAGGACTTGGAGATGAGGAACACCACAGCCCGGACTTGGGGACAGTGAACACCATGGCCAGGAATTGGAGACAGGGAACACCACGGCCAGGACTTGAAGACAAGTAATGCCACGGACAGGACTTGGATACTTGGAATGACACAGCCAGGACTTGGAAACAAGGAACGCCACAGCCAGGAGTAGGAAACTTGGAACACCACGTCCAGGACTTGGAGATGGGGAACACCACGGCCAGGACTTGGAGACAGAGAACACCACGGCCAGGACTTGGAGATGGGGAACACCACAAACAGGACATTTAGACGTGGAACACCATGGCCAGGACTTGGAGACGAGGAACACCAGGGTCAGGACATGGGGACGGGGAACACCATGGCCTGGACTTGGAGACAAGGAATGCCACGGCCAGGACCTGGAGACAAGGAACACCACGGCCAGGACTTGGAGACGGGGAACGCCACGGCCAGGACTTGGAGATGAGGAACGCCACGGCCAGGACTTGGAGACGCGGAATACAACGGCCAGGACTTGGAGACGGGGAACGCCACGGCCAGGATTTGGAGACGGGGAACGCCAAGGCCAGGACTAGGAGACTTGGAACGACACGGCCAGGACTTGGAGACGAAGAATGCCATGGCTAGGACGGATACTTGGAACACCAGGGTCAGGACATGGAGACGGGGAACAGCACAGCCAGGACTGGGAGACGGGGAACAGCACAGCCAGGACTTGGAGACGGGGAACAGCACAGCCAGGACTTGGAGACGGAGAACAGCACAGCCAGGACTTGGAGACGGGGAACAGCACAGCCAGGACTTGGAGACGGGGAACAGCACAGCCAGGACTTGGAGACGGGGAACAGCACAGCCAGGACTTGGAGACGGGGAACAGCACAGCCAGGACTTGGAGATGAGGAACACCACAGCCCGGACTTGGGGACAGTGAACACCATGGCCAGGAATTGGAGACAGGGAACACCACGGCCAGGACTTGAAGACAAGTAATGCCACGGACAGGACTTGGATACTTGGAATGACACAGCCAGGACTTGGAAACAAGGAACGCCACGGCCAGGAGTAGGAAACTTGGAACACCACATCCAGGACTTGGAGATGGGGAACACCATGGCCAGGACTTGGAGACGGGGAATGCCAAGGCCAGGACTTGGAGACTAAAAACACCACAGCCAGGACCTGAAGACAAGGAACGCCATGGCCAGGACTTGGATACTTGGAACACCAGGGTCAGGACATGGAGAGGGGGAGCACCACAGTCAGGACTTGGGGAGGGGGAACAGCACAGCCAGGACTTGGAGACGGGGAACAGCACAGCCAGGACTTGGAGACGGGGAACAGCACAGCCAGGACTTGGAGATGGGGAACACCACGCCTGGACTTGGAGATGAGGAACACCACGGCCTGGACTTGGAAACTTGCAACACCACTGCCTGGACTTGGAGACAAGGAATGCCACGGCCAGGACTTGGAGATGAGGAACATCATGGCCAGTACTTGGAGACGGGGAATGCCAGGGCCAGGACTTGGACACTTGGAACACAAGGGCCTAGACTTGGAGACAAGGAACATCACGGCCAGGACCTGGAGACGAGGAACACAACGGCCAGGACTTGGAGACGGGGAACAGCACAGCCAGGACTTGGAGACGGGGAACAGCACAGCCAGGACTTGGAGATGAGGAACACCACAGCCCGGACTTGGGGACAGTGAACACCATGGACAGGAATTGGAGACAGGGAACACCACGGCCAGGACTTGAAGACAAGTAATGCCACGGACAGGACTTGGATACTTGGAATGACACAGCCAGGACTTGGAAACAAGGAACGCCACGGCCAGGAGTAGGAAACTTGGAACACCACGTCCAGGACTTGGAGATGGGGAACACCACGGCCAGGACTTGGAGACAGAGAACACCACGGCCAGGACTTGGAGATGGGGAACACCACAAACAGGACATTTAGACGTGGAACACCATGGCCAGGACTTGGAGACGAGGAACACCAGGGTCAGGACATGGGGACGGGGAACACCACGGCCAGGACTTGGAGACGGGGAATGCCAAGGCCAGGACTTGGATACTTGGAACACCAGGGTCAGGACATGGAGAGGGGGAGCACCACAGTCAGGACTTGGGGAGGGGGAACACCACAGCCAGGACTTGGGGACGGTGAACACGGCCAGGAATTGGAGACAGGGAACACCACGGCCAGGACTCGGAGACGGGGAACATCACAGCCAGGACTTGGAGACGAAGAACGCCATGGCCAGGACTTGGATATTTGGAACACCAGGGTCAGGACATGGAGAGGGGGAACACCACAGCCAGGACTTGGAGACGGGGAACACCACAGCCAGGACTTGGATATTTGGAACACCACGGTCAGGACATGGAGAGGGGGAACACCACAGCCAGGACTTGGGGACGAGGAACGCCAGGGCCAGGACTTGGAAACGTGCAACACCACTGCCTGGACTTGGAGACGAGGAACGCCACGGCCAGGACTTGGAGATGAGGAACACCACGGCCAGGACTTGGAGATGAGGAACACCACGGCCAGGACTTGGAGACGGGGAACACCACAGCCAGGACCTGGAGATGAGGAACACCATGGCCAGTACTTGGAGACGGGGAATGCCAGGGCCAGGGCTTGGAGATGAGGAACACCACGCCTGGACTTGGAGATGAGGAACACCACGGCCTGGACTTGGAGACGAGGAACACCACGGCCAGGACTTGGATACTTGGAACACCATGGCCAGGACTTGGAGACGGGGAACACCACGGCCAGGACTTGGAGACGGGGAACACAACGGCCAGGACTTGGAGACGGGGAATGCCACGGCCAGGATTTGGAGACGGGGAACGCCATGGCCAGGATGTGGAGACCGGGAACACCACGGCCAGGACTTGGACTCTTTGAATGACACGGCCAGGACTTGGAGACAAGGAACGCCACCGCTAGGACTTCGAAACTTGGAACGCCAAGGCCAGGGCTTGGAGACTTGGAATGCCACGGCCAGGGCTTGGAGACTTGGAATCCCAAGGCCAGGGCTTGGAGATGAAGAACGCCACGGCCAGGGCTTGGAGAGGGGGAACACCACAGCCTGGACTTGGAGACCAGGAACATCACGGCCAGGAATTGGAGACAAGGAACACAACGGCCAGGACTTGGAGACAAGGAACATCACGGCCAGGACTTGGAGATGAGGAACACCATGGCCAGGACTTGGAGACAGGGAACGCCACAGCCAGGACTTGGAGACAAGGAACATCACGGCCAGGACTTGGAGATGAGGAACACCACGGCCAGGACTTGGAGACAGGGAACGCCACAGCCAGGACTTGGAGACAAGGAACATCACGGCCAGGACTTGGAGACGAGCACCAACACAGCTAGGACTTGGAGATGAGGAACACCACAGCCAGGACTTTTAGTCGTGGAACGCCACGTCAAGGACTTGGAGACGAGGAACAGCACAGCCAGGACTTGGATAATTGGAACGCCACGGCAAGGACATGGATACGGGGAACACAACGGCCAGGACTTGGAGATGAGGAACACCACGGCCAGGACTTGGAGACAAGGAACATCACGGCCAGGACTTGGAGACGAGCACCAACACAGCTAGGACTTGGAGATGGGGAACACCACACCCAGGACTTGGAGACGGGGAACGCCACGTCCAGGACTTGGAGACGAGGAACGTCACGGCCAGGACTTGGAGACGGGGAACACCACGGCCAGGATTTGGAGACGAGGAACACCATGGCCAGGACTTGGATACTTGGAACACCACGGCCAGGACTTGGAGATGGGGAACACCACAGCCAGGACTTGGAGACAAGGAATGCCACGGACAGGACTTGGATACTTGGAATGAAACAGCCAGGACTTGGAGACAAGGAACACCACGGCCAGGACTTGGAAATGAGGAACACCACAGCCAGGACTTGGAGACAAGGAATGCCACGGACAGGACTTGGATACTTGGAATGAAACAGCTAGGACTTGGAGATGAGGAACACCACAGCCAGGACTTTTAGTCGTGGAACGCCATGTCAAGGACTTGGAGACAAGGAACATCACGGCCAGGACTTGGAGACGGGGAACACCACACCCTGGACTGGGACACTTTGAACGACACTTCCAGGACTTGGAAACAAGGAACGCCACGGCCAGGAGTAGGAAACCTGTAACAACACGGCCAAGACTTGGAGACAAGGAACGCCACGGCCAGGACTTGGAGACAAGGAACATCACGGCCAGGACTTGGAGACGAAGAACGCCATGGCCAGGACTTGGATACTTGGAACACCAGGGTCAGGACATGGAGAGGGGGAACACCATGGCAAGGACTGGGGACGGTGAACACCACGGCCAGGAATTGGAGACAGGGAACACCACGCCCAGGACTTGGAGACAAGGAATGCCACGGACAGGACTTGGAGACGGGGAACACCACAGCCAGGACTTGGAGACGAAGAATGCCATGGCCAGGACTTGGATACTTGGAACACCACGGCCAGGACTTGGAGACAAGGAACATCACGGACAGGACTTGGAGACGGGGAACACCACAGCCAGGACTTGGAGACGAAGAACGCCATGGCCAGGACTTGGATACTTGGAACACCAGGGTCAGGACATGGAGAGGGGGATCACCACGCCCAGGACTTGGAGATGGGGAACAGCCAGGACTTGGGGACGAGGAACGCCAGGGCCAGGACTTGGAAACTTGCAACACCACTGCCTGGACTTGGAGACGAGGAACACCATGGCCAGGATTGGATACTTGGAACACCACGGCCAGGACTTGGAGACAAGGAATGCCACGGACAGGACTTGGATACTTGGAATGAAACAGCCAGGACTTGGAGACGAGGAACACCACGGCCAGGACATGGAGACGAGGAGCACCACGGCCAGGACTTGGAGACGTGGAACATCACGGCCAGGAATTGGAGACAAGGAACACCATGGCCAGGACTTGGATACTTGGAACACCACGGCCAGGACTTGGAGACAAGGAATGCCACGGACAGGACTTGGAAACTTGCAACACAGCTGCCTGGACTTGGAGACGAGGAACACCACGACCAGGACTTGGAGAGGGGGAACACCACAGCCTGGACTTGGAGACGGGGAACACCACAGCCTGGACTTGGGGACGGTGATCACCACGGCCAGGAATTGGAGACAGGCAACACCACGGCCAGCACTTGGAGACAAGGAATGCCACGGACAGGACTTGGATACTTGGAATGAAACAGCCAGGACTTGGAGACGAGGAACACCACGGCCAGGACTTGGAGACGGGGAACATCACGGCCAGGAATTGGAGACAAGGAACACAACGGCCAGGACTTGGAGACAAGGAACATCACGGCCAGGACTTGGAGATGAGGAACACCACAGCCAGGACTTGGAGACAGGGAACGCCACAGCCAGGATTTGGAGACAAGGAACATCACGGCCAGGACTTGGAGACGGGGAACACCACACCCTGGACTGGGACACTTTGAACGACACTTCCAGGACCTGGAAACAAGGAACGCCACGGCCAGGAGTAGGAAACCTGTAACAACACGGCCAAGACTTGGAGACAAGGAACGCCACAGCCAGGACTTGGAGACAAGGAACGCCACAGCCAGGACTTGGAGACAAGGAACATCACGGCCAGGATTTGGAGACGAGGAACACCATGGCCAGGACTTGGATACTTGGAACACCACGGCCAGGACTTGGAGATGGGGAACACCACAGCCAGGACTTGGAGATGAGGAACACCACGGCCAGGACTTGGAGACGGGGAACATCACGGACAGGAATTGGAGACAAGGAACACAACGGCCAGGACTTGGAGACAAGGAACATCACGGCCAGGACTTGGAGATGAGGAACACCATGGCCGGGACTTGGAGACAGAGAACGCCACAGCCAGGACTTGGAGACAAGGAACATCACGGCCAGGACTTGGAGATGAGGAACACCACGGCCAGGACTTGGAGACAGGGAATGCCACAGCCAGGACTTGGAGACAAGGAACATCACGGCCAGGACTTGGAGATGAGGAACACCACGGCCAGGACTTGGAGACAGGGAACGCCACAGCCAGGACTTGGAGACAGGGAACGCCACAGCCAGGATTTGGAGACAAGGAACATCACGGCCAGGACTTGGAGACGGGGAACACCACACCCTGGACTGGGACACTTTGAACGACACTTCCAGGACCTGGAAACAAGGAACGCCACGGCCAGGAGTAGGAAACCTGTAACAACACGGCCAAGACTTGGAGACAAGGAACGCCACAGCCAGGACTTGGAGACAAGGAACGCCACAGCCAGGACTTGGAGACAAGGAACATCACGGCCAGGATTTGGAGACGAGGAACACCATGGCCAGGACTTGGATACTTGGAACACCACGGCCAGGACTTGGAGATGGGGAACACCACAGCCAGGACTTGGAGATGAGGAACACCACGGCCAGGACTTGGAGACGGGGAACATCACGGACAGGAATTGGAGACAAGGAACACAACGGCCAGGACTTGGAGACAAGGAACATCACGGCCAGGACTTGGAGATGAGGAACACCATGGCCGGGACTTGGAGACAGAGAACGCCACAGCCAGGACTTGGAGACAAGGAACATCACGGCCAGGACTTGGAGATGAGGAACACCACGGCCAGGACTTGGAGACAGGGAATGCCACAGCCAGGACTTGGAGACAAGGAACATCACGGCCAGGACTTGGAGATGAGGAACACCACGGCCAGGACTTGGAGACAGGGAACGCCACAGCCAGGACTTGGAGACAAGGAACGCCACAGCCAGGACTTGGAGACAAGGAACATCACGGCCAGGACTTGGAGACGGGGAACACCACACCCTGGACTGGGACACTTTGAACGACACTTCCCGGACCTGGAAACAAGGAACGCCACGGCCAGGAGTAGGAAACCTGTAACAACACGGCCAAGACTTGGAGACAAGGAACGCCACAGCCAGGACTTTTAGTCGTGGAACGCCACGTCAAGGACTTGGAGACGAGGAACAGCACAGCCAGGACTTGGATAATTGGAACTCCACGGCCAGGACATGAATACGGGGAACACCACGGCCAGGACTTGGAGATGAGGAACACCACATCCAGGACTTGGAGACGAGGAACGCCACAGCCAGGACTTGGAGACAAGGAACATCACGGCCAGGACTTGGAGACGAGCACCAACACAGCTAGGACTTGGAGATGAGGAACACCACAGCCAGGACTTTTAGTCGTGGAACGCCACGTCAAGGACTTGGAGACGAGGAACAGCACAGCCAGGACTTGGATAATTGGAACTCCACGGCCAGGACATGAATACGGGGAACACCACGGCCAGGACTTGGAGATGAGGAACACCACATCCAGGACTTGGAGACGAGGAACGCCAGGGCCAGGACTTGGAGACGGGGAACACCACGGCCAGGATTTGGAGACGAGGAACACCATGGCCAGGACTTGGATACTTGGAACACCACGGCCAGGACTTGGAGATGGGGAACACCACAGCCAGGACTTGGAGATGAGGAACACCACGGCCAGGACTTGAATAATTGGAACGCCACGGCCAGGGCTTGGAGACAAGGAACATCACAGCCAGGACTTGGAGACGAGGAACGCCACGGCCAGGACTTGGAGACGGGGAACACCACGGCCAGGATTTGGAGACGAGGAACACCATGGCCAGGACTTGGATACTTGGAACACCACGGCCAGGACTTGGAGATGGGGAACACCACAGCCAGGACTTTTAGTCGTGGAACGCCACGTCAAGGACTTGGAGACGAGGAACAGCACAGCCAGGACTTGGATAATTGGAACGCCATGGCCAGGACATGAATACGGGGAACACCACGACCAGGACTTGGAGATGAGGAACACCACGGCCAGGACTTGGAGACAAGGAACATCACGGCCAGGACTTGGAGACGAGCACCAACACAGCTAGGACTTGGAGATGGGGAACACCACACCCAGGACTTGGAGACGGGGAACGCCACGTCCAGGACTTGGAGACGAGGAACGCCACGGCCAGGACTTGGAGACTGGGAACACCACGGCCAGGATTTGGAGACGAGGAACACCACGGCCAGGACTTGGATAATTGGAACGCCACGGCCAGGGCCTGGAGACAAGGAACATCACGGCCAGGACTTGGAGACGAGCACCAACACAGCTAGGACTTGGAGATGGGGAACACCACACCCAGGACTTGGAGACGGGGAACGCCACGGCCAGGACTTGGAGACGGGGAATGCCACGGCCAGGACTTGGAGATGGGGAACACCACGGCCAGGACTTGGAGACGGGTAACACCACGGCCAGGAATTGGAGACAAGGAACACCACGGCCAGGACCTGGAGACGAGGAACACCATGGTCAGGACGGATACTTGGAAAACCAGGGTCAGGATATAGAGAGGGGGAACACCACGACCAGGACTTGGAGATGGGGAACACCACGGCCAGGACTTGGAGACGAGGAGCACCACGGACAGGACTTGGATACTTGGAATGAAACAGCCAGGACTTGGAGACGAGGAACACCACGGCCAGGACTTGGAGACAAGGAACATCACGGCCAGGACTTGGAGATGAGGAACACCATGGCCAGGACTTGGAGACAGGGATCGCCACAGCCAGGACTTGGAGACAAGGAACGCCACAGCCAGGACTTGGAGACAAGGAACATCACAGCCAGGACTTGGAGACGGGGAACACCACACCCTGGACTGGGACACTTTGAACGACACTTCCAGGACCTGGAAACAAGGAACGCCACGGCCAGGAGTAGGAAACCTGTAACAACACGGCCAAGACTTGGAGACAAGGAACGCCACAACCAGGACTTGGAGACAAGGAACATCACGGCCAGGACTTGGAGACGAGCACCAACACAGCTAGGACTTGGAGATGAGGAACACCACAGCCAGGACTTTTAGTCGTGGAACGCCACGTCAAGGACTTGGAGACGAGGAACAGCACAGCCAGGACTTGGATAATTGCAACTCCACGGCCAGGACATGAATACGGGGAACACCACGGCCAGGACTTGGAGATGAGGAACACCACGTCCAGGACTTGGAGACGAGGAACGCCAGGGGCAGGACTTGGAGACGGGGAACACCACGGCCAGGATTTGGAGACGAGGAACACCATGGCCAGGACTTGGAGACGGGGAACACCACACCCTGGACTGGGACACTTTGAACGACACTTCCAGGACCTGGAAACAAGGAACGCCACGGCCAGGAGTAGGAAACCTGTAACAACACGGCCAAGACTTGGAGACAAGGAACGCCACAGCCAGGACTTGGAGACAAGGAACATCACGGCCAGGATTTGGAGACGAGGAACACCATGGCCAGGACTTGGATACTTGGAACACCACGGCCAGGACTTGGAGATGGGGAACACCACAGCCAGGACTTGGAGATGAGGAACACCACGGCCAGGACTTGGAGACGGGGAACATCACGGCCAGGAATTGGAGACAAGGAACACAACGGCCAGGACTTGGAGACAAGGAACATCACGGCCAGGACTTGGAGATGAGGAACACCATGGCCAGGACTTGGAGACAGGGAACGCCACAGCCAGGACTTGGAGACAAGGAACATCACGGCCAGGACTTGGAGATGAGGAACACCACGGCCAGGACTTGGAGACAGGGAACGCCACAGCCAGGACTTGGAGACAAGGAACATCACGGCCAGGACTTGGAGACAAGGAACATCACGGCCAGGACTTGGAGACGGGGAACACCACACCCTGGACTGGGACACTTTGAACGACACTTCCAGGACCTGGAAACAAGGAACGCCACGTCCAGGAGTAGGAAACCTGTAACAACACGGCCAAGACTTGGAGACAAGGAACGCCACAGCCAGGACTTGGAGACAAGGAACATCACGGCCAGGACTTGGAGACGAGCACCAACACAGCTAGGACTTGGAGATGAGGAACACCACAGCCAGGACTTTTAGTCGTGGAACGCCACGTCAAGGACTTGGAGACGAGGAACAGCACAGCCAGGACTTGGATAATTGGAACTCCACGGCCAGGACATGAATACGGGGAACACCACGGCCAGGACTTGGAGATGAGGAACACCACATCCAGGACTTGGAGACGAGGAACGCCAGGGCCAGGACTTGGAGACGGGGAACACCACGGCCAGGATTTGGAGACGAGGAACACCATGGCCAGGACTTGGATACTTGGAACACCACGGCCAGGACTTGGAGATGGGGAACACCACAGCCAGGACTTGGAGATGAGGAACACCACGGCCAGGACTTGGATAATTGGAACGCCACGGCCAGGGCTTGGAGACAAGGAACATCACGGCCAGGACTTGGAGACGAGGAACGCCACGGCCAGGACTTGGAGACGGGGAACACCACGGCCAGGATTTGGAGACGAGGAACACCATGGCCAGGACTTGGATACTTGGAACACCACGGCCAGGACTTGGAGATGGGGAACACCACAGCCAGGACTTTTAGTCGTGGAACGCCACGTCAAGGACTTGGAGACGAGGAACAGCACAGCCAGGACTTGGATAATTGGAACGCCACGGCCAGGACATGAATACGGGGAACACCACGACCAGGACTTGGAGACAAGGAACATCACGGCCAGGACTTGGAGACTGGGAACACCACGGCCAGGATTTGGAGACGAGGAACACCACGGCCAGGACTTGGAGACGAGGAACGCCACGGCCAGGACTTGGAGACTGGGAACACCACGGCCAGGATTTGGAGACGAGGAACACCACGGCCAGGACTTGGATAATTGGAACGCCACGGCCAGGGCCTGGAGACAAGGAACATCACGGCCAGGACTTGGATAATTGGAACGCCACGGCCAGGACATGAATACGGGGAACGCCACGGCCAGGTCTTGGAGAAGGGGAATGCCACGGCCAGGACTTGGAGATGGGGAACACCACGGCCAGGACTTGGAGACGGGTAACACCACGGCCAGGAATTGGAGACAAGGAACACCACGGCCAGGACCTGGAGACGAGGAACACCATGGTCAGGACGGATACTTGGAAAACCAGGGTCAGGATATAGAGAGGGGGAACACCACGACCAGGACTTGGAGATGGGGAACACCACGGCCAGGACTTGGAGACGAGGAGCACCACGGACAGGACTTGGATACTTGGAATGAAACAGCCAGGACTTGGAGACGAGGAACACCACGGCCAGGACTTGGAGACAAGGAACATCACGGCCAGGACTTGGAGATGAGGAACACCATGGCCAGGACTTGGAGACAGGGAACGCCACAGCCAGGACTTGGAGACAAGGAACATCACGGCCAGGACTTGGAGACAGGGAACGCCACAGCCAGGACTTGGAGACAAGGAACGCCACAGCCAGGACTTGGAGACAAGGAACATCACGGCCAGGACTTGGAGACGGGGAACACCACACCCTGGACTGGGACACTTTGAACGACACTTCCAGGACCTGGAAACAAGGAACGCCACGGCCAGGAGTAGGAAACCTGTAACAACACGGCCAAGACTTGGAGACAAGGAACGCCACAGCCAGGACTTGGAGACAAGGAACATCACGGCCAGGACTTGGAGACGAGCACCAACACAGCTAGGACTTGGAGATGAGGAACACCACAGCCAGGACTTTTAGTCGTGGAACGCCACGTCAAGGACTTGGAGACGAGGAACAGCACAGCCAGGACTTGGATAATTGGAACTCCATGGCCAGGTCATGAATACGGGGAACACCACGGCCAGGACTTGGAGATGAGGAACACCACGTCCAGGACTTGGAGACGAGGAACGCCAGGGCCAGGACTTGGAGACGGGGAACACCACGGCCAGGATTTGGAGACGAGGAACACCATGGCCAGGACTTGGATACTTGGAACACCACGGCCAGGACTTGGAGATGGGGAACACCACAGCCAGGACTTGGAGATGAGGAACACCACGGCCAGGACTTGGATAATTGGAACGCCACGGCCAGGGCTTGGAGACAAGGAACATCACGGCCAGGACTTGGAGACGAGGAACGCCACGGCCAGGACTTGGAGACGGGGAACACCACGGCCAGGATTTGGAGATGAGGAACACCATGGCCAGGACTTGGATACTTGGAACACCACGGCCAGGACTTGGAGATGGGGAACACCACAGCCAGGACTTTTAGTCGTGGAACGCCACGTCAAGGACTTGGAGACGAGGAACAGCACAGCCAGGACTTGGATAATTGGAACGCCACGGCCAGGACATGAATACGGGGAACACCACGACCAGGACTTGGAGATGAGGAACACCACGGCCAGGACTTGGAGACAAGGAACATCACGGCCAGGACTTGGAGACGAGCACCAACACAGCTAGGACTTGGAGATGGGGAACACCACACCCAGGACTTGGAGACGGGGAACGCCACGTCCAGGACTTGGAGACGAGGAACGCCACGGCCAGGACTTGGAGACTGGGAACACCACGGCCAGGATTTGGAGACGAGGAACACCATGGCCAGGACTTGGATACTTGGAACACCACGGCCAGGACTTGGAGATGGGGAACACCACAGCCAGGACTTGGAGATGAGGAACACCATGGCCAGGACTTGGATAATTGGAACGCCACGGCCAGGGCCTGGAGACAAGGAACATCACGGCCAGGACTTGGAGACGAGCACCAACACAGCTAGGACTTGGAGATGGGGAACACCACACCCAGGACTTGGAGACGGGGAACGCCACGGCCAGGACTTGGAGACGGGGAATGACACGGCCAGGACTTGGAGATGGGGAACACCACGGCCAGGACTTGGAGACGGGTAACACCACGGCCAGGAATTGGAGACAAGGAACACCACGGCCAGGACCTGGAGACGAGGAACACCATGGTCAGGACGGATACTTGGAAAACCAGGGTCAGGATATAGAGAGGGGGAACACCACGACCAGGACTTGGAGATGGGGAACACCACGGCCAGGACTTGGAGACGAGGAGCACCACGGACAGGACTTGGATACTTGTAATGAAACAGCCAGGACTTGGAGACGAGGAACACCACGGCCAGGACTTGGAGACGAGGAGCACCACGGCCAGGACTTGGAGACGAGGAACACCACGGCCAGGAATTGGAGACAAGGAACACAACGGCCAGGACTTGGAGACAAGGAACATCACGGCCAGGACTTGGAGAGGGGGAACACCACGGCCAGGACTTGGAGACAGGGAACGCCACAGCCAGGACTTGGAGACAAGGAACATCACGGCCAGGACTTGGAGACGGGGAACACCACACCCTGGACTGGGACACTTTGAACGACACTTCCAGGACTTGGGAACAAGGAACGCCACGGCCAGGAGTAGGAAACCTGTAACAACACGGCCAAGACTTGGAGACAAGGAACGCCACGGCCAGGACTTGGAGACAAGGAACATCACGGCCAGGACTTGGAGACGAGCACCAACACAGCTAGGACTTGGAGATGGGGAACACCACAGCCAGGACTATTAGACGTGGAACGCCACGACAAGGACTTGGAGACGAGGAACACCACAGCCAGGACTTGGAGAGGGGGAACACCATGGCCAGGACTTGGAGACGGGGAACACCACAGCCTGGACTTGGATAATTGGAATGCCACAGCCTGGACATGGAGATGAGGAACGCCAGGGCCAGGACTTGGAAACTTGCAACACCACTGCCTGGACTTGGAGACGGGAAACACCACAGCCAGGACTTGGGGACGAGGAACGCCAGGGCCAGGACTTGGAAACTTGCAACACCACTGCCTGGACTTGGAGACGGGAAACACCACAGCCAGGACCTGGAGACGAGGAACAGCACGGCCAGGACTTGGAGACGGGGAACACCACAGCCAGGACTTGGAGACGAAGAACGCCATGGCCAGGACTTGGATATTTGGAACACCAGGGTCAGGACATGGAGAGGGGGAACACCACAGCCAGGACTTGGGGACGGGGAACACCAGGGCCAGGACTTGGAAACTTGCAACACCACTGCCTGGACTTGGAGACGAGGAACACCATGGCCAGGACTTGGATACTTGGAACACCACGGCCAGGACTTGGAGACAAGGAATGCCACGGACAGGACTTGGAAACTTGCAACACAACTGCCTGGACTTGGAGACGAGGAACACCACGGCCAGGACTTGGAGACGGGGAACACCACAGCCTGGACTTGGAGACAAGGAATGCCATGGACAGGACTTGGATACTTGGAATGAAACAGCCAGGACTTGGAGACGAGGAACACCACGGCCAGGACTTGGAGACGAGGAGCACCACGGCCAGGACTTGGAGACGAGGAACACCACGGCCAGGAATTGGAGACAAGGAACACCACGGCCAGGACTTGGAGATGAGGAACGCCACAGCCAGGACTTGGAGACAAGGAACATCATGGCCAGGACTTGGAGACGAGGAGCACCACGGCCAGGAGTTGGAGACAAGGAACACAACGGCCAGGACTTGGAGACAAGGAACATCATGGCCAGGGCTTGGAGATGGGGAACACCACGGCCAGGATTTGGAGACGGGGAACACCACACCCTGGACTGGGATAATTGGAATGCCACGGCCAGGACATGGATACGGGGAACACCACGGCCAGGACTTGGAAATGGGGAACAACACGGCCAGGACTTGGAGATGAGGAACACCACGGCCAGGACTTGGATAATTGGAACGCCACGGCCAGGAATTGGAGACAAGGAATGCCACGGCCAGGACATGGATACGGGGAACACCACGGCCAGGACTTGGAGATGGGGAACACCACGGCCAGGACTTGGATACTTGTAACACCACAGCCAGGACATGGAGACGGGGAACACCACGGCCAGGACTTGGAGACGAAGAACGCCATGGCCAGGACTTGGATACTTGGAACACCAGGGTCAGGACATGGAGAGGGGGAACACCATGGCCAGGACTGGGAGACAGGGAACACCACAGCCAGGACCTGGGGACGGTGAACACCACGGCCAGGAATTGGAGACAGGGAACACCACGCCCAGGACTTGGAGACAAGGAATGCCACAGACAGGACTTGGAGACGGGGAACACCACAGCCAGGACTTGGAGACGAAGAACGCTATGGCCAGGACTTGGATACTTGGAACACCAGGGTCAGGACATGGAGGGGGAACACCACGCCCAGGACTTGGAGACGGGGAACAGCCAGGACTTGGGGACGAGGAACTCCAGGGCCAGGACTTGGAGACAAGGAACACCACAGCCTGGACTTGGAGACGGGGAACACCACAGCCTGGACTTGGGGACGGTGATCACCACGGCCAGGAATTGGAGACAGGCAACACCACGGCCAGCACTTGGAGACAAGGAATGCCACGGACAGGACTTGGATACTTGGAATGAAACAGCCAGGACTTGGAGACGAGGAGCACCACGGCCAGGACTTGGAGACGGGGAACACCACACCCTGGACTGGGACACTTTGAACGACACTTCCAGGACTTGGGAACAAGGAACGCCACGGCCAGGAGTAGGAAACCTGTAACAACACGGCCAAGACTTGGAGACAAGGAACGCCACGGCCAGGACTTGGAGACAAGGAACATCACGGCCAGGACTTGGAGACGAGCACCAACACAGCTAGGACTTGGAGATGGGGAACACCACAGCCAGGACTATTAGACGTGGAACGCCACGACAAGGACTTGGAGACGAGGAACACCACAGCCAGGACTTGGAGAGGGGGAACACCATGGCCAGGACTTGGAGACGGGGAACACCACAGCCTGGACTTGGATAATTGGAATGCCACAGCCTGGACATGGAGATGAGGAACGCCAGGGCCAGGACTTGGAAACTTGCAACACCACTGCCTGGACTTGGAGACGGGAAACACCACAGCCAGGACTTGGGGACGAGGAACGCCAGGGCCAGGACTTGGAAACTTGCAACACCACTGCCTGGACTTGGAGACGGGAAACACCACAGCCAGGACCTGGAGACGAGGAACAGCACGGCCAGGACTTGGAGACGGGGAACACCACAGCCAGGACTTGGAGACGAAGAACGCCATGGCCAGGACTTGGATATTTGGAACACCAGGGTCAGGACATGGAGAGGGGGAACACCACAGCCAGGACTTGGGGACGGGGAACACCAGGGCCAGGACTTGGAAACTTGCAACACCACTGCCTGGACTTGGAGACGAGGAACACCATGGCCAGGACTTGGATACTTGGAACACCACGGCCAGGACTTGGAGACAAGGAATGCCACGGACAGGACTTGGAAACTTGCAACACAACTGCCTGGACTTGGAGACGAGGAACACCACGGCCAGGACTTGGAGACGGGGAACACCACAGCCTGGACTTGGAGACAAGGAATGCCATGGACAGGACTTGGATACTTGGAATGAAACAGCCAGGACTTGGAGACGAGGAACACCACGGCCAGGACTTGGAGACGAGGAGCACCACGGCCAGGACTTGGAGACGAGGAACACCACGGCCAGGAATTGGAGACAAGGAACACCACGGCCAGGACTTGGAGATGAGGAACGCCACAGCCAGGACTTGGAGACAAGGAACATCATGGCCAGGACTTGGAGAAGAGGAGCACCACGGCCAGGAGTTGGAGACAAGGAACACAACGGCCAGGACTTGGAGACAAGGAACATCATGGCCAGGGCTTGGAGATGGGGAACACCACGGCCAGGATTTGGAGACGGGGAACACCACACCCTGGACTGGGATAATTGGAATGCCACGGCCAGGACATGGATACGGGGAACACCACGGCCAGGACTTGGAAATGGGGAACAACACGGCCAGGACTTGGAGATGAGGAACACCACGGCCAGGACTTGGATAATTGGAACGCCACGGCCAGGAATTGGAGACAAGGAATGCCACGGCCAGGACATGGATACGGGGAACACCACGGCCAGGACTTGGAGATGGGGAACACCACGGCCAGGACTTGGATACTTGTAACACCACAGCCAGGACATGGAGACGGGGAACACCACGGCCAGGACTTGGAGACGAAGAACGCCATGGCCAGGACTTGGATACTTGGAACACCAGGGTCAGGACATGGAGAGGGGGAACACCATGGCCAGGACTGGGAGACAGGGAACACCACAGCCAGGACCTGGGGACGGTGAACACCACGGCCAGGAATTGGAGACAGGGAACACCACGCCCAGGACTTGGAGACAAGGAATGCCACAGACAGGACTTGGAGACGGGGAACACCACAGCCAGGACTTGGAGACGAAGAACGCTATGGCCAGGACTTGGATACTTGGAACACCAGGGTCAGGACATGGAGGGGGAACACCACGCCCAGGACTTGGAGACGGGGAACAGCCAGGACTTGGGGACGAGGAACTCCAGGGCCAGGACTTGGAGACAAGGAACACCACAGCCTGGACTTGGAGACGGGGAACACCACAGCCTGGACTTGGGGACGGTGATCACCACGGCCAGGAATTGGAGACAGGCAACACCACGGCCAGCACTTGGAGACAAGGAATGCCACGGACAGGACTTGGATACTTGGAATGAAACAGCCAGGACTTGGAGACGAGGAGCACCACGGCCAGGACTTGGAGACGAGGAACATCACGGCCAGGAATTGGAGACAAGGAACACAACGGCCAGGACTTGGAGACAAGGAACATCACGGCCAGGACTTGGAGATGAGGAACATCACGGCCAGGACTTGGAGACAAGGAACACAACGGCCAGGACTTGGAGACAAGGAACATCATGGCCAGGACTTGGAGATGGGGAACACCACGGCCAGGATTTGGAGACGGGGAACACCACACCCTGGACTGGGATAATTGGAATGCCACGGCCAGGACATGGATACGGGGAACACCACGGCCAGGACTTGGAAATGGGGAACAACACGGCCAGGACTTGGAGACAAGGAACATCACGGCCAGGACTTGGAGACGGGGAACACCACACCCTGGACTGGGACACTTTGAACGACACTTCCAGGACCTGGAAACAAGGAACGCCACGGCCAGGAGTAGGAAACCTGTAACAACACGGCCAAGACTTGGAGACAAGGAACGCCACAGCCAGGACTTGGAGACAAGGAACATCACGGCCAGGACTTGGAGACGAGCACCAACACAGCTAGGACTTGGAGATGAGGAACACCACAGCCAGGACTTGGATAATTGGAACGCCACGGCCAGGACATGAATACGGGGAACACCACGGCCAGGACTTGGAGACAGGGAACGCCACGGCCAGGACTTGGAGACAGGGAACGCCACAGCCAGGACTTGGAGACAAGGAACATCACGGCCAGGACTTGGAGACGGGGAACACCACACCCTGGACTGGGACACTTTGAACGACACTTCCAGGACCTGGAAACAAGGAACGCCACGGCCAGGAGTAGGAAACCTGTAACAACACGGCCAAGACTTGGAGACAAGGAACGCCACAGCCAGGACTTGGAGACAAGGAACATCACGGCCGGGACTTGGAGACGAGCACCAACACAGCTAGGACTTGGAGATGAGGAACACCACAGCCAGGACTTTTAGTCGTGGAACGCCACGTCAAGGACTTGGAGACGAGGAACAGCACAGCCAGGACTTGGATAATTGGAACGCCACGGCCAGGACATGAATACGGGGAACACCACGGCCAGGACTTGGAGATGAGGAACACCACGGCCAGGACTTGGAGACAAGGAACATCACGGCCAGGACTTGGAGACGAGCACCAACACAGCTAGGACTTGGAGATGGGGAACACCACACCCAGGACTTGGAGACGGGGAACGCCACGTCCAGGACTTGGAGACGAGGAACGCCACAGCCAGGACTTGGAGACTGGGAACACCACGGCCAGGATTTGGAGACGAGGAACACCATGGCCAGGACTTGGATACTTGGAACACCACGGCCAGGACTTGGAGATGGGGAACACCACAGCCAGGACTTGGAGATGAGGAACACCACGGCCAGGACTTGGATAATTGGAACGCCATGGCCAGGGCCTGGAGACAAGGAACATCACGGCCAGGACTTGGAGACGAGCACCAAGACAGCTAGGACTTGGAGATGGGGAACACCACACCCAGGACTTGGAGACGGGGAACGCCACGGCCAGGACTTGGAGACGGGGTACACCACGGCCAGGACTTGGAGACGGGGAATGCCACGGCCAAGACTTGGAGATGGGGAACACCACGGCCAGGACTTGGAGACGGGTAACACCACGGCCAGGAATTGGAGACAAGGAACACCACGGCCAGGACCTGGAGACGAGGAACACCATGGTCAGGACGGATACTTGGAAAACCAGGGTCAGGATATAGAGAGGGGGAACACCACGACCAGGACTTGGAGACGGGGAACACCACGGCCAGGAATTGGAGACGAGGAACATCATGGCCAGGACCTGGAGACGAGGAACACCATGGCCAGGACTTGGAGACGAGCACCAACATAGCTAGGACTTGGAGATGGGGAACACCATGGCCAGGACTTGGAGACGGGGAATGCCACGGCCAGGACTTGGAGACGGGGAACACCACGGCAAGGAATTGGAGACGAGGAACATCACGGCCAGGACCTGGAGACGAGGAACACCATGGCCAGGACTTGGGGACGAGGAACGCCATTGCCAGGACTTCGATACTTGGAACACCACAGCCAGGACTTGGGGAGGGGGAACACCACACCCAGGACTTGGAGACGGGGAACACCACACCCAGGACTTGGAGACGGGGAACACTACAGCCTGGACTTGGAGACGAGGAACACCACGGCCAGGACTTGGAGACGGGGAACACCATGGCCAGGACTTGGAGACGGGGAACACCACGGCCAGGAGTTGGAGACGAAGAACTCCATGGCCAGGACTTGGATACTTGGAACACCACAGCCAGGACTTGGAGATGGGGAACACCACGGCCAGGACTTGGAGACAAGGAACATCACGGCCAGGACTTGGAGATGAGGAACACCACGGCCAGGACTTGGAGACGAGCACCAACACAGCCAGGACTTGGAGATGGGGAACACTGCAGCCAGGATTTAGAGACGTGGAATGCCACGGCCTGGACTTGGAGAAAAGGAACACCATAGCCAGGACTTGGAGACGAGCACCAACACAGCCAGGACTTGGAGATGGGGAACACTGCAGCCAGGACTTGGAGACGGGGAACACCACAGCCAGGACTTGGAGACGGGGAACACCACGGCCAGGACTTGGAGACGAAGAACGCCATGTCCAGGACGGATACTTGGAACACCAGGGTCAGGTCATGGAGACGGGGAACACCACAGCCAGGACTTGGGGACGGGGAACGCCAGGGCCAGGACTTGGAAACTTGCAACACCACTGCCTGGACTTGGAGACAAGGAACGCCACCCCCACGACTTGGAGACGAGGAACACCATGGCCAGGACTTGGAAACTTGCAACACCACGGCCAGGACTTGGAGACGAGGAGCACCACGGCCAGGACTTGGAAACTTGCAACACCACTGCCTGGACTTGGAGACGGGAAACACCACAGCCAGGACCTGGAGACGAGGAACAGCACGGCCAGGACTTGGAGACGGGGAACACCACAGCCAGGACTTGGAGACGAAGAACGCCATGGCCAGGACTTGGATATTTGGAACACCAGGGTCAGGACATGGAGAGGGGGAACACCACAGCCAGGACTTGGGGACGGGGAACGCCAGGGCCAGGACTTGGAAACTTGCAACACCACTGCCTGGACTTGGAGACGAGGAACACCATGGCCAGGACTTGGATACTTGGAACACCACGGCCAGGACTTGGAGACAAGGAATGCCACGGACAGGACTTGGAAACTTGCAACACAACTGCCTGGACTTGGAGACGAGGAACACCACGGCCAGGACTTGGAGACGGGGAACACCACAGCCTGGACTTGGGGACGGTGATCACCACGGCCAGGAATTGGAGACAGGCAACACCACGGCCAGCACTTGGAGACAAGGAATGCCATGGACAGGACTTGGATACTTGGAATCAAACAGCCAGGACTTGGAGACGAGGAACACCACGGCCAGGACTTGGAGACGAGGAGCACCACGGCCAGGTCCTGGAGACGAGGAACACCACGGCCAGGAATTGGAGACAAGGAACACCACGGCCAGGACTTGGAGATGAGGAACGCCACAGCCAGGACTTGGAGACAAGGAACATCATGGCCAGGACTTGGAGACGAGGAGCACCACGGCCAGGAGTTGGAGACAAGGAACACAACGGCCAGGACTTGGAGACAAGGAACATCATGGCCAGGACTTGGAGATGGGGAACACCACGGCCAGGATTTGGAGACGGGGAACACCACACCCTGGACTGGGATAATTGGAATGCCACGGCCAGGACATGGATACGGGGAACACCACGGCCAGGACTTGGAAATGGGGAACAACACGGCCAGGACTTGGAGATGAGGAACACCACGGCCAGGACTTGGATAATTGGAACGCCACGGCCAGGAATTGGAGACAAGGAACGCCACGGCCAGGACATGGATACGGGGAACACCACGGCCAGGACTTGGAGATGGGGAACACCACGGCCAGGACTTGGATACTTGTAACACCACAGCCAGGACATGGAGACGGGGAACACCACGGCCAGGACTTGGAGACGAAGAACGCCATGGCCAGGACTTGGATACTTGGAACACCAGGGTCAGGACTGGGAGACAGGGAACACCACAGCCAGGACCTGGGGACGGTGAACACCACGGCCAGGAATTGGAGACAGGGAACACCACGCCCAGGACTTGGAGACAAGGAATGCCACAGACAGGACTTGGAGACGGGGAACACCACAGCCAGGACTTGGAGACGAAGAACGCTATGGCCAGGACTTGGATACTTGGAACACCAGGGTCAGGACATGGAGAGGGGGAACACCACGCCCAGGACTTGGAGACGGGGAACAGCCAGGACTTGGGGACGAGGAACTCCAGGGCCAGGACTTGGAGAGGGGGAACACCACAGCCTGGACTTGGAGACGGGGAACACCACAGCCTGGACTTGGGGACGGTGATCACCACGGCCAGGAATTGGAGACAGGCAACACCACGGCCAGCACTTGGAGACAAGGAATGCGACGGACAGGACTTGGATACTTGGAATGAAACAGCCAGGACTTGGAGACGAGGAGCACCACGGCCAGGACTTGGAGACGAGGAACATCACGGCCAGGAATTGGAGACAAGGAACACAACGGCCAGGACTTGGAGACAAGGAACATCACGGCCAGGACTTGGAGATGAGGAACATCACGGCCAGGACTTGGAGATGAGGAACACCACGGCCAGGACTTGGAGACAGGGAACGCCACGGCCAGGACTTGGAGACAGGGAACGCCACAGCCAGGACTTGGAGACAAGGAACATCACGGCCAGGACTTGGAGACGGGGAACACCACACCCTGGACTGGGACACTTTGAACGACACTTCCAGGACCTGGAAACAAGGAACGCCACGGCCAGGAGTAGGAAACCTGTAACAACACGGCCAAGACTTGGAGACAAGGAACGCCACAGCCAGGACTTGGAGACAAGGAACATCACGGCCAGGACTTGGAGACGAGCACCAACACAGCTAGGACTTGGAGATGAGGAACACCACAGCCAGGACTTTTAGTCGTGGAACGCCACGTCAAGGACTTGGAGACGAGGAACAGCACAGCCAGGACTTGGATAATTGGAACGCCACGGCCAGGACATGAATACGGGGAACACCACGGCCAGGACTTGGAGGTGAGGAACACCACGGCCAGGACTTGGAGACAAGGAACATCACGGCCAGGACTTGGAGACGAGCACCAACACAGCTAGGACTTGGAGATGGGGAACTCCACACCCAGGACTTGGAGACGGGGAACGCCACGTCCAGGACTTGGAGACGAGGAACGCCACAGCCAGGACTTGGAGACTGGGAACACCACGGCCAGGATTTGGAGACGAGGAACACCATGGCCAGGACTTGGATACTTGGAACACCACGGCCAGGACTTGGAGATGGGGAACACCACAGCCAGGACTTGGAGATGAGGAACACCACGGCCAGGACTTGGATAATTGGAACGCCACGGCCAGGGCCTGGAGACAAGGAACATCACGGCCAGGACTTGGAGACGAGCACCAACACAGCTAGGACTTGGAGATGGGGAACACCACACCCAGGACTTGGAGACAGGGAACGCCACGGCCAGGACTTGGAGACGGGGTACACCACGGCCAGGACTTGGAGACGGGGAATGCCACGGCCAGGACTTGGAGATGGGGAACACCACGGCCAGGACTTGGAGACGGGTAACACCACGGCCAGGAATTGGAGACAAGGAACACCACGGCCAGGACCTGGAGACGAGGAACACCATGGTCAGGACGGATACTTGGAAAACCAGGGTCAGGATATAGAGAGGGGGAACACCACGACCAGGACTTGGAGACGGGGAACACCACGGCCAGGAATTGGAGACGAGGAACATCATGGCCAGGACCTGGAGACGAGGATCACCATGGCCAGGACTTGGAGACGAGCACCAACATAGCTAGGACTTGGAGATGGGGAACACCATGGCCAGGACTTGGAGACGGGGAATGCCACGGCCAGGACTTGGAGACGGGGAACACCACGGCCAGGAATTGGAGACGAGGAACATCACGGCCAGGACCTGGAGACGAGGAACACCATGGCCAGGACTTGGGGACGAGGAACGCCATTGCCAGGACTTCGATACTTGGAACACCACAGCCAGGACTTGGGGAGGGGGAACACCACACCCAGGACTTGGAGACGGGGAACACCACACCCAGGACTTGGAGACGGGGAACACTACAGCCTGGACTTGGAGACGAGGAACACCACGGCCAGGACTTGGAGACGGGGAACACCATGGCCAGGACTTGGAGACGGGGAACACCACGGCCAGGAGTTGGAGACGAAGAACGCCATGGCCAGGACTTGGATACTTGGAACACCAGGGTCAGGACTGGGAGACAGGGAACACCACAGCCAGGACCTCGGGACGGTGAACACCACGGCCAGGAATTGGAGACAGGGAACACCACGCCCAGGACTTGGAGACAAGGAATGCCACAGACAGGACTTGGAGACGGGGAACACCACAGCCAGGACTTGGAGACGAAGAACGCTATGGCCAGGACTTGGATACTTGGAACACCAGGGTCAGGACATGGAGAGGGGGAACACCACGCCCAGGACTTGGAGACGGGGAACAGCCAGGACTTGGGGACGAGGAACTCCAGGGCCAGGACTTGGAGAGGGGGAACACCACAGCCTGGACTTGGAGACGGGGAACACCACAGCCTGGACTTGGGGACGGTGATCACCACGGCCAGGAATTGGAGACAGGCAACACCACGGCCAGCACTTGGAGACAAGGAATGCGACGGACAGGACTTGGATACTTGGAATGAAACAGCCAGGACTTGGAGACGAGGAGCACCACGGCCAGGACTTGGAGACGAGGAACATCACGGCCAGGAATTGGAGACAAGGAACACAACGGCCAGGACTTGGAGACAAGGAACATCACGGCCAGGACTTGGAGATGAGGAACATCACGGCCAGGACTTGGAGATGAGGAACACCACGGCCAGGACTTGGAGACAGGGAACGCCACGGCCAGGACTTGGAGACAGGGAACGCCACAGCCAGGACTTGGAGACAAGGAACATCACGGCCAGGACTTGGAGACGGGGAACACCACACCCTGGACTGGGACACTTTGAACGACACTTCCAGGACCTGGAAACAAGGAACGCCACGGCCAGGAGTAGGAAACCTGTAACAACACGGCCAAGACTTGGAGACAAGGAACGCCACAGCCAGGACTTGGAGACAAGGAACATCACGGCCAGGACTTGGAGACGAGCACCAACACAGCTAGGACTTGGAGATGAGGAACACCACAGCCAGGACTTTTAGTCGTGGAACGCCACGTCAAGGACTTGGAGACGAGGAACAGCACAGCCAGGACTTGGATAATTGGAACGCCACGGCCAGGACATGAATACGGGGAACACCACGGCCAGGACTTGGAGATGAGGAACACCACGGCCAGGACTTGGAGACAAGGAACATCACGGCCAGGACTTGGAGACGAGCACCAACACAGCTAGGACTTGGAGATGGGGAACACCACACCCAGGACTTGGAGACGGGGAACGCCACGTCCAGGACTTGGAGACGAGGAACGCCACAGCCAGGACTTGGAGACTGGGAACACCACGGCCAGGATTTGGAGACGAGGAACACCATGGCCAGGACTTGGATACTTGGAACACCACGGCCAGGACTTGGAGATGGGGAACACCACAGCCAGGACTTGGAGATGAGGAACACCATGGCCAGGACTTGGATAATTGGAACGCCATGGCCAGGGCCTGGAGACAAGGAACATCACGGCCAGGACTT
This sequence comes from Hypanus sabinus, assembly GCF_030144855.1. Classification (NCBI taxonomy): domain Eukaryota; kingdom Metazoa; phylum Chordata; class Chondrichthyes; order Myliobatiformes; family Dasyatidae; genus Hypanus; species Hypanus sabinus. The sequence goes on from NC_082738.1 coordinate 55,762,694, forward strand.
GGAGACGAGCACCAACACAGCTAGGACTTGGAGATGGGGAACACCACACCCAGGACTTGGAGACGGGGAACGCCACGGCCAGGACTTGGAGACGGGGTACACCACGGCCAGGACTTGGAGACGGGGAATGCCACGGCCAGGACTTGGAGATGGGGAACACCACGGCCAGGACTTGGAGACGGGTAACACCACGGCCAGGAATTGGAGACAAGGAACACCACGGCCAGGACCTGGAGACGAGGAACACCATGGTCAGGACGGATACTTGGAAAACCAGGGTCAGGATATAGAGAGGGGGAACACCACGACCAGGACTTGGAGACGGGGAACACCACGGCCAGGAATTGGAGACGAGGAACATCATGGCCAGGACCTGGAGACGAGGAACACCATGGCCAGGACTTGGAGACGAGCACCAACATAGCTAGGACTTGGAGATGGGGAACACCATGGCCAGGACTTGGAGACGGGGAATGCCACGGCCAGGACTTGGAGACGGGGAACACCACGGCCAGGAATTGGAGACGAGGAACATCACGGCCAGGACCTGGAGACGAGGAACACCATGGCCAGGACTTGGGGACGAGGAACGCCATTGCCAGGACTTCGATACTTGGAACACCACAGCCAGGACTTGGGGAGGGGGAACACCACACCCAGGACTTGGAGACGGGGAACACCACACCCAGGACTTGGAGACGGGGAACACTACAGCCTGGACTTGGAGACGAGGAACACCACGGCCAGGACTTGGAGACGGGGAACACCATGGCCAGGACTTGGAGACGGGGAACACCACGGCCAGGAGTTGGAGACGAAGAACTCCATGGCCAGGACTTGGATACTTGGAACACCACAGCCAGGACTTGGATACTTGGAACACCACGGCCAGGACTTGGAGATGGGGAACACCACAGCCAGGACTTGGAGATGAGGAACACCATGGCCAGGACTTGGATAATTGGAACGCCATGGCCAGGGCCTGGAGACAAGGAACATCACGGCCAGGACTTGGAGACGAGCACCAACACAGCTAGGACTTGGAGATGGGGAACACCACACCCAGGACTTGGAGACGGGGAACGCCACGACCAGGACTTGGAGACGGGGTACACCACGGCCAGGACTTGGAGACGGGGAATGCCACGGCCAGGACTTGGAGATGGGGAACACCACGGCCTGGACTTGGAGACGAGGAACACCATGGTCAGGACGGATACTTGGAAAACCAGGGTCAGGATATAGAGAGGGGGAACACCACGACCAGGACTTGGAGACGGGGAACACCACGGCCAGGAATTGGAGACGAGGAACATCATGGCCAGGACCTGGAGACGAGGAACACCATGGCCAGGACTTGGAGACGAGCACCAACATAGCTAGGACTTGGAGATGGGGAACACCATGGCCAGGACTTGGAGACGGGGAATGCCACGGCCAGGACTTGGAGACGGGGAACACCACGGCCAGGAATTGGAGACGAGGAACATCACGGCCAGGACCTGGAGACGAGGAACACCATGGCCAGGACTTGGGGACGAGGAACGCCATTGCCAGGACTTCGATACTTGGAACACCACAGCCAGGACTTGGGGAGGGGGAACACCACACCCAGGACTTGGAGACGGGGAACACCACACCCAGGACTTGGAGACGGGGAACACTACAGCCTGGACTTGGAGACGAGGAACACCACGGCCAGGACTTGGAGACGGGGAACACCATGGCCAGGACTTGGAGACGGGGAACACCACGGCCAGGAGTTGGAGACGAAGAACTCCATGGCCAGGACTTGGATACTTGGAACACCACAGCCAGGACTTGGAGATGGGGAACACCACGGCCAGGACTTGGAGACAAGGAACATCACGGCCAGGACTTGGAGATGAGGAACACCACGGCCAGGACTTGGAGACGAGCACCAACACAGCCAGGACTTGGAGATGGGGAACACTGCAGCCAGGATTTAGAGACGTGGAATGCCACGGCCTGGACTTGGAGAAAAGGAACACCATAGCCAGGACTTGGAGACGAGCACCAACACAGCCAGGACTTGGAGATGGGGAACACTGCAGCCAGGACTTGGAGACGGGGAACACCACAGCCAGGACTTGGAGACGGGGAACACCACGGCCAGGACTTGGAGACGAAGAACGCCATGTCCAGGACGGATACTTGGAACACCAGGGTCAGGTCATGGAGACGGGGAACACCACAGCCAGGACTTGGGGACGGGGAACGCCAGGGCCAGGACTTGGAAACTTGCAACACCACTGCCTGGACTTGGAGACAAGGAACGCCACCCCCACGACTTGGAGACGAGGAACACCATGGCCAGGACTTGGAAACCTGCAACACCACGGCCAGGACTTGGAGACGAGGAGCACCACGGACAGGACTTGGAAACTTGCAACACCACTGCCTGGACTTGGAGACGGGAAACACCACAGCCAGGACCTGGAGACGAGGAACAGCACGGCCAGGACTTGGAGACGGGGAACACCACAGCCAGGACTTGGAGACGAAGAACGCCATGGCCAGGACTTGGATATTTGGAACACCAGGGTCAGGACATGGAGAGGGGGAACACCACAGCCAGGACTTGGGGACGGGGAACGCCAGGGCCAGGACTTGGAGACGGGGAACACCACAGCCTGGACTTGGGGACGGTGATCACCACGGCCAGGAATTGGAGACAGGCAACACCACGGCCAGCACTTGGAGACAAGGAATGCCATGGACAGGACTTGGATACTTGGAATGAAACAGCCAGGACTTGGAGACGAGGAACACCACGGCCAGGACTTGGAGACGAGGAGCACCACGGCCAGGACTTGGAGACGAGGAACACCACGGCCAGGAATTGGAGACAAGGAACACCACGGCCAGGACTTGGAGATGAGGAACGCCACAGCCAGGACTTGGAGACAAGGAACATCATGGCCAGGACTTGGAGACGAGGAGCACCACGGCCAGGAGTTGGAGACAAGGAACACAACGGCCAGGACTTGGAGACAAGGAACATCATGGCCAGGACTTGGAGATGGGGAACACCACGGCCAGGATTTGGAGACGGGGAACACCACACCCTGGACTGGGATAATTGGAATGCCACGGCCAGGACATGGATACGGGGAACACCACGGCCAGGACTTGGAAATGGGGAACAACATGGCCAGGACTTGGAGATGAGGAACACCACGGCCAGGACTTGGATAATTGGAACGCCACGGCCAGGAATTGGAGACAAGGAATGCCACGGCCAGGACATGGATACGGGGAACACCATGGCCAGGACTTGGAGATGGGGAACACCACGGCCAGGACTTGGATACTTGTAACACCACAGCCAGGACATGGAGACGGGGAACACCACGGCCAGGACTTGGAGACGAAGAACGCCATGGCCAGGACTTGGATACTTGGAACACCAGGGTCAGGACTGGGAGACAGGGAACACCACAGCCAGGACCTGGGGACGGTGAACACCACGGCCAGGAATTGGAGACAGGGAACACCACGCCCAGGACTTGGAGACAAGGAATGCCACAGACAGGACTTGGGGACGGGGAACACCACAGCCAGGACTTGGAGACGAAGAACGCTATGGCCAGGACTTGGATACTTGGAACACCAGGGTCAGGACATGGAGAGGGGGAACACCACGCCCAGGACTTGGAGACGGGGAACAGCCAGGACTTGGGGACGAGGAACTCCAGGGCCAGGACTTGGAGAGGGGGAACACCACAGCCTGGACTTGGAGACGGGGAACACCACAGCCTGGACTTGGGGACGGTGATCACCACGGCCAGGAATTGGAGACAGGCAACACCACGGCCAGCACTTGGAGACAAGGAATGCCACGGACAGGACTTGGATACTTGGAATGAAACAGCCAGGACTTGGAGACGAGGAGCACCACGGCCAGGACTTGGAGACGAGGAACATCACGGCCAGGAATTGGAGACAAGGAACACAACGGCCAGGACTTGGAGACAAGGAACATCACGGCCAGGACTTGGAGATGAGGAACATCACGGCCAGGACTTGGAGATGAGGAACACCACGGCCAGGACTTGGAGACAGGGAACGCCACGGCCAGGACTTGGAGACAGGGAACGCCACAGCCAGGACTTGGAGACAAGGAACATCACGGCCAGGACTTGGAGATGGGGAACACCACACCCTGGACTGGGACACTTTGAACGACACTTCCAGGACCTGGAAACAAGGAACGCCACGGCCAGGAGTAGGAAACCTGTAACAACATGGCCAAGACTTGGAGACAAGGAACGCCACAGCCAGGACTTGGAGACAAGGAACATCACGGCCAGGACTTGGAGACGAGCACCAACACAGCTAGGACTTGGAGATGAGGAACACCACAGCCAGGACTTTTAGTCGTGGAACGCCACGTCAAGGACTTGGAGACGAGGAACAGCACAGCCAGGACTTGGATAATTGGAACGCCACGGCCAGGACATGAATACGGGGAACACCACGGCCAGGACTTGGAGATGAGGAACACCACGGCCAGGACTTGGAGACAAGGAACATCACGGCCAGGACTTGGAGACGAGCACCAACACAGCTAGGACTTGGAGATGGGGAACTCCACACCCAGGACTTGGAGACGGGGAACGCCACGTCCAGGACTTGGAGACGAGGAACGCCACAGCCAGGACTTGGAGACTGGGAACACCACGGCCAGGATTTGGAGACGAGGAACACCATGGCCAGGACTTGGATACTTGGAACACCACGGCCAGGACTTGGAGATGGGGAACACCACAGCCAGGACTTGGAGATGAGGAACACCACGGCCAGGACTTGGATAATTGGAACGCCACGGCCAGGGCCTGGAGACAAGGAACATCACGGCCAGGACTTGGAGACGAGCACCAACACAGCTAGGACTTGGAGATGGGGAACACCACACCCAGGACTTGGAGACGGGGAACGCCACGGCCAGGACTTGGAGACGGGGTACACCACGGCCAGGACTTGGAGACGGGGAATGCCACGGCCAGGACTTGGAGATGGGGAACACCACGGCCAGGACTTGGAGACGGGTAACACCACGGCCAGGAATTGGAGACAAGGAACACCACGGCCAGGACCTGGAGACGAGGAACACCATGGTCAGGACGGATACTTGGAAAACCAGGGTCAGGATATAGAGAGGGGGAACACCACGACCAGGACTTGGAGACGGGGAACACCACGGCCAGGAATTGGAGACGAGGAACATCATGGCCAGGACCTGGAGACGAGGATCACCATGGCCAGGACTTGGAGACGAGCACCAACATAGCTAGGACTTGGAGATGGGGAACACCATGGCCAGGACTTGGAGACGGGGAATGCCACGGCCAGGACTTGGAGACGGGGAACACCACGGCCAGGAATTGGAGACGAGGAACATCACGGCCAGGACCTGGAGACGAGGAACACCATGGCCAGGACTTGGGGACGAGGAACGCCATTGCCAGGACTTCGATACTTGGAACACCACAGCCAGGACTTGGGGAGGGGGAACACCACACCCAGGACTTGGAGACGGGGAACACCACACCCAGGACTTGGAGACGGGGAACACTACAGCCTGGACTTGGAGACGAGGAACACCACGGCCAGGACTTGGAGACGGGGAACACCATGGCCAGGACTTGGAGACGGGGAACACCACGGCCAGGAGTTGGAGACGAAGAACTCCATGGCCAGGACTTGGATACTTGGAACACCACAGCCAGGACTTGGAGATGGGGAACACCACGGCCAGGACTTGGAGACAAGGAACATCACGGCCAGGACTTGGAGATGAGGAACACCACGGCCAGGACTTGGAGACGAGCACCAACACAGCCAGGACTTGGAGATGGGGAACACTGCAGCCAGGATTTAGAGACGTGGAATGCCACGGCCTGGACTTGGAGAAAAGGAACACCATAGCCAGGACTTGGAGACGAGCACCAACACAGCCAGGACTTGGAGATGGGGAACACTGCAGCCAGGACTTGGAGACGGGGAACACCACAGCCAGGACTTGGAGACGGGGAACACCACGGCCAGGACTTGGAGACGAAGAACGCCATGTCCAGGACGGATACTTGGAACACCAGGGTCAGGTCATGGAGACGGGGAACACCACAGCCAGGACTTGGGGACGGGGAACGCCAGGGCCAGGACTTGGAAACTTGCAACACCACTGCCTGGACTTGGAGACAAGGAACGCCACCCCCACGACTTGGAGACGAGGAACACCATGGCCAGGACTTGGAAACTTGCAACACCACGGCCAGGACTTGGAGACGAGGAGCACCACGGCCAGGACTTGGAGACAAGGAACACCACGGCCAGGACATGGAGACGGAGAACACCACTGCCAGGACTTGGAGACAAGGAACATCACGGCCAGGACTTGGAGATGAGGAACACCATGGCCAGGACTTGGAGACAAGGAACATCACGGCCAGGATTTAGAGACGTGGAATGCCACGGCCTGGACTTGGACACTTTGAATGACACTTCCAGGACTTGGAAACAAGGAACGCCACGGCCAGGAGTAGGAAGGTATTCTTAGAGATGGTATATATAATTATCTGGATAGACAGGGTCTAATTAGGAACAGTCAACATGGATTTGTGCGTGGAAGGTCATGTTTGACAAATCTTATTGAATTTTTTGAAGAGGTTACAAGGAAAGTTGACGAGGGTAAAGCAGTGGATATTGTCTTTATGGACTTCAGTAAGGCCTTTGACAAGGTTCCACGCAGAAGGTTAGTTAGGAAGGTTCAATCGTTAGGTATTAATATTGAAGTAGTAAAATGGATTCAACAGTGACTGGATGGGAGATGCCAGAAAGTAGTGGTGGATAACTGTTTGTCAGCTTGGAGGCTGGTGACTTGTGGTGTGCCTCAGGGATCTGTACTGGGTCCAATATTGTTTGTCATATACGTTAATGATCTGGATGATGGGGTGGTAAATTGGATTAGTAAGTATGCAGATGATACTAAGGTAGGTGGTGTTGTGGATAATGAAGTAGGCTTTCAAAGCTTGCAGAGAGATTTAGGCCAGTTAGAAGAGTGGGCTGAACAATGGCAGATGGAGTTTAATACTGATAAGTGTGAGGTGCTACATTTTGGTAGAAATAATCAAAATAGGACATACATGGTAAATGGTAGGGCATTGAAGAATGCAGTAGAACAGAGTGATCTAGGAATAATGTTGTATAGTTCCCTGAAGGTGGAATCTCATGTGAATAGAAAGCTTTTGGTATGTTGGCCTTTATAAATCAGAGCATTGAGTATAGGAGCTGGGATGTAATGTTAAAATTGTACAAGGCATTGGTAAAGCCGAATTTGGAGTATTGTGCACAATTCTGGTCACCGAATTATAGGAGTTCAGAGAAGAGTTACTGGAATGTTACCTGGGTTTCAGCACCTAAGTTACAGGAAAAGGTTGAACAAGTTAGGTCTTCATTCTTTGGAGCATTGAAGGTTGAGGGGGGACTCTATAGAGGTATTTAAAATAATGAGGGGGATAGATCAAGTTGATGTGGATAGGCCTTTTCCATTGAGAGTAGGGGAGATTCAAACAAGAGGACATGATTTGAGAGTTGGGGGGAGAAGTTTAAGGGTAACGCAAGGGGGAATTTCTTTACTCAGAGAGTGGTAGCTGTGTGGAATGAGCTTCCAGTAGAAGTGGGTGTGAGGGGCAGAGTTTCAAGATGGCGACGTAGACATCTGCCTTTTAGGCGCTCTTCATTTTTTAAACTATAATCACCTTTTAATCAAATCTTTTCGTACTTAATCACATGGGTTGATACTTACGATTTACTTTTTTTCTAAAACAATACTTGATCTAATCTTTTCAAACTTAAAATAGCTACAGCTAAGAAATCGTCTAAAGAGCCTTTATCCCTCGAGGCAATTTCTAATCTTCTGGATACTAAACTTGCAAGTTTGGAAAGTAAAATGGCAAGTTTGGAAAATAAGATTACCACGAAAATGTCTGAGCTTGAAGAAGTTGTTAGATCGCTTGATACCAAGCTTCAATCGCAGGCATCAGATATTCAACGGCATGAAGTCAAGATCACGACTCTTGAAAACTTAATTTATGAAAAAATACGTACAATTGAAACATTGGAGAAGAAGGTACTGTCGACTGCTAAAACAGTAGAGCATTATAAGTTTAAAATCACCGATCTTGAAAACCGATCTCGCAAACAGAATTTGCGAATCATCGGGCTTCCCGAAAAAGTTAAGTCCGGTGACTTAACTGAATTTTTCTCTAACTTATTATGGGAAGTTTTTGGTGCTGAAGCTTTGTGGGCTAAACCTACTATCGATCGTGCCCACAGAGTTTCGAGATTTTCGGTCTCGGGCGACAAGCCACGAGCTGTGATTGTTCGCTTCCATTATCCTCCGGAGAAAGAGCTTTTAATCCGATTAACTTGTCAGAAAGGTATGAGTTCTCACAGAAACAATAAGTTTCGTATTGTTGAAGATTATTCATTTGAAGTGATGAAAGCGAGAATCGCTTTTAAACCAGTGATGGCAGAGATTCATTCGATTGGATTTAAACAAGCTTTAAGATACCCAGCGAATCTCAGAATTACGTTGAGTGACAACAGTCAGCGTTTCTTTAATACTCCGGAAGATGCGAAGAAATTCGTCGAAGAATATTGATCTTCTAGTATAAGTTGAACTATGTGTTATGTTGAAGAATTTTTGGAGAGAAGATGCCATTTCGTTTTGGGCTTTAACCTATGAAGCTGCGTTATAGCTTTTTACTTTGGTCTGTAGACCTGTTTTTTTTTATTATCATGGTTTATAGATGCTCTTTTAATTTTACTATAATGTCTTTTTTCTTAATTTTTTCTCTGAATTGGATATACACGTTTATATTTTGTAATAATGATTTATTTTTTTTAAGATGTCGTTTCTTCTTCCCATAAGACCTTGCTTTCCGTAAGCATTTATTTGTTTGCTTGTACTCGAAAATGGGACGAATGTTTTGGATTTTTGGACCTTTTTTTATATTGTAGTGATTATTGAATCCTTTTTTAATCCTATTTTGATAAGCTTTTTTTTAACTTTTTTTAATAGATTGGTGAATTTACATTTATATTTTGTAATATGGTTTTTTCAAAATGTTGTTTCTTCTTCCCATAAGTCTTTGCTTTTGAAACGTCATTTTTTTTGTATTTGAATATGGAATCTTTTTTTTAAAGGCATATTACACTATTTCAAACTTAAATGTTTATCCTTTTTTATTAATGATCTTTTGCTTTATTATATTACTTTTTTATTCATTTTGATTGATATATATTCTTTTTTTCGCAACCCTGTATTTAAATCTGGGTGTTATATAGTTTCTTTTTATCTTTTCATGGAGTTGCCATCTTGAAATGGGGGTAATATTAGTATTAGTTTGTGCGCCTGCCGCTTGGCTTTTTTTTTTGAGGGGTTGGGGGAGGGGGTAGGGATCTTTTTTCACGCTTTTGCTTTTTATTTTTTTGCTTTTAGTTTATGGGCCGACTTTAAATTATTAATATTGTTGAGGTGTCATGTTCTCCGGTTGCTCCTGAATCATTTTTCCTTCTTCCTGAATTATGGGTTATGTGTCTTTTTAACCTTTTATGATATATACAATTAATATTGGCATGATGGATAAGTCTATTAATTTTATCTCTTGGAATACTAATGGTTTAAATCATCCGATTAAACATAAAAAAATATTTAAAGTATTCCATAGACTAAATGCTAATATTATCTTTGCACAGGAGACCCATATTAGGAGGGAGGATAATCAACACTTTTTTAGGTTCTGGGTCAACAATTTCACTTGAATTGTAGCGCCAAAATTAGGGGTGTGTCTATTTTTATAGACTCCTCAATTTCGCTTACACATCATGAAATTATTTCTGACCCACAGGGCAGATTTTTGTTGATTACTGGTTCACTTTTTAATCGAAAAGTGGCTCTAGTTAATATTTATGCTCCAAACTTTGACTGCCCTGAATTTTTTAAATGTTTATTTACTTCCCTTCCTAACCTAAATGAATATATGTTGATAATGGGTGGAGATTTCAATTGTTGTTTGAATCCTTTGATGGATAGATCTAAACCTATTCGAATTCTTTCGAATTGATCAGCCTTACTTATTAATTCCTTTATGGTTGATTCGGGAATTACTGAAATATGGCAGTTTTTGAACCCTAAAGATAAAGAATTTTCATTTTTTTCACATGTATATCATAGTTATTCTAGAATTGATTATTTCCTTATTGATCATCGTTTATTAACAGATGTTACTGATTGTAAATACGATTCTATTGCCATTTTGGATCATGCACTTTTGAAGTTATCTATCAAGATTTCAGACTCTTCCATTAATACTAGATCTTGGAGACTCAACGCTACTTTGCTTCAAGATACAGAATTTATTACCTTCATAAAACAGCAAATTGACTTGTTTTTTTTCAACAAACTATACCGAAGAGATTGACAGAAGAATACTTTGGGACTCTTTTAAGGCTTTTATCCGTGGAAAAATTATCTCATATTCCATTGGTAAAAGAAAACAAAGATATTTAGATATAGCTTTATTGGTGGATAAAATTAAAGAAATTGATAAGATTTACTCCGTGACTCCTACCAAAGAACTTTATAAGAAGAGAGTTGAGCTTCAAATGGAACATAGTTTACTATTATCTTCTTCAATTGAGAATCAATTAATTAAGACCAGGGCTCAATTTTATATTCATAGTGATCAAACGGGTAAATTGTTAGCTAACCAATTAAAAGCTATTTCGACTAAGCGACAAATTATTAAAATTCGTAAACAAGACGGTAATCTGACTACTGATCATAAAGAAATTATTAATACTTTCCAAGATTTTTATAAATCTTTATATCAATCAGAATTTGATGGCGATCTGTCCATGATGGATAAATTTTTTAACAATTTGAATATTCCCAAACTGACAGATGAAGATCGAAGTTTGTTCGATGCTCCTATTTCTATGGCCGAAATAGGAGAGGCCATCTCATCAATGAATTCAGGGAAAGCTCCTGGTCCTGATGGTTATATTATAGAATTTTTTAAAACTTTTTCTTCTTTGCTTTCCCCTTGGTTATGTGAAATCTTTAATGATGCATTTACTAAGAAGAGATTACCCCAGTCTTTTTATGAAGCTACTATCTCTCTAATTCTTAAAAAAAGATAAGGATCCTACTTTATATGTATCTTATTGCCCTATATTGCTACTAAATGTAGACTCTAAGATTCTTACAAAAATTTTAGCTATTAGGTTAGAAAAGATACTATCACAGATTATTTCAGAAGATCAAACTGGTTTTATTAGGAACTGGTATTCCTTTTTTAATGTTAGAAAATTGATTAATATAATTTATACTTCTTCATTCACAACCTCAGAATGTGTTATTTCATTAGATGCTGAAAAAGCTTTTGATAGAGTTGAATGAACATACTTATTTAATGCCTTGAAAAATTTTAATTTCAGTTCTAATTTTATATCATGGATTAAATTAATATATTATAAACCTGTTGCTTCTGTTCTTACAAATAATTACAGATCCTCTTTTTTTCAATTATCTCGTGGTACGAGACAAGGTTGTCCCTTAAGTCCTTTATTATTTAATATCGCATTAGAACCTCTAGCCATTGCTATTCGTGAATCTCCTAACATTTTTGGTATTACCCGTAATGAGAAGTTATACAAGTTATCACTTTATGCTGATAACTTGTTGTTATATATTTCTGATCCTGATAGGTCTATTCCCGCTATTCTATCCTTGTTGGTTCAATTTGGTAGTTTTTCTGGTTATAAACTAAACTTGGATAAGAGTGAATTATTCCCTTTAAATGCGCAAACTTTATTGAATGACAGGACACCATTTAAAGTTGTTACTGATAACTTTATTTATTTAGGTATAAAAATTACCAAGAAATATAAAGATTTATTCAGATTGAATTTTTTACCTATGCTTCATCAAATTCAACAACTTACTACTAGATGGTCTCCCTTATCCTTATCATTAGTTGGTCAGATTAATGCTATTAAAATGAGGATTTTACCGAAATTTCTATATTTATTTCAAGCCTTACCAATTTTTATTCCTAAATCTTTTTTTGATAACATTGATTCAAAAATTTCCTCATTTGTGTGGCAAAATAAAAACCCCAGGTTAAGTAAAAGACAGCTACAGAAATCTAAAAAAGATGGTGGCTTAGCTTTACCTAACCTTAGATTTTACTATTGGGTGAATAATATTCGAAACTTAATATATTGGAAACTAGATTTGGATTCACCATTGTGCCCACAGTGGGTAAATTTAGAATGTAATGATGCACAAGGATATTCTTTATTCTCCGTTCTTGGTTCTTCTCTCCCTGCTGATTTAGTTAAACTCAATAAACAGATATCCAACCCTATTGTCAAACACACATTACGAATTTGGTTTCAATTTCATAAGTTTTTTACTCTGCAAAACTTTGTTCTTGATAGCCCTATCTTACTTAACTTCTTTTTTAACCCTTCTTTAACAGATCAAGCTTTTAGCATATGGAAAAGGAAAGGTATAATATGTTTTCGTGATCTTTTTTCTGAGGGTAGTTTGATGTCTTTTGACCAACTTTCCAACAAATTTAAGTTAACTAAATCTAATTTTTTTAGATATTTACAAATTAGAAATTTTTTATATAAAGTTCTACCATCCTTTCCCAATTCAACTTTGATAGATTTTTCAGATGTGATTTTTACCTTGAATCCTTGTCAGAAGGGATTAGTGGCTTTTATTTATAATATGATTATGAAGATACAACCAGAAGTATCAGGTAGAATTAAACAAGAGTGGGAAAAAGAACTTCAATATAATATATCAACAGAAAAATGGGGAAAAAATTCTACAAATGGTTAATTCTTCTTCTATATGTGCTAAACATGCTTTAATACAATTTAAGGTGGTACATAGAGCTCATATGTCTAAAGATAAGCTTGCTCGATTTTATTCTCATATTAATCCTCAATGTGACAGATGTCATTCAGATGTGGCCTCATTGACCCATATGTTTTGGTCATGTCCCACCTTATATAACTATTGGAAGGACATATTTGCTACCATTTCCACAATTTGGAATATTGATTTACAACCTCATTTTATCACTGCAATTTTTGGTATACCAAATGAGGATGGTAGTCGACTTTCCCCTTCAATTAGATGAATGATCACCTTTGCAACATTAATGGCCAGAAGGTCTATATTACAAAATTGGAAAGAAGTAAATCCTCCTACCACGTTTCAGTGGTTTTCTCAAACTATCTCTTGTCTGAGCTTAGAAAAAATTAGAAGTACTATTTTCGATTCATCAATTAAATTTGAAGGAACTTGGGGACCGTTCATTCGACACTTTCATATGAATTAATTTGGCCTCTTCCGGACCTTTTCTCCTTTTATTCTTGTTCTGGTATGGAGTTCCGGAGTTTTTGACACTATCATATACATATAAACTATTATTACTGCCCATGTTAGTTTAGGTTTATTTTTTTTAATATACATTTTTTCTTGCATTTTTATTTTTTTTTCTTTTGATGACTATTATTATTCTTTTTCAAGTATAATCAATATAGGTTTGATTGATTATTGTACAATTTTTTTTGCTGATATTTTAATAAGATATTGTTATCTTATTACTAATTTAACTTCAAGTCTAGTGTGTTTATAACCTATTTAATATAATATTATGTTATGTTTTTTATATGAAATTTAATAAAAAGATTGAAAAAGAAAAAGAAAGTGGGTGTGGCAGATATTGTCATTTAAAGTAAAATTGGATAGGTATATGGATAGGAAAGGAATGGAGGGTTATGGGCTGAGTCCATGCCAGTGGGACTAGGTGAGAGTAAGCGTTCGGCACAGACTAGAAGGGCCAAGATGGCCTGTTTCCGTACTGTAATTGCTATATGATTATATAGGAGGAGGTGTTTGCTAACTTTAGGCAAATTAGGGTGAATAAATCCCCAGGACCTGACAAGGTGTTTCTTCAGACCCTGTAGAAGGCAATTGCAAAATTGCAGGGGCCCTAGCAGAGATATTTAAATTAATCTTAGTGACAGGTGAGGTACCGGAGGATCGGAGGATAGCCAATGTTGTTCCACTGTCTAAGGAAGGGTCTAAGAATAAACCAGGAAATTATAGGCCAGCGAGCCTGACATCAGTTGTGGCAAAGTTATTGGAAGGTATTCTAAGGGATATATAAGTTTTTGGATAGACATGGACTGATTAGGGATAGTCGGCATAGTTTTATGCATGGTAGGTTGTGTCTAACCAATCTTTTTCGAGGAAGTTACCAGGAAAATTGATGAAGGTAAGGCAATGGATGTTGTCTACATGGACTTTAGCAAGCCATTTGACAGGTCCCGCATTAGAGGTTGGTCAAGAAGGTTCTGTCACTTGGTATTCAAGGTGAGGTAGTAAACTGAATTAGTCATTGACATTGTGGGAGAAGCCAGAGAGTGGTAGTAAGTTGTAGACTCTCTGACTAGAGGCCTGTGACTAGTGGAGTGCCACAGGAATTAGTGCTGGGTCTGTTGTTGTTTGTCATCTACATCAATGATCTGAATGATAATGTGGTTAACTGGATCAGCAAATTTGCAGATGACAGCAAGATTAGGGGGTGTAGTAGATAGCGAGGAAGACTATCATGGCTTGCATCAGGATCTGGACCAGCTGGAAAAATGGGCCGAAAAAAATGGCAGATGGAATTTAATACAGACAATTGCGAGGCATTGCACTTCGATAGAATCAACCAGAGTATGTCTCACACAGTGAGTGGCAGGGCACTGAGGAATGCTGCAGAACAAAGAGATCTGGGAATACAGGTCCATAATTCATTGAAAGTGGTGTCATAAAGGCAAATGGGGTCATAAAGAAAGCTTTTGATACATTTTCTGTAATGCCATAGGATTTTATCTTGTTAAGCAGCCTCATGTGTGGCACCTTATCAAATGCCTACAGAAAATCCAAGTAAATGACATCTACTGCCTCCCCTTTGTCCACCCTGCTGGCTACTTCCTCGAAGAATGTTAACAGATTTGTCAAGCAAGATTTCCCTTTACAGAAACCATGCTGACTTTGACTTATTTTTTCATTAGTCTCCAAGTACATCAAAACCTCATCTTTCGTAATAGACTCCAACACTTTCCCAACTACTGAGGTTAGGCTGACTGGCCGATAGTTTCCTTTCTTATGTCTTCCTCCCTTCTGAAGAGTGGTGTGACACTTGCAGCCTTCCAGTCCTCCAGGATCATGCCGGAATCAAGTGATTCTTGAAAGATCATGACCAATGCATCTGCTATCTCTTCAGCAACATCTCTCAGGACTTTGGGATGTAGTCCATCTGGTCAAGGTGACTTATCCATCTTAAGACTTTTGAGTTTGGCCAGCACTTTTTCCTTTGTAATAGCAATGGCACTCACTCCTGCTCCCTGACACTCACAGACCTCTGGCACACTGCTAGTATCTTCCAGTGAAGACTGATGCAAAGTACCCATTAAGTTCATCTGCCAATTTCTTTGTCCCCCATTTTCCAGTGGTCCAATATCAGCTCTCAACTTCCTTTTACTCTTTATATAACTGAAAAACCTTTTAGTATCCTGCTTTATATTATTGGCTAGCTTTCCCTCACATTTCATCTTTTCCCTTCTTCTAGCTTTTTTAGTTGCCTTTTGTTGGATTTTAAAAGCTTCTCAATTATCCAACTTCCCACTCCCTTTTGCTACCTTATATGCCCTTTCTTTGGCTTTTATACAGTCCTTAACTTTCCTTGTCAGACACAGTTGCCTACCCCTGGCATTTGAGAACTTCTTCCTCTGTGGGACATATCTATCCTGCCCCCTGTGAACAATTCCCAGAAACTTCAGCCATCTCTACTCTACCATAATCCCCACCAGCATCCTCCTCCAATCCACCTGGGAAAGCTCCTCTCTCATGCCTCCATAACTCCCTTTATTCCATTGCGATACTGATACATGTGAGTTATGCTTCTCCCTCTCAAATTG
This sequence comes from Hypanus sabinus, assembly GCF_030144855.1. Lineage (NCBI taxonomy): Eukaryota > Metazoa > Chordata > Chondrichthyes > Myliobatiformes > Dasyatidae > Hypanus > Hypanus sabinus. Next base: position 55,778,780 of record NC_082738.1, read on the forward strand.
CAGTATAAATTCAATCATATTATGATCACTGCTTCCTGAGTTAGGGGTGAAAGGTGAAAAGTTTAAGGGGAACATTAGGGGAACCACTTCTTCACTTGGAAGGAGATGAGAGTGGCGAATGAGCTGCCAGCACAAGTGGTACAAGCAAGCTTGATTTCACTGTTTAAGAGAAGTTTGGACAGGGACATGGATGGTAGAGGTATGGAGGGCTATGGACCCAGAGCAGTTTGATGGGAGTAGGCAGCTTAAATGGTTTGGCTTGGAGTAGATGGACTGAAAGGCCTGTTTCTGTGCTGTACTTTTTGTGACTCTATGACTGGTTTGTGTTCCCACAACTTCCCCTTCCTGATGTCCATGTGCAGACAAAATGCAGTGTGGATTTCAAAATGCAATATGGACCAAATGCAGGCAAATGGAACCAGCTCAATATGGCACCATATTCAGCATGGAAAAATTGCACCAATTTATACTGTATAACTCAATGACTTTCTCTCCTATTTTATTCACTCCAACATTAGTGACCATGCCTTCAGCTGGTACAAACCACTTCAGTAATTCTCTCTGAACCTTATTGTTGTCCTGCAACCCTTACAAAAAATATTATTTAATCATCTGTCATAATCATTCTCTGTCATAAGCAGTCTGTCATAATCTTTTTAATAGCTTTCCTTTATGATATTAGCTGTGCCATATGAATACATGTGATAGAGTATTGTGTGTCCTCAGTGGAGAGGTTGCAAGGGATAATGCTGAAAGTAATCAGTGTAATGTTGAATGAACTCAAAAGGAACTCAGTAAAGAGAAACACAGTCTCATTGGTAGAAGCAATCAGAGGATTCCAAGGTTGAGGAGATCAGAGGCTGTGAAAACCAGAGGAAATCCATGACTAGGATAATTAAATACAGCATAACGCTGCCAATGCATATAGCATTGCCAGTGTCATGCACGTCTCAGCATAGAAATTTAAAAAAACAGGAAACTAGACAGGATCAATATGATGGGGAAGATCAGAGGAATGAACAATGAAGTGATCTTCAAGGATAGGAACAAGCAAAATAGATCCAACAAGTAAATGGGAAGGCACTCTTGCATTTATCAATCCTCCATCCCTTTACGAAGGTAGAGAAATCTGCAAAAATCCTGGATTTTGAGAAAATTGTCACAAATAAGATAATAATTAAATCTAGTGCCAAAAGATCTCTTCCAAATAACCGTTGGCTCATTTCAATTATGCAGTGGATGTTCACCAGCCAGTTTAATCCACATGGTGTCAAATAATAATGCTTAAAGATACAAGGGTTATACATGTATTAAACATCATCTGTAAAGGATTACAATATTCTTATATTGTAATCTTTTTGTTAGTATCTTCATGCTTATTTAATCTAAAGGTGCCCATTGCAATTAAAAGTCATGAATTGTGTATTTTTTATTTTACATAAACTATTCCAAACATTCAATTAAGTTTCACATAGCATTCCATTATTTTTAAAGATTGCAGTGATGGATGATGATGAGTACGCTCAATAATTTAATAACCAAAAGTAATTGCTAGATAGATTCCTAATGTCCACTGCACTGAGACAGGTTAAATAAGTATGGGGTTCTGCTGGGTCCTACGTTCCACTGCATTCAGACAGGTTGAATAAGGGACTTGAGCATCCGTGAATTTTGGTATCTGTGAGGGGTCCCAGAACCAATCCCTCGCAGATAAGGAGGGCCGACTGTATGACAGTAGATAATGCAGGTAACATGAATGTAAGGAAGGACAAGCCAATGACTGGGTACAAATGCGGACAGAACTGAGAGATAAATTGTACCACAGAGGCAATATTCAAAAAGGCAAAGACTGCAGGATTGAAGGTGCTGTATTTAAATGCACATAGCATTTGGAATAAGGTGGCGTGATTAGAGATTGGTCAGTATAACATTGCGGGCATCATTGAATCGTGGCTGAAAGAAGGCCATAGTTCAGAGCTTAACATCAAAGGATGTAATTTGCATCAAAAGGACAGGCAAGAAGACATAGGCAGTGGTGTGGTTCTGTTAAGAGATGGAATTACATCTTTAGAAAGCAGTGACATAGGGTCAGAGAATGTTGAATCTTTGTGGGTGGAGTTAAGAAACTGCAAGGGTAAAATAACCATTATGGGAATCATATGTAGGCCTCCAAATAGTAGCCAAGATGTGAGTTTGAGATTGCATGTGGAGCTGGAAAAGGCATGTAATAAGGGTAATGACACAATTGTAATGGGGGACTTCAATATGCAAGAGAATTGGGAAAATCAGGTTGGTGCCAGATCACAAAAGAGGGAATTTGTTAAATGCTTACAAGATGGCTTTTTAGAGCAGCTTGTGCTTGAGCCCACTTGGGGAAAGATGGTCTTAGATTGGATGTTATGTCATAACCCAGATCTTACTAGGGAGCTTAATGTAAAGGAACCCTTTGGAGATAGTGATCATAATATGATTGGATTCATACTGCAATGAGTCAGATGTATCAGTATTGCAATGAAATAAATGGAATTACAGAGGCATGAGAGAGGAGGTTGTTCAGGTGGATTGGTGGGGGATACTGGCAGGGAGGACAGCAGAGCAGAGATGGCTGAAGTTGCTGGGAATATTTCACAAGGTGCACAGAGGAAGTTGTTCTCAACTGGCAGGCACCCATGGTTAACAAAAGAAGTTAAGGACTGCATAAAAGCCAAGGAAAGGGCATATAAGGCAGCAAAAGTGAGTTGGAAGTTGGATGGTTAGAAAGCTTTTAAGATACAACAAAAGGGGAACTAAAGAAGCAATAAGAGGGAGAAAAGTGAAATATGAGGGCAAACTAGCCAATAAAATAAAGCAGGATACTAAAAGATTTTTCAGTTATATAGAGTAAATGTGAGGTAGGGTTGATATTGAACCTCTAGAAAATGAGGCTGGTGAGGTAGTCATGGGGGACAAAGAAATGACAGATGAACTTAGTTGGTACTTTGCATCAGTCTTCACTGTGGAAGACACCAGCACTGTGCCAGAGGTCCGTGAGTGTCAGGGAGCAAGTGTGAGTGCCATTACTATTACAAAGGAAAAAGTGCTAGACAAGCTCAAAAGTCTTAAGGTGGATAAGTCACCTGGACCAGATGGACTACATCGCAAAGTCCTGAGAGAGGTTGCTGAGGAGATAATGGATTCATTGGTCATGATCTTTCAAGAATCACTTGATTCTGGCATGGTCCCAGAGGACTGGAAGATTGCAAATGTCACTTCACTCTTTAAGAAGGGAGGAAGGCAAAAGGAAATTATAGGCCAATTAGCTCAACCTCAGTCATTGGGAAAGTGTTGCAGTCTATATTAAGAATGAGGTTTTGGAGTATTTGGAGACCAATGATAAAATAAGTTAAAGTCAGCATGGTTTGTGTAGAGGGAAATCTGCTAAAGTTCTTTGAGGAAGTAACAAATAGGGTGGACAAAGGGGAGGCAGTGGATGTCATTTACTTGGACTTTCAGAAGGCATTTGATAGGTGCCACACATGAGACTGCTTAACAAGATAAAATCCTATAGCGTTACAGGAAAGATACTGGCATAGATTGAGAAAGGCTGACAAGCAGGAGGCAGTGAGAGGGAATAAAGGAGGCCTTTTCTGGCTGGCTGCCAGTCACTAGTGGTGTTCCTTAGGGGTCAGTATTGGACTGCTGCTTTTCATGTTGTTTATCAATAACTTAGATAATGGAATTGATAACTTTGTGGTAAAGTTTGTGGATGGTACAAAAATAGGTGGAAATGTAGGTAGTGCTGAGGAAGTAATGCGATTGCTATAGGACTTAGACAAATAGGAAAAATAGGCAAAAAAGTGACAGACAGAAAAATACAGCATTGGGAATTGTATTATAATGCATTTTGGTAAAAGGAACAATAGTGCAGACTATTATCTAAATGGGGAGAAACTTCGGTCATCAGAGATGCAGAGGGACTTGGGAGTCCTTGTGCAAGACTCCCAGATGTCTTTCAGGTTTGCAGGTTGAGTCTGTGGTAAAGAAGGCAAATTCAATGTTAGCATTTATTTCAAGGGGAATAGAATGTAAAAGCCAGGAGATAATGCTAAGACTTTATAAGACACTAGTCAGGCTGCACGTGGAGTATTGTCAACAGTGTTGGGGCCCATATCTCAGAATGAATGTGTTGTCATTGGAGAGGTTCACGAGGATGTTTTCAAGAATGAAGGGGTTAACATATGAAGAGCGTTTGGCTGCTTTGTGCATGGACTCATTGGAATTTAGAAGAATGCGGGAGGATCTCATTGAAAGCTACTGATAAGGTGGATAACTAGATAAGGTGGATGTGGAGGGGATGTTTCTTTCCTATGGTGCGGTCGTCCAGACCTTGAGAGCACAGCCTCAAAATTGAAGGACAACCGTTTAGAACAGAGTTGAGGAGGATTTTTTTTAGTCAGAAAGTAGTGAATCAGTGGAATGCTCTGCCACAGATTGCAGTGGAGGCCAAGTCTGTGGGTATATTTAAGGCAGAAGTTGATAGGTCAGGGCATGGAATGATATTGCGAGAAGGTAGGTGGATGGGGTTGAGTGGGATCCGGAATCATCCATGATGGAGTGGTGGAGCAGACTCAATGGGCTGAATGGCCTAATTGTATACCTATGTCTTATGGTCTTATTTTCTAATTTTTGTAACACTTCCATAAGATCCTTTTGTGAATCATGCAGTCAGACAACCAAATTAATTTATCTTTAAGCTCTTCAACCTTTCACTATTGAGATAATGTTTTGTGTTTAAATTTTTGCTGCCAAAGTGTAGAATATAATGCTTTATTTACTGGGTCTTTTGACCATTCAGAACCTCTCTTTGTAGCCTCCTTTTCCTCTGCACAAAATGATTTCCTCATCTACTTTATCAGAAAAGTTAGCATCTTTTTGGTGTCTTTATCCAAGTCATTTGTATAAATTGTAATAATTTAAAGACTGAGCACCAATCCTAATAGCATACCATTCATTATATTTTAAAGGAACTCAGCAGGCTAGGCAGCATCTTTGGAAAATAGGCCAAGACCCAGATGACCTATCCTGATGAAGGGTTTTGTCCTGAGATGTCGACTGTTTAATCCTTTCCATAGATAATGTCTGGCCTGCAGAGTTCCTCGTTCATTTGCTTTGCTTTCGATTTCGAGCATCTGTAGATTTTCTTGGGTTTGTTATTCATTACATGTTGCTATCTATTTCTGCTAGCACTTTCATTACTTTTTTGGTCAATCTTTAGATCCATAATAAAAATTAACCTCTTTCTTTATTGCGATAATATTTGATGTGGCTCCTTTGGGAAAGCTTAATTCCATTGGATCCCTTTTAGCCAAAGAATATGTGACTGATTCAATGATCTTAGCAGACATCATCTCCCTTTCTCCAAACTGTATTGATTTTGCTTGATTACCTCAAATTTCTTGAAATATATCTTTAATTACAGCTTCCAACATTTTTCTTTTGCCGGCAATTAATCTAATTGGTAAATAATTCCTACATTTTGGCCTCTACTCTTTTAAACAAAATTTAAGATTTGCATATACTATTTTCCAATCAATTATTACTTACCCTGATTTCTTAAAAACTTGGATTAAAACCAACATTATCAATTACTACTTTTAAGATTCTAAGATGAAGTCCATCAAGGTCCAGAGACTTTGATCTAATGTTTCCTTCTCAGTTGACCCTCTAATGTGAGGAGTAAAATCAGTAAAGCTATCAGAGCTCTGAAGTGAAGGTCTTTCCCTACTTAAATAAAAGGAAAGATATGGTAGTTGGTACCTTAAGGTTGAGGAGATAATGAAGATGAGCTCCCACGACCTATTTAATGCTCCCAATGGCCCACGTTTCAAATATCCTCTAACAACCAAATCCAGCTCTTGGCTTTCATGTGTGGCTTAGCTACTAAGCCCAGCAAAACCGTTTCTACTGGCAGGAGAAGGGCCAATCTCTTCAGGCAGATGGTGCTCATCAGTCGTTTTCATCTAGGAGAAGGAAAACTCTGATCAAAAGCTTCTGCTGCCTTGCAGCTATACCAACTCATGGGGAAGGCTTCGGGAGCAAACCCCGAGGAAAAGACTGTTGCTGGAGCCCCTAAGGCTATCCTAAGTTGAGTTCAACACTAGCAACTCCCGCGATGTTGCTGGTAACAAACTATATAAGTCTCTGCCATTCCTTTGGCTTCATCAGCTGCGTGGAGAAGCCTGCCACATAGGCAAAAGCTTGCTCTTCAAATTGTACAGCCCTGGCTTGTGTATCATATAGACAGCTGGGACACAATATCCATGGCTGATCTCAACCAGTAGAGGAGGGCCTCATAGATTTGGTGGTGTAAAAGGCATGCGGCATGCTCAAAATTTCCAGCATCTGCAGAATATCATGTTTATGATACAGCATGCTTGCCTTCACAGCTCAGGCATTAGAGTACAAAAATTGCAAAGCTATGTTGCATCTTCAGAAAGCACTGGTTAGACTGCATTTGGTGTATTGTGTGCAATTTTGGTTGCCACAATATGGAAGGATGGAGAAAATGCAGAGGAGATTCATGAGAGTGTTTTCTGGATTGGAGGATTGCAGTGGGGATGAATTGGATAGGCTGGACATTGTTTCCTGAAGCAAGAGGAGTGGGTGGATGACCTGATAGAGGTATATAGAATAGATAGTCTGATTTTTTGTAATTTTAATCCCTAAGTATATAAAAAAAGTCATTAACTAATTTAAAAGGTAAATTTCCATAAATTGGAATCTGTCTATTTAAGGGGAACAATTCACTCTTATTAAGATTCAATTTATACCCGGAAAAATTACTAAACTGAGCCAATAATGATATTACTGCAGGAATGGATTTCTCAGGATCAGAAATGTATAATAACAGATCATCTGCGTATAATGGTAACTTATGTATATCTATCCCTCGAGTAATGCCAAAAATGTTAGGTGATTCTCTAATAGCAATTGCCAAAGGTTCTATAGCAATATCAAATAATAATGGACTAAGAGGATAACCTTGCCTGGTACCCCGAAATAAATGAAAAAAGGGAGATCTTTGATTATTAGTAAAAACCGAGGCTACTGGAGTATGATATATCAATTTAATCCAAGATATAAATGTCGGACTAAAATTAAACTTCTCAAGCACAGTAAATAAATATGGCCATTCAACTCTATCAAATGCATTCTCCGCATCTAATCAAATGACACATTCTGAGGTACTGCGTGAAAGAGTATAAACAATATTCAATAATCTCCTAATATTGAAAAAAGAATAACGATTTTTAATAAAACCAGTTTGATCCTCCAAGATAGTTTGAGGTAATACCTTCTCCAGCCTGGTCGCCAATAACTTGGAAAAGATCTTGGAATCTACATTCAATAGAGATATTGGTCTATAGGATGCACAGTCAGTAGGGTCTTTATCTTTCTTCAATATTAAAGAAATGGAAGCTCTATAAAAAGATAGTGGTAGTTAGAAAGAGTAGAGGAAAAATTTTTTTTTGAATTCCACTGTATACCCATCTGGACCTGGTGCTTTCCCAGAATTCATAGAGGAAATAACACTGTTAATGTCTGCATCCATAATAGGTGTTTCTAATATTAAAAGTTCTTCAGATGATAATTTTGGAAAATTCAATTTCCCTAAAAAATCATGCATGGTATTAGGATCATGAGGAAATTCAGAATGATACAGGGAGGTATAAAAATCTTGAAAAGATCTATTTATCTCATCATGAATAGATAGTCTAGATAAGTACCCGTGATAGCTGAATCTAAAAACATGAGGGCATAGGTTTAGGTAAGGAACTCAGTGCCTGAAGAAAAGGTGGAATTTTTAAGTGATATTTAGACAGACTAAACGCATCAGAGACCTGGTTTCAACTCCTCGACTCTCTGAAGGGGTTTGTGCATTCTCCTCATGACTGCGTGGGTTTCCTCCAAATGCTTTGGTTTCCTTCAACATTCAAAAGACCTGCAGGTTAGTAGGTCATATGGGTGCAATTGGGTGGAGTGGGCTCCTTGAGGCCTGAAGAGCCTGTTGCCATGTTGTTTCTTGAATAGGTTTATGATTCATCCTCCAATGCCAGCAAAACTTTACTCACATCTCAAGTTAAGGAACGTCATTCTTGTAAGTATGATGATTTCAGTATGATCTAAACATGAGAGTTAATAAACATGAGGACTGAGGTGTTGCAATGCTCCAAACATCCAGTATTTTTGAGAGGTGTGAAATCAATCACATTCTACAGAAAGCACAACTGGAAATGAATTACTAAATAATGATGCTCCATATGCACGTTTCATGATCTTTTTAGAAAGAAGTAAAGCATAACCCTGTAAACTGAGAAACAAGACACAACTCTTATTGTCTTTACTTGTCAATTCAGAACATTTAAATTTTGACGTACCTGAGGAAACAAAAAGGTGAAACAAAGAAAATAATTTACTTATTTGATTTCATTTGCTTTTGTGATTATTTGCCATTATTATCTTTGTTTTCGTTCTGAACTCTAATATGCATAATGAATATTATTTGTTTTATGGAGTATTTTTGGAGCATTTTGGGACAATTAGACAAATAATTTTTTACTTAACATTTGTGGCTTGCAATGTTCAGGCTTTTGATCAGCACAGAATTCATACTAATGTAACTATTTTGCCCTTTGCACACTCAATCAGCTCTCAAAGCTTTTTTGGGTATCACTGCTCTTGCTCATTTTTGAGGTACAACTCATGTCACAAAAGATCATTTGATAGAGCCAAATAAAGAAGAAGCAATTACATAGAAGATGGCAAAATATATATAATTACACAGAGACAGAGATAGACGAATATACGTATATTATTGTACAGAGTAAGAGAATACATGATTACAAATGGAACAGAGAAAAAGTAAGACAAAATAAATTATACAGTGACAGTGAATGCAGTTATAATTATTCAGCAAGAGTGTGTATGTAATTACAGTGACACTGAAGCTTTTAAAGTTCACATAGATAAAGACCATTGAACTCAAACTTAAGAGTGTTAATGGAAAAATGAAACCAAAGCTTATTGTTTTAACTTGACATGCAGTTTCTGGATGAGACCTAAGCTCCAAGATCATGAGTAATATTTTGAATATACTATCTACATCTGAACTCTCCACTTACCAACTCTTACCTGATGCAGATAGCAAGGGTGATATTACTTTCAGGTTGTAGTGATGCCACAATCTTTGACTCAGACACTGAAATGCACAGGAACAAGGTCTAGGCATCAAAATCAGCAAAAGTGCCATGTTGCTGGTGACTTGCAAGGGCTGTGCATTATTAAGGTCAATGTGAGGAAATTGAATTTTATTGATGTGCCCTAACTCAGTATCTAGTAAAACAACATGAGGGCAATACATTCTCTTAAAGTCACCAGGTTTCACAATGACTCACTAAACAAAGCAAAATATAGTGTACAATATAGACTGGGAATAATTGGCTGAATTCCCATTCTCCCCTAATCTTGTTTGGTGTACCTATGGTCCCACTATAAGGGAGATGAGAGGTCAGGCAGAATAGAATGGTGGGAAGAGTGGAGGGGGGGTTGCAGGGATGGGGAAGGAATAAGGGTGTGTGGATATGTTGGGGAGTGAAGAATCATGAAGGAATCTCTGATGAATATATGCAAACAATAGGCAAGAACAAGAATAGAGTAAGCTTCCATCAGCAATAAAATAATTAATATATATTAAACATCCTGCCATAAGTTTCAGGAATTGATGCTTGAGCAATATAGTAGAAAACTTCCATTATTCTAATACCCCATTTGAGAAATAAAGAGTAATGTTAAAAAGCCATTGGAAAGCTGCAAGTTAATTCATTGACAGAGTGGTTTTGTTGACAAAGATAATCTACAGTGTTAACTTTTGCCTAGAGCTGTTGCAGTCCTGATCCATGGTCCCTTCAAGTAATTGCATGGGTGCCAATGGAATATAAAGCACAAACGTGTAGATGGCTTCAGAAAATGACTACAGAATCACAAACAGCCATAAAACCCATACTATTGTTTCCAATGCAGGCAGCATATTCCCAAACCAAAAGCTGTGGATGAACCAGGAGGTACGTCGTCTGCTGAAGGCTAGACCTGTGGCATTCAAGTCTGGCAACCCTTGGAGGCAAAATCAGTTGCACAGCAACTCTGGCAGCATTTGCAAGACATTACTTCCTATAGAGCGAAACCCAATAGTATGAATGGCAGCAATGCTTCACTACCAGATGAACTCAACACCTTCTATGCCCGCTTTGAAAGGGAGAATACAACTATAGCTGTGAAGATCCCTGATGACCCTGTGATCTCTGTCTCAGAGGCCGTTGTTAGATGGTCTTTAAAGAGAGTGAACCCTCGCAAGTTAGAAGATCCCAATGGAGTACCTGATAAGGCTCTGAAAACCTGTGCCAACCAACTAGCGGGAGTATTCAAGGACATTTTCAACCTCTCACTGCTACGGACAGAAGTTCCCATTTGCTTCAAAAAAGCAACAATTATACCAGTGCCTAAGGAGAATAATGTGGGCTGCCTTAATGACTATCACCCTATAGCACTCACATCGACAGTAATGAAATGCTTTGAGAGGTTGGTTATGTCTGGACTGAACTCCTGCCTCAGCAAGGACCTGGACCCATTGCAATTTGCCTATCATCACCATAGGTCAATGGCAGATGCAATCTACATGGCTCTAGACCACCTAGACAACACAAACACCTACGTCAGGATGCTGTTGATCAACTATAGCTCAACATTTAATACCACAATCCTGATTGAGAAGTTGCAGAACCTGGGCCACTGTAACTCCCACAGCAATTGGATCTTCGACTTCCTAACCAGAAGACCACAGTCTGTGCGGATTGGTAATAACATCTCGTCCTCACTGATGATCAACACTGGCACATCTCAGGGGTGTGTGTTTAGCCCACTGCTCTACTCTCTGCTCTCAGGAATGAGACATGCCAACTAGTGGAGTGGTGCCGCAGCAATAACCTGGCACTCAACGTCAGTAAGACGAAAGAGCTGATTGTGGACTTCAGGAAGGATAAGATGAAGGAACACATACCAATCCTCATAGAGGCATCAGAAGTGGAGAGAGTGAGCAGTTTCAAGTTCCTGGGTGTCAAGATCTCTGAGGATCTAACCTGGTCCCAACATATCAATGTAGTTATAAAGAAGGCAAGATAGCGGCTATACTTTATTAGGAGTTTGAAGAGATTTGGTGTGTCAACAAATACATTCAAAAACTTCTATAGATGTACTGTGGAGAGCATTCTAACAGGCTGCATCACTGTCTGGTATGGAGGGGCTACTGCACAGGATCAAAAGAAGCTGTAGAAGGTTGTAAATCTAGTCAGCTCCATCTTGGGCACTGGCTTACAAAGTACCCAGGACAGCTTTAGACAGCGGTGTCTCAGAAAGGCAGTGTCCATTATTAAGGACCTCCAGCACTCAGGGTATGCCCTTTTCTCACTGTTACCATCAGGTAGGAGGTACAGAAGACTGAAGGCACACACTCAGTGATTCAAGAACGGCTTCTTCCCCGCTGCCGTCTGATTCCAAAATGGACATTGAGCCTGTGAATGCTACCTCACTTTTTTTTTTAAATATACAGCAGTTCTGTTTTTGCATGTATTTTTAATCTATTCAATATACATAATTAATTTACTTGTTAATTTATTATTATGTTTTATTTTATTTATTATTTTTTTCTTTCTGTGCTAGATTATCTATTGCATTGGACTGCTGCTACTAAGTTAACAAATTTCACATCACATGCCAGTGATAATAAACCTGATTCTGATTCTGACATTATCATTCCCATTAATGCACCAATCACAGCAGCTGACCCTATTGTCAGTGTGAAAAATAGTTACAGATGGGCTATATCAGTTAAAGCCAGCCAGCCCCTATAGGGGCAAGTAGTTGTTATAAAATCATGCTAAATTAGAAAACAGTGAAAAGTGGTACACATTGGAGAGTACAAGCACTGAAGCTTTCTTATGCCATACAGTAAAATTTGTTTATTTATTTATTGATACAATCCTTCAAGTTGCACGCCCCTGACAACCCTAATTTAACCCTAACCTAATCATAGGACAACTTACAACAATCAATTAAGCAACATTGTATGTCTTTGGACTGTGGGAGGAAACCAGATGACCCAGGGAGAGCCCACAGATACCATGGGGAAGATGTACAGAGACTCCTTTCAGATACCGCCGGAATTGAACTCTGAACTCTGATGCTCTGAGCTGTGATAGCTAACCACTACACTACCATGGCACTCAAGTTGTTGGAAGGTACAAAATAGCATTACTATCTTATTTCATTAGGAGCCAAGGGTCTTAATAAGGAACTGTGAGGAAATAGTTACGATAGTCAATGCCTGCAGTCAAGCACTAATTATCTTCATGCAGAAGTATAATGACCTTACTCAAGTGTCAAGCTTAATCAATGCACCCTTTAATGGAGTCATGGATTTATACAGCCCTTTGGCCCAACTTGTCATGCCAAACAAAGTGCTTATCTAAGCAAATCCTATTGGCTGCTATCCCTCAAAATCTTTTCTCACAATTTTATAAAATTCTATAAGATCACCCCCCCCCCCCCCACCAGCTTCCTTCACTTCAGGGAACTCAGTTCCTGATTGAACAAGCCTTTCAGTCCAGGCACCACTCCCAAGATTCTTTTTGTGCACCCTCTCCAGCTTAGTCACATCCTTCCTAAAGCCCGGCATCCTCAACTGCACACAATACAATAAGTGCAGCCAAAACCACAACTTCTACAGCTGCTGTATGACGTACCAGATCTTTCATTTAAAACCTCAGATGATGAAGGCAAGCATACTATAAACCTTTTTCATTAATCTGTCTACCTATGATGCCACATTCAGGGAACTATGCCCTCGTACTCCAAGGTCTTGCTGTTCATTTCCACTTCCCAGAATGTCCTGGCCTGTTTTAACTTCCCAAAATGTACCACATCACAATTAAATTCTGTCAGCCATTCCCTTGCCTACTTTCCCAGTTGATCCAAAATAGATCCTGTTGTATCCTTAGACACAGCTCGTCAGTGTCTACAAACCTTCAGATTTGGTGTCATCTGCAAACTTACTAATCATGTTATGTACGTGCTTTTCTAAACCATTAATATATACAATGAACAATAAAGGACCCTGCACTGATCCCTGAGGCATACTGTTAATCAGAAGTCTTCAGTCTGCTAAGTAACCTCCCTCTGTCTCACACTACCAAGCCAATTTGCTGGAACACCCTGCATCCTATGTATTCTAACCTTCAAAAACATTATGTCACCAACTACATCAAATATCTCAACGTACATGGAGAAATGTGTAAGTAAAGTCCTCATGGTGATCATGAGATCTAGACTAACAATATGGAGATGTGAGAGTAAATCTCACTGTAGGAACTGAGAAATATGTGTGTGTGTGTGTGTGTGTGTGTGTGTGTGTTTGAAAAAAGATACCATGTGTGATGAACAGGAGACTATCAATTGTCATTAAAACCCATCTGGTTCATTAATATCCTATAGGGAGAGAGATCTGTTGTCCTTGCACGCAACTCCAAACCCAATGCCATGTGGTCAACTCTTAATTATTTCTAAAACAGCCCAGCAAACCAATCAGACCAAGACAATTATGGATGGACAGTAAGTTCTAGACTTAGAGTGATTTTTACATCCTACAAATAAACAAATTTTTTAAAAGTGCTGTTGCACAGGGCGACTGAGGAGAACCCAAGCGCAGGACACTGGCACGTCCATTGAGTTGGGGATGCTGGCGTAGCCGTGAACGTAGAACAGCCAACGAGAGGAATCTTGACAAGGAGGCGGGATTTACAGGGACTATCTTGAAACTGGAGCTGAACTTAGAACTAACAGTTCTAATTGGACAAGGGAACAAAGTATCACACAAGAATAGGCCAACAAACTGGCAACCTGTGACAGTGACGCCATCGTATTTATTTCACAGTCTCTGATGAAAACCAGGTGTACTGTGATTAAGTAAAGTAGCAGCAATTGGAAATCTAATGACTGAAATTAGGGAATAATCAGGGAGAAAGGAGCATTAAAGGGGAACAGCCAACCGGAACCATGACAGTACCCCTCCCTCAATGGGGGCCTCCAGGCGACCACCCCAGGCTTGTCTGGATGGTCCCGACGGAAATCTGGATGAGGGAAGGGTCCAGGATGAAGGAGCGGGGAATCCAGGAACGTTCGTCCGGGCCATACCCCTCCCAGTCGACCAGGTACTGGAGTCCCTGCCCCGACGGCGGGCATCCAATAACCACCGGACGGTGTACACCAGATGTTCGTCGATGATCGGGGGGGGGTGGAGGGGGTTCAGTCGGAGGGCACAAGGGGCTGACAGAAACCGGTTTTAACTGGGAGACGTGAAATGTAGGATGGATCTTCATAGACGTAGGTAGCTTGAGCCAGATTGCCGTAGGATTGATAATGCTCTCAATCTGGAAGGGTCTCAGGAAGCGGGGGGTGAGCATCTTGGGCTTATTCTTGAGAGGAATGTCTCCAGACAAGAGCCACACCATCTGTCCAGGTCGATACTCAGGAGCAGGGCTACGATGCCAGTCAGCAATTTTTCGGTTACGGTTGGCTGAGCAAAGCAGGGCCAAGCATGTGTCTTCCCAGATTTTTTGGCAACTGTGTATCTGGGTCTGGACTGACGGCACCGCAATCTCCTCTTCCTGGGCGGGGAACAGCAGGGGTTAATAACCAAGAGAGCATTCGAAAGGAGATTTTACGGTACTGGTGCTGACCAGAGACTTGTGGGCGTATTCTGCCCATGTGAGATGGTTGCTCCAGGTAGGCAGGTTGTTGGCTGTTATACAACGTAACGCTGCCTCCAAATTCTGGTTGACCCGCTCCGTTTGCCCGTTCGTCTGTGGGTGAAACCCGGATGACAAGTGAACTGAGGCACCAAGGGCTCGACAAAAAGATCTGCAAACTTGCGAAATGAATTGAGGTCCCCAGTCGGAGACAATATCCAAAGGGCTTCCGTGAAGTCGGAAAATGTGGGTGACGAGAATGTCTGCGGTCTCCTGCGCGGACGGTACTTTAGGGAGGGCTACAAAATGCGCCAACCTGGAGAAACTGTACACCACAGTGAGTACGGCAGTGTTTCCATGTGACCGGTGACGAAATCTAGAGCGATGTGTGACCAGGGACGACCAGGGACAGGTAGGGGACGAAATAATCCCGCAGGTGGCCGATGGGAGGCTTTTCCACGGGCACAGACAGAACAGGCAGAGACGTAGGAATGGGGGTCAGTGTCCATGGAGGGCCACCAGAAATGTCTGTTCAGGAGGGTCAGAGTCCGATTGATTCCGCGATGGCAGGCGAAACGCGAAGTGTGCCCCCACTGGAGAACCTGCGATCGAACAGAATCGGACACAAAGAGGCGATTGGGAGGTCCGATGCCTGGGTCAGATTGAGTCCGTTGGGCCTCTGACTCTGGACTCGATCTCCCAGGTGAGGGCAGCCACTACACAGGATGATTCCGCGATGGCAGGCGAAACGCAAACTGTGCCCCCACTGGAGAACCTGCGATCGAACAGAATCGGGCACAAAGAGGCGATTGGGAGGTCCGATGCCTGGGTCAGATTGAGTCCGTTGGGCCTCTGACTCTGGACTCGATCTCCCAGGTGAGGGCAGCCACTACACAGGATGGTCTCGGGGTTGGGAAGGTCCTCCTTGGAATCGTATTGACGGGAGAGAGTATTGGGCTTCCTGTTCTTGGGCCCTGGACAATCGGTGAGGCTGAACCTGAACCGGCCAAAAAATAATGCCCAACAGGCCCAGCGGGGATTCAGGCGTTTGGCGGTCTGGATATGCTCAAGGTTCTTACGGTCTGCCCAGACGATGAACGGGTGTTCCGCCCCCTCTAACCAGCGCCTCCGTTCTTCCAACGCCAGTTTGACCACCAGTAGCTCCCGGTTCCCCACGTCGTAGTTTTGTTCAGCGGGAGACAGTCGGCGAGAGAAGAAGGCACAGGGATGTAGTTTCTGATCCGGGCCCGAACATTGGGACAGTACCGCTCCCACCCCGGAGTCGGAGGCATCAACTTACACAATGAATTGACAGGAGGGGTCCGGTTGAATCAGAATGGAAGCAGATGTGAAACGCCTCTTCAGTTCCGCGAATGCTGAGTCCGCCTCGGAGTTCCAAAGGAAAGGTGTGGCAGGTGAGGGAAGTCGGGTGAGGGGAGCCACCACCTGACTGTAGTTTCTGATGAACCGGCGATAGAAGATCACAAACCCCAGGAACCGTTGGAGTTGCTTGTGGTCGGTGGGTTTGGGCCACTCCGCCACAGCCCGGAGCTTCTTGGGATCAGCTCTCACCTGTCCTCTCTCGATGACATAACCTAGGAAGCTGACCGAGGGGACGTGGAATTCACATTTCTCCACCTTTACGAATAATTTATTCTCCCCCAGCCTCTGCAGGACTTGACAGACATGATGAACATGTTGCTGGGGACTGCTGGAAAAGATTAGGATGTCATCCAGGTAGACAAACACAAAGCAGTTAATAAAGTCTCTTAGTACATCATTAATCAAGGCTTGAAAAACTGTGGGGGCATTGGTGAGGCCAAAAGGCATGACCAAGTACACAAAGTGGCCTAAAGGGGTATTGAAAGCCATCTTCCACTCGTCCCCCTCCCTTATTCGGATCAAATGGTAGGCACTTCATAGGTCCAACTTCGAGAAGATGGTGGCTCCATGAAGTGGTTCAAATGCAGAACTTATAAGAGGCAGTGGGTACTTGTTCTTTATGGTTATATGATTTAGGCCTCGGCAGTAGATGCAGGGACAGAGAGAACCATCTTTCTTCCCCACAAAGAAGAACCCTGCACCCACCGGGGAGGATAAGGGTAGAATAATGCCTGCTGCAAGAGATTTACTGATGTAACCCTCCATTGCTTCCCTCTCTGGTTGGGACCAGTTATACAGCCGACTGGTGGGTAGGGGAGCTCCGGGGAGAAGGTCAATAGCACAATCATATGGTCAGTGTGGAGGCAGTGAAAGGGCGCGTTGTTTACTAAACACTTCTCTCAGGTCGTGGTACTCCGCTGGAACCCTGGACAAGTCAGGGGGTTCAACGGCAGACGAGGTCATGGTGGCTTCCACAGGGGAAAGGGCCGATTGTAGACAAGTGGAGTGACAGAACAGATTCCAGCTGGCTATCTTCCCGGTGGACCAATCAATGTGAGGATTATGGCGGCTTAACCAGGGGTACCCAAGAGCTATAGGAGTTTGAGGAGAGGAAATTAAGTTAAATTATACCTGTTCCCGATGGTTCTCAGAAAGAACTAAAGACAGTGGTGGAGTACAGTGAGTGACTCGGGCCAGAAGTCTTACGTCCAGTGCCCAGGCTTTCAGAGGGGTATTCAATGGCTCCCAAGGAATTCTGGCCTGGGAAGCCATGTTTTCATCCAACAGATTCCCCTCAGCACCAGAGTCTATCAATGCAGACAGAGACAGGGACTGATGGTTGTAGCTTACAGTAGCTTGTATCCGCATCCAGGATTGGGGGACAGAAGGGAATGTTGTCTGACTCACCAGGGTCCCCCTTTCTGCTGATGAGCCCTCCCTTTCGGCCGAAGGGAACAGGTAGCATGAAAAGTGCCAGACTGACCACAATAGAGACAATCCCCTGCTCTGAATCCCCAGAGTCGCTCTGTGGGAGAAAGACGGCTCTGTCCCAGCTGCATTGGTTCCCCTCCCAGGGTGGTGGAAACGGCTGGGCTGGGTGCTATTCTCAGAATCGGTGGAGGAGAGAGGTTAGGGCTGGGAGTAGATGGTAAAGCATGCCGTGGGATGGCCAAAGGAGTAGGACAACCGGTTCTCTCTCTCTGACGTTCTCGGAGTCGGTTGTCCAGCCTGGTGGCTAGGGAGATCACTGAATCCAGGCTGTTAGTGTCATCCCTAGCCGCCAACTCATCCTTTACTTTGTCACAGAGGCCTTGCTGGAATACCTCCTGGAGTGCCTCATCATTCCAGCCCAAGCTGGCCGCTAGCGTCCGGAACTCCACGGAGCATTCGGCAACACTGCATGAGCCTTGACGGAGGGTGAGTAGACACTTAGCAGCACCTTTACCACGGATGGGATGGTCAAAAATCTTACTCATTTCTGAGATGAATGTGGGGAATGAAGAGGTCGTCTCTGGCTGATAATTCCAAATCGCGGTGGCCTATGCTGAGGCATTTCCTTGCAACAACCCCATGATGTAAGCTATCTTTGATCTGTCCATGGTGTACGTGGATGATTGCTGCTCAAACACCAAGGAGCATTGCAGTAGAAAAGCCCGGCACTTCCCCAGATATCTGGCGAAGGGTTCTGGGTCAGGTACGTGCAGCTATCTTAGCGAATGTGTTGTTGACGCATCGGGTATCGCCACTACAGGCTGTCTGGGCTGATCAGACAGAGTTCCCAGAGTGGACAGGGTAAGATAGGTGGATACTTATCGACCTGTTCACTGACAGGGAACAGAGGTTATCCATGACATCCCAGAGCAGCTGATCGTGCAGGCCCAGTGGGGAGCCCTAACTGGTGAGGGCTCGTTGCAGGGGATTTGTGTCCACTGGGTTCATTATGGCCAGTTCGTTCTGTTGCACTGAGTGACTGAGGAGAACCCAAGTGCAGGACACTGGGACGTCGACTGAATTAAGGATGCTGGTGTAGCCGTGAACGTAGAACAGCAAACCGGAGGAATCTTGACAAAAAGACAGAATTTACAGGGACTATCTTGAAACTGGAGCTGAACTTAGAACTAACAGTTCTAATCAGACAAGGGAACAAAGTATCACACAAGAATAGACCAACAAACTGGCAACCTGTGATAGTGACGCCATCGTATTTATTTCACAGTCTCTGATGAAAACCAGGTGTACTGTGATTAAGTAAAGTAGCAGCAATTGGAAATCTAATGACTGAAATTAGGGCATAATCAGGGAGAAAGGAGCGTTAAAGGGGAACAGCCAACGGGAACCATGACAAGTGCTGCCAACCTTTACACATCTATAAATGTACTCTCTTAAACAAGATTCATACCTAGTGTTAATATGCTGCAATGCACTGTCAGCACTCCTGTGGTATCTGTAGATGTGTTAAATCCTTGCGTATAAGTGTCCTACACCAGAGAAAGTGTAACCAAAGTACTATGTCCTCAGAAGGCCAGGCCATCTACCAGTTCTGCTTCAGATGAGCTCTTCGAATGGCTGCTATAAATGAAGCTGATGGAAATGCAAAACGAAAGGCTTAATCCATTGGTGGACCTGCTGAAAGGCCACTTTCAATGTTGGAGCATTGAGGAGTCAATCATAAATCTTCCTGCTCCATGCAAGGGTCTTCCTTTATAATGCAGGGATAACGTTCAGATACATTTCAACACCAGGTCAACATACACATTATGCCTCATCTACTGGTCAGTGCCTCACATTTCCAGCAATAGTTGAAGGAGCATCTAATATACAGCTTCTGCAGTCATGTAAATTCAGCTTGCTGCATGCAAGATCAGACTGTTGTCATTCTGTCTTCAGAGCACTTGTAAGATGTCCTGCCAGTCTAACAGTATTTCCTCAACAAATTACAGCCCAGGAAAGTGAAATGCTTTTCAAAAGGAAGTGGCAATGAGTTCATAGTGCAGAAATGGTCTGTGCTCTTTCAAGGAAACTATACTTGTAACCTGACCATTGCCACTCTGCCAAACCTTTCTTGTTGCCTATCAGCTCAGACCCCTGCTGCTCATGCTGAGATGTTGCAGTGTGAAGATCTTCAAGACCAGAGCAGTTCAAATTACTCTCAAAGGACAAGTCAGGAGTTTCCCAACAGCCATGCCAGAACTAATGCATTGGAGAATTAAGAATGGCAAAGGGGACAGTAGACAAACATTCAGATAAAGGATTATATAATACACACAACACACACAAAATGCTGGTAGAACACATCAAGCCAGGCAGCATCTATAATGAGCCCTCGACATCGACATGTCGACATTTCGGGCCGAGACCCTTCGTCAGGACTAACTGAAAGGAAAGGTAGTAAAAGATTTGAAAGTACTGGGGGGAGGGGGAAATGCAAAATGATAGGAGAAGACCGGAGGGGGTGGGATGAAGCTAAGAGCTGGAAAGGTGATTGGCGAAAGTGATACTGAGCTGGAGAAGGGAAAGGATCATGGGACGGGAGGCCTCAGGAGAAAGAAAGGGGGGAGAGCACCAGAGGGAGATGGAGAACAGGCAGAGAGAGAGAAAAAAACAAACAACTAAATATGTCAGGGATGGGGTAAGAAGGGGAGGAGGGGCATTAATGGAAGTTAGAGAAGAAAATGTTCATGCCATCAGGTTGGAGGCTACCCAGCCGGTATATAAGGTGTTGTTCCTCCAACCTGAGTTTGGATTCATTTTGACAATAGAGGAGGCCATAGATAGACATATCAGAATGGGAATGGGATGTGGAATTAAAATGTGTGGCCACTGAGAGATCTCCCAGTGCTGGGGGTTAACCTCACGATAGACTGGCGTCCTATCTGGGGGGAGTCTCATACTCTCAGTCGCTTCACACCACGGAAACTGCCACAAGCACCTGCCTGATGAGCCTATAAGGCTCAGGTCAGACTTTAACTTTTTTTGTTGACATACTTTTAAATTTTCTTCTATATTTAATTAAATATGATGTTCAGTGGCAAAGATATATTAAGATATAAAGGTGTTTATGAATGAAGAATTGTGATTAAATTTATTCAGATTGTACATGAATAACTTGTCCACAGTCCAAACAAATGGCCATAAAAGATAGATCTAGCTTGCATTGCACCTCTTCCTAATATCCATTGCTGTTCACTGCATTGCTGACAGCAAGGCCTGTGCTAATGTTGTGCAACATAAAGCAAACCATCATGCTGAGAACCTTGAGACCCATCATGCTGAGAACTGCAGGGCTTCTCTAGAACAGTTTAGGCTGGGGTATTAATATTTTTCAGCAAGCCAGTGGTTTTCTTGATCATCTGTCACATATATGTCTTGCAGGCATTTCACCATAAAGACCAAAGTTGTGCATCTTAGTACACTGGTGTTAACAGATAACAGTTTTTGCCAACTTGAAGCTACCTTTGCTTTGTCTTGGAGGCTCAAACACAGAAAGCAGACCAGCTCCTGCAGAATAAAGGCACCATAACTACTGTCTATGAGGCATGGACCTGTTTTTTCCAACTTTTTATAGTTCTGCTGAAGGATCATTGATCTGAAACATTAAGGCTGATTCTCTTTCCACAGCTGTAACTCTGACCATAAGAGTATCACCAGCATTTCTGGGTTTTTTTGTTTCAGATTTTTGGCATCTGCACTTTCTGGCTTTCTACTGATCTACATGATATGTAGTGTATCGTAGCTAGACATTTTGCTGGAGAACTTTGCAGAATTAACATGTGACATGCATGCGGTCAAAACCAACGGGCAGGGAGATGACTGCAAATCTCATGAGGCCAGATATTCTCTAGCCCTGCTGCTAACAAAACAGAATGAAGTGTAATCAGCTCTTTTGAAATTAAGAATCACTGACCACAGTTAGATAATGGCAAATACAAATTGCAAGATCCTACAAATACATCCAATACAGTTTGGATGAAGATGGAAGTTTAAAAGCTCATGACTACAATTTGCTGGCCCTGCAGATTATCCCACTGCAATTTGATCTGGAGTAGAATCTTTATTTGCATGTCAAATATATATGTCAATGACTCAATCAAGAGAAATGTATTCTCAACACATTGGGTGGGTAGGATCTCCTGGTGACAGTCTTTCTTATCCTTCTTACTTTTAACAGTTAGACTTATTCTTACTGTTAGATTTAGTCTTACTGCTCTTCAATCATTCTCATAATCAGGTCATACTTGAAGAGGATTTTCTATTAATACATCATATTTGTGAGCAACTGATTTTTTCAGTAGTCTTAAAGTCAAGACAAAATCCATCACTACTTGTCACATTTTAGACTTTAAACAAATTTTAAGAACATTGGAAAGTACAACGATAATAGCCAGTAAAAATCAATCAATAACAAAACTGCTACTGGCTATCTCTTTACATGGAGCAGGTGGGAAGATCATTCCTGCTACTGAATAAATGACAGTGTATGACAGTGCTAATGTAAAATCTGTTTTGGAGGCTGCTTGATAGTATGATTTCTTATGGGTATTAGCTGCATAAATGCCAACATCTTAACAAAATACGTTACAAAACACGTTACAAAATAGGCAACATCAATATTTTGGAACCAACAAGAATCATGTAAACATATCTAAAGCAAATGTCTATCAAATAAATAAAACAAAGGTTTATTTCTCCTACTGATAGAATGTGTGAAAAACAATCAGAAAGGAAATGAGGTAAGGTACTGACTGTTACCTGGGCAATCACACTCCAACAATGGATAAATTGATTCAGGGAGAGAGATGGAACTGGAGAGGAAAGCTATGCTATCATTATGAGCTTACTTAGGCAGCAGCAAATTGAAGGAAGCAAAAAAAAAGAAACCTGATTCAAGGGGCTGGAAATGTAGTATGTTAACTTGCATAATTGTACTAAATAAAAATCTGCTGTTCTTATGATTTAATAAAAATGTTTTTATGTTTGTTAACTTCCTTGTCATGTTGTTAAAACTTTGACTGGAATTATAATAAAAATAGCCAAATCCTTATATGATGTAACCTTGTACTAGAATTCAAATACACTCCTACTAAACAATATTGCTTATCACTATTTGTCACCTACTTTCTTGCTCATCAAGGTGCCTCAGTCTCTTTCAGTAATCCAACCATCATTCATCAAAATGCCACTAACACCAACCACATCAACCTCCATGATGTCCATACAGTTCAAAAGAAATGATGGTATGCAGTTGAAAATTGGCCTAAACCAAAGCAGCACCGTTTTGTGCACATTTCACCCAAATGAAGTCAACAGAAGTAGTGCAGTACTCAAACTTTGCCTACAGCAAAATTTCCAATGCCATGGGTCTGACAAACAGCACTTCTACTTCCTTACAGAACAATTGAAGTTAATTAATCCCATTTTGCAGAAACCATGTTAATAAAAAGACCAATGCTCAAATTATATTTGTTGTATTCTTTGAAATAAGTTCTTGCAACAATAACCATACCCGAAATATCACTGGAATGCATTGTCCTTGAAAATCAAATTCACAGTCAGTTTCAGTTTTGTAGTCTCAGGATCATTCTATGCTGCTGATAATGATCTCAGCCATATATTACAGATTCTTGCTCAATGCTTTCTTAAGGGGTCAGTCAAACTCCATATACAAGTGGAAAAGACATCATCCACTTTTCCTTCAGCACACAACAAGCAGAGTGAGTGTCATATTTCCTGTAGCTGCATTGCAGGCTTTGTTAAAGTGCTACTAGTCATAAACTGCACTCATGCCCTTACCAAGTCCTCTCTAAAGATCTTCTGCCTGGAGTAGTTGATAATTATCCTGACTTCATTCCCTGTGTTCACCCTTCTACTTTTCTTAAGTAGTGAGATCAAAGTTGCTACCCTCCAGTCTACAGGAACAATCCCAGAATCTACTGAATTTTGGAAGGTGAAAACCATATCATCCATTACCTCCAGAGGAAGTTTACAAGAATGATTCTGGGAATGAAAGGGATAACGTATGAGAAACATTTGATGCTTCTGGGCCTGTACTCACTGGAGTATAGAGAATGAGGGGTAATCTCATTGTAACCAACTGAATACTGAACTGCCGAGATGGAGTGGACATGGAAAGGATGTTTCCAGTAGTGGGAGAGTCTAGCACCAGAGGGCACAGCATCAGAATAGAAGGATGAACAGAGATGAAGAGGAATTTCTTTAGCCAGAGGGTGGTGAATCTGTGGAATTCACTGCCACAGATGGTTGTGAAGGCTAAGTCATTGGGTATATTTAAAGTGGTGGTTGATGGGTTCTTGATTAGTAAAGGTGTCAAAGGTTACAGGGAGAAGGCAGGAGAATGGGGTTAAGAGGGAAAATAAATCAGCCGTGATCAAATGGCAGAGCAGACTCATTGGACCAGGTGGCTTATTTCTGCTCCTGTGTTTTATGGTCTTTACTCCTCTCCCTCTCCCCATCCCACACCTTCATTTTCTGGATTCTTTCCCCTTCCTTTCCAGTCTTGATGAAAGGTCTTGGCCCGAAACATCAACTGTTTATTCCCTCCATAGATGATGCCTGACTTGCTAAGTTCCTCCAGCATTTTTTGTGTGTTGTTTGCAGTTTATCAGTTTACAGGCTCATTAATTTCCCCAATAGAATTTTCTTATACTTTTTTTTAACCTTTCTAATTTCTTTTATGCCACTAAATGCAATGAAATTTGTTTCTCACATATTTCTGGAAGGGTTTTGTTTGTGTCTTTCCACCACTCTCTCAAAGAGATTGTGTTTCCTTTCACTACTATTTTCCTTTCCAGGTGCCTATAAAATCTCTTAGTCTGTTTACTATGTCACTCGTTTACTCCCATATCCTATTTTCACTATCAATTTCTTGGTGACCTTACTTTCGTAAGTGTTCTTTTCAAATGTAATATTACCTTTCATTTCTCCTACAATTGAAAGCAGTGGACATTTGATTCCCTAGTATTTTTTGAGCTGTTTTTTATATCTTCTTCCCATCTCTCTCTCTAAGGGGTTTGCATTTCTTATCACTATTCTTTTTCACACACCACTTTGGATCACTTCTCCTGTTCTTTTCCGTCCTGTTCTGTTTCTCTATCTCAGGGGTGTCAAATTCATTTTAGGTCACGGGCCAGATTGAGAAAAATGCGACTTCATGCGGGCCGGATCAGTTGTGCACGCTGAATGACACCTACTGACCCGCATTAATGGTCCTCACTGCATTGCCACAAAGTTAGAAATTCTACAAAATGCTGCCAACGAACACACTAGTGGGGGATTTTGCATGTCTTCATCTTAGGTGAAACCTGTCTTCGTTGCAAAGGTCTCACCTCCCACAGCTGTCGTTGCCTTCATTTTTTCAACCTGCTCTCATGTGTCTCAGTCTCTGCTATATCTAAAATAGTTTCACTTTATGAATTTCATTTTTTATGAAGAGATTGCCTAGCAAGCATTCTTTTTATGATTGGTATTAACTTACAGATGTAGATTACAAGAAAGTAGGCAACGAGAAAGAAACGATGCTATTTCAGCTAAGATTGTTTTGGGAGCCATACCTTTTCCATTATAAACCGTTTGAAATCAAGCATTAGCAAACACAAATGTAGACATAAGGCAAGTGCGAGCAATGCACTGGCAGTGCATTGTGGGATTTGTAGTATTAGTGGTGCGTGCAATATACCGGCGGGCCCGCTCTAATAGAAAAAAAATTTATTCATTAATGATATTCAGGAAATAAACCAGGGAAACCGAATAAACACTAAAAACCCTGAAAACCTGGTACCTGAATAAACTCAGCATTAGCCATATCATACACCATAGGCGCTTCAATTACTGGGGCCAGCTTTAATAGTAATTAGATATTATCTCACGGGCCAAAGATAATTCCACCGCGGGCCGGATTTGGCCTGCGGGCCTTGAGTTTGACATATATGCTCTATCTTAAAGTAAACCATGTGTGTGTTGCAAACCATGTATTATTTCTATAAATGCTAAAACAGGTGATCACTTGATTGAAACCACACCTCCATCCCCTATGATTGCTAACTCCCATTGAGTCTACTGATCCACCATCTTTCCCTGAGCTTTGATCATTCTCTCATTCATAACCCCCATCAGCCACTATCTTTCTAGTGCATGCTGTGCCCAAACCTTCAGCCTCAGCTGTGATCTCAGAGGGCGGGGAACCTAACTGTTCTTCTTCTGGACTGGCCTGCCTGACAGGGAGCCAAGACTGTTTAGCAAGTTTTCTTCCAGGCAAGCAACCTTTTTGAAAAACAATGAAGCAGAGTCAAAGTTTGACAAAACTCTTTTTTGTAACCTTTTATTGCATCACAAAGCCTGCTCAGTATCCCCAACACTCTTTCCATCTCCATCTCACCCTAAATCTCATTTATTCTTTGTGTATGTTACTGGTCCCGTGCTGTAATGCTTTATTGAAGCACTTTGCTTTTCTCCCATTGGATTTCATCCACCACCTGGCTGCCTAACTTCCAAGTATATTTAATAAGTGTCTTCACCTTTTAAATCCTTCATCATCTGCATCAGAGAATGGTGGTGATTACATTGATATCTATTATAGAGGTGCAGTTTATTCAATATTAAGCATTGGAGATAGTAAATATGTACTTATTCTATTTCAAATGCTGTGGTAATTTCAGACATAGTTGGGTGTTCAAGGAATTTCAATCAATGGTATAAGTGCAAATATTGTGGATGATAATACCGTGGAAGTCTAAAATGAAAAGCAAAATGTACAGGAATACTCAATATATCACACAGCAACTGCAGAGGTGGAAGTAGTAGCAATTCTTCAGGTCAATGACCTTTTATCATAACTAATTAAATAGAAGGTATCAATTTGAAGCACTCTCCAGAGATGCAGCCCAGTTTGCTGAACATTTCTGGCATCTTTTATTTTTATTTCTGTCATCCGTACATTCCCCACATTCCATGTATCAATTACTGTATAACAGTTCCCCTGAACTGGCATCAAGCAGTTTCAATCAGCTAATCAATTTTTCCTAATCTGATCCTGGCTTGAGATGCAAAGAGATTTTTACCATCTATTACACATAGCAGACAAATTGAATTAAATAGTATGGATTACAATTCTTTTAGGAGTGCCCCGTCTAGTTTTGCAGTTTATCATCATCAAATGTACACTCAGTGGCCGCTTTATTAAGTAAACCTGTACACCTGCTTGTTAATGCAAATACCTAATCAGCCAATCACGTGGCAGCAATTCAATGCATAAAAGCATGCAGACATGGTCAAGAGGTTCAGTTGCTGTTCAGTCCAAACAACAAAATGGGGAAGAAATATAATCTAAGTGGCTTTGACTGTAGAATGATTATTGGTGCCAGGTGGGGTGGTTTGAGTATCTGAGAAACTGATGATCTGGGACTTTCACACACAACAGTCTCTAGAGTTTACAGAGAATAGTGTGAAAAAACTTTCAGTGAGTGGCAGTACTGTGGACAAAAACACCTTGCTAATGAGAAAGTTCAGAGGAGAATGTTCAAGTTGACAGGAAGGTGACAGTAACTCAAATAACCACGTGTTACAACAGTGGTGTGCAGAAGAGCATCTCTGAAAGCACAACACACTGAACCTTGAAGTGGATGGGCTACAGCAGCAGAAGACCATGCCGGATTCCACTCCTATACCGAATAAAGTAGCCACTAAGTGTATATCCTCCATAATCAGCTTTTGATTACCCAATGCTGAATATTTGAGAAGATATAAAACTAAAGAAATCCAGAATCTGACTCCTGTGGGATCGTATTAGTTGCACATTATCTATAATTTATTGACAAAACTCAGAAATCTATGTTTTCTGAACACTGCTTTTTAAATATCAGAAATTTGCTAGATTTCTCTTCATAACCACCTGCAAATTCAAATCCTCATTTGGAAGAGAAATTTAAGGATCAAGTATCAACTTTATTCACCATATACATTTACATGTATTAGGAATTTGCAGTGGTGTGTTGGCTCAAAATGCAACAAAAAACAACAATATTCAACAGTTATAAAGAATAAAGAATTTAATAAAAATAAAGCTAAAGGTTAAAGTGCGGATATGGAATTAAATGTGCACGAATACATAAATATGAGCATGTATTTACAACATCTTATCAATACTAATATTTATTCCTCTAGCTTGCCAATCTGGAAATGGGGACATGATCTCAAAATTAAGGCTTCATTCATTCTAATGAAAGGCCTGAAACAATAAGACCTGATATGCTGAATTTTTCCAACATTTTCTGTTCATTTCTGATAATGCATCATGGAAGTGAATCGTAACTATGTTACTGTTTTCATAGTGTTTTAACCTTCTATTTCCTGAGCTTTCTAAGGGGTTCTTTTCAAGTTCCAGAATTTGCAGTATTTTTGTTTTTGGATTCAAAGGTAATCTTTGTGTAGTTCCTTCTGTTCTGTAAACAAGCTGGCCAGAAGAAACAATATTGCATTCTCCTTGCCTACGTGCAGTTATCATCATTCATGACACGAAAACATATGAAAGATAATTTAAAAAGGCACTTAAGTGCTGTCATCTTCTCTTACATAATGTGTAAGGCAAATGATGAATCCAGACAAGATGAAATAATGATTCAACTCACTAGTTCTGTGCTTTCCAGTGGTGACATAGTTTATCTGATATCAATATGACATATCAGTTAACAATAATTAGTCTGTCATTGCAGGTGCCTTACAATGCAGGAATAGAAAGAAGCCAGGAGTCAGATATGCTTTGCATGTATATGGAAATCAAATAAGTACCACAAGTAATCCAGAGCTGGCAATACAAATTGCTTTCCGTCATGAATATAAAAGACTGCAGAAAGTCATTCATCTTGCCAATCCAAGTTAGAGCAATCTGTGGCTTCTGTATATGCTACTCTATGCATTGCATCAACCTCACCTCTGGGCAGTTTTTAAAGCCTTTATGCTGTCAGCTCATCACAGTGGGCTCTTGTCCTCATCTCAGCCTGTGACAATGTCTGCTGCCACTGTGGAATTTTAATTAGTAATGCCCTGTACAAGAATGTCAGAATACGCAATCATGGCAACAAAGAAGACAAGAAACAATATTAAATTTAAATAAAAGACTTAGAAATGGGGAAGGGAAATTCAGCGGGGTGGGAGAATTATGTAACACAATAAAGAGACATAAGGAAAGTAATAAGAAAAAGAACAAAAATGTGTGATAGCTAACTATAAATTTGGTAAATATATTAGAAGTTAATGATAAGAGGAACGTGAACCCATTAAAAAGGGTTATAAGTGATACTATAATGAAAAAATAAGGAAATAGCAAACATATTAATTGACCACTAAAATAACTTCAATGGAACCAAATTTCAGAGACAGTGTACAATGTATTCCTGCTACCTTTTGGTGCATTTAGCACTGCTGATCGGGGTTGAGTTTCTGGGCAATGATATAATGTATTTGTACCTTCTCATCTGGGGATACTTAGAAGGAAAGACATAGCACACATGCATCTAGGTCAAGTGTGACTGAGCGCTGTATTTAATGCTGGGGTGGAGGGAGGCAGCCATTGTTTTTAATAATTAATTTCCAATGAACCACAGGCAGATATTAAACCCTCAATAGATATGAAATTTCAATCCCCAACTGTTCTTTATTTATCTGTTTTCATTTATAACTGTTGCTCAAAACTACATTTGAGTCAGAATTTAAAATAAACACATGCTGAAGAAAAATGCAAGAGAAACATGAGTAGTTATTTCTCCTAAAGGATAAAACAAGGATGTGGTAAGATGTGAATTCAAATAAAGAGATTTATTCATTCATAGGCTAAGACCAGGAAACTAGCCATAGCAAGTGTAAAGGCTTACAATTAACTGTTACAATTAAATGTGTCCGGGAAATTAATCTACTGCCCAAACCAAACAGATAACCCAAGTCCCATATCTTATTGTCTTCTACTGCTCTCAAAAGTGACATAGTAAATTGTTTGGTCATCCACTTCCCCTTGGAACAATTTACTTTCACAAAAACTGTGGTTTGTCAGCATTAACCAAAGCCCAAAATAACTCACTGACTCAGCTCAATCCATTGTAACTATTATTTCAATACATTTTAGCATGATATATTCAGTTATTAACCTAGTTGAAACCTCAAGCTGCCTGGGAGGTTCCCAATATAGCTGCAGCCAGATTAATGGAACATATAACTACAAAATTGAATGTCAATTATTTTGTGATCAGCATTAAGAAAATCAGGCCTGATCAGAATAGAATGCACACCACCTAGTGTGCAAATGCTGCCACTGCATTACAATCCCCAACAATTTACAGTAAAACTCCAAAGCTTCGAAGTCCTGTTGCACCACAGGCAAAATATGACAACATAAAAGAATACACCCTTTTTTACTTTTGTTCTTCCCTTGCAGAGTGATTAGAGAATATTATGTTATGGAGGTGGTTGGATAATTATGGTGGGGAGAGGCCTAGACTTTTCAGAACACAGTAGGCTGAGATGTGTATACATAAGATTTCAAGCCCTCTACCTTCAGGATCCAGCTTTTGCAACACATCCAACAGGACCACATAGAAGCAGTGATAGTTAGAATGTTTTCTCTGTGGAAGGTATTCACATAAAGTTACTGCCACCAAAGAGAGCAGGGTTCAAACTCAGCAAACAAACTTCAGAATGTATTGCAGAATGCATCAGAAATTTTTGCAAAATTTCTGAGTTGCTATTTAAGTTGCATTGCTGCCAAAATGCAGCACAAAAATGTACTTTTCCTGCAGAAAATTGTGGCCCAGTTACTTACATCACCACTATGAACATGTGTGTCTCATGGAATAAATTTGTAGGAGAGGGGTTGTAGCCAGAGCTTGCCCAAGGAATTTAAGATACAAAAATGTCAATCTGTTAATCTGCTATGACGGAGGGATAGGAAGGACAAAAGGAACATCTGAAAAAGCATGAGGCCAAGGTTGCTGAGGGAATAAGCAAATAACATTACTGACGATAAATTAATTAGTTTAAGAAAATATAAAAAAATAAAAGCCATGAATTCCTTGTTGAAAAGAAACCTCGCAAGTTCACATACCAATAGAGAGAGGGAAAATGAGAGAATATTGCAAATGAATCATCTATGACAGAAACGACCAATTGTGATGCAAACAAACAGAGAAAGCCCTGAGTCCCGGTTCTTCCTTCGCAGTCATGAGGCCTCACTCCTGAATCCACGACACCAATAGGACAGCAGTGCTATCAATCATTACTTCGGTGGTAATATCAGGATATTATAAGCAGATACATTACACACATGTGGAACCATATTATTTATATGTGAGCCATGTGATTTTAGTAACAAATCAATCAGTGTTGCTTAAAAGTTAAACACTAGAAGAGTGAATTTCTAAGCATTAAACAGCACTCCCCCAGATCAAAATTTCAGAAACTTAATGTGGCTTACTTCCCCATCAAATATAGCTAGTTTCTTCATACTTCTTGTGATGATAAAAATGTAATAGTTTATGGCCTTCTATATGTATTATTATAGTGTGACTCAATGATTCAAGCCTGAAATTAAATGCAGAAGGATTTACCATGCTTGTTTCTCTAGCTTTTGATGCAGTTAACAGGTTAAATTAAGTCTTTATAATCACAATTATTTTAATCGAAAGGATGACTGGAGAATAAATCACTTACCTTAGAATTATACCTAAGGCAATTATATGGTCTGAAGTGCAATTTCTTGTTATTATGTTGAATACTGTAGGATTGAGAAAAAGCTGCTGGTTCTGATTTCAAACCTTGGTCCAAAGAGTGCTACACTCGTTTATTGAGGATATCATATCATATACGTATACAGTATCAAAATTTCACATTTCACGCTGATGGCCAGTATTCCAGGGCTCTAGCAGAATGTCACTTGCAGCCAATAGCAACTACAAACTAGGTCCTCCTTTCTTCCTTCTCACATCTCTCCCTTGGCACTCATCCCTGAGGCAGCTGGCCATTCTCCCTGGTCTTGCTTCTAAAACTTTGTCACCTGATGCTGTCGGTGGATATTGTTTAAGAAACAAGGGTTTTCTCATGTATTCTACAATAACATTGATCATATCTTTTACTGTGCTGAAGAAAAATGGCTTTTCCTCCAGTACACTGACAGCAATATGGGAAGGCAATGGATGTTAATGAAATGGACTATAGGTAACAATTACTGAGGAATGGGAGGGTAATGAGTAAACCATGTCATAACGATGTGGAGAAACCAAGAGGGTTAGAATGAGAAAAGCAAAGAAAGGAAAGATAATACTGGTTCTACTGAAGAGAAGAGTGAAAATAAAGGACCAGAGTCAATACTCAGAAGCAAAACCCTGGCTTCAAGTGGCACCATACGAGCTAAGGAATATTAGGCAATTAGATACACAACAGTGACAGCATACAATCTAGAAGGAGAACATACAATATTAACTGATCTCAAGAGTTATTGTGTTCTTTGTATATTATAATTGTACTATGTGCTGTGAATTCTCCTGAGTAGCATGTGTTTCCCAACAGAAGCTCACATTGAATGAGTGTCTCAATCTAAACTGTCCAAGATTTTCCTAAACACTAACTACTGGAGTTGTAATGTAAACATATTCTCAGCAGAAGTATGATCCACACAGAGAGTCATTTATTGACTTACAATGAACTAATTACAAAGACACAATGTCATGATCTCTGAGCTTCATTTGTTTTAGTAGATCACAGACTATGAGTGTCCTGCTTATCTCTGCAGCCTATAGCAATTCATAGCAAAGTCTAACCTAGTTCCTTTTAATCTCTTACCCAGGGAGAGTTAACCTATTTTACTACCTAAAGTTATGCAAGTCTGCATTTATATGCCAATTACATACTTTAATTTATCATTAGAAAATATAGATATAATTATCTAGAATTAATATCTATTATTAACTGTATTGGCCACCTTCCTATTTACCCTGTATACCTCAGACTTTAGCTACAACACTGAGTCATGTCATCTGCAGAAATTCTCTGATGACTCATCAATAGTTAAGTGTATAAAGGGAGGACAGGAGGATGAATACAAGGCCCTGGTGGAGGACTTTGTCAAATGGTGCAAGCTGAATCATCTGCAGCTCAACATCAGTAAGACAAAGGAGACTTTAGGAAGACTAAACCTGGACTGCTCCCTGTTACTATTGATGGTGAGGACGTGGATGTGGTGAGGACCTACAAGTACCTGGGTGGGGGGGGGGCACCTGGATGACAGACTTGAGTGGAGCACCAACACAGAGGCTGTGTACAAGAAGGGCCTGAGTCACTTCTACTTCCTGAGGAGTCTGAGGTCCTTTGGAGTACGCAGGCTTCTCCTTCACATGTTCTACCAGTCTGTTATCGCCAGTACAATCTTCTATGCAGTGGTGAGCTGGGGCAATGGCATCAACATGGATGATGTTAACAGACTCAATAAACCAATTAGAAAGGTTGGCTCTGTTATAGGAATCAAACTGGACACACCGGTGGCTGTGGTAGAACAAAGGACCCTATGGAAAATCCTGGAAATTCTGGACAATGTTTCTCACCCTCTGCAAGCCACCTTGGATGAACAGAGGGGCACTTTTAGTAATAGACGAAGACAACTGCGCTTCTCTAAGGAGCGCTATATGAGGTCATTCTTATCTCGGCCATCAGGCTCTATAATGAGTCAACCTATAGCCTGGGAAGTGATGACCCCCCTCCCGTTAGACTGTTTGAGGTAACTTACTTTTTTATTCCTTCTACTTCTCTTCTAATATTTATATATCTGTGCACTTGTAATGCTACTGTGACACCGTAATTTCCTTTGGGATCAATAAAGTATCTATCTATCTATCTATAGATAGATAAGTATCTATCTGATCAGGCCTTCTGATCAAAAAATAATTGACATTGAATTTTCTAGTTATATGTTGTATTGGGCCTTGGACCACGGCCATATCAGGAAACTTCCAGTCAGCCCTAGGTACACTCAGTTGAAAAGGCTTTTAGTTTTCACTAAGTTAATAACTGAATGCTTCA
The DNA here is from genome assembly GCF_030144855.1 of Hypanus sabinus. Lineage (NCBI taxonomy): Eukaryota > Metazoa > Chordata > Chondrichthyes > Myliobatiformes > Dasyatidae > Hypanus > Hypanus sabinus. The sequence continues at coordinate 55,812,568 of NC_082738.1, forward strand.
TGCTAAAACGTATTGAAATAATAGTTACAATGGATTGAACTGAGTCATTGAGACACTGTGTTTTGTTTAATGCTGGCAAATTGCTTTTGAGTATAGCCCAATATAAACAAAGATGCAGAGGTACATGCAAGCCCCAAAATCCATATTCAGGAATAAAGGAATATGAAAGTTATGGGTGACCAAGTCATCATTCATGAGTGAGTAAATATTCTGGGGAGAGAAGGTGTTGTTGGCAGAGTCCTATGCTGGTTGGAGAGAGCATATCTGAAATGGCTTTGGCCCCTCGCAGACACTTGAACAGACAGCTTCACAGATTTCCATTAACGATTCAGTACTGGGACCGTGCTATATTGCATCAAGTACTTCAGAATAAAGCCAACAATTTATTTAGTTAACTAAAAGAAAAGTCTTAAAAACTGCTGGTGATTAGTTAAGTTCTACCAACGACATTGCTCACAATAGATCTTGATCCAACAGATGCAGATCCTTTATTCAAAGAGCAGTCCAGACAATGATCTGTAATAAACTGAAAAGTACAAACAAATACGATATTGTGGCCAACTTTCTGTTATCACCACTCAATCTGAACAGAAATCTATCTAAGCAGGCATAAGGAAGAGGACTGTTACGCTTGGCTGATAATTGTCCAATCATCCACAATCTAGCAGATGGCACATTTTAAAATAGCATGTATTTCTTGGCTTGAATTTCATGCTTTTGGATCTGTTTTTTTAAGGGTTAAACTTACTGAATTTGAAACCAAACTCAAGAATCCAAATAGAAATTGAAATTAGACACTAAGAAATCTGAATTCTAAACTATAAATGCCTTTCTGTATCTGAATCCATATTGATATTGAATTCATGGAAAGTTGGATTCCACTGTGCAACAGCTACACAAAAGATACTTGTAGAAATACTGCAAATATCTATGTGCCACTCTATAGTGTCATTGCATGCCATACTCACAACCACAGCAGACAAAGAAATGCACCATTCAGCACTGGGTCAGGTTACGAGGGTGAGAAGGCCAGCAATCAGGTCCCAGAAAGAGGACAAAGAGAAACTGAAGGGCTGACTTCCTTTGGAGGATTGGTACATTGTCAAAGAGTAAATGCCATTGAGGTGGTGGGGGGCACAGGGAGTAGAGTCAGGGTCAGGTCTAGGGAGGTTCTGCAGGAGAGTGCAAGATTACTAATATGTGCTGAAGGCTGAAGAGAATATAAGGTATTTAATCAAAGTTAACTTGCTGGTATGATGCTATGAAATTATGATGGTCTCAATAGTGATAAACGATGATTGTTCCCAGAATAACAAGCTCTAATTCCAACTGCAATGTACCAAAAGGCACATTACATTACAGAAAATTACATATCTTGGCCTGCATCTAACACAGAAATCACATTAAACAGACAAGGGCAGTTCATGGTGTGAAAGTTCCCAGTCAAAATCTGCAGAGCAACATACACTCAGGAAAGATCATCGTGTTTTATTTTGCGTGCTGTGTTTCTTCAGTTGAGTTGAACTGAAATAAACAACTTCAGTAATAGAATTTCCAGGTTCAGCTTTTTCTGTTGAGTACTTAAGAGAGTTGTAGAAATTAAAGTCTTGATTGGAGTTTTAGTTCTATGTTTACAGGTAGATAGCCCTAAAATATTTAATCCTGCAGCAAAAAAAAATCAGGGTGCATTATTCAACATCTCGTCACGTAAACCTTTTCTGAAAAATTGGCATATGAGCAGTTGAAAATCAGGGGGTGGGACCAAAAGCAATCCAATTTGCCCAAGGTCCACCTGATGAAATCTTCAGATGCACCCATCGCTAGGTGGCTAGCCAATGTATCAGAAATAGCCTATTCCCAGATATAATTGGACTGATAAGTGATTTCAAAAAATGGTGCATGACAGGGAAATATCATGTTGAGTTTCATGATCAGTAGCACAAAATTCATAAGATACACCTAAAGGTATTCACGAAGCAAAATCTTTGTTGTCCAGTGTAATGCGTTATGTCTAGCTCGGCCTATTTCTACCAGCCACTGAACAATCTGCCTGAGGATGCTCACAAAGCAAAGATCCTCCTAACCTCTAAATATTCTTGTGCTTAGAGCTATCCTAATTAAGCATCTTCTCCCTGAGATTACCTCATTATGTACCATCTAAAATTCAACTTCATATTCTGGGTGAAAAAGAAAAAAGAACATAATGTTGGAAGGACTTTACCTTTACCATCAACTGTCACCATTCTGGGGAGGGACAGAAGGCCCACAAAATAATGTCCACAATGTATTGTCTCCAATACTAATATTTTTTATAAATGACACAATTATGTTTGCACAATGCAGAAATTGTATTACCCACCCCAAGCAATATATATTTTAGTTCAACCTTAATATTTCTCCTTTGACCTGTTTGAATTAATTAATAAAATTGTTGACATGTGTTTTGTTTTTTTTATCAGAATAAGCTTTCAGGGACCCTAGAGGGCTTTCAATTATTTCAATTCTCATTGATGTCTTTTATTAAATATGTAATATATGTGGTACTGTCATTATGAATTATCCAAAAGACTTTTTTTCTTTAATGATTTGCAATAAGCAAAAGAAACCTGCAGAACAGCGACAGCTTGAAAAGGCGGGAGATAACTAATCATGATCATAGTTCTGCAAGTTATCTCAAAGCCTGCTCACAGAAATAAATGAATAATGAAAAGCCATCATTCATGAAAAATCTTATTATTTTCCCTGTTTTAGTATTTTTCCATCTTTTAGCATTGGCTATTTCTCAAGCTACTTTATGGAAAGACACAAAAGCAGCCAGCAATTAATTTACTCATTATTAGTTCCTCTTCCTTTATTAATTACACTGTCTAGGTGATCATAATGTTAAATTACAATGGATCTCATTGCAGAAAAGCACCAGAGGGATTTAGCACAGCAAAAGAACTCCAGGAAAAAGTGCAGATGAATAAGTTGGATTGACACTCATACATTGAGTGTGAAAGAAATGCAAACCATCTCAAGCCAAGAAATATATTAAATGATTGGATGGTGGTAGCAAAATTGACATTTTCACTTCTATGATACTTAAAAGAATCACAAATGATCTCAGCCTCAGGATTTGTTATATGTTCTGAGATGCCTCAAGAGCCTAATCCTAGAATCATAAACTCACCTACAGAAGATGCAGATTCTTCCTTCTCTTTCTCATTTCAAAATCCCGGAGTCTCTTAGCATAAGCTGCTGCTTGATGGAGTATGCATTACCAATAAGCCTAATTATCTAAAAGGATCACTCAGCTTGTTATATCTAGACATGTTCTTGTGGCAAATCTTCTGACCACCACAGTATCTATGACCAGAGGCAAGTTGGGAACAGATGACTTTCTTGTAGAGATGCAAATCTGGCATCCAAGCCCCAAGGTGCAGTCCTGCGGAATTGATACAGGAGAATCATTGGACTGCAGTTATTGCCAAGTGCAACTTCCTTTAAGATAGGTACCAGTATCTCTATAGTGAACAAAACAATATCTTGATGATGCCTAAAAATAAGTGAAATGGGGCGATGAAACTGACATGAATCGTGCCTCTTATCTCAAATAATAGTGCCTTTGCCAAAATATTTATCATTTTGGCAAAGGTGCTGGACAAAATATTTATCATACTCTACAAGTGAAATATCAAATTTCAGCTTAAGTTTAGATACAATCTCAAATTAAGGACAGATTTAATCACAGCTCACATTGAATATGGTCTTAATAGGTCTGATAGAATGCATGCTTTTTGGGTCTTTTTGGGCCTCTCCTTGGTTCACAGCTCATAGCTGTCTTCAGCTAATATTCTCCCATGGGACATAGAATGAGTCCAGAAAGTCTTATTGACATTGAATGGCTTGCATAATATTTATATTTTAGTGATTTTTCTTCATTGTTCTTCAGTCTATTTATATCTGATATTTAATGTTCAATCTTAGTTTTATTAAGCATATTAACAAAATGTGAATAAACTAGATGCATTTTGGCAAAATTTCATCAGCCAATATAAAAATAACATTTTTGCACTGAATTATTTATGTTGACAAATATTTCAGAACTCGTCTAGGACAAAGCAAAATTTACAATTATTGGTTTATAACACTCAATCAAAACATAGCTTAACTCCACAAATGATGTTTTTAGACTGATGCTTCTTAGTAGTTGAAACTAAGTCTAAATAATCAAAATCTTATGCTTACATATTTGCATTCATAAACTTGGTCTGCATATATTTTGAATGATACATTGTAGTAACACAATGGTTTGAGCCACACAGTTGCAGCTAAGGGTACAAAACCTATTCAGAAATGCCTGTAAGTGGTTGATCTTAGATATTATGCTTTGATATTTATCCTTTCACAAGCTTGTGTGTGAGTTTTAATATGCATAAAATCAATATAGATATTATAATGATTTTGCAAGTCTAGATACTCAACGTAACAGCGTGCAAGACAATGACTTCATAGAAGCAGAGCTATCATGATTATTCATTGAAAACTCCTTAGAGTGGCTTCTCTTCTGCTTTCAATCTTTATTGACTATTAAATAAACTCTCAGCAGTGTTTTCAAGCTGATTTCAAGGATACATTGTTTTACAAGAGGGATGTTAAGAAGAATATTCCACTGGGGCTGGAAGTAATTACCAGAGTGTTCAGTGTAAGCAAACATCAAGAAAAAGCCAGCACAGTTCAGTACTTTCACCATGTGTTTTCTATGTGAGAAGACATATAATTTTGAGTTCTTATCCAATCATTAGTCAAAAGTAATAGAATCTTATTAAATTTTAAAATAATTTAAATCTTTTACAGCTTTAAATCTTTTAAAATTGGGATCCACGGACCCCTTGCTTAATGGTATTGGTTCATGACATAAAAAAGATTGGGAAACCCTGTTTTAAAGGAACCTTTCTCACAAGAATTACCATTCATCTTTATTGTGGATGAAAAAAATTGTCAATAATGTACAATATTACAATAAATCTCTAACATTTCCTGTTTTACAAATTCAATCTATCTCGTAGTTTCTTTGTATGAATTATGTAGTTCGCTCTTTCAAAGGAGTATCACTCTTGGGTGGTATATTTTCTTTTTAAGGTGTCACCCTTAATTACACTAGTTCTAGCGCTGAGTATTTCCTGCAGTTTTTGTTAATGTTAGACTTCCTACACTTGAGGTTTCTTTTTATTTTCACATCTAAGTGCTAATGCCTATTGTTCAACAACATTTTATACTTAGTATTAAATAAATATTTTTGTGTAGCGGCAAGATATCACTGACTTTGTTGGCGTAAAGGAGAACTCGTGATCATGGAGTAAAGTGTGTTGAACTGGGTAAGGGTTTGATTGTAACGGCTCGGATAGACCTCAGGGAGACTTTCCCTGCAAAGGAATTACTTACTCATGAATCTGAAATAGAAAATGCTGGAAACACACAGGCAGACAGACAGCGTGTGTGGAAAGGGAAACAGTTAACAATTCAGTTTAAAGCCTCTTCATCAAAACTGGAAAAGAGATGTAACTCCCTGGGTCGCCTCAGGCTCGCTCAGCTCGTTCCCGTCTAGGGGGAGCAGCCTTCGGCCCCGCCAAACTGGGTAATCAGCTGGTGTGGATGCTGTGTGATGTCCCCGCCTCGCCCAAAAACAGACAGCACACCATATGCGATTAAATGAGTACAATTTATAAAGGTTACTATAACTAAGTGATTAATAACGATACAGTATATATGAAGAGAAAATTAAAGAAAAGGCGCCAAACTTATCAAAGTCCAAACCACTTCGTGCACAACCGTTGGAGCTCAATTACTGAAGTCTTCTGGCCACCATTCGATCCCCTCCGAACTCCTCGACTCGCAGCTCAGGACCCTCCGAACTCCTCGACTCTCCAAACAGCTCAGGACCCTCCGAACTCCTCGACTCTCCAAACAGCTCAGGACCCTCCGAACTCCTCGACTCTCCAAACAGCTCAGGACCCTCCGAACTCCTCGACTCTCCAAACAGCTCAGGACCCTCCGAGTGGTCAACCAAGCACATCTAGCTTCAACCCCCCCCCCCCCCCCTCGGAGAATCTCCCGGCCTCGGACCCCCCTTTGGGGTCCGATCCTCGCCCAGCTTAGAGCATTGCGTCCTCTCTCTCGACCCCCTCGCGCCGATCTGCCCAAAAGCCCGTCAACAAAAGCTTACAGACTCAGAAGAAAGAAAATTAATCCCCATTTGGTTTACAAAGGAATACCATTCTCGTTATCAGTAAATTAGCATTCCTGCTAGTTAACAAAAAGAAGAAACCCTCTTTACAGAGAGAAATTAAGTTAGTTTTAAGCTGCAAAGAAGGTGGGTAAAGGGTAGATACAACAAAAGGGATGTACCTGCTCAGTTTACAGTTAATAGATTAACGAGGGTACTTTGAAAAACACAGAACGGACAAAAGGGAAATGTAAAACTGTGAAATGCAAGTTAATTGCTGAGATCTGAAATGAAAGGCAACGTGCAGGAAATGATCCATAAATGAGGCAGAAAATATGACTTAATATCACAGATGGCTAAACTTGCAGCAGAACAGTCTACTTCTGATAAAAACAGGAAAAATGACATCTGAAATTACTGAATTCAATATTGAACTCTAAAGGCTTCAACTTACATAGACAGAAGATGAGGTTTTCATAAATTTCCTTATGAGGTGGGAAGAGGCAATACAACCAATTGAGACTATGCCAACCTTCAAGCCATTGCCATCAATCCTACTCATCCACTTATTTCCCACCAATTTATCCACATTCACATGCCCATCAGCTTTACTTTGGTTCTCCTTCCACCGACCAATACCAGAAATAATTTACAGCAACTAGTTGATCTACTAACCAGTACATTTTTTTGGATTATTAGAGGAAACTAGAGCAGCCAAAAACTCTAGATGGAAAGCACCAGAGGTCAGAATTGAACTTGGGGGACAGTGAAGCTGTGAGTAATTGTACCACACATTAAATTATCATGGCAATCTATTCCTCAAGCTAACACTTGGAATGGAAGTAGAATGTAGAATTAAAATGATAGGCATTGGAAGCTCAGAATCATTCTTGCAGTTTGAACAAATGGATGTTCTGCATTTAGTTTTTTTCCACTGTAGAGGGAAACATAGGGATTCAGCTGCTTTCACTCGTTTGCTCATTAGATGCTGGAAAGCACCAAGGAAATAAAGAAATAAAATTGCTGGCTTCAGATTCTTTAATCAACTTTTCAAATGCATCAGTATCTCAAAATGAAATGCCTACACTGAGAGTGACCAATAAAGCTTCTAATAAAAAAATCAGTGAGTGGAAATTGAAAGCTCACAGCTTCCTCAGTATGCATACAGCATCTTCTGGAAGTAATTCAGACTCCAAAACATCTAATAATGATTGTAGGTCTGAAGAAAAATAGTTGGATAATAGTCAGCCAAATGGCTCATACATCTCATTACACTGAATATCAGAGAGGGCCTTCCTTTTTTTAAAAAAAAGATCAATGTCTAGTGTATTCTATTGCACAAGCTCCACACTAAATTGGTCCATGTCAATACGATCATTGGCAATTCAATGCTCCTTATACAAGTGCTGGCCTTTAGTATATATGTAGACAGTCACTAGCTTACTTGACAAAGTCAGGCAAGTGCTTCTGTTACTATTTTAATTTGTTGGCATCAAAGATGAAAAATTGTGTGACACTTGGGCTATTCTTAATTGTGGATTTTCTAATTTTTCCAAATTGGCAAATACTTAAATGGTGTATAGATGCTATGTTATTCTTAGCCAAACAGGGTTTAGAGAGCATAGAGAATATGTAGGATTTGGGATCCTGAGCATTAATGGCAAGTTTTTTGGAACAAGTATTTGAATAATTCTTTAGAAACTCTCGCCAAATCCTGGAGGAACTCAGTAAGTCAGGCAGCATCTCTGGAGGGAAATAAACAGTTGAGGTTTTGGGCAAAGATCCTTCATCAGGATTGGAAAGGAAGAGGACAGAAGCCAGAAAAAGAAGTTGGGGGAGGAAGAAGAGTACAAGGTGGCAGGTGATAGGTAAGGTCAGGTGAGGAGGAAGTTGGGTAGGCTGGTGGGGTTGGGAGGATGAAGTATGAAGCTAGGAGGTCAAAGGTGGAAGAGGTAAAAACCTGAAGAAGAAGAAGAAGAAGAAGAAGAAGAAGAAGAAGGAGGAGGAATCTAACAGTGGATCATGGAATAAAGGGAAGATGGAAGGGAACCAGAGGGAAGACAATGGGCAAGAGAGAAGATAAGGGGTGAGAGGATGACCAGAATGGGAATGGAAAAAGTGAGAAGGGGGTGAGGGGGAAGAAATTACTGGAAGTTAGAGAAATCTACACTTATGCTATCAGGTTTGGGGGCTACTGAGACAGAATATGAGGTGTTGCTCCTCCAACCTGATTTGAGTCTCATTGTGGCAGTAGAGGAGGCCAAGGACAGACACCCTGGCAGTAGAGGAGACCATGAAACGAACATACAAAGACTTTTGATTATTATGGATTCAACATTTGATATTAGCATAGTGGATTAATTGTCCTTATCACCTCAAATGTGTAACTAAAGCTTACCTAAATGCTGAACATGTTTTGAAATTCACCAGTTTCCAAACAGCACCACTGAGGAATAGTGATTTACTGATATGTACACACACTAATGAACTCAGCCTTACTGTTTTATATTTCATCAAGCTTATGACAAAGGCAGGATTATATCTAGATGCCTTTCAGAAATCTAAGCAAGAGTCAAGAATAGCTGCATTGCAATGAAGACCTATGTTAAATATTGTGTGCACAGCTTGAATAACTGCAGCCTCTTTCTCCACCAGTCCCAATTTTTTCTTAGAATTCCAAATAATAGTCCCCACTTCCAAAAATATGAGATTTTGGAAAAACAGAACATAAGGAGAATAAATAGTGCTTTTCTTATAAGACTATAAGTCATAGGAGCAGAATTAGGTAATTTGGCCCATTGAGTTTGCTTTGTCATTCAATCATGGCTGATCCTTTTTTTTCCCCTTCTCAGCCCCACTCCCCGGCCTTCTCCAGATAATCTTTGATGCCATGGTCAATTAAGAACCTATCAATCTCCATCTTAATTACATCCAATGATCTGGCCTCTACAGCTGCCTGTGATAACAAATTCCACAAATTCTCCATTCTCTGGCTAAAGAAATTACTGTGCATCTCTATTTTAAATGGATGCCCCTCTATCCTGAGGCTGTGCCCTCTTGTCCTAGACTCTCCCACCATGGGAAACATCCATTCCACATCTACTCTTTCTAAGCCTTTCAACATTTGAAAGGTTTCAATGAGATCCCCCCTCATTCTTCTAAATTCCAGTGAATACAGGCCTAGAGCCATCAAATGCTCTTCATATGACAAGCTGTTCAATCCTGGAACCATTTTCATAAACCTCCTTTGAATCCCTCTCCAGTTTCAGCACATCCTTTCTAAGATAAGGGGCCCAAAACTGCTCACAATACTCCAAGTGAGACTTTATCAAGTCTCCATATTCTATCGTTGCGTTTATACTCTAATCCTCTTGAAATGAATGTTAACATCGCATTTGCCTTCCTCACAACAGACTCAACCTACAAATTAACCTTTAGGAAATCCTGCACAAGGACTCCCAAGTCCCTTTGCGCCTCAGTTTTTGTATTTTCTCTCCGGTTAGAAAATCGTCAACCCTTTCATTTCTTCTACCAAAGTGCATGACCATACACTTCCCAACACTGTATTCCATCTGCTATTTCTTTGCCCATTCTCCTAATCTAAGTCTGCAGCCTCTCTACTTCCTCAAAACCATCTGCCCCCCACCACCTATCTTCATATCATCTGCAAACTTTGCAACAAAGACATCAATTCCATCATACAAATTGTAAACATAAAATGTAAAAAGAATTGTCCCAACACAGACCCCTGTGGGACACCACTAGTCACCGGCAGACAACTAGTAAAAGCTCCCTTTATTCCCAAGCTTTGCCTCCTGCCAATCAACCACTGCTTTATTCATGCTAGAATCTTTCCTGTAAAACCATGGGTTCATAGCTTGTTAAGCAGCCTCGTGTGTGGCACCTTGTCAAAAGGCCTTCTGAAAATCCAAGTACACAACATCAACAGACTTTCCTTTGTCTATCCTACTTGTCATTTCTTCAAAGAATTCCAACAGATTTTGTTAGGCAAGATTTTCCCTTAAAGAAACCATGATGACTATGGCCTACTTTATCATCTGCCTCCAAGTACCCTGAGGCCTCATCCTTAATAATCAATTCCAACATCTTCCCAATCACTGAGGTCAGATTAACTGACCTGTAATTTCCTTTCTTCTACTACTCTCCCTTCTTGAAGAATGGAGTGATATTTGCAACTTTACAGTCTTCCAGAACCATTCCAGAATCTAATGTTTCTTGAAAGATTATTTCTAGTGCCTCCACGATCTCTTCAGCCACCTCTTTCAGAACCCTGGGGTGTGCACCATCTGGTCCAGGTGACATATCAAGACTGAAGTTGTGGTGCAAATCAGATCAGATTTAGTCAGCAGAAATTCCCTGCCTCAGATTTCCCCCCAATTACCTTAGATACATATGAACAAAACTGCATTTTTAAAGACTGTTTAACTTTCAGGATGCCTGTTGCCTCCTTCCCTGCTGGCCAATTGCAGTTTAATCACATTTTTTACCTTCACCCTTTCATTTTCTGATAGCTAAAATCCCTCTTTCCAGGGCACCAGCAAGGTAAGTGCATCAGGCTCACAGGCCCTCTCATCAATGTACAGGAAGGGGTTGAGGTGATCTCTATTTAAATGACAGCAAAGACCTCTCCCCAGTGGCACCCCCTTCCAAACTGTTCAGTCAATCGCTGGCCTGACTGCTGAAATAGTCCAGCTCATTAGTATTCAATCCCCATTCAGGCTGGGGGAGGCTGCCTTCAGATGCCATTGTGCAATTTCTTCTCTTTCTTTGTCTACCATGCCATTGAAATTGTGGAACTTGATGTTTCTGCTGTAGCTTGGATCCCTCCCCATCCATTTTCCCCAAAATCTTTTCTATTTAAAAATGTAGCTTCATTTGTATTCCTGTTGCCACATTCCCTGCTGGCCGATTGCAGTTTAATCACATTCTTTATCTTCACCCCTTCATTTTCTGATAGCTAAAATCTCTCTTTCCAGGGGCACCAGCAAGGTAAGTGTATGATTAAATCACTGAAAGGGCCCAGTTCATTAGTATTCAATCCCCATTCAGGCTGGGGGTGACTGTCTTCAGATGCAATGTGCAATTTCTTCTCTTTCTCAGTCTGCCATGCCAAAGTTGTAGAACCTGATATCCCTGCTGCAAATTGGATACATTCCCATCTATCTTTTCTATTCTGTGCTATACAACTAATTATCCACCTTCAGCAACCAGCCTCCATTACATGGTACCATTACCATTGCACTTTAACATGCTAGTCATGGCTTTCTGTCACGCTCTTTCAGTGTTCTCTGCCTTTGTATTTCCTGTGGGTCTGCTTCCATCATCTGCGGTCAGGTCTGGTGCAGCCGGCTGGTGTTCATCTCTTGGGTTCTCTGTAATTACACTGTTATTGGGTACTCTTGGTCTTCCACTCTGTCTGTGAGGGCAACAAGAAGGTGATTCATGCAATTTAACTGACTGCCTCGCTGAGTCTGCACCCAGACACAAGTGTCATTTGTTAAAAGTACCATCTGTACTGCTGTCCATCTGGGAGCAAACCCTGCCCTTTCAGGGAGCTCCCTCACCATGACTTGATCACCAGGCTGTGGGAGGACCGTCTCCTTTCCCTCTGGCTCTCTCTGATCAGCGATTTGCTGCTGTTATTTTGTTCAGTCCTTCCCTGGTTACAGTGGTCCTTCATGTCTTCATGTAATCTTACTAAATTGGCAGAAATTATACTTGTAATTTCTGTTGCTTCTTGTTCTTTCACTGCCCTCCTCACACTGATGTCTGCCCACTCATTCCCTATCTGGTGAGCCTTTACTGTAATCACCTCAGGCTACTGCACTATAAGACCATAAGATATAGGAGCAGAAGTAGGCCATTAAGTCCATCGAGTCTGCCCTGCCATTCAATCATGGACTGATCCAATTCTTCCATTCATCCCCACTCCCCTGCTTTCACCCCATACCCTTTGATGCCCTGGCTAATCAAGAACCTACCTATCTCTGCCTTAAATGCACCCAATGACTTGGCCTCCACAGCCGCTCATAGCAACAAATTCCACAGATTTACCACCCTCTGAGTAAAATCATTTCTCCGCATCTCTAAATGGATGTCCTTCAATCCTGAAGTTGTGCCCTCTTGTCCTAGACTTCCTTACCATGGGAAATAACTTTGCCATATCTAATCTGTTCAGGCCTTTTAACATTCGGAATGTTTCTATGAGATCCCTCCTCATTCTCCTGAACCCCAGGGAATTCAGCCCAAGAGCTGCCAGACATTCCTCATATGCTAACCCTTTCATTCTTGGAATCATTCCCGTGAATCTTCACTGAACCCTCTCCAATGTCAGTATATCCTTTCTAAAATAAGGAATCCAAAACTGCACACAGTACTCCAAAAGTGCCTTATAGAGCCTCAACATCATATCCCTGCTTTTATATTCTCCCCCTAGAAATGAATTGCATTCACCTTCTTTACAACCGACTCAACCTGAAGGTTAACCTTTAGGGTATCTTGCACAAGGACTCCCAAGTCCCTTTGTATCTCTGCATTTTGAATTCTCTGCCCATCTAAATAATAGTCTGCCTGTTTATTTCTTCCACCAAAGTGCATGACCATACACTTTCCAACATTGTATTTCATTTGCCACTTCTTTGCCCATTCCCCTAAACTATCTAAGCCTCTCTGCAGGCTCTCTGTCTCCTCAACACTACCCACTCCTCCACTTACCTTTATATCATCGGCTAATTTAGCCAAAAATCCATTAATACCATAGTCCAAATCATTAACATACTTTGTAAAAAGCAGTGGTCCCAACACCAACCCCTGTGGAACTCCACTGGTAACCGGCAGCCAGTCAGAATAGGATCCCTTTGTTCCCACTCTCTGTTTTCTGCCGATCAGCTAATGCTCCAATCATGCTGGTAACTCCCCTGTAATTTCATGGGCTCTTAACTTGCTAAGCAGCCTCATGTGCAGCACCTTGTGAAAATCCTTCTGAAAATCCAAGTACACCATGCCTACTGCATCACCTTTGTCTACCCTGCTTGTAATTTCCACAAAAAAATTGAAGTAGGTTAGTCAGGCAGGATTTTCCTTTCAGGAAACCATGCTGGCTTTGGCCTATCTTGTCATGTGCCTCCAGGTACTACATAATCTCATCCCTAACAATCGATTCCAACAACTTCCCAAACACTAATGTCAGGCTAACAGGTCTATAGTTTCCTTTCTGCTGCCTCTCACCCTTCTTAAATAGCAGAGTAACATTTGCAATTTTCCAGTCATCCAGTACAATGCCAGAATCTATTGATTCTTGGAAGATCATTATTAATGCCTCTGCAATCTCTCCAGCTTCTTCCTTCAGAACCAGAGGGTACATTCCAACAGGTCCAGGAGATTTATCCACCCTCAGACCATTAAGTTTCCTGAACACCTTCTCAGTCATAATTTTCACTGCACAAACTTCACTTTCCTGACACTCTTGAATTTCCAGTATACTGCAGATGTTTTCCACTGTGAAGACTGTTGCAAAATGCACATTTAGTTCCTCTGCCACTACTTCTAACAGCTCCTGACTGTGCCTGGCCCAACCCTTGGGACCTCCTGACATGATTCCCGCACATCGCCTGTCTCCTTTCTGCTTGGGGCTGCTGTCTCTCTGTGGGTTATGCTAGTTGCTTTGTGGGTCACACACATTTGCTGTCCCTGTCTTGTCCATGTTATTTCTCCTTTTCCTGAGTCCATGATCACACCTGCTTTACTCAGTGTGTCTATCCCCAAGATAGTACCTTCATTGTTTGGGCTCACCCAGAAATCGACAGGAAGCAGCTCTCCCTCAATCTCAAGCACCTGGGGCTGACTTCTCTCCACCCTCATTGTTTCACCTCCTGCACTGGCAATGTACACCATCTCTCCAGTCGTGGCCAAGGGTATATCAGTTATCGATACTGATGATCTTGTGTCCACTAACATCTCACATTGCTTGCTCCCTAATAAACTTCCTGTGTACATCCGTGGATGACCACCACTGGCCATAGAGGCTGCCGTCAGCCGTTTGTCTGACCTCACCAGCTCCATAATCCGGTCAGCACTCAGATCAGACAGAGAGGATTCTCTCTACTGTGGATTCTGCCTGCTTTGGTGAGTGATTCTCACACTTTGCTCTCTTTTCAGGACACTCTCTCCAACCGTGGCCTGAGAGGCCACAGCTGTAACAAATCATCCCCTGTACCCTCCCATGTCTATTCCAGCAGTTCCTTGCGACGTGTCCCAGCTGCCGGCACACAAAGCAAGTTCTCTGTGACGTCACATAGGCCACGTTCACTACAGCCACAACGGCTTCCCCTCCCCCTCCTCTGGTCTACCTCACTGTCCCATGACGCTATCGCAGAGCAGATTGATCTCACCCCCACATCTAAAACTTCCTGGTGGGCTGAGCTCAGGCCTTCCTTCAGCATTTTCAGGAAGTCCGGGTTGTCTCTCCCTGGATTATCCAAGCCGGAATACTCCTCGTCCACTCTGTATTTACATTCTGGATGTTCCATGGCTGGCTCATCAGCTCTCTGAATCACTGATATTATCATTCCCCTGTTACTCTCACCTCCCCCCAGTCACTGTCTCACTTCCCTTTAAAAGAGTGATATCTTGCTTCATTGCTGGCATTCCCCGTAGTTGCCCATGTACTATCCTGCACCCCCTGGGCAAAACTGTCCCACATATTCCTCGGGCACTTTGCTTTTACCAACACGTGAATATCTTTGGGTGCATCTGGCGAATTTCAACCATCGGCCAAGCTTGTGCCAGGATTCTGCATTCTTGCAAGACAGCTCCGACAGGGGTGAAGAGCTTATGGATGGTCAAGGGCTGGCTCTGATCATCAGCGTTCTTGACCTGACATTGGTTAACCTCAATAGGTGCCATCCTCGGTAAAAGCTGGGTAAAACCTCACCCTGAGATATCTCCACACTAGGTAAAACATAAATGACGGGTACAAATTAAACTGTACACACTTAAAACCACAGATTATGTACTTCACAATCTGCCACTGATATCCATCTAGACTAGTGATGTTGGCTGTATTCCTTTGCATCTGTTACACCAATGCACACACACTCACAAACGCTTATGCTAAAATACAGTTCCCAGAATGGGTATACACAGTCCACTGGCGTCCCAAACCTTCAATAACCTCCCTTTGCCCATCTCAGCAAATTAACACACAAAGTTTACTCACACACACACACACACACACACACACGCACACACACACACACACACACGCACACACACACACACACACACACACACCTTTTATATCTACCAGTTCAGCTCTCTGCCATGTTTGTGATATCTCACAGTCCCACAGCTACTGACCCGAACAGGTCCATGTATGAGTGCTAATTTTAAAATACTCACCCACTTTGACTGCTGAGATTGCTGGCCACATGATGGGTTGTTGCAAGAAGATATCCCAGACAAGTCCCCAAATGTTGTCGTGTGGGTAAAGTCACCAGAGAGAAGTACTGGTAGATATGAAGTAGTCTCTTGGTTCGACAAAATGAGACAGAGCAGGCATCACATTGAGACCCCTGGTGGAGGAAAAAGGCCTACTTGACCCAACACTACACAACATTTATATTCTAAAGATCAAAGGACAATTCAGAACAATTTCATATTTACAATGCTTCCTTTGAACTACACACCATCCTCATACCTCCCTCTTCACACCCACACTACAGACACTCAAATAACAAATTTAAATCAACATTCTCTGGTCTTTCAATTAACTGTGATTCACAGTTCTTGGGAACCTGTTGTTCAGAGCTGCATTTTAGATCTAATCCACAGTTCATACTTGAATCTGAAGACTGTGACTGAAGTCAATTGCTGAAGCTATTTGCTATTTATGCTAACTCTGAAAAACACGAACAAAATCCTTCACAGAAATACAACGTATTCACCGTTCCCCTTGCAAATGTTCATGTTTCATTGTTTTACAACATTGAATCTCAATGGATTTCACTTTGCTTTTTTGAACTGATCAATTGTGTCAAAGTGTAAGCAGATCTCTACAAAGTGACTAAGTTAATGACAAATATAAAATACAAAATAATTGATTGCATGAGTATTCACCTGCCCCCCTTTAATATGACACAGAAAATCATCACTGGTGCAGCCATTTGGTTTTAGAAGTCACATAATTAGTTAAGGTGTTCTAGCTATATATAAACCTGTGTGTAGTCAAGGTGTTTCAATTGATTGTAATAAAAATACACCTGTATCTGGAAGGTCTGACTGTTGGTGAGTCAGTATCCTGGCAAAAACTACACCATGAAGACAAAAGAACACTCTAAGCAACTTCGCAAAAAGGTTATTGAAAAGCACAAGTCAGGAGATAGGTACAAGAAAATTTCCACGTCACTGAATACATCTTGGAGTACAGTTAAGTCAATCATCAAGAAACGGAAAGAATATGGCACAGTTGTAAATCAGCCTAGAGCAGGCCTTCCTCAAAAACTGAGTGACTGGGCAAGAAGGTAGTGAAGGAGACCACCAAGAGACCTATGACAACTCTAGAGGAGTTACAGTGGCTGAGCGGGGAGAACCTACGCATACAACAACTGTTGCCCGGGTGCTTCACCAGTCACAGCTTTATGGCAGAGTAGTAAAGAGAAAGCCACTGTTGAAAAAAACTCACATGAACCCTTGAGTAGAATTTGCCAGAAGACATGTGGGAGACTCTGGTCAGCTGGAAGAAGGTTCTGAGGTCTGATGAAACCAAAGTTGAGTTTTTTGGCCATCAGACTAAACACTATGTTTGGCATAAGCCAAACACCACTCATTATCATAAGCACATCATCCCTACCGTGAAGCCTGGTGATGATTCCATCATGCTGTGGGGATGCTTCACTGCAGCAAGCCCTGGAAGGCATGTGAAGGTAGAGGGTAAAATGAATGCAGCAAAATACAGAGAAATCTTGGAGGAAAACCTGGTGCAGTCTGCAGCTTGGGAGAAGATTTGTTTTCCAGCAAGACATAAAGACAAGACAAGACCCCAAGCATAAAGCCAAAGCTACTCGGGAATGGCTTCAAAGCAGCAAAGCTAATGTCCTGGAGTGGCCAAGTCAGAGCCCAGACTCCAATCTGATTGAAAATTTATGGCTGGACTTGAAAAGGGCTATTCACTCATGATCCCCATGCAATCTGACAGAGTTTGAATAGTTTTGTAAAGAAGAATGGGGAAAAATTGCAGTGTCCAGATGTGCAAAGCTGATAGAGACCTGTCCACACAGACTCAAGACTGTAATTGCTGCCAAAGGTACATCTACTAAATACTGACTTGAAGGGGGTGAATACTTATGCGATCGATTATTGGGTGTTTTATATTTGTAATTAATTTAAATCACTTTGTACAGATCTGTTTTCAGATCAACACAAAGGAGTCTTTTTCTATTGATCAGTGTCAAAAAAGCCAAATTAAATCCACTGTGATTCAATGTTGTAAAACAATAAAACATGAAAACTTCCAAGGGGTGAATACTTTTTATAGGCACTGTACATACCAACCTCCATCACATCAAAAACAATGCAATAATCAGCCAAAATATACAACACAACAACATTGTTTCAGCAAGAAAGCATGAACAGCACACACAAAATGCTGGTAGAACACAGCAGGCCAGGCAGCATCTATAGGGAGATGCTGTCGCCGTTTTGGGCTGAGACCCTTCGTCAGGACTAACCGAAAGGAAAGATAGTAAGAGATTTGAAAACATGAGATGTTTTGATAAAATGAATTCAGATGAGCTGACTGCAAACAACAGAAAGTGAATCCATTTCATTTTGTGTAAAATGGACCATAGAAGCATTTTGATGAAAGCTTCACTGCCTTGGATTTGAACACAGAAAAAGTCCTAGTATTCCTGCCAAAGCAGTGCTTTTTTACTTTAACTTGTTTGACAATGTGAAAAGTTAGCATATCTTTATAAGAGATGACCAGTCAATAATATAGCTGACAAAGAAAAAGATCCTTCTTTTTCTCATTGATAATAACATGCTATGTGCACTTCCTAATTTGAATACGCTTTATCAAATTTATATGTCAACACTAAAAGACATGCTCAAATTGAATGAAGTTTCAGCTGTTTTAAACTAATTAAGAATTACTTGTAATCATCAATGCATGAAGGAAGACTTTCTGGTTTAGCAATTATACATATTAAAAGAAAATTGTCAAAAAGTTTGACTTTGAAAATTTTGTTACCAAATTTGAACACATGAAAAAATGAAAGATGGAATGGTAGCTTATAAAAGGTTTACTAACACATCAGTTTGCCTGAGGGGGTGGTAGTCTAAAAACATTTTAGAAACATTTAGATGAACACTTGAAGCATGAAGATATGGAAAGCTAAGAGCTAAACTAAGGCAAATGAGGTTAGCATAAATGGATTAATGATGGTCTGTATGGATATGGCTTGTCAAAGACCTGTTTCAAAAATAATGGCTGTGCTTATAATGCACCAAAGTTTACCCCATACTTATGGCATAAGATTTACATTTCCTTTTAAGTTTTCAATTGAGTTTACACTCCAATAAAAAATGTATTATCACGTCATTATTTTAGCAATATCATTGTTTTAGTTTTACAAGTTTCTGCACATTGTAAATTCACAATTCAGTAACTGAGCACTTCACACCCCATCTACAGCTTGAGAAGTTTATTCCTCCATTTGCTGGTTGGACAAAACCAAATGCCTGTTGAAATTAATGTTATCTTCACTCAATCTCCTTTTGGTGCACACTTGCTTGATTTCAAAATCTTTTCAAACCTCCACAAACACTTTCACTGACCTTATACCATACTCACAATGCTCCACAATCTGTCTGAAAACTGTAAAAGTTTCATTTGGATCTTATTTCTCGCTGTAAGATTTATTCCACTGCAGTTTTAGGGCTGGGAGTTCAACCAAAATGTTTGGTTGGTCCCAGGAAAGTTTTTTATCAACTTGCATATTTTAACGCCTGAAGAAGCCAGCAAAATGAACTTCTTTACTCCTGCAACTTCATTTGAAGCAAAGATGTCCTTCATCCTTTCCACATATTCAATCATATGCCATGTTGCAAATTAGTTATGAAATCTAATTTGGTTTCAGTGAGCCATGCTGCTCCATAGTTCTGAACAGAAAGAAAATCACACAGAACTCAAGCCACACTTTACTCCTGGAATCACCCTGGTCAATTTCCTTGCAACTTCATCATCAGTTTTCATTATGGCACCATCTATTGGCAAACATAAAAACAACACCCAAGGTTCAGCAGCGTCTCAATGAAACTATTTTCAAAGTTCAAAATAAATTTATTATCAAAGTACATATATGTAACCATCTACCACCATGCGATTCATTTTCTTGTGGATATACTTAATAAATGTATAGAATAACAACCATAACAGAATAAATGAAAGATCACCCAACTAAGGTATTCAACCAGAGTGCAGAAGGCAAAAACTGTCCAAATACAAAAGGAAGAAACAATAATAGTGAGTTAGTCTCACAAGACCATGGATCTGTGCCTGGAATGGTTTCCAGGGTGCAGGCCTGGGCAAGGTTGCATGGAAGACCGACAGTTGCCCATGCAGCAAGTCTCCCCTCTCCACGCCACTGATGTTGTCCCAGGGAAGGGCAAGGGCCGATACAGCTTGGCACCAGTGTCGTCGCAGGAGTTGTCAGAACGAGGTTGAAGGCAACGTCGGACTGCCTTAGGGACTCCAGATCTGGATTTGTCCTCAGGGTTTACTCCCGAAGCCTTTCCCATGAGTTGGTATGGCCTCAAGGCAGCGGAGGTTTGAAATCAGAGTTTTCCCTCTCTTAGGTGGACTGCCTTCCCAGGCTGACGAGCTCCATCTACCCGAAGCACTGGATTTAAGGTGCCAGGACTCGCCCTCGCCCCTTCTCCTGTCAGTAGGAACAGTTCCGCCGGGCTTAGAGGTTGAGCCACACGAGAAGGCCAGGAGCTGGACTTGGTTGTCAGAGGCTATTTGAGGCACATGCCATGAGGAGCACTTTTTGGTAATGGGAGCTTGTCCCCACTACCACTCCTCGGCTTGACAACCTTGGAACCAAGAAATAATAATAATTATAATAAATAAATAAGCAATAAATATCAAAAACATGAAATGAAGCATTCTTGAATATGAGTCCATTGGATGTACGAATATTTCAATGATGGGGCAAGTGAAGTTGAGTGAAATAAACCCCTGTGGTTCAAGAGCCTGATGGTTGAGGGGTAGTAACTGTTTCTGAACCTGGTGGTGTGAATTCTGAGGTTTCTGTACCTTCTTCCTGATGGCAACAGTGAGAAGAAATCATGTCCTGAGTGGTGGCGACCTCTGATGATAGGTGCTGCTTTCCTGCCACAACATTTCATGTAGATGTGTTCAATAGTTGGGAGGGCTTTACCTGTGATGGACTGGGGTGTATCCATTTCTTTTTGGAGGATTTTCCATTCAAGGGCATTAGTTTCCATACCAGGCTGTGATGCAGCCAGTCAATATACTCTCCAACACACATCTATAGAAGTTTGTCAAAGTTGATGCCATGCTAAATCTCCACAAACTCCTCAGGAAGTAGAGGCACTGCCGTGATTTCTTCACAATTGCATTTATGTGCTGGACCCAGGACAGATCCTCTGAAATAATAACACTGATGAATGTAAAGTTGCTGACTCTCTCCACCTCTGATATGCCAATGAGGACTGACTCATGGACCTCTGGTTTCCTTCTCTTAAAGTCAATAATCAGCTCCTTTATTATGCGTCATCAACCATAAGAGTGAGTTGCTAACAATAGTGTAACATCTCCAAAAATATCCTTTCCCAACAAGGGCTACCACCACAATGGAAAGAAGGGGTCAAAAGTCCCATGTGGAGTGGAGGGGCAATGTAAGTTCAACCATCAAAACCTCAGTCAGAGGCTTGAGGGCAGGGTCAAGAAGCACAGCTGGCTAAAAGGGTGCCTTAGCCAGGGATCTAGAGCTAAGTGGGGGGAGGTTCAGCTACAGGATCAGATCCTGCAGATAGTTTTATCCAATTGATCCTGGGGTATGGTTGGGGACTCAACCAACAAAGTCCTGGGTGGGGAAAGATCAGGGTTTGAAAGACCAAACGGTGACAGTTTTTGAAGGAGAAGGCTGGTTGAGGGGAGATCAGAAAGTCAGGACTAGTAGCATTTTAAGGATCACAGCAGGAGGCAAATGGAAAGTATGGGCCAGAGATGATCAGATTACAGCTAATCAGAGGGTCAGGGCAAGCATAATCTGGACAAACAGAGTATCCACTAAGAGTGACTGAAGGGTCAGGGCCAAGGACAATTTCAGAGGTCTCTTGCAATGGGGCTGCGGTTGAGAGAAAATTGTTCCCACAGGTTAGCTATGAGTGTCAGGTAAAGGTTGAGAGAGTTCAGGGAAATTCAGACATTGCTGAGTATTTCCCTAATGACTCAAAGTAAGCACTGGAATTTAGTTTAGTGGGGCCCTATCCAGCACAGTGCTTTGAAACAGTCCTTCTGGATATGTCTCCCAATTGCTACTCATCACAATGACGTAGCCTATTTGCCCTCACTTAGAGCATTGCTTGATGCAAGTGCGAGGCCTTAGCATGGGAGCTATTTCAAAACATGAGGTTTCATAAGGGAGTTAATGTTTTGATGTGTTATGATCCCAGCCCCCTCCTTTGTGAGAATCGCAAGAGCACCCGTCAAAGGGGGGGGGGGGGGGTCAGTAGACCCAGTAGGAGAGAGAGAGAGAGAAATGTGCCGAATTGCACGTCCCACCTGGGATGCAGAAATAAAGACAACAGTGACTATTGTCTCATGGAGACCACGTGAAAAGCCCTTGGGCAAGGTGGGCTGGTTGAGAGAGAGATTGCATCATCCCAACCTGATTGACACCTGCGACCCCGTGAGGAAGTATAAAGGAGAGTCTCAGGGGGACAGCCCCTTCAGACGCACCAAGAAGACACAAGGGAGTGTTCCCGCAGCAGCGGGAAGCCATTCTGAAGGAAGCCACGTGCGTTAGATTCCGGGATTGGGATTTGTGGCTGGAATCACAGAAAACCGCTTTTAACTAACATCGGGGAGAGGGAACCAACGCTCCCCCGATTTCATGGAAGCTTCATCAAGACTCAGCAAGTTCTTTCTCTTCTCCCCAATCTCTCTCTCTCGGTCACCCCACGTGAAACCCAGCGATTCTCAAAAGGCTGAGGTCTGCAGACTTCTGAGTGACTTTTATATTTCCAACGGACAATCTATTAACCCCTAGACAACAGTAGAGCTCACTCCTTAATGATGATTATTACTATACCCGCGCTTTAGATTGAGTATTGAAGATGTGCACTATCTGAATGTTTGTATCAACCTTACTTTTGTGTCCCTTTATAAATAAAAACGTTTGAAAATAGTGACATCAGACTTCAACGGACCTCTCTATCTTTGCTGGTAAGTTCTCCAGTTACGGGATTCGTAACAGATGAACCATCAATAACTCTTGGAGATGGGAGGCGAACGATAGGCTTTTATTAGCTGCAAGAGACCACCACACAACATCCTAGAGACTGAGGGAGGAGCAGTGCCTCCAATCGCCTTTATACAGGGGTCTGTGGGAGGAGCCACAGGAGCAGTCAACAGAGGGGCATGTCCAGACAGGTATAAACATAGTTCACCACATTCACCCCCACTTTGTTTTAATTGGTTAATTTGTTTAATTTGTTTTAATTTCATTGGTTTCCTCAAACTATGTTATGTTTAAATTTAGAAAAAATTAGAAGTGGTGTATTTGATACTTCTATTAAATTTGAAAAGATATGGAGACCATTTATTCAATATTTTCATATGATGTAATATGACCCTGTTCCAAGCTTATTTGATTTTCCAGCTTTAATCTTATTTATGTTGAGAGGAGCGGAGTTGATGACACTGATGATTATGTATTCTTGTGAGATATTATAAACAGCCCTTTTTTTTCTTTCTTTTTTTCTTTTTTTGCTTTTTTTTCTTCTTTATTAGCTATTAGATTAGTAGTTTAGTTATTTTTGCATAACATTTTTTTCTGTGTTTTTTTATATTATATATTATGAAATACCTAGATTTACCTTGTTCATACATATACTGTATGGTTCATGTTTTGGGAAAACTCATTTATACTGTAATCATTGCTTATGCATTCTTTCATGTGCAATGGGAATTTATATGTTTGTAATCCCTTTATTAATATATCAATTGTATTTTGTTCATATTATTAATGATAATAAAAAGATTGAAAAAGAAAGAAAGAAAGAAAGAAAGAAAGAAAGAAAGAAAGAAAGAGAAAGAAAGAAAGAAAGAAAGAAAGAAAGAAAAGAGAGTCCCCACGGGGTGAACTTTCTTACAAGTATATTTACAGGTTAAGTCTATCAGGCGGTCGAATCTGTCGCTGCGATCTACATAGCACCGGTGGTGATTGCACCGGTGACGGTGGTTGTGCTGGCTCCGGCCTGACTTGAGGTGTCAGCCCGTTAGGCATCAGTAACCCCTCATGTGTGTGTGAGGTGCCCGGTATGGGAGTGTCGTAAGGAGTCTGTGTACGGCTTGGTGTGCGCGGTGTCTCGTGGGTATGTACATCGGTGGGTATGGGGCTCATAGTCACCGTGGAGTGTTCAGGGTAGGGTTCTGGTGCTCTTGTGGGTGCCAGGTTGCAAACGGAGACCGTGTCCTCCTGCCCATCAGGTAAGACCACGTAGGCATACTGGGGGTTCGCATGTAGAAGGTGAACCCTCTCAATCAGCGGGAGTATTTATTGCTCTGCGCATGTTTCCGGAGCAGCACTGGCCCTAGGGACATCAGCCAAGCCGGTAGGGTGGTCCCAGTGGCAGACTTCCTGGGAAAAGAAAAGAGTCGCTCATGAGGGGTGGCATTGGTGGACGCGCATAACAGGGAGCGGATAGAGTGGAGTGCCTCAGGGAGGACCTCCTGCCATCGAGAGACCGGCAATCCCTTTGACTTAAGGGCTAAGAGTGTGGCCTTCCACACAGTGGCATTCTCCCTCTCCACATGTCCATTCCCCCGGGGATTGTAGCTCATGGTCCTACTAGTAGCAATACCCCTAGCCTAGCAGCTCGTCACTCATAAAGGAGGATCCTCTATCATTGTGGATATAGCAGGGATATCTGAACAGAGTGAAGAGCTGGAGCAGGGCTTTTATGACGGATGTGGTCGAGGTATCGGGGCAGGGGATGGCAAAAGGGAACCGCGAGTACTCGTCGATTATGTTAAGAAAGTACGCATTGCGGTCAGTGGAGGGAAGGGGGCCTTTAAAGTCGACACTCAGTCGCTCAAAGGGGCGGGTGGCCTTGATAAGTTGTGCCTTTTCAGGACGATAGAAGTGCGGTTTGCACTCAGCGCAGACTTGGCAGTCCCTGGTCATCATCCTGATGTCCTCCAGGGAGTAGGGCAGGTTCCGGGCTTTCACGAAATGGTAAAATCGGGTGACCCCCGGGTGGCAAAGATCTGCATGGAGGGCATATAGCCAGTTGAGCTGCGCACTGGCACACGCTCCCCGTGATAGGGCATCAGGGGGTTCATTGAGCCTTCCAGGCCGGTACAGGATATCATAGTTGTAGGTGGAGAGTTCTACAAAAATTTTATCATTTTTGATTTTGCCCTGCTGTTGGTTGCTAAACATGGACTCAACTGAGCACTGGTCGGTCAGCAAGGTGAACCTTTTGCCAGCGAGATAGTGCCTCCAGTGCCTAATGGTTTCCACTATGGCCTGGGCTTCTTTCTCCACCGCGGAGTGCCGAATTTCAGGGCCTTGAAGGGTACGAGAGAAGAATGCTACCGGCCTTCCTGCCTGATTGAGGGTAGCAGCCAGCGCGAAATTGGAGGCGTCACTCTCTACTTGGAAGGGAATGTCTATTCCACCACATGCATCGCTGCTTTGACAATGTCCCCTTTAATGCAGCTGAAGGCTGCGCGGGCCTCGGCTGAGAGGGGAAATGCGGTGGACTTGACCAGGGGCAGGCCTTGTCTGCGTAGTGAGGGACCCATTGGGCGTAATAGGAGAAGAAGCCCAGGCACCGTTTGAGGGCTCTGAGGGTGGAGGGAAGAGGGAGTTCCAACAGGGGGTGCATACGGTCGGGGTCAAAGCCAATGACCCCGTTCTTCACGACATACCCAAGAATAGCAAGTCAGGTGGTTCCAAACACACACTTGTCCCTGTTATAGGTGAGGTTAAGAGCTTTGGCCGCTTGGAGAAATCATTGGAGGTTGGTGTCGTGATCCTGCCAGTCGTGAACGCAGATGGTGATGTTATCCAGATACGGGAACAGGGCCTTCAGTTGGCACTGGTCCTCCATCCGGTCCATTTCCCTCTGGAAGACAGAGACACCATTCGTGACACCAAAGGGGACGCGCAGGAAGTGATAGAGCCTGCCGCCTACCTCGAAGGTGGTGTAGGGGCGGTCCTCCAGGCAGATGGGGAGCTGATGGTAAGCGGATTTCAGGTCTATGGTCGAGTACACCTTGTACTGAGCTATCTGGTTGACCATATCTGCAATGTGGGGTAGGGGGTACGCGTCAAGCTGCGTGAACCTATTGATGGTCTGGCTATAGTCCAGGACCATCCTATTTTTCTGCCCTGTCTGAACAACAACCACCTGGGCCCTCCAAGGACTTGCGCTTGGCTCAATGATCCCCTCCCTGAGCAGCCACTGCACCTCCGACTGAATGAAGGCCCTGTCCCCCGTGCTGTACCTCCTGCTTTTGGGCGCCACAGGTTT
This sequence comes from Hypanus sabinus, assembly GCF_030144855.1. NCBI lineage: Eukaryota > Metazoa > Chordata > Chondrichthyes > Myliobatiformes > Dasyatidae > Hypanus > Hypanus sabinus. The sequence continues at coordinate 55,838,588 of NC_082738.1, forward strand.
ACAGTCGGGGGTCAGGTTGGTGAACAGCAGTGAGGGAGGGATCTTGAGGGTGAAGAGGCTGCAAGTGGTGTTAGTAGCGCGACTGTTGGCATGGTGTTGGGTGGGATGTGCAGGTCGGTGTGTGTGTGTGGTCAGTAGCAGGGTATATGGCGAGGTCCCACAAAACTGAGGATTTCTGACAGTGAGTGGTGGGAGGGGCCCATCATACTCCATTGTCACACTTTTCAGGTGGCTCTGGAAGTCGAGCCCCAATTGCACAGGGGCACACAGTTGAGGCATGACCAGTAACGCAAAGTCCTGATTTTCTGTGCCCTGCACCACCAATGTCGCTACACAACCCCCCCGGATGTCTGTGGAATGCGATCCAGAAGCCATGGTGACCCTCTGGCTTACCGGCTGTGTCACGAGTCCGCAGCGTTGCACCGAGTCCAGGTCAATAAAACTCTCAGTGCTGCCCGTGTCAAACAGGCAGCTAGTCCTGTGCCCCTCCACCAGGATGTCCATCATTGACCTTACAAGCTGGTGGGGAGCACTTTGGTCAAGGGTTACGGAGGCCAGAGTTGAACTGCCGTCTTGGTGCCCAGTAACCACCTGTGGGTTGGAGGCGGGGCGAGGTGGTGCCAACAAAGATGGCTGCCCCCATGCCTCACACAAGGCGGGCAGGCGAGATGGCGGTGACCAAGATGGCCGCCCCCATGCCTCACACACGGCACTGCTCGACCCCGCTTGTGGTTTAAACTTACAGGCCTTGGCGAAGTGGCCCTCCTTTCCGCAGCTGGACCAGGTAGCTTTTGGGGCCGGGCAGCGTTTTCGGGGGTGATTTTTTGAGTCCGCAGAAGTAACTCTGCGCGGACTTGCAACTGACAGCAGCCGTGGTCAATTCGCCGGTGGGTGGCGGGATCTGCAGCAACCATGGGACCGGCGGGAGATCACACGTCTGGACAGTGTCAGCGTTGTGCAGAGCAGCCTCCATGGTGTCGGCCTGCTCGATCGCCGACTGTAAGGTAAGATCGGCGTTTTCCAGCAGCTGCTGGCGCACGTACACTGACCTGATCCCCGTAACGAAGGCGTCTTGTACCAGCAGCTCCGCATGCTGTTCCGCCGTCAGTCCCCTGCAGTCGCAGGCCCGCACGAGTATCAGTAGGGCTCGGACGAACTCAGTGCTCGACTCTCCGGCCCGCTGCTGCTGCGTCGCTAAGCGATGTCTTGTGTAGACGGTGTTCACCGGCCGCGGGTACTGTCTCTTGAGGGCGTCCAGTGCCCCTTGGTAGGTCGGCAGGTCCCCGATTAGGGAGTATACCCGCGGACTGACCTTGGAGAGGAGAACTCTGTGCATGATAGCAGGCTCAGTCACGGGAATCTCTTCCAGGTACGATTGGAAGCATGCAAGCCAGAGTTCAAAGGCAATGGCTGCTTCGGGAGATTGAAGATCAATGTCCAATTTATCTGGTCGTAAAATGCTCTCCATGTTTTAAAATTGCAACTAATAAAATTGATGCACCATCAATAACTCTCGGAGACGGGAGGCGAATGATAGGCTTTTATTAGCTGCAAGAGACCACGATTAGTAGCAAGAGACCAGCACACAACATCCTGGAGACTGAGGGAGGAGCAGTGCCTCCAACCGCCTTTATACAGGGGTCTGTGGGAGGAGCCACAGGAGCAGTCAGCAGAGGAGCGTGTCCAGACAGGTATATGTAGTTCACCACATGTTTGGAGGCCAAAATTAGTCGGTATTTAAAGGACAGAATCAGTCGTGTTAAAGATTAATGATACAAAAAGTTGTGGCTTGCATGGCCTATTCAGAATCAGGTTCATTATCACCGGCATGTGACGTGAAATTTATTAACTTAGCAGCAGCAGTTCAATGAAATACATAATCTAGCAGAGAGAGAAAAAATATTAATAATAATAATAAATGAAATAAAATGTAATAATAATAAATAAACAAGTACATCAATTATGTATATTGAATAGATTTTTTTTAACGTGCAAAAACAGAAATACTGTATATTGAGGTAGTGTTCACAGGATCAATGTCCATTTAGGAATCAGATGACAGAGGGGAAGAAGCTGTTCCTGAATCACTGAGTGTGTGCCTTCAGGCTTCTGTACCTCCTTCCTGACGGTAACAGTGAGAAGGGGTATTCTCTGGGTGCTGGAAGTCCTTAATAATGGACATATACGTTCCAAAATATAACCTTGAAACAGAGTCAGCTGGAATATTTACAGACCTAAGAAACCAAAACAAACACAAACAGCAGTAATTTCTCCAGCTTTCCTTAACCCTCACTGTTTTAGCCTTAATTTTTCCTTACTTGTTCCAAGTAAAGCTCCTTGTATTTTATATTATCTATTGCAGTACACACAAGTTCTATTATAGTTCATAGCATATTTTAAAACTTTTGGCAAATTGTGAGGAGGTAGTATTATTTAAATTTTGGTTTGGACAAAGTATTCACCATTGAAGATAATACAAAATGCACTGATCAATAGTTCAGAGTAAATAATTTTTTTTAAATCGCATACCCGTATGAGTGCCATCTTCATTGCAAGCAGGATTAGTCTTCCCTGAAGTACCTTTCATGTTTGTTGATCACTATCCACCTCCCCCAACCCTCTTAGCAAGAGATGAATCAGTTGCAAGTAAAAGCTTGTGAATCCTTTGCAGTAACCTGGTTTCTGCATTAATTACTGCATTCAACACCATTCACCCTGCTCTGCTGGGTGAGAAGCTGACAGCGATGCAGGTGGATGCTTCCCTGGTGTCATGGATTATTGATTACCTGACTGGCAGACCACAGTACATGCGCTTGCAACACTGTGTGTCAGACAGAGTGGTCAGCAGCACTAGGGCTCCACAGGGGACTGTCCTGTCTCTCTTTCTCTTCATCATCTACACCTCGGACTTCAACTACTGCACAGAGTCTTGCCATCTTCAGAAGCTTTCTGATGACTCTGCCATAGTTGGATGCATCCGTGAGGGAGATGAGGCCGAGTACAGGGCCACGGTGGGAAACTTTGTCACATGGTGCGAGCAGAATCATCTGCAGCTTAATGTGAAAAAGACTAAGGAGCTGGTGGTGGACCTGAGGAGGGCTAAGGCACCGGTGACTCCTGTTTCCATCCAAGGGGTCAGTGTGGACATGGTGGAGAATTACAAATACCTGGGGATACGAATTGACAATAAACGGGACTGGTCAAAGAACACTGAGGCTGTCTACAAGAAGGGTCAGAGCCATCTCTATTTCCTGAGGAGACTGAGATCCTTTAACATCTGCCGGATGATGCTGAGGATGTTCTACGAGGCTGTGATGGCCAGTGCTATCATATTTGCTGTTGTGTGCTGGGGCAGCAGGCTGAGGGTAGCAGACACCAACAGAATCAACAAACTCATTCGTAAGCCCAGTGATGTTGATGGGGTGGAACTGTACTCTCTGACGGTGGTGTCTGAAAAGAGGATGCTGTCCAAATTTCAAGCCGTCTTGGACAATGTCTCCCATCCACTCCATAATGTACTGGTTAGGCACAGGAGTACATTCAGCCAGAGACTCATTCCACCAAGATGTAACACTGAGCGTCATAGGAAGTCATTCCTGCCTGTGGCCATCAAACTTTACAACTCCTCCCTCAGAGTGTCAGACACCCTGAGCAAATAGGCTGGTCCTGGACTTATTTCCACTTGGCATGATTAACTTATTATTTAATTGTTTATGGTTTTATATTGCTATATTTCTATATTATTCTGGTTGGTGCAACTGTAACGAAACCCAATTTCCCTCGGGATCAATAAAGTATGTCTGTCTGTCTGTCTGTTACTCATACAATGTGGTCTGATTTTCATCTAAGTCACAATAGCAGACAAACACAATCTATCTGAACACACAAACAATTGTACTTTTCCTGTCTTTATTGAACACATTGTTTATTCAATCACAGTCTAGGCTGGAAGAAGTATGTGAATCCTTGTATGTAATAACTGGTAGAACCTCCTTTAGCACCAATAACCACCAGTTTCTATTAGCTGCTGATCAGAATTGCACAAAGGTGAGGAGGTATTTTTGACCGTTCCTCCATATAAAACTCTTTCAGTTCATCAATATTTCTTGAATACCTTACATGAACAGCCCTCCACATACCATGAACAGCCATACCACAGCATCTCAATTGGATTAAGGTCTGGACTTTGACCATCAATCCAAAACACGATTTTTCTTCTTTTTAAACCATTCTGTTGCTGATTTACTTTTGTGTTTTGAATTATTGTCTTGTTGCATCATCCAACTTCTATTAAGATTCAGGTGACAGGATGCTACCCTGACATTCTCTTGTAAAATGTGTTGATATAATTTTGAATTCATTGTTCCCTCAATGATCGCAAGCTGTCCAGGCCCTGAGGCAGCAAAGCAGCCCCAAACCACGATGTTCCTTACACCATTCTTCACAGTTGCAATGAGGTTTTGGTGTTGGTATGTAGTACCTTTTTACCTCCAAATATAGCAATGTGCATTTCTGCCAAAAAGTTTAACTTTTGTCTCATCTGTCCATAGAATATTGTCCCAGAACCATTATGGAACATCCAGGTGGTCTCTTGCAAACTTGAGACATTTTTATTTTTGGAGAGTATTGGTTTCTTCTGTGGTGTCCTTCCATGAACACCATTCTTGTTCAGTGTTTTTCTTACAGTGGACACATGAACAGAGACTTTAGCAAGTTCTAGAGATTTCTCAGGTCTTTTGCTGTTACCACTGGGTTCTTTTTCACCTCCTTCAGCATTGTACGTTGTGCTCTTGGTGTGATCTTTGCAGGATGCCCACTCCTAGGGAGAGTAGCAGCAGTACTGAATTTATCCACTTATAGACAATTTCTCTTACTGTGGGCTGCTGAATGCTCAGGTCTTTAGAAAAGCTTCTACAGACTTTTCTAGCTTGAACCATCTCTACAATTCTTCTTCTAAGGTCCTCTGAAATTTTTTTTGATCAAGGTATGGTGCACATAAACAGATCTTTCTTGACAAGAGCAGGCTCTGTCAGTAACCTGGCTTTGTGTGTCTTTTTTTATATAGGGCAGAGCACCACTACAATGCATACCTCCAATCTCATCTCATTGATTGGAACACCGGACTCCAAATAACTTTTGTAGCAGGTATTACTCCGGAGGTATTTGTGTTTGTCTATTGTTGTGACTGAGATGAAGATCAGACCAATGTTAATACAATATTTTGCAGAATGTACATTCTGCCTATATTTATTTATTTTTTCTGATGCCTAGGAATGCTCCTCCAGGCTCCACCAGAATAATGCAGGCTCTGCTGCTTCAATGATGCATTAGACAGGGAAAGAGTTTATATCATCTTGTGCAGAGAATTATGATTTAAAATGGTATTTAGAAATGGTGAGAATAAACTCATCGCTAAAAAGCATTTCAAGGTAAGGAAGTGCTTAGGAAGGGAATTGTAGGTGGAGGCTGTTTTAATGCAATCAAGGTAGAAACACTCCAGTCTGCACATCCACATTCAAATAATACCCACATGAAATAAAGGTAGAACCAGGCTGTTTAGCCCTTTATGCCTTCTTTACCATTCAAAAAGACAGTGCCCGATTCCTCATTTCAGTGCTTCTTTCCAGCACTAACTCCCTATCCATTGATTTGATTAATATATGGAATTCTAGTCATCTTTGGCCTGAACAGGTTCCTTAAGGACGTTATAGCTGGGAGTGGTAGTGGGGATAAGCTCCCACTACCTATTAAATGCTCCCAATGGTGCGCTACTCAAATAATCTCTGACAACCAAGTCCAGCTCCTGGCCTTCACAAGTGGCTTAGCTACTAAGCCCTGTGGAACCATTTCCACTGACAGCAGAAGGGGCAAAAGTGGGCTACTAGCATCTTAAAACCAATCGCTTCAGGCAGATGGGGCTCATCAGCCGTGGTTGGCAGCTCATCTAGGAGAAGGAAAACTCTGATCTCAAACCTCCGCTTCCTTGTGGCTATACCCACTCATGGGGAAGGATTCGGGAGTAAATCCCAAGGAAATATCTGGAGCTGGAGACCCTAATATGTTGAATTCAATGTTGACTGGAAACTCTTGCTATGCTGCTGGTGCCAGACTGTATCAGTCTCTGCCATTCCTTTGGGTTCATCACATACATAGAGAGGGGGATCTCGCTATATGGGTAAGAGCCCACTCTCCATATCATACTACCTGGGCTTGCATATCTAGACAGCTAGGAGACAACATCCATAGTTGACCCTGACTGACAGAGGCCTCATCATGTCCTGAATATCAGTGACTGAGCCTCCAGTGTAGTTGGGTAGTGAATGTCAAAGGATATAAAAATATAAGAAATAGAAACAGAAGTAAGCCCTTCATTGATACTGGATGTGTAATCATATGATAGTGTGCCTTCTTCATTATTGTCTTCCTTTTATTCCTGCATTGCCTGACCAGGAGGCCCTTCTTGAGAATCTAAAATGAAAAAGGAGCAAATAGACCATTGTGCAGAGACCAGGGGAAAGAAAAAGATGTGCATTTATATTACTTGCATTTTTTATTATAAGTGTGATGTGGTTGAGCAGATGACAAGATGTGGAGGATTAATATAAAAGAGGCATACTCTTAATTGGACTCAGCCCCTCCATAATGTACCAATATTACCTCTTAAATGGGGATTAGGATATGCTGGTTCACCTTTTCTCCTCCAGTTTTTGAGTCAGCATGCAGTGAAGTGCCACTTTTTTCCCCATGATCAAAAGTGTCTGTAATGCACTTGGATGGGGTGCTTGCCATTTTGATTTCAGTTTCTGTTGAGTGATTATGATCAGTGTGGCTCTCACCAATGCTGCAGCAACACAAACTCCTTCTATTGAATAACCAATGGCTCAGATTTTGCTGAGTGAGCTTAGTTGCCCACTTACACCATTCTATTCCTTTAGAATTGGCTACTTGCGTAGTTTTTACCCAAGCAATCTTTCCTTGAAATGTGTCTGAGTGACTATTCATAAACTTACATAGAAAATCAAAAACCTGTGGATGCTGAAAACCTGAAATAGAATCAGAAAATACTGGAAACACTTAGCAGATTAGGGACCAACTGTAGAAAGAACAATATATAGATCAACCAAAGAATTTACATCAAAGCCAATAAGTGCAATTGCCCAACTTTTCTGCTGGTATAGTGGAGTCCATAGATCTGATTGCATTGAATTCTCCCTGACCAACAAATGCCTCGTGTTTTTGAACTCACCGGGCATTCATTATGCAGGGCTCCTCACTCACTACTTTCTCATTTTTTTCCATACTGTCATACTTGATCATTTCCACATTTCCCTCTTTCCAGTTGACTATTGATGAGAATGAATATTAAACTTACAACTGTCTTATCTTCCAGAAAGCTTTAGCCAAATGTTTGCAGGTGAAATGACTGTGGTATTAACAACTGGAGCGCTAAACATCTCCTCAGCAGCAACAGATCTTCACACCAGTAAGCAGCCTCCTTCAAGCTTTATTCAGAGTAATCTATCACTACACTTCATGCTCTCCCTTTAGTTTCACAGCAGCAGCTCTGGAACCTTTGGGTATTCTTTTAAAGTGCAGTCACTTTTGTACTGCAAATATGCTTGTAGAAAAATAATAATTCAATCAGCAATTTCATATCAACAACAAAGTGAAAATGGTCAAATGTTCAGTTTTGATTAAGCTCAAAGGGGAAATAAATATTAATTGGGACATTCCATTATCTTCTTTGATATAATACGATAACGTCTATTAAAATCACATGAGACTAACTCTTCCTGATAACTTCCACTTAGCGGTGCTAATCACAACAGTTCAGCTATTTATGAGACTCTAAACAACACAGCACCAAGGAAATAACAGGAGTACTGCCCCAGAGAGTTAGCAATGAAAGGCACAGTTAGGATAGCAACAGTAATTAAAATGATAACAACATCTGTTTGACTCCAAGCCCAAGGAGAGATGCCTTTGGCATTCACATACTCTGTAGCCACTTCACCAGTGCCCTTAATCATCATAATCATTACAGGAATCCTGTAAGGTGGTGGGAGCCAGGGAACTTAAAATCATTGAAAAAATTCAAAGCGTGAGAAGTGTCACGAACATAGGTGGGAAGGGATTGAACAAGAGGGGATAAAACAGTGTCAAGGTATGCAGAAATTAGTTCGGTGGGGCAGGAGCAAGCTGAGACAATAGGTCTACCTGGACAGGCAGGTTTGTGGATCTTGGGTAGGAGGTAGAAACAGGAAGTGCGGGGTGTGGGAACTATGAGGTTAGTGGCAGTGGATGGGAGATCCCCAGAGCTGATAAGGTTGGTAATGGTATAGGATACAGTGGTCTGGTGCTCCTTAGTGGGGTCATGATCAAGGGGTAAATAAGAGGAGGTATCAGAGAGTTGTTGCTATGCCTCAGCCAAGTAGAGGTCAGTATGCCAGACTACAACAGCTCCCCCCTTATTAGCGGGTTTTATAGTAAGGTTGGGATTGGTGTGGAGGGAGCGGAGAGCAGAGCGTTCGGAAGGAGTGAGGTTGGAATTAGAACACGGTGTGGTGAAGTTGAGACAATTGATGTCCCATCGGCAATTAGCAATAAAGAGATCCAGAGTAGGCAGAAGACCAGAGCGGGGTGTCCATGAAGAGGAGGAGGGTTGAAGACGGGAGAAGGGGTCATTGGTGGGGGTAGGAGAGTCCTTGCCAAAGAATCTGCAGATGCTGGAAATTCAAGCAACACACACAAATGCTGGTTCTGCAGATGCTGGATTTCTAAAAGATTTCCAAGGTTTATTCAATGTTCTCCCTCTTTCAAAGTTCCCAAGTCTCTCTCGAATTCCCCATGTCTCTTTAGAGTTCCCCAGGTCTCTCGTGGCTGAAGTGTGTGGACCACAAGTACTGTAATGAGCTCTTCGGACTTGTGTGGGGAGCCAGAGAGTGTTGGGCTCCAAGGTTGTTAGTGCACCTGAAATGGTTGGTTGTTTAATAAGAGTCATTAATCGTTTAGAGTTCCTTATGTTTTTCTTGAACAACTTGCTCTTTGTAATATGGTCTCCTGGTGCTTTAGGTTTAAACTTGTTAAGTTTATTTTGATAGGCTTGGGGATTCCACGTTATTTGTAATATTTAACCGAACGCCTGATTAGCGCCCATCATGGGGTCCTAGTCTTGAGCATGATACATCTCGTGGTGTCACTCGAACCAAGCCACAAATGTTCTGTTGGAATTCTTATGAATAAACTCTGGTCACTGTCTCTATATTGGAGTCTGTCTTCCCTCCACACTTGGGTTCTGACATTGCCAGTACACATTGTGACAGCTCTCTTCTGCACACCTGTAGAACAAAGTGAGTATAGATGTGCATAGTTCAGCTTTCTTTAGCCTCCTCAGAAAGCAGAGGTATTAGTGAGCTTTTATAATTGTGTAGAATGTGTTCTGGGACCATGAGAGGTTGTGCACAATGTGTAGTCCCAGGAGTTTGAAACTACTCGCAGTTTCCATTGCTGTGCATTGCATCTTTTAGAACCTCAGCTGCAAGAGTAGTGGAAGTAGTGGCTCTAGAAATCGTGGACGCATTGGTAATCATTTTCCAATGTTCTATAGATTCAGGAACAGTTCCTGCTGATTGGAGGGTGGCTAATGTTGTCCCACTTTTCAAGAAAGGAGGGAGAGAGAAAACAAGGAATTATAGACCGGTTAGCCTGACATCAGTGGTGGGAAAGATGCTGGAGTCAATTATAAAAGAGGAAATTATGACACATTTGGATAGCAATAGAAGGATCAATCCGAGTCAGCATGGATTTATGAAGGGAAAATCATGCTTGACTAACCTTCTGGAGTTTTTTGAGGATGTAACTATGAAAATAGACAAGGGAGAGCCAGTGGATGTAGTGTACCTGGACTTCCAGAAAGCTTTTGATAAAGTCCCACATAGGAGATTAGTGGGCAAAATTAGGGCACATGGTATTGGGGGCAGAGTACTGACATGGATTGAAAATTGGCTGGCTGACAGGAAACAAAGAGTAGCGATGAACGGGTCCCTATCGGAATGGCAGGCTGTGACCAGTGGTTCGGTGCTGGGACCACAGCTGTTTACAATATACATTAATGATTTAGATGAAGGGATTAAAAGTAACATTAGCAAATTTGCCGATGACACAAAGCTGGGTGGCAGTGTGAAATGTCAGGAGGATGTTATGAGAATGCAGGGTGACTTGGACAGGTTGGGTAAGTGGACAAATGTATGGCGGATGCAGTTTAATGTGGATAAATGTGAGGTTGTCCACTTTGGTGGCAAGAACAGGAAGGCAGATTACTAACTAAATGGAGTCAAGTTAGGAAAAGGGGAAGTACAACGAGATCTCGGTGTTCTTGTACATCAGTCAATGAAAGCAAGCATGCAGGTACAGCAGGCAGTGAAGAAAGCTAATGGCATGCTAGCCTTTATAACAAGAGGAATTGAGTATAGGAGTAAAGAGGTCCTTCTGCAGCTGTACAGGGCCCTGGTGAGACCCCACCTGGAGTATTGTGTGCAGTTTTGGTCTCCAAATTTGAGGAAGGACATTCTCGCTATTGAGGGAGTGCAGCATAGGTTCACAAGGTTAATTCCCAGAATGGCAGGACTGTCATATGTTGAAAGATTGGAGCAACTGGGCTTGTATACACTGGAATTTAGAAGGATGAGAGGGGATCTGATTGAAACATTTAAGATTATTAAGGGATTGGACACACTGGAGGCAGGAAGCATGTTCCCGCTGATGGGTGAGTCCAGAACTAGAGGCTACAGTTTAAGAATAAGGGGTAGGCCATTTAGAACAGAGACGTGGAAAATCTTTTTCACCCAGAGAGTGGTGGATATGTGGAATGCTCTGCCCCAGAAGGCAGTGGAGGCCAAGTCTCTGGATGCATTCAAGAGAGAGTTAGATAGAGCTCTTATAGATAGCGGGGTCAAGGGATATGGGGAGAGGGCAGGAACAGGGTACTGATTGTGTATGATCAGCCATGATCACAGTGAATGGTGGTGCTGGCTAGAAGGGCCGAATGGCCTACTCCTGCACCTACTGTCTATTGTCTATCGTCTACTGTCTATTGCAAGACATGGAAAATTAGTTTGGGACTGACAACTTTTTGACCTCTGACAACTTCTTGGTGCAGTTGACATGCAGCCTAAATCCAGGGTGACCATATATACACAATGGATTCTGGTTAACTTGGACAGATTGGGACCAATGCATTTTGGCCCAATTAAGCTGCTGCCCCAGTTAGCTGAAGTTTCATGGCAATAGATATAGGGTATAAAAAAAGACAAACTACTCTTTAACTGAGTAACAATTTATGCATTTAAATAAAATACAGAACAAATTAGAATACAGCCAATACCTTCAAATTTCATTATAATACCTTACCCGTTGAAGTCAGAAAATCATTTCATAATCACCCCTGGCAATTTCTGGCATCTCCAAGCCTGAATGCTTGAAACCACGGTGAGCAAAACAGTTCTGAATTGACTTACTGCTTATTTCTGGCCACCTATCAGTGACAAAAATCACTTCTTTTTGAACACAAACACACGCAACTGATCCCACTTAAAAATAGATCACTCTAAGCATGGTGTAGTGTCTAACGGCCACACAAGTGACGCTAGTTAAAAACTGTTTAGCAACAGTGTTCGGCCCCAATTAAGCGGCATAGTATCCCAAATGAATAAAAGGAATTCTGCTTATTTTCTCTATTTGACCTTTCTCACTCATCTTTTCCCAGTAAGGGTTGTGTTATCCAACTCCATTTCTGGAAACAACATCTATAATTGCTTGATGTCAACCTACATGTTTTTGAAGCTGGTGGATTTTTGCCAGGCATGGAATGTGATCTACGAGGGTTGATTGATGTCCGTGGCCTAAGGTAGAAGGAGTCAATTTTAGAAAACCTAGCACATTTATTTTTCAATATAGTTCCCTCCAACATGTACACACTTAGTCCAGCGGTCGTGGAGCATATGGATTCCTTCTTTGTAGAAGTGGTCCACAGCAGGGGTGATTGGTAAGTTCATGGCCTAAGGTAAAAGGAGATGAGTTATTAACCTCTTTCCTTTTTCAATATTTTTATTAATTTTCACATAGAAGAATACAGAGTACATGAGGATATATATTATGAATCAATAAAGATAGAACAGTACTGAATACATTATATTTAAATCACACTTGCAATCGCAGTACCCTATATTCATAATCAAACACGTACATTAATTAAATTGTAATTTGAATTGTAATAATTTTATTATAAAAAAATAATCTAAACCCACTACCAAGATCGAAGCTGTTTGGTAAAGAAAGAAAGATGGAAAAAAATCCTTATCACATAGTGATTTACGTTATTAGCCAACATCTGTACTAATAAAATGGTTTGAGTTATTAACTTCAAACTTTCTGCATTATCACTCAAAGAGTTGAACTGCACGTGCATGTAACGAGAGCATCTTGAACCTTCAGAAGTGGTCCACAGCAGAGGTGATTGTTAAGTTCGTTGCCTAAGGTAGAAGGGGATGAGTTGTACAGCTCTCGTTACATGCACATGCAGTTCAACTATTTGAGTGAAAATGCAGAAAATTTGAAGTTAATAACTCATCTCTTTCGACCTTAGGCCATGAACTTATCAATCACCCATGCTGTGGACCACTTCTGGAGGTCCAAGACACCGATTTCTACAAAGAAGGGATCCGTATGCTCCACGACCGCTGGACTAAGTGTGTAAATGTAGGAAAAATAAATGTGCTAGGTTATCTAAAATTGACTCCTTCTACCTTAGGTCACGAACTTATCAATCACCCCTCGTAGTATAACCATATAACAATTACAGAATGGAAACAGGCCATCTCAGCCCTTCTAGTCTGTGCCAAAAGCTTACTCTCACCTAGTCCCACCGACCTGCACTCAGACTATAACCCTCCATTCCTTTCCTGTCCATATACCTATCCAATTTTTTTTTCAATGACAATATCAAACCTGCCTCTACCACTTCTACTGGAAGCTCGTTCCACACAGCTACCACTCTATGAGTAAAGAAATTCCCCCTCGTGTTACCCCTAGACTTTTGCCCCCTAACTCTCAACTCATGTCCTCTTGTTTGAATCTCCCCTACTCTCAATGGAAAAAGCCTATCCACGTCAACTCTATCTATCCCCCTCATAATTTTAAATACCTCTATCAAGTCCCCCCTCAACTTTCTATGCTCCAAAGAATAAAGACCTAACTTGTTCAACCTTTCACTGTAACTTAGGTGCTGAAATTTAGACAGGGAATCGTTGATTGCCAGATCATTTCACTCAAGGCTCCTCTTACACCTTCAAACTGACTTCATAGCACAAAATTCTGTTTGTAACTCACTATTTTGATCATATCTGTTCATATTCAGAAGACAATTTGCTGATAACTGCCTGCTTCCAACAGAATTAGTCATATAAACTGTCTAGCTACTCCTGCCATTTGCACTTCCTTCCTAGAGTTCCTCTATTTGCTTTTGCATTTTTTAGCTTTACTATTTTGATAGAGAGTACTCCCAAAGGATCCATATGCTATTCCTCAAATCAATCTATTTTTCAAATTAAGTTTTAACTGTTGAAACTGTTCATAATACTTTTCCATATGCTCTCATAGCTCACATTTTACTGCAAGCTCAAACATGTCCATTGCCTTCATTTTTTCCCCAGGTGGCTATTTACTGCCATTATTCCAGTTTTCTCTCTTGCCAAACCCTCCCACCCCATGAGAAATATTCTCCTCTCAGGAATCCTATACAACTAGAATGCATCCATCTTCGCTTGCAGGAGCTTTTCAGCAAAAACCATAACTCCCGTCTGAAGAAAATCAATTGTTATAATGGTTACACCAACAATATCAAAAACATTCGCTATGATTCCAGATAACTAAGGCATAGCTTTGAATCTAATTATTCTTACTTTTCCAGGGCATCAACTGACTGCGTAATATAATGTAAAAAAAAGCAGAAGTATAAGTAAGCCATTCAACCCCTCTTGTCTGTTCCACCATTCAATAAAATCTTTGTTGATTTTTCACCTCAAGTACCACATTCATGCACAAATCCCATATCCTTTGATTTCCTTAATTTCTAAAAACACATTTGTCTCCTTTTGAAGCAACACACACAAAATGCTGGAGGAACTCAGCAGGCCAGGCAACATGTGTGGAAAAAAGTAAACAGTCGACATGAAGGGCCGAAACCCTTCATCAGGACCGATGAGTTTGAAACTATTCGCAGTTCCCTCTGCTGTGCTGCCAATGTAAATAGAGGTGTGAGTGGTGCAAGTTCTCCTGAAGTTAATAACCATCTCCTTGGTCTCCCTATAATCTCCCTATCTGCTACAAAACAGGAATGATTAGATGCTCAAACTGAACTAGAAATAGTTAGGGTTCGCACTTCAACGAAGTAAGATCCTAACAATTTTTTTAAAAAAGGAAAAAACTGTCTTCCAGGACAATATGAGAAATGTAAAAAAGGATTAAAGAACTAAAACAATACAAAGATAATTATAACATTGCAAGGCAAATTCAAGAATAAATTTTGTTCTAAAGTGACACATAGCAAAAAAACGGACATTTGGTATTACTTGCACTACAAATATTGCATTGAGTAATATACTGTAAGGATAATTAAAGAATAAAAGAAAATAATGAAGAGACCTATCAAGAGGCAGCACAAGCTGAATTATTTAGACAAGTGAATGAAGGTGCAAAAAATATTCTATAATAATCAGAGGAAGTTCAAAAGTTCAAAATCATAAACCAGCAGATCTAAAACAAAATAGAAATAGTCTGCAATTACAAACTTACCTTAAGATATTAACATAAGTTATAACAATTTCATGGTGTGAAAAATAGATGTTCAGGAATAATGGAAGAATTAAAGAAGCTGAGTCAAAATATGGTGTGCCAGAAACTGAAGGTCAAAGTTAGACTACAGGCTGAGGGCAGCAAAGCCATAAAAGTGAAAGGGAAAGTGTAACTTCAAAGCATTACCTTAATTCAAAGAAAGCCTGAAAATATATATACAAGATTACTCAACATTACTTAAATATTGAATACACAACAGAAGGAAGGTATGCATTTTAGATTTGCATTAAGGGACAGAGTGGACATTGGCAACAGAGACCAAATACATGATAATCTGCGTTTAAGCTGCGTCTAGCAATTAATGATTGCTATTTAACATTCCACCTGCATGGGATCTCAATCTCAATGGGAGGTTATAATATGTAATAAAACCGTGTATTAGATGATTATTTAAAAATCCATTAATGTTGGATGATAACATGAAAATAGGTTTGGAGTTCTATATATTTTGACATATTATGATAATCAAAAGCCAAAGAGAATTATAGAAAAGGACATAAAAATTGAAAAAAGTGAAAATTAATTGTAGTTATTGTAAAACAATGTTTAATAATCCAATGGCCAAAAAGAAACTAAATTATGAACTTGAGAGGTTCAATAATGATATTTAAATGAAATAACAGGGCAATGTAAAAACTTCCTGAAAAAGGATGCAAATAATTGTTTTTCCACATCTGTGACAAAAAGGAATCATGGTTGTACTTTTTCAGGATTATCCACTGGTTTCTTCCTAGCTGATTATATCACACATTTAGGTTTAAATTTAATAATTTTAGTTCGATAATTCTATTAATTCCTGTTAGCAATTGCTGCCCATGCCCAGATGCCCTTGAGAAAGTGGTGGTGAACTGATTGTCCGAATAGTTGTACTTCTTCTTGTAAGGTTACTCCAGTGTTGTTGGGTAATGTAGACAGTTTTAGGATTTTGACTTTATCCAAATCAGAATGACATTGGCATGGAGAAGAACCTGCAAGAGGAAATGATGTCATGCATCTAATTCCCTTGTTCCTCTTGATTATACCTGAGTGCTTGAAGTTGTGGATGGAGTGTCAATTAAGTGGGCTGCTTTATTCAGTCAGCTTTCTGAATGTTGTTGGAGAATATTCTGCCATGTTCATGACATGCCTCAAAGATGGTAAACAGCCTTCAGCTTGTCTGAGTCAGTCACAATAAGATACCCATCCTCTGAGCTGCTCGTGTGCTCACTTATGGCTGATTGAGTTGACAAAATTATGTGGTTAAGAGCACTGCATGCTGCAAATACAGAACCCTGAAGAGTCTGGCTGTTGTATTGCAGACATGTATGTTAAAAGATGTCCAAGACAAGCCAAGTTATTCAATTAAGAGAAATGATACTGGCAATCTATGACAATGTGGGAGATTGCTTGATGTCCTATCCAAAAAAACACTGGTAAGTCTGGGGATTTTGAGAGTAAAAATAAGTAGCATCATTTTCTCCCAAATACGATCTTCAGATCTGAAATTTCACAAAGGCAAAAATATTTGTTCTTTTCTCCCTTGTATCATACCATTATATTTCCAGAGACTGATATTAGTTTTGAAATTCTATACTGCTTTTCCCATTTTCCTGCCCCACTGCCTGCCTTCTTCAAATGTTCAACCCAGCTTGTTCACCCATCCTATCAAACGTTTACTATCTTCCAATGCCAGATTGAAAAAAGTGACTTGACAACATTATAATTCTGCAAAAAAAATCAATGAATACCTACTGTTAATACAGACAAAAGCTCCTGATATCAAGTCAAGTCAAGTCAACTTTTATTGTCATTTCGACCATAACTGCTGGTACATTGCAAAGTAAAAATGAGACAACATTTTTCAGGACCATGGTGTTACATGACACAGTCCAAAAAAACTAGACTGAACTACGTAATAAAAAAAACACAGAGAAAGCTACACTAGACTACAGACCTACACTGGACTGCATAAAGTGCACAAAAACAGTACCAGCATTACAATAAATAATAAACAGGACAGTAGGGCAAGGTGTCAGTCCAGGCTTCGGGTATTGAGGAGTCTGATAGCTTGGGGGAAGAAACTGTTACATAGTCTGGTCGTGAGAGCCCGAATGCTTCGGAGCCTTTTCCTAGACGGCAAGAGGGAGAAGAGATTGTATGAGGGGTGCATGGGGTCCTTCATAATGCTGTTTCCTTTGTGGATGTAGTGTGTAGTGTAAATGTCTGTGATGGCAGGAAGAGAGACCCCAATGATCTTCTCAGCTGACCTCAGTATCCGCTGCAGGGTCTTGCAATCCGAAATGGTGCAATTTCCGAACCAGGCAGTGATGCAGTTGCTCAGGATGCTCTCAATACAACCCCTGTAGAATGTGATGAGGATTGGGGGGGGGGGGGGGGAGATGGACTTTCCTCAGCCTTCGCAAAAAGTAAAGACGCTGCTGGGCTTTCTTTGCTATGGAGCTGGTGTTGAGGGACCAGGTGAGATTCTCTGTCAGGTGAACACCAAGAAATTTGGTGCTCTTTACTATCTCTACTGAGGAGCTGTCAATGTTCAGCAAGGAGTGGTCGCTCCGTGCCCTCCTGAAGCCAACAACCATCTCTTTTGTTTTGTTCACATTAAGAGACAGGTTGTTGGCTCTGCACCAGTCCATTAGCCGCTGCACCTCCTCTCTGTAAGCTGACTCGTTGTTCTTGCTGATGAGACCCACCACTGTCGTGTCATCGGCAAACTTGATGATGTGGTTTGAGCTGTGTGTTGCAGCACAGTCGTGGGTCAGCAGAGTGAACAGCAGTGGACTGAGCACACAGCCCTGGGGGGACCCCGTGCTCAATGTGATGGTGTTGGAGATGCTGCTCCCGATCCGGACTGACTGAGGTCTCCCAGTCAGGAAGTCTAGAATCCATTTGCAGAGGGAGGTGTTCAGGCCCAGTAGGCTCAGCTTTCCAATCAGTTTCTGAGGGATGATTGTGTTGAATGTTGAACTAAAGTCTATGAACAGCATTTGAATGTATGTGTCTTTTTAGTCCAGGTGGGTTAGGGCCAGGTGGAGGGTGGTGGCAATGGCGTCATCTGTTGAGCAGTTGGGACGGTACGCAAACTGCAGGGGGTCCAGTGAGGGGGGCAGCAGGGTCTTGATATGCCTCATGACGAACCTCTCGAAACGCTTCATGATGATGGATGTAAGTGCAACGGGACGGTAGTTATTGAGGCAGGACACTGAAGACTTCTTCGGCACAGGGACGATGGTGGTGGCCTTGAAGCACGTTGGAATGGTGGCACTGCGCAAGGGGATGTTGAAGCTGTCAGTGAGAACATCTGCTAAGTGGTCTGCACCTCCTCTGAGCACTCTACCAGGGAGCTTTAATAAGTGCTCTGTGAATGTAGGATATGAATTTATATAAACATTCATGAAAGATGTGATACTGCAATACCCAGGAACTGATGTAAATGCAATTATTCAGTATGTTTTAAACATTAAAGTATTAAAAATCATTTTCCCCAAAGGATATTAGCTTTCTTAAAAGGCAGATGTTACACCTAATTTGTTCATCAGTCACTTGACTGAAGTAATTAACCAGAAACCAGAAAGTGTTTCTGAAAATTTACTGTTGCCCAAGTATAGTTGGAGGTGAAGGAATAAATTGCTAATTATTTTATTTTTATTGATTCATTATGTAGGTATCACTAGCAAAAGCAGTGATTTTAGCCCATCCCAAAATGCCTTTCATATGATGGCAATACAGGGAATTCACCAAAGAAGCATGCAATGAAAACTTAATTCCAACAGTCAGACCACCTGCTACAAAAAGCAAACAATCTTTTCACTAAAATGTACCTCATGATTTGGACTGTTCATATTCATAGAAATAATGTGCTGTAAATTTTATGTTCTATGTTCTTGCATATGTTCAATAAGATTACACTTGAAAATTATCCCATCTCAAACTCAGATTTGCATTCTTCTCTCTGGTAATATCTTGCAGCAAAAATTTCTCTGTGAAAGCCATGAAATTGCATAAAAGAACTTCCTACACAAAAATTCACATTCTCACTGCAGTTCCACGTAACAAACTATATTAGCACACCATACTGAGAATCCCTTATATTGAAGTATTCTCTTAATTTAAACTCAAATCAACTGTGCATGCATACTGTCAGGAGAGCCTGGGCATTGTTTATAAGATGAGACTAAGTAGCAAATTAACATAGAACTAAGTCAAAATTCAAATTTCAAAGTAAATTTGTTATCAAAGTTCATATATGTCACCATATACAATCCTAAACTTCATTTCTTGCATACTCAAAAAATCCATAATAGAATCAATGAAAGACTGCTTTCAACCAATGTGCAAGAGACAACAAAATGGGCAAATACAAAAAGAATGAAATAATAATAATAAATAAATAAGCAATAAATATCAAGAATAGGAGATGAAGAGTCCTTGAAAGTGAGTCCATAGGTTCAAGAGCCTAATGGTTGAGGGGTAATAACTGCTCCTGAATCTGGCGGTGTGAGTCCTGAGGCTCCTGTACCTTCTTCTTGAAGGTAGCAGCGAGAAGCAAGCATGGCCTGGGTGGTGGGGGTCCCTGATGATGGATGCTACTTTTCTGCAATAATATTTTGTATAGATACTTCACCTGTGATGAACTGGGCCACGTTTTGTTGGATTTTCCATTCATGGGCATTGGCGTTTCCATACCAGGCTGTGATGCAGCCAGACAATATAGATGTTATGCCAAATCTTTGCAAACTCCTAAGGAAGTAAAGGCACTACCATGCCACTCAGCCAGATTTTCAATCTCCCCCCTATATGTTGATTTATCACCACCTTTGATTTAGTCTATGACAGTGGTGTCATCAGCAAAAATGAATATGGCATTGGAGCAGTGCTTAACCACACAGTCATAAGTAGAGCTGGAGGTTAAGCACACAGCCCTTGTGGTCTACCTGTGCTGATAGAAATCATGGAGGAAATGTTGTTGCCAATCTGAAATCAGTGGGGTCTGCAAGTGAGGAAATCCAGGATCCAACTGCACAAGGAGATATTGAGGGTAAGGTCTTGCAGCTTATTGATTAGTATTGAATTTTGATAAAGAGTATCCTGATGTGTGCATCTTTCCTGTCCAGATGTTCCAAGGTTGACTGAAAAGCCAATGAGATGGCTTCTGCTGTGGATCTGTCACTCCAGTAAGCAAAAGAAGCAGATCCAAGTTGCTTCTCAGGCAAGAGTTGATATGGTTCATTACCAACCTCTCAAAATACTTCATCACTGTGGATGAAAGTGCTACTGGATGATAGTCATTGAAGCAGATTATCATGTTCTTCTTTGGCACAATTGAAGCCTGTTTGAAGCAGGTGGGCACCTCAGATTACCAAAGCAAGAGGTTAAAGATATTGGTGAACACTCCAGCCAGTTGATCAGCACAGGCCTTTAGTACTTGGCCAGGTACCCCATCTGGGCCGGATACTTTTTGTGGATTCACCCTCCTGAAGGCTGCTCTCACATTGGCCTCAGTGAATGAAATCACAGGATCATCAGGGGCTGTGGGAGTTGATCATGGTTCATCCATGTTTTGATGGTCAAAGCGAGCATAGAAAGCATTGAGTTCATCTGGAAGCAAAACCCTGTTGGCACCATGCCACTTGATTTAACTTTCTAAGAGGTGATAGTATTCAAGCCCAGCCACAACTGTCAAGCATCCTTCATTGATTCAAGTTTAATCTGGAATTGCCACTTTGCCTATGAGATGGCTTTCCGGAGATCGTACCTGGACCACTTGTAACTTTCTTGGTCACCAGACTTGATATCTCTGATTTGGCTCCCAGCAGATTGCATATCTCATGGTTCATCCAGGGCTTCTGATTGGGGAAGATGCTGAATGGCTTTGTGGGGACACACTCGTCTACAACTGTTCAATAAAGTCTGTGACAACCACGCTGTATTTATTCAGATCCACAGATGAGTGATTGAACGTGGTCCAGTCAACCGACTTGAAGCAATCCTGCAGCCACTCCTCTGTCTCCAGCATTGACCTCTTTGTTGTCCTAATCTCTGGAGCTTTTCTCTTTAGCCTCTGCCTGTATGCAGGCAGGAGAAGGGCAGACAAATGATCAGATTTACTGAAATGTGGTCTGGGCATGGATCCTTATCTTAGTATAACAGAGGTCTCGTGTGCGGGTAATTCTGGTACTACAAGTTATATACAGATGGTAATTGGGCAAGGTTTTCTTCAAACAAGACTGGTTAAAGTCCCCGACTATAATTTGAAATGCATCGGAATGGACTGTTTCTTGTTTGGAGACAGTATCATACAGTATCTGAAACACTAGATTACAATTGGCTACTGGTAATATGTAAATTGCCATCTGTATTATGGAGGAGAACTCCGTAGGTAAATAGAATGAACAGTGTTTGACCATTAGGTGTTTACAATCAGGGGAACATGAGTTCGACAAAATCACCATATTGCAGCACCACTGAGAGATTATCAAGAAACACATACCTCCACCTTTTGCTTTTTTCGAATCAGCAGTTTGATCCACCTTGTGAATCGAGAAGCTGTCGGGTCTGATCTGGAATATTGGGAGTAAGCCACACCTCATCTCTCATTTACCTTCAATATAGCAATCCTGCCCTCCGGTCCTCAATTTTGTTCAACAGCAACTGCACAATTACTAACATTGATACCATTCATAACACTGAGTAAGAATGTTAGTTGGGGGGGCAGGGAGGAACAGAGAAGAATCAGAATGAATGGAAGAGGAAAATACAACTTCAGCCAGGCATGAATTTTAAAAAAATGTCTGTATCATACAATACTCATGGGTGGTGGTGTGGTGTTAGGGTTTGTGGAAGGAACTGAAAATCAAAATGAAGCGTGAGAAGAAAGGAAAAACTAGTAGAAATATACAATTGACCTTGCATCATGAGAACAGTGTCAACTTTAAGGATAAAGAGTGGTTATAAAAAATCATTTGAGGATGGGGGTGAAATTAATATAAGTAGTCTTAAAGCAATAGCATATTTTAATCTTCAAGAAATTAAATGCCCTTAATGTTTGTCACATCTTCCACAATTTTCAAATACTACTGATATGTACATATCATTACGAAAAGAAAAGATGACTTATAATGACCACTAACCAGAATAGTGGATAGAAATTTACATAACTTGACCTGGACCAATGAGCAAGACCAGCTGAAGATGCTGGAGGAGAACTAATCATGGGTGTGATGATGAATTCAAACTTTTCCTCAAATTTTGAAGCATTGTATATCCACAGCTTAAATCAGGTTGGTACTGAATTTGGATCCCAAGAGAGAATTTGTAGAATGCTTATGAGATGGCTTTTTAGAGCAGCTTGTGGTTGAGCCCACGAGAGGATCAGCTATTCTGGATTGGTTGTTGTGTAATGATATAAATTTGATTAGGGAGCTTAAGATAAAGGAACACTTAGGAGACAGTGATCATAATATGATAGAATTCACCCTACAATTTGAGAGGGAGAAGCTGAAGTCAAATGTATCAGTGGAGTAAAGGGAATTACAGAGGCATGAGAGAGGAGCTGCACTCTTCAAGAAGGGAGGGAAGCACAAGGAAGGAAATTATAGGCCAGTTAGTCTGACCTCAGTGGTTGGGAAGATGTTGGAGTTGATTGCTAAGGATGTGATTTTTGGGTACTTGGAGGCACATGATAAAATGGGTCAAAATCATCATGGTTTCCTCGAGGGAAAATCTTGCCTGACAAATCTGTTGAAATTTTTTGAAGAAATAACAAGCAGGATAAACAAAGGAGAATTGGTGGATGCTGTGTACTTAGATTTTCAGAAGGCTTTTGACAGGGTGCCACACATGAGGCTGCTTAACAAGTTAAGAGCTCATGGTATTACAAGAAAGAGCAAACACGAGGAAATTTGCAGATGCTGGAAATTCAAACAACAACACACACAAAATGCTGGTAGAACACAGCAGGCCAGGCAGCATCTATAGGGAGCAGCGCTGTCGATGTTTCAGGCCGAGACCCTTCGTCAGGACTAACCAAAAGGAAAGATAATAAGAGATTTGAAAGTAGTTGGGGGAGGGGGAAATGCAAAATGATAGAAGACTGGAGGGGGTGGGATGAAGCTAGGAGCTGGAAAGTGATTGGCAAAAGTGATACAGGGCGGGAGAAGGGAAAGGATCATGGGACGGGAGGCCTCAGGAGAAAGAAATGGGGGGGGGGGGGAGCACCAGAGGGAGATGGAGAATAGGCAAACAACTAAATATGTCAGGGATGGGGTAAGAAGGGGAGGAGGGGCATTAACGGAAGTTAGAGAAGTCAATGTTCATGCCATCAGGTTGGAGGCTACCCAGCTGGTATATAAGGTGTTGTTCCTCCAACCTGAGTTTGGATTCATTTTGACAATAGAGTAGGCCATGGATAGACATATCAGAATGGGAATGGGATGTGGAATTAAAATATGTGGCCACTGGGAGATCCTGCTTTTTCTGGCGGACCGAGCATAGGTGTTTAGCGAAACAGTCTCGCAGTCTGCGTCGGGTCTCACCAATATATAAAAGGCCACACCGGGAGCACCGGACGCAGTATATCACACCAGCTGACTCACAGGTAAAGTGTCGCCTCACCTGGAAGGACTGTCTGGGGCCCTGAATCGTGGTGAGGGAGGAAGTGTAAGGGCAGGTGTAGCACTTGTTCTGCTTACAAGGATAAGTGCCAGGAGGGAGATCAGTGGGTAGGGATGGGGGGGGGGGGGACAAGTGGACAAGGGAGTCGTGTAGGGAGCAATCCCTGCGAAAAGCAGAAAGGGGGGGGAGGGAAAAACGTGTTTGGTAGTGGGATCCGGTTGGAGGTGGCGGAAGTTACGGAGAATTATATGTTGGACCTGGAGGCTGGTGGGGTGGTAGGTGAGGACAAGGTGAACCCTATCCCGAGTGGGGTGGTGGGTGGATGGGGTGAGGGCAGATGTGCGAGAAATGGGAGAGATGCGTTTGAGAAAGAATTACAGGAAAAATACTGACATGTATAGAGTATTGGCTAATTGGCAGGAGGCAAAGAGTGGAAATAATGGCTAGTAGTGTTCCAAAGGGGCTGGTGTTGGGACAACTTCCTTTTATGTTGTATGTCAATGATTTGATGATGGAATTGATGGCTGTGTGGTCAAGTTTGCGAATGATACAAAGATAGGTGGAGGGACAGGTAGTGTTGAGGAAGCAGGGAGCCTGTAAAAGGACTTAGGTTAAGAGAATAGGCAAAGAAGTAGCGGATGGAATAATGTCAGGAAGTGTATGATTATGCACTTTGGTAGAAGGAATGAAAGCATAGGTTATTTTCAAAATAGGGAGAAAATTCAAAAATCCAAGTTGCAAAGGGACTTAGGAATTCTCATGGAGGATTCCCTAAAGATTAACTTGCAAGCTGAGTTGGTGGTAAGGAAGACAAATGAAATGTTGACATTCATTTCAAGAGGACTAGAATATAAAAGCAAAGATGTAATGATGAGGCCTCACTTTGAGTATTGTGAGCAGTTTTGGTCACCTTATCTAAGAAAGGATATGCTGATGTTAAAGAAGATTCAAAGGAGGTTCACAAACATAAAAACATGAAAGGTTTATCATATGAGGAGCGTTTGATGGTTCTGGGCCTGTACTCAGTGGAATTTAGAACCTTATCGAATGTTGAAAGGCCGAGATAAATTTAATGTGGAGAGGATGTTTCCTTTACTGTATGACTCTATGACCGGAGGCACAGCTTCAGAATATAGGAACATCTATTTAGAACAGAGATAAGGCAGAATTTCTTTAACCATAGGGTGGTGAATCTGTGGAATTCATTGTCACAGGCGAGTGTGGAAGCCAGGTCATTGAGTGTATTTAAGGCAGAGGTTGACAGATTCTTGATAAGGCAGGGTGTGAAAGACAGGAAGAAGGCAGGAGAATACAGTTTAGAGGGAAATAGAACAGCCATGATCAAATGACAGAGCAGATTCAATGCGCTGAATAGCCTAATTCTGCTCCTGTCTCATGGTCTTATGGAAATCTCCATTGTCTGCATAGGTTTCCAAAATCATGAACAACTCCAAAAGCATATCAAGAATCAATGTAGATATTAGCCAATCTTCCTTCTGTCAACTTACAGACTTCAATCAAAGCTTCCAGTCCTGCTAGTTATGCAGAGTATCAGAAGCCATGCTTCCTGGTGCCAGCACTTCAGTTCCAGAAACAACCATTCAAATTCCCCTCTCAATCATGGAGGAGCCATCAATGTAAAGAATCAGATCTTGGCAGAATAATAACCTACAGGATGCTGTCGGTCTCCATGTTCTTAAGTTAAGACAGTTGTCATGTAGCCATGTCGACATACAAGGTAAATGGTCTACCTGTACTGGGGATTCCTCATGCAGCTGCAGTACACAATGCTCCCTTTAAAGTTTGAAATGCTTTCAGTCGTCCTCCATTAAAAGGAGCACTCACTGCCCCTTCAACAGATTGTAGAGTAGTTCAGCAATTTCAGCATATGAATTGACCCATACTCTGTTGTAGTTGCAAAAACCCAGAAATGGCCAGATTTGCTGAAATGTTGTAGGGGGCTTTGCTAACTTAACAGCTTTTGCATGATCCTCAGCAATTTCCCATTTACCTTGGGAAATTTTTTGTCCTGAATACTATAAATTACTTCTGCTTGTTGAAAGTGTGCATTGTCTAGATTTGCTTTGTGACCTTTGTAGGATAGATTATCGAGCAAATAAAGCACATCATGTTCTGCTGGTCTGCAGCTTCAGATTCAATCATGACATCATCCACATATTGTACAATAGTCGAATCAATGGCTGCTGAGTCTCTCAGGGCTTGTCTCAAAGTCATGTGATGAACAATGGAACTGTTGTGGAGCCTTTGTGATAGCCTCATCCACTGTTACTGTTGACCATCTACTGTAAAAACCAACCCTAATGGAGACTTCGGGGTTAAGCATGGAGTGAGTAGGTGCACGTGAATGTGGCTCCCAATTTTTATTGAAAATCTACCTGTTTATTTTTGCCATATGCTCGAGATAACTGAATATTTAACATCGTGAATAACCCGGGACTTTGCTAGACACTGAAATGTCAAATAAAATGCACCTTCAAAGTAAAACTGGGGGAAAAGATAGCGAAGCCTCGAGCAAGAAAGCTGATATTACAGTAATGGTGCCGTTGCACGGTGCTGGACCTGTGCCACCCAAAGACCCAGAGAGGCTTTGTTTAGTACTTCTTACTGACATGACGCAAGCGGCACATTCTGCCCTAAAATGAGAACTTGAAGATGCTTTGTCACCAGTGAATGCTACC
The DNA here is from genome assembly GCF_030144855.1 of Hypanus sabinus. Lineage (NCBI taxonomy): Eukaryota > Metazoa > Chordata > Chondrichthyes > Myliobatiformes > Dasyatidae > Hypanus > Hypanus sabinus. Next base: position 55,864,804 of record NC_082738.1, read on the forward strand.
ATGGAACAAATTATGTCTCATTACAAGTCGCACAATGAACGCATTCGTGAGGTTGAAGTTGGCCTGAATGATTACAGTGACTGACTGGCGAGCGCCGAAGCCGCCATTGCAGCTCTGCAGAGCAACAACACATTTCTGAAGGGGAAGCTAGATGACCTCGAAAATCAGTCGTGGAGATCCAATTTGAGAGTAGTCGGCATTCCTGAAAATTTGGAAGGGTTGGACCGTGTTAAATTTATGACCGAGTTTTTTGACGAAGTGCTGGGGACAAATTTCTTCCCAACGCCTCTTGTGCTTTCTTTTCATTGTGCATTATTGTGTATTATTCTTTCATTGTGCAGCTTGTGCCCTCGCACTGTTTTGGATTGTGGGTCCTGTGTGCCTTTTGATCTGGCTAACCTGAGTGCTGCTGATGGAGGCAACCCTGTAAAGTTTATTTCTTGGAATGTAAATGGGCCCAATGGTCCTGTTAAAAGAGCTAAAGCTTTCTCTCATCTGAAACAATTAAAAGCAGATATACTATTTCTACAAGAGACACATTTAAGAGTGGAAGATCATAATAGACTCCGTAAAGCATGGATTAGTCAGGTTTTTCATTCCAGATTTAATAGTAGGTCCAGGGGGATGGCAATATTAATCACCAAAAGAATGCAGTTTGCACCATCTGATGTAATCAGTGACCCTAATGGTCGCTTTATTATAGTCTCTGGATCTCTTTTTCAGATACCTGTCATTTTGGTAAATACTTATGCCCCTAATTGGGACAACGTCCACTTTGCAAATAAGGTGTTGTCATTAATACATAATCTGAATACACACCAGCTAATCTTTTCAGGAGATTTGAACTGTGCTATTGACCCACTGCTTCATAGGTCTAGCTCTAGGGGAACATCTTCTGGTATGGCAAAAGCCTTCTCAATGTTTATGCAACAAGATGGTTATATGGACCTTGGAGAGTTTTGAATCCATCAGTTAGGTAATTCTCTTTCTTTTCTCATGTTCACCACTCCTATTCCAGGCTAGACTATTTCTTTATAGATAGCTCCTTGATACCAATGAATAGACAAATTGAGTACACTGCTATAGTTATATCTGATCACTCACCCATGAAACTAGACCTATGTTTTTCTTTAAACATTAGAGAATGGCCTCTGTGGAGACTTAACCTCCTTTTGCTTTCCAGTGTGAAATTTTGTAGTTATATATCGGCTATCACTGACACATTCTTCGAGACTAACAAAACTGAGTCGGTATAGTACTCTTTACTTTTGGAAACTTTAAAAGCTTACTTGAGGGGCCAAATAATATCTTACACTTCACATGCCAATAAAGAGCGTAGGAAGGAAATGCAAGTGTTATTGCAATCTATTTTGGACCGAGGTACCCACTGCGGAATTATATAAAAGCCGGGCTGATTTGCAAGCGAAGTTTAATCTTCTATCTACAAACCTATCAGAACAATTAATTCTTAAGACACGTGGCCTCTATTATGAATATGGTAACAAGGCGAGCCAGCTTAGGGCTCATCAGTTGAAGCATCAAGCTGCATCACAACTTATTCCCCAGATAAGAGACACGCACTAAAACTTGACAAGCAATCGAAAAGAGAGTAATAACATCTTTGCAACTTTTTATTCCTCTCTGTATACCTCAGAGTTTCCCTCAGATATAACAAACATGGAATGATTTTTAGATAATTTGCAAATACCAACTCTTGAACCAGAGGAGGTGGAGAATTTAGATTGGGCTCTTGGGCAGGAAGAGATTAATAATGCCATTATAGCTATGCAGAGTGTTAAGTCCCCAGGCCCTGATGGTTATCCGATAGAATTTTATCAGAAATTTAAGGATAAGCTCATACCAGTCCTTCTAGAAGTGTTTCAGGATTCTTTGGAGAATGGTTCCTAACCCCCTATTCTTTCACAGGCATCTATTTCACTTCTTCTTAAAAAGGACAAGAACCCGACTCAATGTGAATCATATCACCCCATCTCACTTTTGAATGTGGATGTAAAAATTTTGGCTAAAGTGCTTGCGTGCCGTTTAGAACGCCCCCTTCCCAAGATAATCTCAGATGATCAAACAGGTTTTATTAAAAATCACCACTCTTTTTTAAATATCCGTCGACTGGATGATGTGGTTTATTCACCCAGTGATTTTCCAAGTCCAGAGGTTGTTATCTCCTTGGACGCGGAGAAGGCGCTTGATAGAGTGGAGTGGGTATACTTGTTTAGTGGTTTGGAGAAATTAGGATTTGGCAGAATGTTTGTAGCCTGGGTTAAGCTATTATATCACTCACCTTTAACGTGTATACAGACGAATTATTTTCAATCTATTTCCCATTAACACGTGGCACTCGCCAAGGCTGCCCATTGTCCCCTCTTCTTTTTGCAATTGCAATTGAGCCTCTTTCTATTGCACTTAAGTCAACTACATTATTTCAAGGCGTTAGGAGAGGGGACATGGAACACTGTGTATCCCTGCAGATGCTGTGGATCAAAGAATACATACACAATGCTGGAAGAACTCAGCAAGTCATGCTGCCTGACCTGCTGAGTTCTTCCAGCGTTGTATACTGTGTATCCCTATATTGCTGATGACCTCTTACTTTATGTTAGCAACCCTATAGATAGCAGTCCTGCTATTGTGTCATTATTAGGTCAATTTGGAGCCTTCTCTGGCTATAAACTGAACCTTCAAAAAAGCAAATGCTTTCCCATTAATAACTTGACCTTACAGATCCGACAGGAATCTTTGCCTTTCCCTTTATCTCAAGATAGTTTTGTATACCTAGGAATACACATTACTCACTCTTTTACACCTCTGTTTGAAGCTAACTACAGGCCTCAGGTTAGCCAAGTGAAGGCTGATTTTGAGAGATGGCGCAGTTTACCCCTAACTGTAGCTGGGAGAATTCAATCAGTGAAAATGACTATACTGCCCAAATTTCTTTATTTGTTCGAGTGCTTGCCAGTTTTCTTATCTAAGTTATTTTTCAAGTCAGTCGACCAATCTATAACCTCCTTTATTTGGGAAAATAAGGTCCCAAGGGTTAATAAGCGCATTCTCCAAAGAGGTCATGACGTAGGTGGAATGGGCCTTCCTAGCTTTATTCATTATTACTGGGCATTGAACATTCAAAAGGTATTATTTTGGCTTCACCGGCCAGATATAAACTGGTGCCTACTTGAGACACGGTCTTGCCACTCCTCGTCTCTCCCAGCTTTAGTGTATTCTTCCTTGCCATTGAAATCCTCTCAATTCACATCTAACCCGGTCGTGCTCTCCACCCTCAAAATTTTTAATCAATTTCGCTGCCACTATAAGTTCACATCAGCTTCAGTTTTGGGGTCCCATTCATAGAAACCATCTATTTCTTCCCTCCACGCTCGATTCAGTTTTTAGACAATGGAGTTTGAATGGTCTTATGTGCATTAAGAATTTGTACATTGATAATATATTAGATAGTTTTGATAACCTGTGCAGTAAATATAGCCTTCCGCATAATAATTTTTTTAAATACCTACAGATTCACCACTTAGTCAAGGAAAAATTTCCCTTTTTTCTGATCTACCACCTGCTATGTTGTGGGAAAAACTCACTCTTAGCTTTAATAATAAAGGGCTGATCTCTGTTCTATACTCTCAGCTGATGTCTTTGGAAGTTCAAGATCTAAACAAAACTAAGACTAGGTGGGAGGATGACCTTGGTATGGATCTGGCTGAGGAATACTGGGCAAAAGCATTGAATAGGGTTCATTCCTTGTCATCATGTGCTAGACGGGGCTCATACAATTTAAAGTTTTACACAGGGTTCATTTAAGTAAAGCCAGGCTTGCTGACATATATCTTGGGACAGACGCTGGCTGTGACAGGTGTTCCTTCTCTCCAGCTGGTTTAGTGCATGCATTTTGATCTTGCCCTCGGCTTGATGACTATTGGGCACTGGTTTGTAAAATTATCAGTGAGGTTTTGGGGGTGACACTGAGACCTTGCCCACTTATAGCTGTATTTGGCGTGGCAGATGATGCTTTGGGTTTAAATGCAAACCAGTTGGATATCGTTGCATTTACATCGCTTTTGGCCCGTAGGAGAATCTCACTGGTCTGGAAATCTGCCACTCCCCCATCTGCTGCTGCTTGGTTAGAAGACGTAATGTTTTTTCTGAAATTAGAAAAGATTAAATTCACTCTGAGGGGGTCTGTGAAAAAGTTCTATTCAAAATGGGGACCTTTCTTCTCATATTTTGGGAGTCTCAAGAAATTGCCTAGTAGTTAAGGGCATTTGATTGTACTTGGGAAGTTGCTTCCCTTTTAACACGCATATGGTTTACCTCACAGGGTGGTTGATGAATTATAATATGAGTGTATTCTGGATCATCTGACATGTTGTGGATGTGCGTGGGCCTTCGTCTTGAGGGAGTGTGGGGGTATGGCTGTGAAATTTGTGAAGAGTGTTGTACTGTAAATAAATTAGCTGACTGGTATGTTCGGTGAGGGGAGTTTTGTTTAGGGGTAAGATATAAAAGCAAAATGGAGGAAAATGTAATGCATTATGTATTCTAAAGATAGATAGATAGATAAATAAATAAATAAATAAATGACCGACCAACCAACCGACCACAATGGACATTCAGGCGTTACTGGTACAGACCAGAATCCATTGGGCACAACTGTAGACCACTTATGTGATAACTTCAGAGCATTGAAAATAGTTGATGCACCTACCACAAGCTTGTCGATACATTGATTGACAATGGTTTCATCTTAAGTCCTGTGTGTCTTCATTCCCTTGGTCTTTATTGGACAAAGCTGTGACAGAGGTGCAAAACCTCATTGTTCCATCACTGTCATCTTCACTTGAGTTGCTAGGGGTTGCTGTAGAGCAGGGTTTGCCAACCTTTTACATCCCATGCATCAATTTTTTTACGCATGAGTTCAGATGTGCCATACAACTCCTGTACCCCATTCAATTCTTGTAAAAATATGTTAATATAGATATAATTAGCATTTTTACATGATATATTGATTTAATATAAAAACAAGATAAACATTACTTACCTTAATGAGACTTCTTTTAACAAATATATTTTGTCTTCTTTTGATTTCTTCCATTTTCTGAGTCATGTATTCTTTCCGTAACTCAGACCCAAGCACTAGTAATCAGTTTTAATCAGTTTTCCTTTTATTTCAGTCTGATGTTGTGTTTTATAGTGTTTATTAAGATCATGTCCTCTATTACATGAGAAAGTGTTTTCACAAACAATGAACAACTGTTTTCCTGATGGACCCGCTATAAATAAGAACTCACTGTTCATTAAATTTACGCTTACTAGCACTTTCTGCTTTTCTTTTGCTCATTTTCTTTTGCCCTGTGATGGGTAATTGAATGTAAAAACAAGGCTTAATTTTTGAAAAAGTACAAAACTGCAAATGTTCACAAAGGATGAACAAAGCACAACTCCGTAGCACATGAGTGTCAGTTGTAAACTGACTGGCAAAAACCTGCGACGCACCGCTGGTGCAGACGCCTGGAGCCTCAGGATCAAACAAGTATCAAACGTGAATTGAACAGTCTCAGTAAAACCCATTTTTAGCTCTAAGCTACTTGAATTCCTGTTACAGATTTTCTTTCTACAAATCGGTTTTTGGTTAATACTTTTTGCATGAGAAGGCTTACTTTTTTATTATTATCACTGGGGTGTAATGCACCACTTCTGGCGCATGTGCCATAGGTTGGCCATCTCTGCTGTAGAGTCTGTCACATCCATCCTGTAATTCCTCGGATTTCAAATGATGTCATTGCTTTGGGAGACAACCTGTGTAGGCTGTAGTTCCTTGGAATTCAGATGGTGTCACTGTCTCATAGAGACCATTTGATGTGAGCTGAAACTCCTCATGCAGAACTTCAGAAGAAGATTCCCAGGGTGGAGCACCAATGTCACTAGCAGGACCACCCACCAAAGTTACAGCTGCACTTTTCCATTTTGTCTGAGCGATGTACAATGCACTTCAATTGATTCGCCGATTTGATCTTTTTCGCTCATTCGGTTAATGTAAAGATTTGCTCTTTAGACTTTTTACTGTCTCTATCATGCTGTTTTTGAAGTTTATCACAATTTTCATGTTCCTTTCAATTAGTAAAAGTCTTCACTTGTTCCATTAACTCTTTCAATCACTCACATATTCAATCAAATGAACCACGTGCTCTTATTTCTAAATCAGTAGGTTTCTTATCCCATACTTTCAGAATATCATCTAGGTGACGTTTCATTAGATTCAACATTGATGGTATATACAATCCATATTCTAAAGGTTCAAAGGTACATTTATTATCAAAGTACGTATCCATATACAACTTTTGAAAAGTCTCCCATCCACTGCCACCAAGCTCATAGTTCCCACACCCCACACTTCCCGTTTCTACCTCCTACCCAAGATCCACAAACCTGCCTGTCCAGGTAGACCTATTGTCTCAGCTTGCTCCTGCCCCACCGAACTTATTTCTGCCTACCTTGACACTGTCTTATCCCCCTCCCTCGTTCAATCTCTTCCCACCTACGTTCGTGACACTTCACATGCTTTGAATTTTTTCAATGATGTTAAGTTCCCTGGCCCCAACCACCTTATTTTCACCATGGACGTCCAGTCCCTATATACCTCCATCCCCCACCAGGGAGGTCTCAAAGCTCTCCGCTTCTTTTTGGATTCCAGACCTAACCAATTCCCCTCTACCACCACTCTCCTCCGTCTAGTAGTGGAATTAGTTCTTACTCTCAATAATTTCTCCTTTGGCTCCTCCCACTTCCTCCAAACCAAGGGTGTAGCCATGGGCACCCGTATGGGTCCCAGTTATGCCTGCCTTTTTGTTGGCTTTGTGGAACAGTCCATGTTCCAAGTCTTTACAGGTATCCATCCCACTCTTTTCCTTTGCTACATCGACGACTGCATTGGCGCTGCCTCTTGCACGCATGCTGAGCTCGTCGACTTTATTAACTTTGCCTCCAACTTTCACCCTGCCCTCAAATTTATCGGGTCCATTTCCGACACCTCCCTCCCCTTTCTTGATTTTTCTGTCTCCATCTCTGGAGATGGCTTATCTACTGATATCTACTATAAGCCTACTGACTCTCACAGCTACCTGGACTATCCCTCTTCCCACCCTGTCTCTTGCAAAAATGCTATACCCTTCTCACAATTCCTCAGTCTCTGCCGCATCTGCTCTCAGGATGAGGCTTTTCATTCCAGGACGAAGGAGATGTCTTCCTTTTTTAAACAAAGGGGCTTCCCTTCTTCCACCATCAACTCTGCTCTCAAACGCATCTTTCCCATTTCCCGCACATTTGCCCTCACCCCATCTACACGCCACCCCACTCGGGATAGGGTTCTCCTTGTCTTCACCTACCACCCCACCAGCCTCCAGGTCCAACATATAATTCTCCGTAACTTCCGCCACCTCCAACCGGATCCCACTACCAAGCACATCTTTCCCTCCCCCCTTTCTGCTTTCCACAGGGATCGCTCCCTACGCGACTCCCTTGTCCACTCGTCCCCCCCATCCCTTCCCACCGATCTCCCTCCTGGCACTTATCCTTGTAAGCAGAACAAGTGCTACACCTGCCCTCACACTTCCTCCCTCACCAACATTCAGGGCCCCAGACAGTCCTTCCAGGTGAGGCGATACTTCACCTGTGAGTTGGCTGGTGTGTTATACTGCGTCCGGTACTCCCAATGTGGCCTTTTATATATTGGTGAGACCTGACGCAGACTGGGAGGCCGTTTCGCTGAACACCTATGCTCAGTCCACCAGAGAAAGCTCCCAGTGGCCACACATTTTAATTCCACATCCCATTCCCATTCTGATATGTCTATCCATGGCCTCCTCTACTGTCAAAATAAATCCAAACTCAGGTTGGAGGAGCAACACCTTATATACCAGCTGGGTAGCCTCCAACCTGATGGCACGAACATTGACTTCTCTAACTTCTGTTAATGCCCCTCCTCCCCTTCTTACCCCATCCCCGACATATATAGTTATTTGCCTGTTCTCCATCTCCCTCTGATGCTTCTCCCCCCTTCTTTCTCCCGAGGCCTCCCGTCCCATGATCCTTTCCCTTCTCCAGCTCTGTATCACTTTCGCCAATCACTTTCCAGCTCTTAGCTTCATCTCACATCCTCCGGTCTTCTCCTATCATTTCGCATTTCCCCCTCCCCCCACTACTTTCAAATCTCTTACTATCTTTCCTTTTGGTTAGTCCTGATGAAGGGTCTCGGCCCAAAATGTTGACATCACTTCTCCCTATCGACATTGCCTGGCCTGCTGTGTTCCACCAGCATTTTGTGTGTGTTGCTACAACTTTTGAAATTTGTCTTTCCAGAGAGCCACAAAACAAAGAAAGAACATGAAAGTCATTTTGAGAGAAACATCAAACCCACCCACCCCTGCACAAAAATGGCATCCCGATCATCAACCCCCCCAAACCACTTTCTCCCCACACAAAGCAGAACATTGACTCCAAACCCCACTCTCCACACACAAAACAGAACATCAACCCCAAAACACCATCCCTTGCTCAACAAAACAGAAAGAAATGGTTGAAGAACACAATATAAAAACCTTAAGTCTGAGAAAGTCCACAGTCTATAAACCACGGTAACATCTTCCTTTCTCAATGAATGAGACATCACATGAGCACAGAGGCCTACCCACCTACCAAAGCAAGCCACACTGCAATAGTCCGCTCACAGACTCCTTCTCGGCAGCAATCAAGAGGAAGGCAGTCAGCACAAAATTCACACTAGCTGATGGCATTCCACTCAATGTCTCAATCTTCCATGACACTTTAATCGGCGATTAATGGAAGCTTTAATCGACAAAATGGAGTTGAACATCAGCCCGCATCCCATCTCAAAACTTCTTCACCTCAAGGCTGTCCCGGAATTTTCTTGAAGATAATGAAATGATGAATCACTGAAACAATCTCCAGGTAATAAATCACAGGCTCTAACAGTTCCAGAGACACATTTAAAATGAAAAACAGATGTAAAAGAAGTAAAATAGTATTCTCTCATTAACCTTATCAAACTGAATGTTTTATTTAAGTAGGAGCTCAAACCCTCAGTTATCTGTTCCCAACTAACTGGAGATTCTGTAGTTGGTTTCACAACTTTGGCCATTGTTTTGATTCAATCTTAATTCATCCGGAGTTTATATTACTTTGATTGTGAACTCAAAGTACTAATAGTTTACAGCCAAAATTTTAATAAGCTGTCATGCAACATGAATTTAATTCTTCCCACAATCCTCTCCCCCCCCCCCCGCCCCCACCGTGTTCTGCTAATTTTCAGGTATTTAAGTTTCCTCACACTCTACTGGCTTGCACAGATTTGTTATATTTTTTATCCGTGCTCTACTGGCTTGCATATTTAATCTGCACTCTACCGGTTTGTACATGGCTCTATAGCTTGTGTTTCTTTTTTATAGATCTATTTGTAAAACAAAGCCAGAACTAGTTTTATTTCAGACATATTGGAACATAAGAGGAAGTTCTTACCCCTTTTTATTGTGTGCTAAAAATAACACTTTCATCTGTGTGACTCTTCCAAATCCTAAATCTTTGTAATCATCCTGTAGACTATGCCAATTGTAGGATTCTGGTGTTTTAATCCAAGGTTCTTTCAAAAATCAGGAAGTTAGTTAGTTACTGCCCATTACACCACTGCAATAGGGCAGCAATGAAGGTCCTCCATCTCTGTCTGTCCTTGGCCACTCAGACATAGAAGGATTCTTCATAGCTGGTTCTGTAACAATTTTGTTTTACCAGTCAGGGTTGTTAGCCCTGAGCTGAACCCCCAAACCTAGAGGACTGGAGGGCCACTCTTAGCCCAGCCTCTACGCTTTGATCTGTTTGGCATGGGTGACCCTACCAAGAGACAAAGCATAAAGTCCTGACTCCAGGTAACATAGCTCTCCACACAATCCTCCAAACCATAACAAGGTTGTGGCCCTTTTGGAGGAGAAATCAGGAAAGAGGCACAAAACTTGTTTCAGTCATTTTATTAAGCATTGATAGAACAAAGGAAACAGGAGCAAAAGCTAGTAGCAGAAGGCTTAAAGACAAAGAGATTAAGGCTACGTCCACACTAGATCGGATAAATCTGTAACCAAAGCTTTTTCACTTCATTTTGACCCTCCGTCCACACTAAAACGGTGTTTTCCTCCCCCAAAAACGAAGCTTTTCTAAAATGCCCTCCAGAGTGTGTAAATTTGAAAACGCTGCTTGGGCAAGAGTAGTATGAACGGGGTAACCAGAGATTTCTGGAAACGCTGTCATGATGTGCCGGAACAGATTCCAGCATTTCATTGTTTTCCTGAACACAAACCCCCCACACAACCTAACAATTTCAGAACAGATGGCAACGAGACTGAAGCCAGAAGAGTTAGAAATGTACTCACCAAATACTGTACTTTGACCATTAACTTATTGAATAAATAAGTACACTCACTTTGCCTTGTTTTCTATCCTTGCTTGTATGAAGGTGGTTTACCTATTTATGCAAGTACTTCTCTGACAAGATATGTAACAGCCTAATGTAACATTGTATGGAAATACAAGATAACACTGATGCAGTCATGTTTGATACGTTTAACAAGATGCTTTATTAATGCAACAGAGTTAGTCAGTTTTTCAATGTTCGTCATCAGCCAGGTCATACTGTCCGTGAACTCCCTGTCAGTTGCCTCCATACGCTCCAGTATTAGTCTTCTTTCAGTTTTAAGTCCTCCTGTGCAAGCGCCAACAGCTGTCTGTCATTTGGCAATTTCCTTTTAAGTTTTTCTAGTCTGTAACTGCACAAACGCAGACTTTCACAGCGAGATTCAACACCAAACATGTCACTTGTTTTCTGTAGATGTGTCCTGCGCATGCCCAGTAGGAGGAGATTCACCCAAATGCCCGTTTTAATGTGGACGGAGGTATTTTCAAAAACGCTTGGTGTGGCTGCCTATCGTTCTTACGTGAAACCGGCATTTTCAAGATTATCCGGTCAAGTATGGACGTAGCCTAAGGTGCTAAGAAGATATCGCTGCTTTGCTATTTTATACCCATAGATAAGGGAAAATTTCATTCAAATTTATAAATAAGAGGTAACCAGTTAGAAGGTCCTTAATCATATAATACAGTACAAAGAAGCTTCCAGGGCTTTCCAGGATTATACTTTGAATAACCATTAGCAGTATATTAAACTGTTATGTACATAACAATACAGAGTTTAACATACAAGCAGATAATTGATTGTTAAACTGCAAAGAAAATAACAATTACAGTCGGCCCTCCTTATCCACAAGTTCCGCATGCGTGAATTCAACCAACCATGAATCAAGAAACCCGGAAGTGCTCTTCCAGCACGTTGCTCGAGCGTTGTTCACTTCACGTCTTGTTCGTTCACTACATTTTTCCTGTGAAAAAATGGCTCCTAAAAAGCAATTACGTGGTCAAAGCAATTCCTCTAAGGCTAAGAGGGAGCGTAAAGTGAAAAAGCTCTTAGTCTCTATGAGCACTACTGTGACGGGTTTGATGAGAGCAGGAGAAAAGAATTTGAGTCTAGTAAGGGATGGCTGGCTGGCTACATAAGGCGCTACAGCCTCAAGAACGTAAAGATCACAGGAGAATCGGCGTCTCGTTCATTCGCTGCTTGTGTTGTGAGCGAGAGGAACATGTACAGTTTTTTTTCTTGTCAATATTCACTAAACAAGACAGTGTAACAACTATTTACATCGTATTAGGTATTATAAGTAATCTAGAGATGATTTAAAGTATATGGGAGGATGTGCATAGGTTATATGCAAATACTACGCCATTTTATATAAGGGACTTGAGCATCCGCATTTTTTGGTATCCACGGGAGGTCCCGGAAACAATCCCTCACGGATAAGGAGGACCGACTGTAAACTGTCTAATCTAAGAATTATACAGTTGGATCCAACAACATCCTTTGCTTTATTTAGTCATCATCTTTACATTCAGGAGACAAATGTGAAGGATTGAGCTACTTCTCCACGTTTGTCCCCAACCACAGATTTTTGCTCTGGCCTGTTTTTTCCATGCTTCTCAGTCAAGCCATTACTTTGTATTAGTCTGTATTTATGATTTTGGCATACATATACCAACTATGTATCTTTAATTACTGGACTATCTTCCTTCCTAAAAATTGTAATACATAGGCAAAGTTCAAAGTAAATTTATTATCTAAGTAACTATATATCACCATATACAACCCTGAGATTCATTTTCTTGTGGACATTCACAGCAGATACAAAGAAACACAATAGAATCAATGGAAAACCACACACAACAGAGATAGACACCAGTGTGCAAAAGACCACAAACAGTGCAAATAAAAGAAGAAAAATAATTTAAAAATAAATAAATAATAAATATCAAGAACACATGTTGTAGAGTCCTTAAAAGTGAGTCCATAGGTTGTGGAATCAGTTCAGTGTTAGGGTGATTGAAGTTATCCCCTCTGGTTCAGAAGCCTGATGGTTGAAGGATAAGAACTCTTCTGGAACCTGGTGCTGTGGGCTTGAAGTTCCTGTACATCCTTCCTGATGGTACCAGTGAGAGGAGAGCACTGCCTGGACAATGGGGATCCTTGAAGATGGACACTGCTTTTCTGTGACAGCATTCCTTGTAAATATGCTCAATAGTGGGGAGGGTTTTACCTGTGATGGGCTGGGTGGTAGCCATTTCTTTTTATAGTCCTTTATTGCTCAAGTCCATTGGTGTTTCTATACCAGACCATGATGCAACTAGTCAGTATACTCTCCACTGTGCATCTATACAAGTTTTGTCAAAGTTTTAGATGACATGCTAAATCTGTGCCTTCTTTGCCATGCCTTCTTCAAAATACTAGTTACATGCTGGACCCAGGACAGATCATCTGAAGTGATAACACTTGAGTCATAACAATGGGTACCACTGCAGTTAGTACAACACTATTGCAGTTCTGGGCATTCCGGAGTTTGGAGTTCAATTCCGGTTCCATTTTGTAAGGAGTCTCTGTATTTCTTCCCCATGGACTGTGTGGGTTTTACCCGGGTTCTTCAGTTTTTCTCCCACAGTCCAAAGATGTACCAGTAGGTTAAGTGCTCATTGCAAATTTTCCCATGATTAGGTTAGAATTAATTGGGACTGTGGGGTTGCTGGAGCAGTGTGACTCAAATGGCCAGATGGGCCTAATCCACATTGTATCACCTAATAAACAAGGAAAGAAAGAAAGAAAGCTGATGAATTTAAAGTTGCTGACTCCCTCCACCTCTGAGCCATTGATGGGAGCTGACTTATGGACTGCTGGTTTCCTCCTCCTGTAGTCAATAATCAACTTCTTGGTCTTGCTGACATTCAGTAAAAGGTTGTTGGTGCAGCACCATTCAGCCAGATTCTCAATCAGTCTCCAATATGCTGATTTGTCACCAACTTTGATTTGGCCAGCAACAGTAGTGGGAACGAAGAAACATAGATAATCCTACAGCACAATACAGGCCCCTCAGCCCACAAAGCTGTGCCGAACGTGTCCTTTCCGTAGAAATTACCTAGGGTTACCCATAGACCTCTATTTTCTCAGCTCCATGTACCTATCCAGGAGTCTCTTAAAAGACCCTATTGTATCTACCTCCACCACCATCGCTGGCAGCCCATTCCACGCACTCACCACTCTCTGTGTGACATCTTACTCCTGACACCTCCTCTGTACCTACTTCTAAGCACTTTAAAACTGTGCCCTCTTGTGCTAGCCATTTCAGCCCTGGGGATAAGCCTCTGACTATCCAAACGATCAATGCCTCTCATCAACTTGTACACCTCTATCAGGTCACCTCTCATTCTCCGTCGCTCCAAGGAGAAAAGGCCAAGTTCACTCAACCTATTATCATAAGGCATGCTCCCCAATCCAGGCAATATCCTTGTAAGTCTCTTCTGCACCCTTTCTATGGTTTCCACGTCCTTCCTGTTGTGAGGTGACCAGAACTGAGCACAGTACTCCAAGTGGGGTCCGACCAGGGTCCTATATAGCTGCAACATTACCTCTCAGCTCCTAAACTCAATCCCACGATTGATGAAAGCCAATGCACCGTATGCCTTCTTAAACACAGAGTCAACCTGCGAAGCAGCTTTGAGTGTCCTATGCACTTGGACCCCAAGACCCCTCTGATCCTCCACACTGCCAAGAGTCTTACCATTAATAATATATTCTGCCAGCACATTTGACCTAACAAAATGAACTACTTCACACCTATCTGGGTTGAACTCCATTTGCCACTTCTCAGCCCAGTTTTGCATTCTATCAATGTCCCGCTGAAAACTCTGACAGCCCTCCACAGTATCCATAACACCCCCAACCTTTGTGTCATCAGCAAATTTACAAACCCAACCCTCCACTTCCTCATCCAGGTCATTTATAAAAGTCACGAAGAGTAGGGGTCCCAGAACAGATCCCTAAGGCACACCACTGGTCACCGACCTCCATGCAGAATATAACCTGTCTACAACCACTCTTTGCCTTCTGTGGGCAAGCCAGTTCTGGATCCACAAAGCAATGTCCCCTTGGATCCCATGCCTCTTTACTTTCTCAATAAGCCTTGCATGGGGTACCTTATCAAATGCCTTGCTGAAATCCATATACACTATATCTTCTGCTCTACCTTCATCAATGTATTTAGTCACATCCTCAAAAATTCAATCAGGCTCATAAGGCATGACCTGCTTTTCACAAAACCATGCTGTCTATTCCTAATCATATTATGCCTCTCCAAATGTTGATAAATCCTGCCTCTCAGTATCTTCTCCATCAACTTACCAACCACTGAAGTAAGATTCACTGGTCTATAATTTCCAGGCCTACCTCTACTCCCTTTCTTGAATAAGGGTACAACATCCACAATCCTCCAATCCTCCAGAACCTCCCCCATCCCCAGTGATGATGCAAAGGTCATCACCAGAGACTCAGCAATCTCCTCCCTCACCTCCCACAGTTGCCTGGGGTACATCTCATCCAGTCCCAGAGACTTATCCAACTTGCTTTCCAAAAGCTCCAGCACATCCTCTTCTTTAATATCTACATGCTCAAGCTTTTCAGTCCACTGCAAGTCATCCCTACAATCACCAAGATCCTTTTCCGTAGTGAATACTGAAGCAAAGTATTCATTTAGTACCTCTGCTATCTCTTCCGGTTCCATACACAATTTTCCACTGTCACACTTGATTGGTCCTATTCTCTCACGTCTTATGTTCTTGCTCTTCACAAACTTGTAGAATACCTTGGGGTTTTCCTTAATCCTGTCCGCCAAGGCCTTCTCATGACCTCTTCTGGCTCTCCTAACTCCATTTTTAAGCTCCTTCCTGCTAGCCTTATAATCTTATAAATCTCTGTCTTTACCTAGTTTTTTGAAACTTTTGTAAGCTCTTCTTTTCTTCTTGACTAGATTTACAACAGCCTTTGCACAGAATGGTTCCTGTACCATACCATCCTCTCCCTGTCTCATTGGAATGTACCTATGCAGATCTCATCACAAATATCCCCTGAACATTTGCCACACTTCTGCTGTACATTTCCCTGATAACATCTGTTTCCAATTTATGCTTCCAAGTTCCTGCCTGATAGCCTCATATTTCCCCTTCCTCCAATTAAACGCTTTCCTAACTTGTCTGTTCCCATCCCCCTCCAATGCTGTGGTAAAGGAGATAGAATTGTGATCACTATCTCCAAAATGCTCTCCCACTGAGAGATCTGACACCTTACCAGGTTCATTTCCCAATATCAGATCAAGTACAGCCTCTCCTCTTATCTACATATTGTGTCAAGAAACTTCCCTAAGCACACCTAACAAACACCACCCCATCTAAACCCCTCACTCTAAGGGGATGCCAATCGATATTTGGGAAATTAAAATCTCCCACCACAACAACCCTGTTTTTATTACACCTTTCCAGAATTTTGTCTCCCTATCTGCTCCTTGATGTCCTTGTTACTACTGGGTGGTCTATAGAAAACATCCAGTAGAGTTATTGACTCCTTCCTGTTCCTACCTTCCATCCACAGAGACTCCGTACACACTCCCTCCATGTCTTCCTCCTTTTCTGCAGCCAGGACATTATCTCTCATAAACAGTGCCAAATCCCCACCTCTTTTGCCTCCCTCCCTGTCCTTTCTGAAACATCTAAAGCCTGGCACTCAAAGTAGCCATTCCTGCCCGTGAGCCATCCAAGTCTCTGTAATGGCCACAACATCAAAGCTCCAAGTACATATCCATGCTGTAAACTTATCTGCTTTGTTCAAAATACTCCTTGCATTAAAATAAACACATCTCAAACCATCGGTCTGAGCAAGTCCCTTTTCTATCACTTGCCTATCCTCCCTCTCATACGGTCTCCAAGCTTTCTCTATTTGTGAGCCAACTGCCTCTTCCTCCATCTCTTCATTTCGGTTCCCACCCCCCAGCAATTCTAGTTTAAACTCTCCCCAATAGCCTTTGCAAACCTCCCCACCAGGATATCGCCTGGGATTTAAGTGCAACCCGTCCTTTTTGTAGAGGTCACGCCTGCCCCAAAAGAGGTCCCAATGATCCAGAAATCTGAATCCCTGCCCTCTGCTCCAATCTCTCAGCCACGCATTCATCCTCCACCTCATTTTATTCCTATACTCACTCGCGTGGCACAGCCAGTAATCCCAAGATTATACCTTTGTGGTCTTGCTTCTTAACTTCCTTCCTAACTCCCTGTAGTCTGTTTTCAGGACCTCCTCCCTTTTCCTACCTATGTCATTGGTACCAATATGTACCACGACCTCTGGCTGTTCTCCTTCCCATTTCAGGATATCATGGCTGTGATCAGAAACATCCCGGACCCTGGCACCTGGGAGGCAAGCTACCATCCGTGTTTCTTTCCTGCATCCACAGAATCACCTGTCTGACCCCCTAACTATCAATGGTACCATCCTCTTCCTTTCCCTACCCTTCTGAGCCACAGGGCCAGACTCTGTGCCAGCAGCGTGGCCACTGCTGCTTTCCCCCACCCCCAACAGTACTCAAACAGGAGTACTTATTCTTAAGGGGGACAGCCACAGGAGTGCTCTCTCACATCTGACTCTTGCCCTTCCCTCTCCTGACTGTTTTCCACTTATCTGTCTCCTGAGGCCCCGGTGTGACTACCTGCCTATAACTCCTCCCTATCACCTCCTCACTCTCCCCGACCAGACGAAGGTCATTGAGCTGCATCTCCAATTCCCTAACGCAGTCCCTAGGGAGCTGCAGCTCAACACACCTAGCGCAGATGTAGCCGTCCAAGAGAGTTGGAGTCTCTAGGACTTCCCACATCTGACACCGAGCACAGAGCACTGGCCTCACAGACATACTTCCTGTCTGTATTCTACACAGAAAACCTACCTGGCCTCCACCCATTAACACCAATGCCCCATTGAGCCAAAGCCTTCCTATTCTGTCTTCATCTGTTCCGTCGCCTGCTCCTTTGACACCTGCTCTATAAAGCTGTCCCCTTTTACTCCTTTTAAACTCTTCTTGCTGTTCTAACTGGCTAACATTCACGCACTTGCGCAGTTGTGCCTCAATCAAACCGCTGAAGAAGTAGTTTTGTAGGTAAAATTAAATATGACATTGGAGCTGTACTTATCTTAACAGTGATAAGTATAAAGCAAGTAGAGCAGGGGTCTGAGCACACAGCCTTGTGGTGCACCTGTGCTGCTGGTGTTTGTGGAGGAGATGTTCTTGCCAATCCAAAATGATTAGGGTCTACAAGTGAGGAAATCAAGGATCTATTTGCATAAGGAGATATTGTGTCCAAGGTTTTGGAACTTATTGATAAGCTTTGAGGGGATGATAGAATTGAATGCAGAGTTGTAATCAATGAAGAGAATCCTGTTGTGTACATCTTCACTGCAGACATTTGGATGCTTATTCTGTCCTGGATCCAGCATATAAAATAAGGGATGGCAATGCCTCTAATTTAGTAGAAATTAGAGCCAGGTGCATCAAAATGGAAATATGGAAGCAATGTTTCTATCTGTTTCATAATTACCAAATCTGATTTTAATTATTTTTTCCTGTTTCCATGATTTTATCAAACGTTCCATGGAAACATTTTGATAAGGTACCCCATGCAAGGCTTATTGAGAAAGTAAGGAGGCATGGGATCCAAGGGGAAATTGCTTTGTGGATCCAGAACTGGCTATCCCACAGAAGGCAAAGAGTGGTTGTAGATGGGTCATATTCTGCATGGAGGGGGATGACCAGTGGATCTGTTCTGGGACCCCTTCGCTTCATGATTTTTATAAATGACCTGGATGAGGAAGTGGAGGGATGGGTTTGTAAATTTGCTGATGACACAAAGGTTGGGGGTGTTGTGGATAGTGTGGAGGGCTGTCAGAGGTTACAGTGGGACATTGATAGGATGCAAAACTGGGCTGAGAAGTGGCAGATGGAGCTCAGTCCAGAGAAGTGTGAGGTGTTTCATTTTGGTAGGTCAAATATGATGGCAGAATATAGTATGAATGGTAAGTCTCTTGGCAGTGTGGAGGATCAGAGGGATCTTGGGGTCCGAGTCCATAGGACAATCAAAGCTGCTGAGCAGGTTGACTCTGTGGTTAAGAAAGCATACGGTACATTGGCCTTCATCAATCATGGGATTAATTTTAAGAGCTGAGAGGTAATGTTACAGCTATATAGGACCCTGGTCAGACCCCACTTGGAGTACTGTGCTCAGTTCTGGTCACCTCACTACAGGAAGGATGTGGAAACTATAGAAAGGGTGCAGAAGAGATTTACAAGGATGTTGCCTGGATTGGGGAGCGTGTCTTATGAAAGCAGGTTGAGTGAACTCGGCCTTTTCTCCTTGGAGTGGCAGTGAATGAGAGGTGACCTGACAGAGGTGTATAAGATGATGAGAGGCATTGCTCAGAGGCTTTTACCCAGGGCTGAAATGGCTGCCACAAGAGGACACAGGTTTAAGGTGCTTGGAAGTAAGTACAGAGGAGATGTCAGGGATGAGTTTTTTTGCACACAGAGTGGTGGAATGGGCTGCTGGCAATGGTGGGGGAGGCGGATACAATAGGGTCTTTTAAGAGACTCCTGGATAGGTACATGGAGCTTAGAGGACTATGGGTAAGCCTAGTAATGTCTAAGGTAAGGACGTGTTCAGCACAGCTTTGTGGGCCAAAGGCCTGTATTGTGCTGTAGGTTTTCTGTGTTTCTTGGAACACTCAACATTGCTAGTAATTTTAGGTCTTAAAATGGAAATCATATCAGTACATAGGTGGTAATTAATTGGAATAACTCAGTTTTTGCCTTAATAGCTTTCATTCATAGTCTAGCTAATCTTTAGCAGGTTTCAATTACTGGAGTATATCCAATACTGGTTCAAAACAGGTAAACACTTTGAAACAATAGAGAGCAATTATTAATAACTGGGTGGTTCTAAGTGGTTGTGAGAACCTAAGAGTCGTTTGAAGTGAGCAGAAGCAATTTACGATCACAATTCAAATGACCCTACAGTGTTTAATGCAGCTAAAGGCATGATGGGGAGAGGGGGAGTGCTATTCGATTAGGTAGTATACCAAGGTTTCAATAATGAATGAACTACATTATTTTATGAATCTACGAGGTTAATTATGCACAATAGAATCAGGGGGTGGGGGTGCGGAATTTATGTCACAGTGATAACCACATCCGAAGTGTTATTGAAAGGAAAGCTAGTACTTTTTGACAAGAGTAAGATGAATAGATGAATGAGCAGAATAAGCAGTAGGACTGCAGCTCAAGTTTTATTAATTGATTAGTTCATTATGAAAAATAAAAGGAAACCTTAGTGAGATTAATAGTTATAGTAATAGTTAATAGTAATAGTTCCCTATCAGAAGGTTAAGTTTGATGTTCTTGACCAGAGGAAAGAAAAAAGCAGAAAGTTGAGCCATGGGTAAGGGAGGTTCAAATAAGAAATGTATGTCTACACAATGTATTTTGCAAATTATAAGAGATTGTGAGATTAGGGGAAATGGGATGTAAAAATAATAGATTAAATATAATTACATCATTATCTTTGGTAATCTCTGCACTATAGCACACATGGAAGCTCTTCTCTTGATTGGTAAACAAAGTTAATCAGACACAGACATGATTCCCAATAAGCCAAAAGCAACTCTGCAACGGAGTTGAAAGAGGGAATATTTCTATTCGAATTCACTCCTGGAAAAGTGGTTATCACTGGTAGGACAACAGCATGATCAAAAGAGCTGAAATGAAGAATGCTGTTAAAAATATGAAGACTTCTTATTCAGAACCAGACACATCAAAATGGAAATCAAAAGACTGAAGTGTTGGAAATCTGAAATAAGAACAGAAACTGCTAAAAGCACTTGGCAATCAGGCAGCATCTGTGGAAAGAAAAGTAGAGTTGATGATTTACATAAAATGCTTAACATCAAAATAGATTTTAAAAAGTATCAACTGATATGCAAATCCAGTATCTTGAAGAAGTATTCACCCCCACAACTATTTTCACATTTTACTCTCACTTTCTAAATTTGAAGTATATGGTGATAGAATTTTGAGTTAATCTACAAAACATTGTGTACCATGTCAAACAAAAAAAATTCCAAAACTTGCCAACGATTTACCAAAAATTGAAAACCAAAATTGTGAGGCTGCATAAGTATGCATCCCTTAGTAATTACTACACTAACTTTCCTCGGGTTCAATACTGTATATTACCTTACCAACTCACACAATTTGTTAATGTAGAAAATTGGAGGATGACCTGTTTTTAATGAATTCATAAGAATAAATACCCCCCTACACCCCCGCACTCGGTAAGGTCCAACGGTATGGTAGATTTTCAACAGACCAAACCAAAATAAATACAAAAGGACATTCAAGGCAAGTCAGGGAAATGATAATAGAGAAGCACAGATCTGGGGAAAGGTACAAGACCATCTTCAAGGTACTGAACATACCTCAGAGCTTAGTGTCACACTGTCTAGGTCAGGCCACCCTTCTAAACTTAGTCACCAGAGAAAAATGGCACTTGTAAGAGAGGCTACTGAGATGCCAACAGTCACTCTGACTGAGCTGCAGAAGACAGTGGCTCCACAATCTCTAAGGCCTTGCACAAAAAGGGTATTTATACAAAAGTGGCAAAGAAGAAGCCCTGGCTACAAAAAAGCATATCCTTGCCTGAAAAGACTTTGCAAAGCATCATTTAAAGGATACTGTAAAGATTTAGAAGAAGGTCTTGTGGTTGGATGAAACCTGAAGTGGAACATTTTGGCCTCAACACTAAGTGGTTTGTGTCACATAGATCTAATACCGCACATCACCGAGATAACATCATTCCTACTGTACAGTATAGTGGAGGTAGCATCATGATATGGGAATGCTTTTCAGCAGCAGGGACTGGAAATCTGGTCAGGATTGATAGAAAGGTGAATGCCGCTAAATACAGACAGATCCTGGATGAAAACCCGCTAGCTTCTGCCAGAAAGCTTAAACTGGGTAGGAAGTTTGTCTTTCAGCAGGACAACAACCCAAAGTACACTGCCAGGGCAACCATGGAGTGGCATCAAATGAAGAAGCTTGATGTGCTTGAGTGGCCCAGTCAGAGTCCTGACCATAATCCAATTGAATGTCTCTGGCAAGACCTCAAGATAGCTGTCCACTGCCACTCCCCAACTAACCTGGCACAGTTTGAGTAATTAAGAAGGAATGGGCAAATCTTGTTCCATCAATGGGCAAAGCTAATAGAGACTTATCCAAAAAGACTACTGGCTGTAATAAATGCAAGAGGTGGTTCAACTAAGTACTGAGCGAAGGGAGATGAATACTTTTGAACAGCTGACACTTCCATATTTGAATTTTTAGCTTTTCATGCTTCACAATTTTCCTTGATCTGCACTATTATTTATACTACACAAACTAATAAGCAACTTATCTCATCAGTTCCCTGTATCCACATATCCTTATGCTTCCTCTGAAGTGCTTCAATGTCAATCTGCTTCTGGTGTTTTGTTGAAATGATCAATTCTGTTGTGCTTTCTCAAAGCCTTTAAAATTAAAGATTTCTCTTTCAGACATTACATAAGAAATTGAGCATGATAAGGCTCCAACTCAAAACCATTTTTACCAAAGTCCTTCATTTCCAGAAAATCATCAATAACTATCTCGAATGAATGGGGATCAGAATTGCAGCATCTGTTTTGTAGCAGCAGTTCAGTGTGAAAAGAGTAGTATGATAGTCATGGGAGATTTCAACATGCAGCTCGACTGGGAAAATCAGGTTGGAAAGGGATCTCAAGAGAGTGTGTTTGTTGAATGCCTACGAGATGGCTTTTTAGAGCAGTTTGTCATTGAGCCTACTAGGGGATTAGTTGTACCGAATTGGGTGTTATGTAATGAATCGGAGGTGATTAGGGAGCTTAAGGTAAAAGAACCCTTAGGAGTCAGTGATCACAATATGATTGAGTTCAACTTGAAATTTGATAGGGAGAAAGTAAAGTCTGACATAGCAGTATTTCAGTGGAGTAAAGGAAATTACTGTGGTATGAGAGAGGAGTTGGCCAAAGTAAATTGGAAAGGGATGCTGGCAGGGATGACAGCAGAACAGCAATGGCGTGAGTTTCTGGGAGAAATGAGGAAGGTGCAGGATAGATGTATTCCAAAAACAAAGAAATACTCAAATGGCAAAATAGTACAATCATGGCTGACAAGGGAAGTCAAAGCTAATGTAAAAGCAAAAGAGAGGGCATACAACAAAGCAAATTTAGTGGGAAGATAGAGGATTGGGAAGCTTTTAAAAGCTGATAGAGGGCAACTAAAAGAGTCATTAGGAGGGAAAAGATGAAATATGAAAGCAAGCTAACAAACAATACAAAAGATTATAGTAAAGGCTTTTTCCAAGTATATAAAAAAAAGAGATCGTAGTAGATATAGGACTGGTAGAAAATGAGGCTGGAGAAATAATAATGAGGGATAAGGAGATGGCAGATGAACTAAATGAGTATTTTGCATCAGTCTTCAATGTGGAACACACTAGCAGTGTGCCAGATGTTGAAGAGTGTGAGGCAAGAGAAGTGACTGCAGTTACTATTACAAGGGAGAAGGTGCTCAAAAAGTCACCAGACCAAATGAACTGCACCTGAGGTATGTCATCAAAGACTGTAGCAAATTTCTACAGATGTTCACACATTCTGTTTGGTTCCATACCAGGCAGTGATGCAACCAAACAGAATGTGTGAACATCTGTAGAAATTTGCTACAGTCTTTGATGACATACCAATTCTCCTCAAACTGCTAATGAAGTAGAGCCACTGGCATGATTGCATCAATATATTGGGCCCAGAATAGATCCTCTGAGATGTTGATGCCCAGGAACTTGAAACTACTCACCCCTTCCATTGCTGATTTCCCCTTCTTGAACTTGCACACCCTTTTCACAATTACATTTCTCCCAGGATTACCACATACTAAAAAGAAAGTGAAGAGAGTATAAGCAACCTGGTAAGAGAGGGAAGATGATAGATAGAAAACACTAATCAGCAAATTCTATCCACCAAGGCTTTTACAGAAACATTTCTTTTTGCTCACCTCAACAAGAATCAAGAAATAAAATGATTCTACTTCAGTAAAGATAATATCTTCACTGAGACATTCCAACAGTCTCAACCACAAAGAAACAAGAAACAAGTTGTGCCAGTGGCTATGAAATCATAAGCTTCTGTAGATTTTTTTCAAAACCTCCCAGTCTGCAGGACTGTATTCCATTGCAGATGATAAGACTTAACTTTCTTTTGGTGGAGATCAGGAAATAACAAGAGAAGTACTAGCTTCCCGATAACATAGGCTGCCTTTAAATACAATGACAATACATCCCCTTCCTGAAGCTGCTCAACATTTTCACCACTGACTTCCCCTTCCTGAAGTCAACAATCAATCAATTGTTCAGTGCAAAGTTATTGTTGCTACATGACTCAGCCAGCTGATCTACACTCAATGGCCACTGAGTATATATTCATGATCTTCTGATACTGTAGCCCATGCAGTTCAACGTGTTGTGCATTCAGAGATGCTCTTCCGCACACACTGTTGTAATATGTGGTTATCTGAGTTACTGTCATCTTCCTGTTAGCTTGAAACAGTCTGGGCATTCTCCTCTGACCCCTCTCATTACCAAGGCATTTTTGCCCACAGAACTGTTATTCACTGGGTGTGTTTTGTTTTTCTCACCATTCTCTGTAAACTCTAGACTGTTGTGCATTAAATCCCAGATCAGCAATTTTTGAGATACTCAAACTGCCCCGTCTGACACCAACAACCATTTCATGGTCAAAGTCACTTAGATCACATTTCTTCCCCATTCTGATGTTTGTTCTGAACAACATCTGAACCTCTTGACCATATTTACATGCTTTTATGCATTGAGTTGCTGTCACATGATTGGCTGATTAGATATTTGTATTAAAGGGCAATTGTACAGTGGTCACTGGGTGTATCTCACTCCTTTACGCCCCCCCCCCCCCCGGACACCATCTGAGATACTGTCAACAACAGTTGTTTCATCAGCAAGTTTGTAGGTGACATCTGAGCTCTGCCTATCCATACAGTTATAAACGTGGAGAGAGTAGAGCAGTGAGCTAAGCATGCATTCTTGAGGTGTGCCAGTGTTGATTGTCAGTGCATCAGTGAGGACGAGATGTTACTTCCGATCCACACTGACTGTGGCTTTCTGATAAGGAAGTCAAGGATCCATTTGCAGAGGGAGATACAGGGGCCCAGGTTTTGAAGCTTATTTATTATTACAGTACTGCAGGAATGATGATGTTGAACATTGAGCTGTAATCAATAAACAGCAGCCTGGTATTGCTGTTATCCAGATGGTCCAAGGCTGAGCAGAGTGCCAGTGAGATTGCATCTGCTGTAGACCTGTATAATGAACTCAATGACTGAACCTCCACTGTCTTCCAGCGTAGAGAATTCTAAAGATTCATCACCCTTTCCATGAAGGAAATTCATCATAAATAGCTTACCCCCTATTTTAAGACTGTGACTCCCTGTTCTAGACTCAGCCAGGGAGAGTATCATCTTTGCATCCAGGCTATTAATTCCATTGATATCTCTCATCATTCTAAATTTGACAGAATATCAGCCTGGTCCGCTCTAATTATTCCTGGTGGCAATCAAACATTCTT
The DNA here is from genome assembly GCF_030144855.1 of Hypanus sabinus. NCBI lineage: Eukaryota > Metazoa > Chordata > Chondrichthyes > Myliobatiformes > Dasyatidae > Hypanus > Hypanus sabinus. Next base: position 55,890,047 of record NC_082738.1, read on the forward strand.
GGAACCAGTCAAGTGAATCTTTGCAGTGTTCCTTCGCTGGCAAGTGCATTTTTTCTTTATGCAAGTTAACCAAAACTATACACAGTCCTTCAGATGTAATCTCACCAAGGCCCTACATAATTGCAAAAATAGATCTTTATGCTTGTATTTAAATTTTTCCAAAAAGCCATTTCCCTTTCTAATTGCTGCAACTGCAAGTTGGTTTTCCATGACTTGTGTACAAGGATGCTCAAGTCCCTTTGGCATCAACAGTATATATTTTTCCCACCAGTGAAAAAAAAATTTTCTACTCTGCAAATGAAGAGTGCAGCAAAATAAATAAAATCTACATTATATTGCATCTGCTCCTGCTCATTCACTAAGCCAATCAATTTGCTAATTGATGGCAACATTGAAAAAAAAGTTCTGAATTTTTTTCTCTCCACGCTTCCATTCAAAGCTCAAAGTTCAAAGTAAATTTCTTATCAAATTATGAAAATGTCATATTATTCAATGCCCCCAACTCTTCATTAATTTACATTGTTAGGAAAAATATTAGGAAAAAAGACAGCAAAGAATCAGTGAACCAGATTAAATAATGGATTCACCCTCTAAATGGCATGGAAAGACAATGTGTTCCTAAAGTGAAGCATGTCTGATATCCAACTATGGATGCCCCATGTCACGATAGTTGGACATCGGACATCAGGCCAGTGGATGAGGGCTCCCTGGGTTAGCAAGTTGGCAACAAGTTCCAGAGTTGGAGTTCTATGCAGGCAGGTGGAACAAGTTCCTACGACCACTGGGTTCGCAAATCAGTGAGATTGGAGTTTAAGGCCTGGTGTTTGGGGTCCTGTCATCAGCAAGCACTGAGTTCGAACCCAAGTGTTTGGTCATCAGCTGGCCTGGGATCGATGCCTAGGACTGAGACTTGAGGGTTGAATCGGAAGTCTGGAAGTTGAGGACCGTTGGCCGGAGTCTGGGAAGCTCTGCAACTCTTCTGCGGAAATTGAAACCCAATGTCTGCAAGCCTGAGCTGGAGGGTGGTGGCTGGAGGCCACAGAAGATGACCTGTCCTTGGGATAAAGGACTGTGCATGTGCATGGGTGGGAGGGAGGAAAGAGACCTGCTTTGCTGTTGTTGGTTTGTTTCTTGTTGTGTTATGTGTTGTTCTGCTGAGCACTGTGAGCATATGTTGGCAGCAGAATGTGTGGCAATACTTGCAAGCTGCCCTCTGCACACCCTTGGGTGTGGAAATTATTAACACAAATGATGTATTTCGCTGTATGTTTTGATGTACACATGATAAATAAATTTGAATCTTGAAGTGGTTCTGCCGTATGACACAAGGATAGGGTGAGATGTTTCGAAATTGATGGACATGTGATAATACCTCCTAGAGTTGGCAATTTTGCTTTAATTATGAATTAGTTCAACATTCTCATTATTCTCTACATAAAGACTCTGGAAACATAAGCCATATGATCTACCATCCTTCAGCAGAATGTATATACAGGTTCCACACCCCCCCCCACCCCCAATCCGAAGGTAGAGCGTTCCTATGAAACCGTTTGTAAACCAAAATGTCGTAAAGCAAAGAAGCAATTACCATTAATTTATATGGGGAAAATTTTTGTGCATTCCCAGACCCAAAAAAATAACCTACCAAATCTACCAAACCTACTAAAACATATAGTAAAAGCAGGAATGATATGATAAATATACACCCTATATAAAGTAGAAATATTGTATGTACGGTGTAGTTTCACTTATCAAAATCAGGAAGACAGCGAACAAAATTCGATTTGGAGAAGAAAAATCGGCATGTACACGCTTATGCACGTACACACATACATACGCACGTACACGCATAACAACTGCCCGCATAAGGTTTCACGGTCATTGTAGTCTTTCTTGGGGTAAACACATGTATAAAGCGGGCGTCTTTTTTTCATAAAAGTGAAAATCCTCTTTGGTTAGTGAAAACAGGTACTAATGTAGGTCTTTCATAACAACGAGTTGTCGTAAAGCGAACGTTTGAAAAACGGGGGACACCTGTACAGCGGATTCCAGTTAATTGGGCCACATCAGAACCAGTTCAGAGACTCACTGTTCCATGAGATTTACTTGTCTCTGTGCTGACCTGAAGCTATAACCTGCAACTAACATGCACTGGATAAGCTACAGTGATGACTGGCTTTGTGGCTGTGGACTTAGTTCTGAATGTTATTTGCTGACTTTTATTGTTTGTACAATTTGATTTTTTCTGCACATTGGGTGTTTGATGGTTTTTTTAATAGGTTCTTTGGGATTCTTTGTTGTGTAAGGAGATTAATCTCAAGGTTTTATACAGTATACCTGTACATACTTTTACACATTTAACTGTTTTGGAGGCACAAAAATAAATGCAACTATTGTTAAGATGTTTTATCATAAAAAATCTTGAAAAGACTTGATAAGGTCTGATGTGGATCAACAACTGTATTTTCATTAACTTTTCTAACTATAGTTATGTTTTAAAGGAGCTACAAAAATAATAATGAAGAATAATCCTGCAAAGGAAAATTTAAAAATATAAAGCTCAAGAAAATTTGGGACCACCCCTTGTGGATGACCCTCCAATATAAGAGAACAGATTCACTGAGTAGAATTAGAAAATGCACTAGTTTGGCAAAGCTCACTCTAAGCCAGACTAAATGCAGTAATAACTACCAAATCTATCTGCATAACACACATTAGTTCAGTGTGCAATTTGATGTGTGCTTGCCATTACACCAGCTGGCATATTGTGAAGCATGCTAGCAAGCACTACAATGTCCTCACATGGTACTCATAAGGAGAGTATTGAGATTATTGTGCAAACCTTATTTAATACCTGATGCACCATCAATAACTCTAGGAGACTGGAAGAGAACGAAAGGCTTTCATTAACAGTGAAAAGGGAGCACGACATGCCGAAGACTGAGGGAGGAGCAGTGCCCCAATCGCCTTTATACAGGGGTCTGTGGGAGGAGCCACAGGAGCAGTCAGCAGAGGGACATGTCCAGACAGGTATACATAGTTTACCACAATACCAGTGCTATAAAAGTAGAACTCAGATGATCCAGCATTTAGATAATATCACTTGTTCTATTGGTAGAACAATTATCTGCATGTTAGTTGCTTATTGAATTTGTACCAAATGCTGGTATTTTCAGACCTTGTTGCTATTTGTGAAGTCAATAACATGCAACATAAAATAATTTTATCTTCATTCTAAAGCATAGACTAACAGCACAAATACTGTTAACACTTCTCTCAGAAGAACTGCATACAAAAAAGAAAGTGAAGAGAGCATGAACAACCTGCAAATTCTATCCACTCAGGGCTTTACTACTATGGCATTTCTACAATGCTCACTTGAATAAGTATCAAGAATTGAAGTGATTCTACTTCCGTAAAGATAATGTCTTCACTGAAACATTCTAAAAGCCTCAACCACAAAGCAACAATTGCATATATTTTGCCAGTGGCTATTAAATTTTCAATTTCTGTAGATTTTTTCAACACCCCCTAGTTTGTGGGACTTTTTTTAACTACAGATTCTCTTCTACACTAGAAAACAGAGCTCTGCAAACTGAAAGGTGTTGAAATAATCTAAATCTCTATTGGCAGAGATCAGGAGGCACCAAGAGAAATACTGGCATCCCTATAGCTTTGGGTGCCTTTGAATAAAATGACAGTACATCTTTTGCAGCACATACATTCCAAAATGCTCTATAATCAAAAGGGATACCACACTGAGAACACGACTGGTCTGGCAATATATAGTATTGTATTGTGGTCACATGACCAGAGACACAGCCTCAGAATAGAGGGGCGTCCTTTTAGAACAGAGATGAGGAGGAATTTCTTTAGCCAGAGAGCAGTGAATCTGTGGAATTTGTTGCCAAAGGCAGCTGAGGAGGTCAAGTCTTTATGTATATTTAAGGCAGGCGTTGATAGATGCTTGATTGATCAGGGCATGAAGGGATACGGGGAGGAGGATGGCAGGAGATTGGGTCTAAGAGGAAAAATGGATCAGCCATGATGAAATGGCAGAGCAGACTCAACGGGCCAAATAGACTAATTCTGCTCCTATAGCTTATGGTTTTATGATGGCCATTGCTTAGTACACTTATAGTGTCAGATCGTTACATTCTGCACCAGTCTCTTGTGCTAACCATGCTTAAGTCTTTAAAACATACCACAGGGTAACTATACATCAACAAGATCTATATTGCTTCTTTATTATGCAGCTCAAGTAAATGAGATAAATGTGGTCACAAATGCCAGGTTATCACTTCTTGTACAGATATCACTAGCACAAACTTTGTAGAGCTACATGAGTTAATTGTGAAACATGATCCCAATATATATTTTCCAGTATCCTCCAATTTAGTTCTTATAACTTTTGAAAGTTTAACTTAAATAACCAACAGATAATATGCAGTGAAAGGTGAAAAGAGCAAATAAAATATCTCAGGGCTTAAGATGCACTTCTATCTACGAAGCTGCCGTTTTGAATGAATGAGGAGTAAAGTCTGTCATTATCCTCGTTTACCATGAACTTGACTCTTTTCCCCGTTTGCTTCAACTTGCAGGAAGGAAGAAGACCTTCACCTATTCTGCTGCTACGAAGTTAATGATCGGTGAGCCTGGTTGCTATGAGGAGCTCCAATCGCGGTGGGATTGTGGGTTTGGATGACGTCACCGCGGCGGCAACTTTCAACGGCAAGGTTGCCGGAAGGGGTTGTTTGGCGCATTGCCTGGGCCTGGGCCTGGGCCTGAGGATTTGTGTTACTCTTGTAGTTGCTTCTGTGCGTCGTGAAGAGCCAGAGACAAACATGGTAAGAAATAGTTTGTCTCGCGTAGGATGGGGCGGTGGTGGGAATGTAGGCGTGGGGTTCTTGGAACTCGGTCCCGCAAATCCCAAGCCGGGTGTTCCGGCGAGGGAAGTAAAAGGAATTGGAATTTGTTTATTATTGTCACATGTACTGAGAAACAGTGATTTCTCAGCAGTTCGTGCCCCTGGGCTGTGTTATTAGTAAATTAACCTCTAGTAAAGGAAAGTAGTATTTCAGGAACGAAGGGAAGAGTTTTGAAACAAAATGTTCGACTTTGTTTCTGTGTAGAGGGGCTGGGTAGTGGCAAGGAAACAACTAGTCTCAAAGTTCTCTAGAATAAGAAGGACATCAGGAGACATAAAAAAAACTGCAGATGGTGAAATCCGGAACAACAATATCTGCTGGATCATGTAGCATCTGTAGGAGAGTAAGGATTTGTTGACATTTTATGAGAAACTGTGCATCAGTTCATTGGGTGTTGGTTGTTGAGCACAAACTTGCCAGTCATCGAATTATAGATGTGTAATTGAAAAGGTTGCAAGTGGCCAATGGAACCATATAACTAAGATTTGATCCTTGGGTTTATTGGTAGCTCCAAATCTGCTTTATTACTCACTGCACGTGTAGATAACTGACTTAATGGAGGCACAGGTCTTATAGAATGGTTGTAATTAATAATCTTACGTGCAATATGGCAAATTACATTGATCTAAGATGAACCAGCCTATCCAATTCCTTTCTACACTATATGGCATTTTGTCAAAAGAAACGTGAAAGTTAAGATTTACAACTGAACTACCTTTATACTGCAGTTCAAGAACTTACTCAGTTCAGTGAGGTTATTGAAATATGTTTTTATTTCTGGAAGTTGAGAGTATTTTAAGACATTAGTTGTTCTGATCAGTATGTTCTTATAACCCTTTCCTACAACTTGAAGTAAAAGCAATCAATAATTTAAAGTTTGCCACTATTTTCTGTAATTTCCTGAAATGTGCCATAGGGATTCTTTCAACCCTGTTAAATGGAGCTGAAAAAGTGTTACAACTGTGTATTTTATTTCTTTATTCAGCCTAATTACTGTGTGCATTGTTGGACCAGGCATGGTTAATCAGAAGTACCTGAGATATCCAGGGTGTAGTTCTTCATATAATGTGTGATTGAGTGTGCCAGATCAAAGGAGCAACAAATTTGCAATGTCAAATATGTCTACTTTTACAGAAATGTACCCAGAGACTCTTTTTCAAATAAAATGTCAGGAAGCTTGAGTAACAGATATCACAATGTTTGGTATATTGAATAGACTAACTGAATTATTATGGTGAGTTTCTCCATCCATCTGTGAAACAACACTATTTATAATGCTTTGAATATCCCAAATTACTTCGCAGGACTGTATAATCAGACAAAATTAATATCAATTTCATTAAGGATATATTAGAACAAAGTAGGTGCAAAGAAATTGTGAATAGAAAAGTTTTGAGAATTCCAAAGCTAAGTTCTAGATTGATAAATGTATGGTCACCATTGAGCTCAGGATAGTGAGAAGCAAAGCTAGTGTTGGGGTGTAAATATTTAAAAATTGAGGAGCCCCAAGGATGAGCAGCAGAATCAAGGGTTTTGTAAGGTTCTGAAATAAGGCCGTGGAACCCAAGATCTTTTTTTTCTCTCAGCAATAAGCACAAGGGGCTGAAAGTGAAAAGTTGTGTAAGAATTACATGAATTTGAAATGTTGCCTTCAGAATTGTACATTTTCACTTCACTGCTGAATACATATCTGTTTAAATGGACAGTGTGGCATAGCTTGGGCAGCAAATTGTAATACCAATGTAGCCAATGGGGATTAAATATACAGCATCAGTGACCCGAGTTTAATGTGCTAGGATATCTTTAGGATATCTAAATAAATTTTTCACCTTTTTCTCAAAGGTTACTGAGCCAAAAAAAAACTCAGGGATTTATGTACTGTCACAACCTGCTGTGCATCCCTTTGATACATTCTGTGGATGTAAACTCCCAAGTTCCAGCAGTAAAGAAATTGTATTTCACATCATGCAATCCGTTATATTTATGCACATCATATTACCTTTAAGTTTTCTTTTCAATCATAGTTTTATCCCATTCTTTTTATCAAGCTTTTGATGTGTAACTCTGGTAGGCATAGGAGAATTAGAATTTGGTTTTCCAGTTTGCAAAAATTATAATTCTTCCCTTCCAGCAATTTACAAACCCAGGTTTATGATAGCTTGGCATTTTGCGTAAACATTTATTCCAAGCTGAAATTAAAACAAAAATTGAAAAAGTTATTAAATGTGCATTTACAACATGTGTGCCTGGTTAACAATTTTCTGAAGTCTATGGTTTTGGTCCATCAAAGATTGTTCTGTTATGATCAGAAGGCAGGATGACGCAGCAACTGTGTCTGACAAGAGAGGTCAAAGCAAACATAAAATCAAAGAGGGGGCATTGTAATAGATCATGAATCAGTGTGAAGTTAGAGGATTGGGAAGCTTTTTAAAAAAAACAACAGAAGGCAACTAAAAAATCATAAAGAAGGAAAAGATGGAATATGAAGGTAAGCTAGCCAATAATCTTAAATACTAAAAGTTTCTTCAGATATATGAAGTGTAAAAGAGAGGCGAGAGTAGATATCGGTCTGCTGGAAAGTGATGCTGGAGGGGTAGTAACGGGGGACAAGGAAATGACGGGAAAACTGATTAAATGTTTTGCATCAGTCTTCACTGTGGAAGACACAAACAGAATGCCAGAAGTTCAAGAGTGTCAGGCAGTAGAAGTGAGTTAAGTTGCCGTTACTTGGGAGAATTCAATCACAAAGGAGAAAATCTGCAGATGCTGGAAATCCAAGCAACACGCACAAAATGCTGGAGGAATTCAGCAGGCCAGGCAGCATCTATGGAAAAGAGTACAGTCAATATTCCAGGCCAAAACCCTTCGGCAGGACTGGAGGAAAAAAAAGCCAAGGAGTAGATTTAAAAGGTGGGGGGAAGGGAGAGAGAAACACAAAGTGATAGGTGAAACCTGAAAGGGGAGGGGATGAAGTAAAGAGCTGGGATGTAAATTGGTGAAAGAGACAAAAGGCCATGGAAGACAGAAAAGGGGGGAGGAGTGCCAGAGGGAGGCTATGTGTGGGCATGGAGAGAGAGGGAAAAGGGGATGGGAAATGGTGGAGAGGGGGTGGGGACATTACTGGAAGTGCAAGAAATCAATGTTCATGCCATCGGGTTGGAGGCAAGCCAGACGGAATATAAAGTGTACCTCCAACTTAACTGTGGCCTTATACCGACAGTGTAGGAGGCCGTGAATAGACATATTAGAATAGGAATCTGGCGGATGGAGCATAGATGCTGTTTAGGGCCCTGAATGGTAGTGAGGGAGGGGTGTAGGTACAGATGTAGTACTTGTTGTGCTTGCAAGGATAAGGGCCAGGAGAGAGATCAGTGGGGAGGGACGAATGGACAAGGGAGCTGCATAGGGAGCGATCCCTGCAGAAAGCAGAAAGTGGCGGAGGGGGGAAGATGTGTATGGTGGTGGGATCCTGTTGAAGACGGCGGAAGTTTCAGAGAATTATGTGCTGGACATGGAGGCTGGTGGGGTGGTATGTGAAGATGAGGAACCCTATCCGTGATAGAGTGGTGGGAGGATGGGGTACGAGTGGGCATGCATGAAATTCAAGAGATGTGGTTGAGGGCAGTGTTGATGGTGGAGGAAGAGAAGCCCCTTTCTTTGAAAAAGAGTAGGAAAAATGGGACGGTCACCAGTGTAGGCTTGGAACATAGACTGTTCCATGTAGCCAACAAACAGGCAGACATAGCTGGGACCCATGCGAGTGTCCATGGCTACCCCTTTTGTTTGAAGGAAGTGAGAGGACCCAAAGGAGAAGTTATTTAGAGTGAAGACACTCTCCACTAGGTGGAGAGTGGTGGTGGAGGGGAACTGCTTAGGTCTGGTGTCCAGAAAAAAACGGAGAACTTTGAGATCTTCCTGGTGGGGGGGGGGGGCAGATGGAGGTGTATAGGGACTGGGCATCCATAGTGAAAATAAGATGATGGGAGTCAGAGACATGAAATCATTGAAAAGATCCAGATTGTGTTGAGTGACATGGATGTAGGGAGGAAGGGACTGAACTAAGGGGGATAAAACAGAGTTGAGGTTTGCAGATATGAGTTCAAGCTGAAACAGTGGGTCTACCTGGAGAAGTGAGTTTGTGGATCTTGGGTAGGAGGTAGAAACAGGAGGTGAGGGAACTATGAGGTTAGCGGTGGTGGATGGGAGATCCCCAGTGTCAATAAGGTTGATAAAACCTTATTACTTGGGAAACTGAAAGGTCTGATTATATGTAAGTCATCTGGACCAGATGGACTACACCCCAGGGTTCTGAAAGAGGTAACTGAAGAGATTGTGGAGGCATTAGTAATGATCTTTCAAGAATCAGTGGATTTTGACATGGTTCTGGAGGACTGGAAAATTGCAAATGTCACTCTACTCTTCAAGAAGGGAGAGAGGCAGAAGAAAGGAAATTATAGACCAGTTAGTCTGACCTCAGAGGTTGGGATGATGTTGGAGTCAATTATTAAGGATGTGGTTGTGGGTACTTGGAGGTGCATGTCAAAAAAGGCCAAACTCAGCATGGTTTCCGTAAGGGAAAATCTTGCCTGACAAATCTGCTGGGATTCTTTGAAGAAATAACAAGCAGGATAGACAAAGGATGTTGTACACTTGGATTTTCAGAAGGCCTTTGACAAGGTGCTGCACATGAGGCTGCTTAACAAGATAAGGTGGCATTACAGGAAAGATACTAGCATAAATAAAGCATTGATTGGGAGCCTTTTCTGGTTGGCTGCTGGTGACTAGTGTTCCATAGGGGTCTGTGTTGGGGCCACTTCTTTATACCAATGATTTATATCAATGATTTGGATGATGGAATTGATGCTTTGTGGCCAAGTTCGCGGATGATAGAAAGATAGGTGGAGGGGCAGGTAGTGTTGAGGAAGCAGAGAGGTTGCAGAATAGCTTAGACAGAAAACCATAAGAATAACTTAGACATAAGACCATAAGATTTGGGAGTAGAATTAGGCAATTCAGCCCATCGAGTCTTCTCCGCCATCTGATCATGGCTGATCCAATTTTCCCCTCAGCCCTAATCTCCTGCCTTCTCCCCATATCCTTTCAGACCCTGACCAATTATGAATCTATCAACATCTGTCTTAAATATACATAAAGACTTGGCCTCTACAGCTGTCTGTGGCAAAAAAAAGCGCCACAGATTCACCACTCTCGCAAAAGAAATTCCTTCCTATCTCAGTTCTAAAAGGATGGCCCTCTATTCTGGGGCTGTCCTCTGGTCTTAGAGTCTTCCATCATTGGAAACATCCTCTCCGCATCCACTCTATCAAGGCCTTTCATCATTCGATGGGTTTCAATTAGGTCTCCCCTCATTCTTCTAAATTCCAGTGAATACAGGCCCAGAACCATCAAATGCTCAGCCATGGTGAAGTGGTGGAACCTAATTTTGCTGCCTTATCTTATGATCTTAAATGTGAACATCAAAAACACTTGTGCTTGACTTTGGTCTGTGTACTTGTTACAAAGCTCCACTCACCTAACTTCATTACACAACAAATTGGAGGAAATTAAGTGGCAATGCTTGGAGTACATGTTCACAGATGTTTAAACGCAACCAGAGAGCTCATTAAGATAGTTAAAGAGGGTGCTTTCATTTTTTTTTTAGCTGTGGCTTATATTAAAAACACTACTTAAGGCCACTGCTTGAGAAACATGTATAGTTCTGTACCACATCACAGGAAAGATGCAAGTGTGCTGCTCAAGATTTTACTGTGAATGGCTATTGGAGTGGCAGAGCATTAAAACTGACAAATCTGAGGCAATTCAAGTTAAGATGTACGGAAATAAGGTGCATTAATAAAGTAAGAAAGAAATGTTTCTCAGAGAGGCCAATAAATGAATGGTATAGATTTGAAGTAATTGACAGAAGGAATAGAGTAGATGCAAAGGCAGAGTTTTGCTCCAGTTAGTAAAAGTGGTCTGGAACTTGTTGCTGAAAATGGCTTTATTTAAAAAAAAGAATCTTATCACATTGAAAAAATCCATGGATGTATACATGAAGAGCAGTGACGTGCAGAATACAGGCCAAGTACTAGAAGATGAGTTTAGGTTGGGTTGCTCCTTTTCAATCATTTACAGCCACATGGGCCAGATAACCTATATCTGTGCTGTAATTTTTCCATGATTCCATAATATTCTGGAGCAAAGTATCTCCGTTATCTTATTAGGTAGGGAGTTTCAGACTTAAACCTAGCACTGATGAAAAATTGGTCATAAGTTATTGGTAAACTTGCCCTAATCAAAACCCAAATTGTGTATGAGTAGGTGAAAATTTAAAACAATGTAGATGCTTGAAATCTGAAGTAAAACTTGGAAATGCTCAGCTGGTCAGATGATACTGCAGGAAAGAAACAACTAACACAGTTTTAAGTCAGCAGCCCATCAACTGCTAAATGTTTCCTATGTTTTCTGTATTTGTATCTCTCAGCAGGTTGTTATTCAGGGATGTTGCCTGGTGTCACTGTTAATGATACATTCCTGTACCCTGCTGCAATGCTTAAGGGTACACTTGGTGCTCAGTGGACATAGTGTGTCCTTTGAACAAGGCAAGCCTGGGTAGTTTTCCACCTTGTCAGATTGATGCCTGACACAGTAACTCTACTAGAGCTTAACTAGAAACACAGCTAATTCTGGAACTGTAGTCTTAAGTATATTGTCAAGACTCATAGCCTTTGCTTGCAGACATTTCTTTGTATCAAATGCAATGAATTGAATTGGTTGAAGGCCTGTGATGAAGATTCAGGAAACAGAGATAAATCATCTTTTTGATACTATTGTATGAGGTTGCAAGTTCTTCAACTTTGTTTTCAGCACTTATTGGCTTGACACAGCTATTGCTGCCTGTTTTCATGGTGCAGGATATTTTCAGTCCTGTTTATATTTTAATTTGAACTTTTTTTGATGCTCTCCTGGTGTTGATGCCATTACAACCTAGTTTTGAAAATAATGACTAGAAAGAGCTCTCCACCATTGTGATAAACATCAAGCATCTCGGCCTCAGCCATAGAGGAATGCTGAAAATATTCAACAGGTCAGATGTAATTTGAAGAGAGAATTTGAGGTGGTGATTAAGGTTGATGATCATCCTATTCATTAATTCTGATGAAAGATTTATCATTTATAATTGATGGTCTGTTTGTCTTACCTGGCATGAGAATTTCCAGCATCCTGTTCTTATTTCAGATTCTCAACATCTGTAGTTTTTTATTTCCCCGCACCCCACCCCCCCCCAGCAGACTTCATCTAGGGCAGGGGTCGGCAACCTTTACCACTGAAAGAGCCATTTGGACCCGTTTCACACAGAAAAGAAAACACTGGGAGCCACAAAACCCTTTTGACATTTAAAATGAAATAACACTGCATACAAAGTTATTTTTTGCCTTTATGCTATGTATAAACAAACTATAATGTGTTGCATTTATGAAATTGATGAAGTCCTGCAGAGAAAACAAAATTACATTTCTGCATGCAACAAAAACATATTGAACTCCGAAAAAAAAACGTTGGGTTGAAGGTTATTTTTAAGTAAAATACTCAATGTCTATTTGAGTCCTTCTTGTATTTATGAAAAACGCCGAACTTAAATTGTCTGCCAGCAGCAAACCAAAAATAACGTCAGCCAGCTGTCAACCTGAAAAATAAAAGGACTATTTCACTGAACAATGAAAAAATATGAATATACGTAAAATAATAGGCAATTTAAACATTTATCATACTTGGTTCATGGGATTTCTGCTCCTGGACCTCAGCGCACAGCGTCAGCACATCAGGGCTGTATGACATCACCTTCATCTTTACACAGGATCGCAAGCTGTCATCTGTGAGGCGTGAGCGATGTTTGTTTTTAATAAAGTTCATGTTGGAGAACACCTGCTCACATACATATGTGGATCCAAAGACTCCAAGTGCATACTTTTTAATGTTTACATAAATGTCGGGGATAGCATTCCATATTTCGAACACAAGTTTTTCCGGTTTGGGGAGGTTTTCAATATCACTCCATTTTTGATTCTGAGCAAGAATGGCCTTCTGATGGGCAACATCTTCAAGGTCTGCTGTCAAGCATCTAAACTTGGACACCCATATGTCTTTGTCGGCTATGTCGGCCTGTTCCATCTCAAGATCAGGTTGACTCACACCTGCCAATGCAGTTGTATTCAGTAGGGATGGATCAATGCTTAGGGGAGTGACCGGGAAGGATAACGTGTGTTTTTCCTCTGTGAACTCACAGAAGCGTTTCCCAAACGATGTTTGCATTGTGATGATTGCAGAATGTAAATACTCCGAATTTATCATGTCGTGAGCTTGTTTGAACTCTCTCAAATTGGGGAAGTGAGACAATGGGCCTTTCTGTAAATCTCTGGCAAGCACTGTCAACTTGCGCTCGAATGCCAAAACATCTTCCAACATGTGCAGGGCTGTGCGTCCTTTCCCCTGAAGAGCTGAGTTCAGCTTGTTCAGGTGCGCTGTCATGTCTACCATGAAGTGTAGCTTTTCCAGCCACTCTGGCTGTTCCAGCTCAGGAAAGTTTTCACTTCTTCCAGACACACAACAAAGCGTTTCAGCACCTCTCCTCCGGACAGCCACCGGACTTTGCGGTGCAGCAGGAGATCAGAATATGCGCTTTCCAGCTCGTCCAGTAACAAACGGAATTGACGGTGATTTAAACTTTTTGCCATTATTTTATTGACAATCTGAATGACAACATCCAGTACTTCTGTGCATTCCAGAGGAAATGTTTGAGCGCAAGATGCAGTGAAAAGTCAGCAGCTTTCTGTCCAGCGACTTCGGCAGTAAAGCCACAAATCCCTTGTGCGCTCCTGTCATACTTGGTGCCCCATCAGTAGCTACTGACACCAGGTGGGGGGTCTTTATTCCTTTGGCTCTTAAACAGTTCAACACAGCCTCACAGATGTCCTCCCCTCGTGTTTGGCCTTTTAGAGGTATCAACTCAATAATTTCTTCCTGTGGCCCGGCAGAACAGCGCTATTTGTTCAATATCACCTTTGTCTTTAGACTCGTCACAGGCAATCGAGTAGGCCACAGCTGAATTGATGTCCTTAATTTGCTGTCTTGTGATGTCTTCTGCCATTTTTATGGTTCTGTCTTTGCAGAGAGGTGCATATCCCTGATTTTCTGCACAATTTCACTCTTGGTTTTAAAGTCTGTGAATAGATGTTCTAAAATCTTAATGAAATGCTTCCCATGCCTGACTATTACCTGAGCGGCAACAAAACTAGCATATGTTGTTGATTTTCCAGACTTCATCCACTTCTTGAAATGATTTTTGCCCAGATCAACCTTCTGCATCAGTTCCGAAACGGCTTTTTTTTCTCTCATCTCCATCCGGATATTTTTGAGCAAAGGCTGCGTGTTTATCCTGGAAATGTCTTGCGACATTTGAGTTTTTGTTGTTTGCTAGTTTCTCATTGCATATTAAGCATACCAGTAAACCAGTCTCGTCAGCAGTGAAAGCAAATGAATCTGCCCACGTATCATTAAACGTTCTGTTTTCTTCAGTCAGTTTTCTTTTTTTTAGAATTCTCCATAGTTAGCCTACCTTGGATCGAAAAATTAAAGAAATCGCATACTGGCGGGTGTCAGGCATTGGCAGTGGTGACGTATATTAATAGCGACAAAAAACACGTTTTATTTAGATTGTACAAGATCACCATAATCTTCAAATTTAGAATTACATTTCAAAAACTAACAAACTAACATAAAATACATTTTAATTAAATACTCATCATTTATTTTCCAAATCCACAGGGAGCCACAGCACAGAGATGAAAGAGCTGCGGGTTGCCGACCCCTGATCTAGGGGAATATATAAACTAATCATTGTCAGAAGTTGTCGGTTGTCATCCTGCTAATAGTTTTTATTAATTTTATTACCAAAATTATCTTGGAAAATATAGTGAAAAGCATTCTGTAGAAACCTCTAATTTCACAAGCATAGTTACCATAAAATACACCTTTGCCTTTATTGTAACATTCTTTACATTATTTTGTGCATGTTACTAACGTTTTTCTGTCAACAAACACCTCTGTAAACAGTCTTTTCATAGTAAGTCATGCATTATTTAAATAAAAAATATCATTTTATATATGAAGTAAGCATATTAAAATTATTGTGAATGTGCAAAATTATTATTTTTGCACTAGTAGTAATAAAGGATTGTACAAAATCAAGACTGCATTATAATCATGGTGTTTCATGTTCATGGACTTGCCTGAATTTCCTTCCTTTCTCTCCTTGAAGGCTTGTAGTTTCCAGAAGCTGTTTACTGTTGGAGAAGAGTTTGATGACGACGATGATGATGTAAGTCATGTTTGGAAATTTTTATTTAACCTGCCATCTTCTATTGGGCCATCTTACTGCTTGCTGTTTCAGGTTAAATTTAGTGCAAGCACAGCAGACCCACTGAATAAATGGGAAACATTGACTGCTGGGAGAAAGTTCAATAGAGCTTGTTATTTATTTGCATTATTGCCATTAGTTTTTACGTTAGTATATTAAATGTAAAATAAAATATGAGTGCAGCTGGCTGTCTGCTGTAGCTATTCCTTGTGTTCAATTCCAAAGATTGCACCAGGGCTGTATTGGAACTAACTGGGTTCTCAGAACAACGCAAGATCTGCTTCACTAATAATTGTGCACCTCATAGGAAATGAGATTGAACTTCATGGAAAGTAAAGGATCTGGGGCTGCAACTACATCAGTCATTCAAAGTATTGACATATTAATACAATCATTTAAAAAAAAGTTAGACTAAGTTGCATTTTGGAAGGAAAGAACTGAAAGGCTGAGATGTGTTAAATTTGTACAAAGCCGTACTTGGGCTGGACATGTTGAAGCTCTTAAAGCCTTCGAGGATATGGAAGAGCTTCAAACAGGATCCATAGACAAAATATTTCCATTTTGGGGGTGAATTTAGATGTTGACATGAAATATAAAATGTTTAGTAATATCAATATGTAATATCGCGTTATACTTAAAGATATAATACGATACATGGTAATAATACCTTGACGGTGAAAAGTCTGTATTCTTATTGTTCAGTAAGTTAATTTTTGAAAAAAGATAAAATGTGATTGACAGCTTCTTTGCATTATTTCCCTCTTTTTGGTTGAAAAGTTCATCCAACTAGTCTAATTCAAAAAAGAAATGAGTAAGGGCATCGCTGAACCTGATAGGTTTCTCATTTTTTGTTTCAACTTGGTATACTTTGCCAGTTTGGATTGATTCTCTGTGTATCCCAAATTGTTAGGATTGGTTTTTGAATCTTAAACTTTTGTTTTAAATAAATACTTTGACATTAAATATTTTTGTATGAACACTCATTAATAACTAATTCTGAATTAATTGTATGTCTATACAGATGGTTACATTTTGGCATTTTATGTTTAAAATAGATATAATTTAAACGTATAAAATGTTTCTTGTACTTTGAAAATGCAACTATTCATTTTCCAGTGCTGTGCAACTAATTTTCTAATCTGCTGTGGGCAGGATTTATTATCAGCAGCATTGGTTGTTGAAAGCACAGCCATCAGCTCAGCTGGAATGACCCCCAGTGTTGGACTAAGGCCTATTACTTCAACCCTTAGGACACCAGCTAGTTCATATTATGAACCTGTAAAATTGGCATGCATCTCTGCAGGTCAGAAATATTTTCAATCAAAACCTGATTCTGTGTCAAATAATACAACAAATGATGAAACTCCTGCAAAGAAAACATTAACAGGATCTTCTGATGTTTCTTTGAAAGCACCGCAGTGGCCAAACAAACAGCACTTAACCTCTAATTACAGGTTTGTTAGCAATGCTGGGCAGAACATCACTATAAGATCAATCACGGATATCGACAAAGAAGATGATCTGTTCTGGTCTGGTTCTGAAAAGCTGAATAAGACTGAAAATATATTCAATTCCACAATGGGGAAGGGCAGGACTTCAGCTTCTTATGAAGAGAGTCTTTCAACCTCTGGAAATGTTTCTTCTCAAATGTATTCAGCAGGTGATCTCCCACCAGGCAAATTTCCGTGTTTGCCAAGAGCCACTAATGTTCAGAGTGGAATTTATAAAGATGGTCAAGCGAAGTCTGTAATGAATAATTTTGAGGATGCAAGTAAAGCTTACAAACATCTTAATCAATCATCACATAAACTCAACCAGTGTCCAATAAATTTAAGCAATGTTCGGATTGGTGCTGTTGCAGTGGGAGGAACCAAGAATTCGTCTGGTCACGTTACTGATAACCGTTGCACGGATGAAATGTCTAAGACTCTGCCTGAGACTAAGTTATGTACTCCTATTCCATCAAGCACAGTCACTGCATCAAAAGAATTATTAACGCCAGTACCACAAAATTCGTTAGGAAAGCATATAATGGATAATACAATTAGGCCATGTAAAACTGTCTCCCCAAGTTTGAAATTTGCACACCACCATAAAATGGGCTCTACTGATTTAAAAAACTGTCCAAATTCAATGCCAATTAGACCACGAACTTCTCTTAATCGCTTAACCCCCATAATTACAGTTGGAGGCCTCAGAAGACCCATTATGTCCACAAGTCAATCTCGAGCACTGATGTGTACTATAGAAAGCCCTACAGTTTCTGTAGGAGCTCAGTGTTCACCAGCAACAAATCCAAGTTTTGTAGGAACTCCTGTAACCAATCGCCTA
Source organism: Hypanus sabinus (assembly GCF_030144855.1). Taxonomy (NCBI): domain Eukaryota; kingdom Metazoa; phylum Chordata; class Chondrichthyes; order Myliobatiformes; family Dasyatidae; genus Hypanus; species Hypanus sabinus. Next base: position 55,907,723 of record NC_082738.1, read on the forward strand.
ATTCAACTGGTATCGGCTGCTAATCAATCACCAGAAATTCTAAAGGTTGACAGACCTCGGGCAAAACGACGCTTCCCTGGACCTGCAGGAATCCTTCCACAACAGGTATGATGACCGACACCATTTTAAGTCAGTTCAAAATTAGTTCTGTCATTTTCAATAGCTAGTCAGTGCAAATTGAAACTCTTCTGTTGTAACTATTTTGTGATTAAGTTCCATGAATAAGAAGAAAACAAGAAAATCTCTAAGGAAAGCCTGTTTTTCCTTTATTCCTCCAGCAAATATTTCTCGATCTTGTGTTGCTTAAACAGGTTCAGGCTGATTCAGCACTAAATTCAGTCTCCAATTCTAGTTGTGGAAGTAGTATAATATTTTAAATTCTTTTTGAATGATCAGTGTATTAAAGAAAAGGTTCAAATTAGAATGTTATAAATACAGAAGATGAATATTTCCAGAGACAGTAATAGTTTTAAAGTGGGAAAAGTCCCAGTTTCCTGAAGGCATGCTCTCAAGAATTTTGATGGAGGTCGGAGAAGGCACATCAGAGCCCTTGACCACAATTAAGCGCTCATAAACTGGAGGAATGCCAAAGTAGATTGCCACTTAAACATGCAGTATATAAGTGCTTAAACAAGGCAAATGTGGACTGGCTGTCCTGATATAAAAGATGGATAAATTTCTTAAAAACTATAACATGTCTTTTATCTTTTTAACAGAATATGAGTGATATTGCCCTTTAGTTGTGGGGTTTGCCGGGCCATTTCATTGCACTGCATGTCACATACAGATTAGATCAGGTTAGGGCAGTAAATTTCGTAAAGGAAGTTGGTGAACTTGTTTCTTTTTTACAATTCTGTAAATGTATATTCACTGTTGCTGATGAAGGGTCTCTGCCCGAAACATCGCCTGTTTACACTTTTCCGTAGATGCTGTCTGACCTGATTTCCTCCAGCACTTTGTATGTATTGTGGTGAACTGACATTAATGTTCAATTCATCTTTCAATGAGTTTAAATTGTCTAGCTGTTGTAAGGACTTGAATTTGGATATTTAATCATCCTCTAATTTGTTAATCCATAAATTTAACCATTGTGCTACTGTATGATATTAATAGTTTTATTTGCAAAAGCGATTTATTATCCATGAATTTTTAGTTCTACTGGTCAGCAGATTATTTACAGAGCAAGTCAACAGCATCAATGGTAGGAGTGATTGAAAGGTAGAATTTTGTTGGTTTGGTGTTTGGGTTTATTGAGAATTTCATTTTCGTAGTAACAAGTAAATGTGCACATAGTAACTAAGTTTGGGGGAAATAATGGATTGTGTTAATATATAAAATGAAGTTCAAGAAGCCATATATGGTATTAATTGGGGAAAGTGGCAGCATCTTCAGGAGAGCGGTATAACAATAGAAAGCCGAAGACGGCTTAAATGGTGATTTTTTTTTCAGATTGCTGTGTAAACATTTGATACTCCCAGGATTCAAGATTGATAGAAATGTACAGTATGCCTAAAAGTTCCTATGCACTTGTAATTAGCATGTGCAATGAACATAACAATAGACTGCAACAGGATTAGAGGATCAGGACTTCCTAAACTAAAGGGTTTAAATTATCGGAACCACCAATGTGAGAGAAAATCTAGTACAGAAAGTGAAAATGTAGAGACTTTGTGACACAAATACTCGAAGGGCGCATATTTGTTATCACAAAAAGAATGATGGGAGAGACTGAAATGTTTTTATGAATAGCATGAAATACAGCATACTGCCTGAAAACAAAGCAAAAAATTTAAAATAAGATGGATGTATATTTGAACAAAAAGGAAAAGCAGGAGAATGTTGACAGTACTCTTGCAATATCTTGGACATCATAATGCGATGCAAAAAGAATAAAAAGTACAAAGCCTCCCATCAGGATTATTACTATGTAGAAAATCCTGATGGTGCATGCCAAGATTTCACTTAATGCTTTGCTGAATTGCTTTAGAGAGGTAGAATGATTGTAATTTCACGATTTGTAAAGGCTTTATTTTGACAGCACTTGAAAAGCAGCAATTTGGAAATGTCATTGATATTTGCTTTATTTTCTAAAGCAATTAATGAACAAAATTGAATATTCATAAAGCTTTATCACAAGGACTGCTAAAGTGCACCTATTATAAAATGAGTACGTCTAATGTGAGGAAATGTCTTAAATTTCCTCTGATAAATGTGTGAACATAATTTGTTGGAATAAGACATGAATTCTGAGAGTAAACTTTAATATGCTAAACCAGCATTTGCAGAGCTCAGCAGCTTGTATAGTATTTGTGTTTTGTAAATTGATACCTAAATTGCATATTGATGTTCTAACTCTAAATGTTTACTGCCAATCCTGCTTGTCTTCCAGCATTATGGTAAAAACCTGGATGAAGTCTTGATTTCAGTCCCACAGATACCAACACATGGTGCAGTGCCTAAACTATGCCCTCAGGTAAACTAGCAGATTTTCTATAAAGAAAAGTTGGATCTTAACATGTACAAATTAGTCCTGAATTTTGAGCTGTTTGGGAATGTAGAAAACTAGATTGGGATTATCCAAACCTTTCACTTGGGTCAAGTTAAAGTTGTATGATGCAGGGGTTCCCAACCTTTTTTATACCATGGACTAATACCATTAAGCACAGGACTCAATGGACTCCAGGTTGGGAACTCTTGAATGACTTCTACTTGATGAAAGGCAAGTTCATCTTCTAATTGCACGATCAAGTTAATATACTATCACCTTTAGATGGAAAAAAAATCACAAATTGACTATTGACTAACTGACAGTCCATGATCCTGATGAATAGCAGTGAATGCTCAAAGGACTATGCAATTTGCCTTGCTTTTTATGTTCTTAAAAGTCAGTATTAAAATGCTCACTATTTTCATTTCAATTAATGACATAAATTACAACAAAATCCCTAGATTCGCAAAACATCCGAAAGTAGAACAAGGAATGTAGTAAGCAAGTAGATTTGTTATTTACATTTCTTGAAGAATTGAACCTAGTTTGTTGTGGAGAGTTGAAAAATGGCTAGTTAACAAAGGGGGAGTGTAAACTAAAGGGAACTGAAAGAAAGGGTATAGCAGTGCTACAGGTATTTTTAGAGATTATCCATAACATTACTAGAGCTAATGTACAAAACGAAGTAAGTTTATATCAAGGTGTTACTCTGATATTATTTGGAGTATGATGACTGAGTTTCAAAAAATATGTTTCAGTAGAACATATAATGGGGTGCAAAAGTGAAGATCAAAAGATTTTTGCTATTTAAATTCTTAAATTGTATAAAAGGTTAAGAGTGTTACAATTATTTTGCTATTTTAGCTACTATGAAGAGCTCAATAGTAGGCGAACACAAATTAGAAATTCATAAATATGAAGTTAGTCCTCAGCTAAAATCTCTAAATAAAATTAAAAGTTGTGTAAGAACTCTTAAGTAACATAATAAATGAAGTCATGAAAATATTAGATTGTCACTTTTGAAAGATGTGATGAGAAGGTGGCTGTTGAGTCAAGATTTATCTGTCAATGAGAAGGAAAAAAACTTAAAGGCATCCCACAATGTCTTAGGCACAACAAATTATTTATAAAACGTAGTCACTTTGCGCACATACTAAAGGGAATATGTGGGCACCCAACTTCTCTTCTTCTCCCTACCCCCCCCCCCCCCCCCCGCCCACCCTACCTACCATCAGGCGGAAGATTTTAAAGCCTGAAAGCACATTACTACCAGGATCAAGAACAGCTTCCATTCCCACGGACCTCATACAATAAGGTGGACTCTTGACCTTGCAATCTGTCTGATTGTGGTCTTGCACTTTATTGTCTTTCTGCACTGCACTTTCTTTGTTAACTGTAACAATCAGTATTGTGATCTTGTAATCTTTTATTGCTTTTCCCTTCCCTTGAACAGATACATTGCAGGTAAATTGATATTCAGGAGATTTTAAAATGAACTTGGGCTACCAAAAAAGCTGGTTGCCATGTGCAAACTGTGATATAAATCAAGTTCCATCAATTTCTTATCACCTCAGCACACCATTGTAGATTTTCTACATTGATTTTCCACATTGATTTTCCTTTTGGGCAATATTAGATTGTCACTTTTGAAGTATTCCTGCTTACAAAACTTGCATTGGTATAAGCAAGCTATAATGGCAAATAGTTTAAAACATCAAATGGTGAATCGAACTAGAAATGGCTGCAGCTAAACGTTCTGCAATAAGCAGTTTCAGTACTTGACCAGTTCAAGTAAACACCTGCAAATTGCTTGGGCGAATCTCATGTCAGTGGCACTAAAAGTTGTTGACCACAGCATGGCTCACACAGATTCAATGAACTGAGAGCACTCAAAGCTGCAGTGTGTGGAAGTTTGCCTTTCTCTTTCTTGCTGAAAATCATTCGCAGGAAGGAGTTGACTGCTCTACTGGCAATAATTTGATAGTTTTTTTAAGGAAGTGTCATTTTCACTGAGTTACTGCATTCATTATTGATTTATTTTCCTTTATCTCTTTTTCTTAACTATGTCCTTTCCTTAAGGTATATATCCTACAGGTTCAAGAAGTATGTAATATGAAAAATTGATTAAGCAGGGAGTACAAAGAGCACAAGTAGGGATTAAGATAATGTGATTCTTCTGGAATATAAATTAATAACACTGAAGACAGAAAATGCTATTTACTGTTGTATGATTTTTTTACAATTGGCATTTAAGGAAGATCTGAGTTCTCAACATTCAGTTGAAGATGACTTTGGGAGAGGCCCATGGGCTGCCATGAAAGAAGAATTAAGATTGGATGAAGGAGACACTAACTGTTTCCTTCGAAATTATAGCATTGTCATGGTTCTGCGGAAGGTAAGTTTTACAGTAATAGTAACAATGATGTACTTTACCTGATCTTAATACACAAGTACTGTTTAATTGCAATCTAAGGATAAAGAATGCTAACCACAACATCTCAGAGTAGGAAATTAAGGGAGTCAATGGGAAGGAGGGAAAACACTATATTGTTGTTGCAGGAAAACTAAAGTTAGGGGTTGAAGTGATTGCATAGAAGTATGCTTTATCTATATTTGGAGAGAAGTGTGGTGCTAATGACAAATTGAAAGGTGCCAAAAGAAAAGCTGATAACATTAGAATAACCTTGCTTTAATTAGTAATTATTATGGTTCATTCCTTTTTAAGATGCAATTTTTAAAAATGGCTTATAAGCAAATAGACATAACATAATGGCTGTGTTGACCTATGAGAGATGAGGTCAGAGGGAAGGTGGAATGGGAAGATCACAAACAAAGCACCCCTTAACCCTAACAACCATGCATCTTTGAGCAGGGCGTTGCTCCCAAAAAATGTTGGGTAGATACAGTCTGAGCTGTTGCTGCTGCCCCTCAATGACCACCAGCTGGAGTGTTAGGTTTATATATCAATCAGCTAGCCACAACTATCAAACAAATGAATGGCTGAGCCTTTGCCAGATTGGTTAAAATGAGCTTCAGCATCAGAAATAAAAGTTCATATAAGCTGTCATGTTATTCATTTAGTATAGGTAACCAAATTTCTATCATGGGAATTCCTTCTCAACTTGCACATTATTTCAAGTTCAAAGTACATTTATTATCTAAGTATGTGTGCGTTATACAACCCTAAGATTCATTTTCCCACAGAAAGCCATGAAACAAAGAAAACCATGGTACCTGTTCAATGAAAAACGTGAAACACCCCCGCGCAAAAAAATCGCGCAAATGGCAAAAAAAGCAAATAAAATTACAGAATATAAAATACAAAATCAAAAGAGTCCAGTCATACATTTCAACTCAATCTAGCGCTGTGTCGTTCATTATCTGCAGGCTGTCTCAATCAAAAATAGCCAAAATAGCAACAAAATAAAGAGACCAGAAGTCAGAAACATATTATAATGTGAACTACAGAATTCAATTCAGAAGCTCGTCAATTAAACTTCGCCCAAGACCTAGGACCCCAGCACAATCCTTCAGCAGCGTCAAGCGAGAGAGAGGGACCATTTTAAAACCGGGACCTTCCTCCAGGACCAGTGAGAGAGAGGGAGAGTGAGACCTATCACATGCAGACTCCTTCCTCTGGTAGCAGTGAGTGAGAGGCTGGTGGACGGCACTGAACACCCACTTACCTTTCACTCTCGCCTCAATGATTTCAATCTTCCTAGATGCTTCGATCAGTGAAAAATGGAGTCGATCTTGAGTTTACACCCAGTCTCCAGGCTTCTTAAACTCTAGGCTGTACATTTCGCTCAAAACCTCACCGAACACCCTCGGAGACAGCAAGCGCCAGATCGCTCAGTTGGCCCAAAAGCACACCATCAAAATGTAAATCACAGGTTCCGATAGTAGCAGAACCACATTTGAAAACAAAACAAAATGTAAAAGAAGCAGTTACGTGAACTGTCTGAAGGATGTTGAGTTGTTCACTGGTGCCATCTTCCGGATAAAATTTTATTATGCAAGTTTAGCCTTAAACCTGAATAATAAAAACAGATTATCTGTTACTTGTCTTTTTTTTGCATATTGTCTACTGTACAGCTTTGACACTGAAAAGTAATTCATTTGGTGTAAAGTAGTTTAGAGTGTGTTTTAATCAAACGTCTTGATCTAATGCATTTCTAAAACAGTTTTAAGTGAATCGTAACTGTTTCTATAGGCGGCCTTAAAACAGCTCCCCAAAGGCAAGGTTCCTAACATGGCCGTGCTTGTAAAGTCATTGACACGAACAAACACGGATGCCAGTGCCGTTTTTAAAGATCCATCAGGTAGGGTTATCCTTCTGATGTTTCACTTTGGATTTAATTATTGAAACTGCAAAAACAACTTGACTCAGTACAGAGGTATCACTTTAGGATCTGTCCAGATCCTTAAAAAAAAATCTTAAGTCTTCCAGAAGCAAATGTTTATCCCGAAAGTTATGGCATTAGTGTAGCCTGTATAGATTTTGCTCCCCATTATTTCACTTCCTTTTGATTACTTAGTATAGATGATCCTACACAGGCTAAATACTTACTCCTCTACTTGTCATCTTCTGCATTTTGGCACCGTGTGATAAGATAATTGATAATTATGATTTTGTTGATAAAGCTTCCATTGGTTTTATTCAGACTCTCCAAATCAGATTTATTATCACAAAATTTGTTACTTATTTTAACTGCTTTAGTCTGGCTAGTCTTCCTTTTAAATTTAATGTTGCCTAAAAAGAACAAGGAATTATTAGATGACCTTGGAAGTCTGGTATTATTGTTACTGATCCATCTTTTAAAATGGTGACAGTTTAATTCCTTTTTGACTTGGTCACTGTAAACAGGATTTGAATAATATCTTTCCCTGTTGAAAAAGAAACTTGACAGTTTGTACCAAAATGTTGCTCATCCTCTTTGTTTCCCTTTTCCATTTCCTGTCTCATCTGAATGTGTTGGGTTTTGTCTAATTTTATTTTGCATACTCTGTAATTCTTTGTCTTTGCTGAACGTGGTGAAAATATTGACAAATAATATCTCATAGGCACATACCTTTTCCTCATCTTCACTATGCCTTGCCAAAGTAGTAGTAAATAATTTGTGATGGATATGCACATTATGGAACTGTAGTGAACATCATATTCATACTACAAACATACTTTCCAGTGGGAAGCATTAAGTAAAAATTGCTGGTTGCATTTCCTTACACCAGTTGTAACATACTTGCCATTCCCACAGGAAACGGGTACTGTTCTGTGAGTAATGTAGACAGTCAAAGCTTGCACTTTCTGAAACTAAATGGGTAGCTATTAATGAACTCAGAGCCATCAGGGAACTTGCAAATAATCCTTTCTAAATCACAAAACAGGTCAATCTAATTCTGACAGTTGCTCCTTCCTATAATTTAGGGATTATTCTTATCTACCTGTGTTGCCATCTTCAGGAATCTTGGACTTGTACACCAAGCTCCGTCTGTTTCTTAATACTAAAGGACCCTCCTCTCATTGTATAGGCCTACCCTTCCAGCTCTCGAACTGGATTGTTTTGTACGTCTCAAGATTAAATTCCATTTACCATTGCTTTACCGATCTTACCAATTGATTAATAATTTTTTCTAGCCTACATATTTCCTCTTTGTCACTAACATGATCAGATTTCATTTCAACTGCTAATCATACTTCCTGTATGAATGTTCAGATCAGTAATGTACATAACAAACAGCAAGGATGCCAGGGCTGACCCCTGTATCCCTGTGGTATACCACTGGTCACGGACTTTCACCATCACCCTCTGCTTCCTATTAAAACCCCATTTTCGGTCCAATTTGCCCACTTGCCAATGATTCTATGGACTCTAACCTTTGGAGCTTGTTTGTAACATAGGACCTCATCAAAGACCTTACTGGTCCATGTAGACTACATCGACTGTACAATCATCATTAATATACAGTGGATTCTGGTTAATTGGGCTGACAGTTAATCGGGATAGCCGTTTATTTGGGTCAACTCTTAAAGAACAAAAAATAATCAAGAAAATAGCTGGGATTCCCTTCGATTACTTGGGACACAATGCTGCTTAATTGGGACAAGAGAATGTTGCCGAACAAGTTGTATCTAGTGTTAGTTGTGCACGCCTGAGTGGCTGTTAGACACTGCATTTTACTTAGAGTGAACAGTTTTTAAATGGTGTCAGTTGTGTGTGTTTGGGTTCAAAAAGCAGAGATTTTTGTCACAGTTCGCCGGAAATAAGCAGTAAGACAGCTAAGAACTGTTTTGCTCATTGTGGTTGCAAGCATTCAGGGTTGGAGATGCCAGAAATGGCTGGGAGTGAAAATGAAACTATTCCATTTCTTCAAGTTAAGAACTCAGAAGAATTTAAAGGTATTGACAATCATCCTGAATGTTACAATGAAAATGAAGATTTGGAAGATGTAATAGTTGAAAACATTGTTTGAAGGCAGTCCACCCTCTGCACTAGGTGTCTGCACTGATTTTGTTTATTTACAGTCAATCAAAAGAACAATGAATACACTGGATGAATTCCTCTGTCAATAACAATTAGAAACTAATACAGTTTCATAGTAGTGTTGGTAGTGTTCTCATTTGTTCTGTGTTTAATTTAAATACATTATTTGTTACTCAGTTAAATGGTAGTTTTCCTTTTAATATCTTTTAAAATATTTCTGTGAAATTTCAGCTAATGGGGCAGCCGCTTAATTGGGCCAAATTGTACTGGTTCCAAGGTGTCCCAATTAACAGGAATCCACTATTTTGAACCTAGAATATAGAACAGTACAGGCCCTTCAGCCTGTGATGTTGTGCTGACCTTTTAACCTACTCCAAGATTAATCTAACCCTTCTGTCCCACGGACCCTCTATTTTCCTTTCAATCATGTGCCTGTTTAAGCGTCTCATAAATGTCCCTAAAATATCTCTCTGCCACCACCTCTGGCTGTGTGTTCTATGCACCCACCACTCTCTGTATATTTTTTAAAAATTACCTCCAACATCTCCATACTTCTTCTAGTCATCCTCTCGTGTTTGCCATTGCCATCCTGAGAAAATAATGACCTTGTACACCTTATTCAAATCAACTCTCATTCTCTTTCACACTAAAGAGAAAAGCCTTAGCTTGCTCAACCTTCTGGACATGTTCTCAAGTCCAGAGACGTTCCACAAAACTGCTAAGATTCCTGTCATTAATCCTGTATTCTGCCTTCAAGTTTGACCTTCCAAAATATATCATTTCAGTTTTTGAGATTCAACTCCATCTGCCACTTCACAGCCCAACTTTGCATCCTGTCAATGTACCATTGTAACCTCCGACAACCTTCTATAGTTCCCACAACACCACCAACCTTTCTGTCAACTGCAAACTTACTACTAAACCTGCATTTCCTTATCTAAGTTATTATCTAATCACAGAGCAGTGGTCCCAGAACATTTCCCTGTGGAACACTTGTTAGTTATGTACATCCAGGCAGAATAAGCTCCATCTACAGTCATCCTATGTCTTCTGTGGGCAAGCTAATTCTGAATCCACAGAGCCAAGTTTTCCTGGATCTCATGCCTCTTGACTTTCTGAATGAACCTACCATGGGGAATCTTGTTGAACGCCTTACTAAAATCCATACACACCACATCCACTGCTCTACCTTCGTCAACTTACCTCAAAAGTCAATCAGCCTCTTGGAGCGTGACATGCTCCTCACAAAGCTGTGCTATCACTAATTAGATCTTGCTTCTCGAATTGTGCATAAATTCTTTCTCTAAGAATCCTGTCCAATAGTTTGCCCACCACTGATGTAAGACTCATTGGTCTATAATACCCAGGATTATCCCCATTACCTTTGAACAAAGGAATTACATTTGCCATTCTCCAAGCTGCTTGTACTACTCCTTGTGAGGACGCAGAGATCATCACCAATAGCACAGCAGTCTCTTCCCTCACTTAGTGTGGTAATATGGAGTATATCCCGAATGGCCCGGGGACTTAGCTATCCTAATGTTTTTCAAAAGTACCAACACTACCTGTTTCATAATCTTGACAAGGCCCTGTTCTTTGTTGACCTTGCATTCATCAAGGTCCATCTCAGTGGTGAATAATGAAGTAAACTATTCATTAAGGGCATCCCCTACCTCTTCCAACTCCAGGCATGTTTCCTTTTTTATTCCCAATTGGTCCTATACGCACTCTAGTTATCTTCCTATTTTTCATGTGTGTGTAGTACACCTTAGGTTTTCCCTAATACTACTTGCCAAGGATTTCTCAAGTCCCCTTCTAGCTCTCCTAAGTTCCTCCTTAAGCTCCTTCATGGCTACCTTATAACTCTCAAACCCTGTCTGATGTATGCTTCCTTCTACCTCTTGGCTACATGCTCCACCTGTTGTCAACTGTGGTTCTGTCACTCTACCTCAATGGGACAAACCTATCCAGGACCCCATACAACACACACAAAATGCTGGTGGAACGCAACAAGCCAGGCAGCATCTATAGGAAGAAGTACAGTCGACATTTCGGGCAGAGACCCTTTGTCAGGACTAACTGAAAGAAGAGATAGTAAGAGATTTGAGAGGGGGAGGGGGAGATCTGAAATGATAGGAGAAGACAGGAGGGGGAGGGATGAAGCTAAGAGTTGGAAAGTTGATTGGCAAAAGGGATACACAGCTGGAGAAGGGAGACAGGAGGCCTAGGGAGAAAGAAAGGGGGAGGGGAGCACCAGAGGGAGATGGAGAGCAGGCAAGGAGTGATTGTGAGAGGGACAGGGAGAAAAAAAGAAAGAGAAAAGAAGAGGGGGGAATAATAAATAAGGGATGGGGTAAGAAGGGGAGGGGGGCATTAACGGAAGTTAGAGAAATCAATGTTCATGCCATCAGGTTGGAGGCTACCCAGGTGGAATATCAGGTGTTGTTCCTCCAACTTGAGTGTGGCTTCATCTTGACAGTAGAGGAGGCCATGGATAGACATATCAGAATGGGAATGGGACGTGGAATTAAAATGTGTGGCCACTGGGAGATCCTGCTTTGTCTGGCAGACAGAGCGTGGGGGTTCAGTGAAACAGTCTCCCAGTCAGAACCCCATGCAACTGCTCCCTAAACAACGTCCACGTTTCCATTGTACACTTCCCTTGGAACATCTGTTCCCAAGTTAAGCTCCCACTTCTGACCTAATAATAGCACAGTTTAAGTTCTGACCTAATAGCAGCATAATTGGCCCTCCCTCAGTTAAATACTTTTCCATTTTGTCTGCTCCTGTCCGATGTTATAGAAACATAGAAAACCTACAACACAATACAGGTCATTCGGCCCACAAAGCTGTGCCAAACATGTATGTACCTCAGAAATTACCTAGCCCTCTATTTTTCTGAGCTCCAGGTACCTATCCAGGAGTCTCTTAAAAGACCCTATCATATCCGCCTCCACCACCATCGCTGGCAGCCCATTCCATGCACTCACCACTCTGCATTTTTTAAAAAACTTACCCCTGACATCTCCTCTGTACCTACTCCCCAGCACCTTAAACCTGTGTCCTCTTGTACTAGTTCAGCCCTGGGAAAAAGCCTTTAACTCTCCACACAATTAATGCCTCTCATTATCTTGTACACCTGTGCTAAAGATTGGAGAGTTGTGGTCACTGCCTCCGAAATGCTCACCCACAGAGATAGCTATCATCTGACTAGGTTGATTTCCTTATACTATACCCAGTATGGCCTTACCTCTGTCAGTTTGTCCAGATATTGTGCCAGGAATCCTTCCTGGGTACATCTAACAAATTCTGTTGTATTTAAACTTGCACTAATAAGGTACCGATCGATATTAGGGGAAGTTGAAGTTACCTATGACAACAACCCTATTACTTTGGCACCTTTCCAAAATCTGCCTACTAATCTGTTCCTCGGTGTTCCTGTTGGGATTTTGGCAGGGCAGGGAGTGCGGGGAGGATCCCTCCACAGCGTCCTCCCTTTCTGCATCTGTGCTACTATCCCTGATTAACAATGTCACTTCCTCCACCTCTTTTGCCTCCTGCTCTCCCTGTCTCTTTTGAAATGTCTTAATGCTGGAACTTCCAGCAGCCATTCTTGCCTTTGTGACAGCTAAGCCTCTGTAATGGGCACAACGTCATAGTTCCATGTACATACTTCTTCAAGGAACGATGCCTCAGAAAGGTGGCGTCCATCATTAAGGATCCCCACCACCTAGGACATGCCCTCTTCTCACTGTTACCATCAGGAAGGAGGTACAGAACCCTGAAGGTACACTCAGCAATTCCCCTCGTTATCTGATTCCTAAATTGACACTGAATCCATGAACACTACCTCCCTACTTTTGGGGTTATTTTTTGCACTGTAGCGAAGTGCAAAGCTAGAAATAACGACACGCACTAGTTGCACTAGAGACTCGTTTATTCAAACTTCGCAGTACTGGCTTTTACACAGTTCCGTTCCCGCCCTCTCCGGGCGGAAATGACGTCAGAGGTGCATTACAAAAGTCTCTATCTGCACGCGGGCTTTCTCCCCTTGCTGGTGAAGAAGGAGGTCCAGCGCCATTTTGGGGCTGGTCTCTCTGCTGACGTGCGCGCCATTTTGTGAACCGGTTTGCCTGCGTAGAAAGTGGGTCACCACATAACCCCTCCCTTCCCCCCCCCCCCCAGAACAACAGCGATACACCCCACAATGTCCATAGTCTGGATCAGTCTCTGTTTGGGCAGTCTGCCTCTTCGCCGCAGTGCCTGAACCTTGACCAGCTGTGCCAAGTCTACATGGACCCAGTTGAGTCGGTCCACTGTGAAAACCACCTCCTCCCCCCCCCCCCCCAGTGTCCAGAACGTACATGGACCAGTTGTTCCTGATCACCTTGAACAGCCCCTCGTATGGCCGCTGTAGCGGTGCCCAGTGTGTGCCCCTTCATACAAATACAAACTTACAGTTCTGCAGGTCTTTGGGTACGCAGTTCGGGATCTGTCCGTGCTGTGAAGTCGGTACGGGGGCCAGGTTGCCGAGCCTTTCGCATAGTCTGTCCAGGTCCGCTGTGGGTTCTTCCTCTTGCCCCCTTGGGGCTGGTATGAACTCTCCTGGGACGACCAGGGGTGCGCCGTACACCTGCTCGGCCAACGAGGTATGCAGATCCTCTTTGGGCGCTGTACGAATTCCAAGCAGGACCCAGGGAAGCTCGTCCACCCAATTAGGTCCTCTCAGGTGGGCCATGAGAGCCGACTTCAAGTGACGGTGGAAGCATTCCACTAGTCTGTTCGACTGTGGGTGGTAGGCAGTCGTGTGGTGTAGCTGCGTTCCCAACAGGCTGGCCACAGCCGACCACAGGCTGGAGGAGGTAATGTGGGCCGGTACCCCGAAGCGTGCTACCCAGGTTGCTATCAGTGCTTGGGTGCAGGAATCGGCAGATGTGTCGGTGAGTGGGACCGCCTCTGGCCACCTCGTGAACCGGTCTACCATAGTTAAGAGATACCGCGCTCCTCGCGACACTGGCAGGGGCCCACGATATCCACATGAATGTGGTCGAACCTCCGGTGGGTGGGTTTGAACTGCTGCGGCAGGGCTTTAGTGTGCCGCTGCACCTTAGCTGTTTGGCACTGCGTGCACGTTCTGGCCCATTCGCTGACCTGTTTGTGAAGTCTATGCCAATGAACTTGCTGGAGACCATCCGGATGGTTGCCCTGATAGATGGGTGCACCAAGCCGTGTATGGAGTTGAAAACTCACCAAGGTTGGCCGGTAGCCATGTCACACAGGAGGGTCCTCTCACCTGGGCTTACGAGGAAGTCTTGCAGCTGCAAACCCGAGACTGCGGTCCTGTAGCTGGGCATCTCGTTGTCTGCCTGCTGCGCCTCTGCCAGTGCTGCATAGTCCACCCCCTGGCACAGGGCCCGGATAGCTGGTCTGGAGAGTGCATCCGACACGACGTTGTCCTTTCCTGAGACATGCTGGATGTCTGTCGTATACTCGGAGATGTAGGACAGATGTTGCTGCTGGCGAGCCGACCAGGGATCGGACACCTTTGTGAACACGAAGGTCAGCGGTTTGTGGTCCATGAATGCGGTGAAAGGCCTGCCTTCTAAGAAGTATCTGAAATACTGGATTGCCAGATATAGTGCTAACAGCTCCCGGTCGAAAGCACTGTACTTGAGTTCGGGTGGCCGTAGGTGCTTGCTGAAGAACGCCAGGGGTGGCCAGCGCCCCTCGATGAGCTGCTCCAGCACCTCACCGACTGCTGTGTCAGATGCGTCCACTGTGAGTGCAGTTAGAACGTCCGTTCTGGGGTGCACCAGCATCGCGGCATCTGCCAAGGCTTCCTTGGCTTTAACGAAAGCGGCCCCGGCCTCCTCGTCCCAAGTAATGTCTTTGCCTTTACCCAAAACCAGGATGAACAAAGGGCGCATGATACGGGCTGCTGAGGGGAGGAAACAGTGGTAGAATTTCACCATACCAACGAACTCCTGCAGGTCTTTGACCGTGTTGGGCCGGGCAAAGTGGCGGATCGCGTCTACCTTGGCAGGCAGAGGTGTTGCCCCATCTTTGGTAATCCTGTGGCCCAGGAAGTCGATGGTATCGAGACTGAACTGGCATTTGGCCAGGTTGATCATGAGGCTGAAATCACTCAGGCAGGAGTTGAGCTGGCGGAGGTGGGACAGATGCTCCTGACAACTACTGCTGGCTATGAGGATATCGTCCAAATAGATGAACGTAAAGTCCAGGTCGCGTCCCACCGCATCCATTAGCTACTGGAACATCCGTGCGGCAGTCTTCAGGCTGAATGGCATTCAGAGGTATTTGAATAGGGTGATGAGTGCTGTTTTGGGGATGACTTCAGGGTGTACCGGGATTTGATGGTATCCCCGAACGAGGTCTACTTTGGAAAAGATTCTTGCCCCGTGCAGGTTTGCTGCAAAGTCCTGTATGTGGGGCATGGGGTAGCGGTCTGGAGTTGTAGCCTCGTTCAGTCTGCGGTAGTCGCCACATGGTCTCCAGCTCCCGGCTGCTTTGGGCACCATGTGCAGCAGGGAGGCCCATGGGCTGTCGGACCACCGTATGATCCCCAATTCCTCCATCCTCTTGAACTCCTCCTTTGCCAGGTGGTGCTTTTCTGGGGGGGGGGGGGGGGTGCCTTCCTGCGTGGACGTGGAGGGGTGGTCCCTGGGTCGGAATGTGGTGCTGTACTCTGTGTCTGTACATGGCTGCCGTGAACTGCGGTGCCAGAACCGATGGAAAGTCCACCAGGATTCTGGTGAATTTGTTGTTAGACAGCGTGATGGAGTCCATGTGTGGAGCCGGCAACTTGGCTTCACCCAGGGAGAATGTCTGGAAAGTCATGGCATGGACCAGTCTTTTCCCTTGCAAGTCGACCAGCAGGCTGTGAGCTCGCAAGAAGTCCGCCCCCAGGAGTGGTTGGGCCACGACGGCCAGTGTGAAGTCCCACGTGAACCGGCTGGCGCCGAACTGCAGCTGCACTGTGCGGGTGCTGTAGGTCCATATCGTGCTGCCATTTGCGGCCCTCAGGGTGGGTCCTGGCTTCCTGTTGCGGGTGTCATACTCCGTCTGGGGTAAGACATTGATTTCCGCTCCAGTGTCCCGACTGTTTGTCCCAGACATACAAGAGGCTGGCCCAGCCACCGTAGTCATTAGTGGCAGCTGGCCCTGGCGTTTTCCGGGAACTTGCAAGATGGGTGACAACGGCGGGCTTCTGTTCCCCACCGCTGGTGGTAGAAACACCACTGTTCATTGGCCTCCTCACTCCTGCCTCTGGGTTGTGTGCACTCCGTTGCCGTGCCTGGTCTGGTCTGCTGTTGGGCACGTGGCCTGGTAATTTGTCCAACAGATGCTCCGCTCCCCCTCTTGGCTTTCCACAGCACATCTGCCCGGGCCGCCACCTTCCGGGGGTCGCTGAAATCTGTGTCGGCCAGCAGCAGATGTATGCCCTCGGGCAGTTACTCTAGGAACTCTTGCTCGAACATGAGGCAGGGCTTGTGTCCTTCAGCCAGGGCCAGCATCTCTTCATTAATGCTGACGGCGGCCTGTCTCCGAAACCATCCAGGTGCAGCAAGCGGGCACCTCGCTCACTCTGTGAGAGGCCAAAGGTCCCAATGAGCAGCGCTTTGAATGCTGCATATTTGCCTTCTTCCGGGGGTGACTGTATGAAATCCGCAACCTGGGCGGCTGTCTCCTGGTCAAGGGAGCTCACCACGTTATAGTAACGCGTGGAATCAGACGATATCTGCCGAATCTGGAACTGGGCTTCTGCTTGGCTAAACCACACACGTGGTCGCAGCATCCAGAAAGTTGGCAGTTTTAGCGAAACTGCGTGAACAGATGAAGAGTCGATCATCTTTGGTCCAAATCCCGTTTGGACTGTCGGGGTCACCAATGTAACGCTGGGCTACACACAGAACTAGAAATAACGACACCCAGTCTGTAAGTTGCACTCGAGACTAGTTTATTCAAACTTCGCGGCACTGGCTTTTACGCAGTTCCGTCGTTGTCATGTCCCCTCCCCCAGGTGGAAATGACATCAGAGGTGCATTACAGAAGTCTCTTCCCGTGCGTGGGCTTTCTCACCTTGCTGGTGAAGAAGGCCCAGCGCCATTTTTGGGCTGGCCTCTCTGCCGACGTGCACCCCATTTTGTGCGCCAGTTCGCCTGTGTAGAAAGTGGGTCGCCATAACACTATTTATTTTAACTTAACTATTTAATAGACATATTCTGATACAAGCTCTAAGTTCATCACCCTTGTTCCCAATACTACTAGCATTAAAAGTAAATTAGAGAGAGTGCAGAGACGATTTACTAGGATGTTACCTGGGTTTTAGCACTTAAGTTACAGAGAAAGGTTGAACAAGTTAGGTCTCTATTCATTGGAGCGTAGAAGGTTGAGGGGGGATTTGATCGAGGTATTTAAAATTTTGAGAGGGATAGATAGAGTTGACGTGAATAGGCTGTTTCCATTGAGAGTAGGGGAGATTCAAACAAGAGGACATGATTTGAGAGTTAGGGGGCAGAAGTTTAAGGGAAACACGAAGGGGTATTTCTTTACTCAAAGAGTGATAGCTGTGTGAAATGAGCTTCCTGTAGAAGTAGTAGAGGCCAGTTCAGTTGTGTCATTTAAGGTAAAATTGGATAGGTATATGGACAGGAAAGGAGTGGAGGGTTATGGGCTGAGTGCAGGTAGGTGGGACTAGGTGAGATTAAGAGTTCGGCACGGACTAGGAGGGCCGAGATGGCCTGTTTCCGTGCTGTGATTGTTATATGGTTTGTTATATAAATACATTTCAGCACATTCAGCTAACTGCATTTAGCCCTATCCACTGCTTACCCTTCTTCACAGTCTCACTACACATTGCATCTACCTTTACACCAACTGCTCCATCATCTGACCTTTCACTCTGGTTCCTATCCTCCTGCCAACCTAGGTTAAATCCTCCCAACAGTTCTAGCAAACCTGTCCACAAGGACATTGGTCCCTCTTGTATTCAAATATAACATGTCCCTTTTGTACAGGTTACGCCTTCCCCAAAAGAGATCCCAATGACCCACAAATCCGAAATCCTGCCCCCTACATCAGTTTATCAGCCACATTTTCATCTGACATATCAAACTATTCTTACCCTCAGTGGTGAGTGGCACAGGCAGCAATCACGAGATTACTACTCTTGAGGTCCTGCTTTTTAGCTTCAATTCTAACTCCCTATATTTGTCTTCTGAACCTTATCCCTTTTCCTAGCTCTGATGTTCGTACCAATATGTACACAGCTTCTGTGCTCTCCTATCTCTTTTAGAATCCTGTGGGCTTAATCTGAGATGCCCTGACCCTGACACCTAGGAGGCAACATGCCATTTAGGAGTCTCTTTAACATCTACTTTGTGTTCTCCTAACTTGAATCCTGTATTGCCGCCACTCTCCTCTTCTTCCTCCACTCCCCTTCCCTTCTGAGCCACAGAGCCAGGCTCGGTGACAGAGACCTGATCAGAACAGCTTTCCCCTAGTAGGTTGTGTTACAACTCCCAGCAGTTTCCAAAGTGGTACAGGTGTCCCCTGCTTTACGAATGCCCACTTTACGCCATTTCGCTTTTACAAAAGACCTATATTAGTAACCTGTTTTTGCATTACCAAGATTTTCGCTTTTACAAAAATTTTTCCCATATAAATTGATGGTTCTTCGCTTTATGCCATTTCGGCTTAGGAAAGTTTCATAGGAGCGCTCTACCTTTGTAAAGGGGAGGGGACTCCTGTATACTTGTTACCTCTGGAAAAAAATCAGTGTAATTGCTCAGATGGGATCTTCCCTTGAAATCATGCTGACTACTTTTGATTAGTCCCTGTTTTGCTTCAGCTTCTCCTCTTCCCCGATCCCAATTGCTTCCCTATCCAGCCTAACCTACCCTTGCTATCATTGGATAAAAATACCCTATTTGCTGTTTTCATCTGTGACCGAGGATTAAAAATCACTTTGATTAACCAAGCAATCTCCTATCTCATCTCCTAAAGCAGCCTGGGCTATAGCTTACTTATCAAACTTTCACCCACCAAGGCATGCAATACTCATTTTTAATAATGTGGTCCAGAATCTCCTTGAATTCGCAAGTTGCAATGTTTTTGGTGAATATACATGAAAAATATTTCTTTATGGCCTCATTCGAATCCTCTGGCTCCAAATGAAATGTCAAAAAAAAGCTTCAGATGTTGGAAATCTAAACTAGAAAACAGAAAATGTTGGAAAATCCCAGTAGATCAGGTAGCATCTATGGAGAGAGGAACAGTTACAACACACAACTGACTGTTTCTCTTTACCCAGATACTGCCCAACCTGCTGAGTTTTTCCAGCAATTCCTACTTTTCATTCATGACAGTAATCTGTGCATTCTCATGAGAATGGTATCTCTGCCGTGGTATCAAAATTATCACCTGTGACCAGAGCATGATATTCGTGTCTTGTATATGTTCTTCAGTCTTTCCAAAATGATGTGAGACCGTATGTGAATTGTTAATCTGTTGTCTGACAGATAAAATCAAACAGGTAAGATTGGTTGCAATCACTTCAATTAATATGGTTCTTTCTATCTATCAGTTAGTTATCTTTATTTACTTAAACTGTTTCTTTGGTAACCTCAAGCATTTTTAATCTCTCATCTAAAAGCACTTGTAGCTTGCTTAATTGCAACATTTGACAACTAGGATAGATCCTATACTTATTATTTTTCTGTTTGCATAGTAAGTTAGGATCTTAGTATCTGACATTTGTCGCTGTCTGAAGGCCTACAAACTCCTAATTTAAAAAAAAGTTATTTCTCTCCCTTTGAAACCAATTAAATTTTATTGAAAAGAGGTGTTTCATCTGAGAGGCTCACATGTAATTTGCCAATTTTTTCTTGATTAAAAGCATTAATGTCAGGTTTTCTAATGTTTAATAAATACAGCCTGTATTTTTATAAAGCTCTGTGCAGTTACTATTTTGATCCTAATGCAGTGTACATCCGTGTGTTACAGTGGAGTTGTGTTGCTAGAAAGCCATCGGTATCATAATTTGTCTTTTTCAAAATAGAATATACAATTTGCCAGTATTCAAAATTTAGCATTAGGATAACCATTCAAGACTAGAAACTAATTTGATCTCTGCTCAATTTCTTAGAAGCTAGATTGTTACATTGTGTTAAGTTAATTATCTTTGAAATTCCTTGACTGGTGCTTGGGATGCTGTCTTTTTCTTCTGTCCCCCTCATTCATAAATCTATTTTCCCCACAGACATCCCTGTCTTTAATGGGGCTATTTAAAAGAATGCTTGCTTTCTACAATAAGCAATATTTAGAAAGCATTTGTGCAAATGAAGCATTGTGAATAGTATACTTGCAATATGTTAGTGCTGGAATTTGATTTGCTTGAAGCTTAATTCTTTATTACTGTTGTACAGGTGAGATGCAAGGTACCATTCACAGACAACTTCTGATTGATCAACCAAATGATTTAAAAGTTGGAACAGTGCTCCTCTTGAAGCAGGTTGTTAGCTTGATACTTGAACATTGGAGTTTTTTTGGTCATTAACTTTGCTTATGTAACATCAATTGAATGTGGTTGGCCTCTGTGTAGAGGGTAATAGCATATACACGCAAGTAAAATGATCACTTTTGTATGCTTTCGGCAATCAATGGTAATATTTAATGTTACATCTGTGGCACGTGCAATTCTTTTTGTTTTATGTTTTATGATTTTTTTAAACATTTTGCTAATTTGATGGCTTGTCTATCAAAAGATTATAAATCTTGCTAGGTTATTTTCAATCTGTAATTTAAAAATAATTGTGAAGTTGTTCTTTTCCAACAGTATTTTATTTCTATCTGTAGGTTGGTGTATTTTCTCCATCACTTCGAAATCATTATTTGAATATAACACCGAGTAATGTGATTAAGGTATATCCTCAAGGTTCTACTGTATGCGTACATAGCCAAATTGCCCAAAGTTCTCAGGTAAGAATGGCATACGTAAGCGGTGTCATACTGCTCCTAAAACTGGTTCTGCATTGATAGGGGTACTAAGTAGGCAAATTCTTTCTTTATCTCTCAGGCTTCTCTTGGGGAAACTCCCTCCCCTTTATCTTTCCTTCGTCTAAAAACTCTCCTTTTCTGTCCAGCTTTAGTCTTTACTTTGACCCAGCAATTAAGAATCTCAATAAATCAGAAATGTACACTATTGTCTTGACTGCTCCCAGTTGTGTTAAGTTCTCTGTAGAGGTAAACTGTTGTTCACTCTACAAGTTAATGATTGTACAGACAGCAAAGTCTTCCAAGATGACAATTTAAAACAAATTTACATAAAATTATCTGTGTACATATTGAAATGAACAAATTATAAAATGACAGAACCAATTATCTTTTTAGAATTAAAGTAAATTTGATAGAAATAGATAGCTTTTAAAATGCTTTTTTAAATCAATTAAAACATCTGAAACTATCCTGCTTTATCTTTTCATACTTGCTCTCTTGAATCACCTCTGTATATTTTAGAAACCAATGAATAAGGTACATGCACAATGGGATTGTTTGTCTTGGCTAACATCTGAATTTATTTTATACTTCCATTGAGTGTATTTCAATGAACAGAACTATAAAAGTTGCATCACAATATGAGTCTATTCAGTCTGATTCAGTGTTGCTATTACCTCTTCAAAGCCATTTTATCAAACTTCCTTGACTTTACTCTAATGATGTTTTGACCCTTTCTTTTCAATTGTATCTAATTAAAATGTCTGGCAAAGCAAATCCATTTCCTCATGAGCTTTTGCAGTGAAGCAGTTCCTCCAGCTTTTCTTTTATTTTTCTACTTTTAATCATCAGTCTGTGACATTTACTAATTCAACAACCAAGAGAAATAACCTTCTATTAATTATTCTCTCACCCAGTTTTGAATACTACTTCTAGGCCCAAGTTTTCAGCTGCCTTTTCCAAAAACTCCCTTCTAGAAAGTGCCATAGGGCTATTAAATCAAAGTAACCAACATAATCAAAGAGCCCTCCCACTCCTGACATTATCCATTCTTCCCTCTCTAGTTTGGCAGAAGATACAGAAGCCTGAAAGCACATTCCACCAGGCTCAAGGATGGCTTCAACCCCACTGTTATAAAATTATTGAATGGTTCTCTAGAGCGATAAGATGGACTCTTGACCTTGCACCTTATTGCAACCTGCACCACACTTTCTCCGTAGCAGTTGCACTTTATTCTGCATTCTATTATTGTACTGACTTGTATTACCTTAGTGCACTATTATGATTTGATCTGTATGAACAGTATGCAAGACAATTTTTACACTGTACCTCAGTACATGTGACAAGAATAAGCTAATTTGCCAAGGAAGTCACAAGCTTATTGAGCTCTGGCTGTGATTTTCTAGTTGCACTTTGCTACCAAACTCCCCCATGGAATCATGGGCTGCAGCAGAAACTTGTCAACATTTTCTAACATTCTGGAAAAGCTACTCTTATTTGCCTTGTTAGATGAGGTACAGGATCAATAATCCAGTTCCTTTTAAAGTGCGATTGAAGATCTCCAAGTAAGAGATGGGAGAATCAGACAATTGAAATTATCTTAGATTATTTGTGTTTTTAATGTTTCAATTAGCTTAAAAATGTTAAGTTTTATGTAACTTTTTACTGGTTATTAGGAGGTATGAAACTTTGAAAAACTTTGATTGCAATGCTCGAGGGCAAAGCTGAGGGTGAGGCATTGCCATCTGTAAAATGTTTCCAAAAATAGATTTATTGCATGAATCACAAAAAGCTAGTAGGTGGGTCCATCAATTATTTGAGAAGCAAACAGCATTTTGGCCTTCATTGCAAAGGGATGGAATCTAAAATTGGGAGGTTTTGTTGCAATTGTATAGAATGTTGGTGAGGCTTGCCTGTGAAATGCTGAACGCAGTTTTAAGGCATAAGTACAAAGAAGGATAAACTCTTGGGCTTCCAAGCCGGGTACAGATATGAATTCAGCCAACGTTTTGTTGACAAACAGTGACATCAGGGATGATGCTTGGGTATGTCTAGACTGGTGGTATTTATGCCCTGTCGCCCATCCCTCCTGGTTGGTTAGTCCTCATCTGGTCAGGTTTTCGTTCTCCCACCTTGTTTACAATTGAATTCCAGTTCTTAGAGCGAGACTATTGTCTTTGTTAAAATTATTTTCCTCTAGTTTTATTTAATTGGCTTCTATCACCAGGTGGTCCCAAAAGCCATTGGAGCAGTATAGTTCTGTGCTGTCTAAGTCAATCCTGTGACCATTGTGAATGCAATGTTCTGCTACTGCCAATTTCTCCAATAACCCAAATGGATACATCTCCTGTGCTCCTTGATGTGGGTTTCTACCGTGCATCCCATCTGCCTGATATACGCTGCTCTGGATTCACAGGGAATCCTGTAAGCGCCAGCCATCCTGGCTCCCAGGTTGTCTTTGATCCTTATCGGCTATGACTTGAGCTTCCTTGCCGGTTTGTGGATGGTATTAATCTGGTATTTCTTCAGGATCTTGGCTATCCTTCCAGAAACCATGCAAATATAGGGAAGACAAGTGGTAGTGATGAGTTCCTCCTTGTTGTTTCCTTCATCTTGTAGCCATTCTGTGGAAACATCGTGCATAATCATTTTAATTCCTTGTGGAGACTGTCCGGGTCCAAAATAGTTTTTGCATAGTTAATCAAGGTAGAAAGAGCTACTCTATGTTGGGAAGCATGATAGTGGCTGTTATTGATGAGGTTTTTAGTCCGTGTGAGTGGGTTTCCAATAGATGTCATGTCTGAGGCTGCTGTCTGGTTTCCATTGTATTAAAATATCCAGGAAAAGGAGGCAACCACTCTTCTCCATCTCTATTGTAAATTGAATGTTTGGATGTATGCTGTTCTGATGGCTGTGGAGATGTTGGAGTGTCTGGAGTCCATGAGGCCACATAACGAAGGTGTCATCAATGTATCTGTAAAAGCGTTTAGGGTGTAAGGCGATGAGCTTAGCACTCTCCCGTCAAATCCCTCCATGTAGAAATTAACAATAGCCGATGACCAGGACGATCCCATGGCCACGCTTTCCATTTGTCCATCGTAGTTCTCCTTAAAGAGGAAGTACATTGACGTAAGGGTGTGTTCAAAAAGATCAATGGTACCCTTATCAAACCTTTTTCACAGGAGAACCAAGCTATCTTTAATGGGAACATGTAAGCAGGGACATCACATTGAAGCACAAGGAGGTCTATCGTCAGTGAGATAAATTCTCCGACTTACTTCCCCACTAAGCATCTAACGGCCTTTCGTAGGGGCTGCTAGCATCGCATAACGAAGTCGACCAACTTGGTAAAAATGATCAACATCCAGCTAACCCTGAAGGACTTAATAGTCAGTTTTGACATGGTGTCCCTGTTCATAAGAGTTCCCATGAAGGACAGCTTGGTCTTCCATTGGTCAAGGTTTGATAACTAATATGAACAAATGGACAAAGTGGCCATGGGGATGCCCTTGTCACCAGCTATTGCTAGTGTGAGGTCCTTGGGTCCTTGGGTCATCGACCTTGAGCCCTAAGTGTTGCTTCAGATATGTCGATGAACCTTCACAGTGTGGCCTCATGAGCTCCAGACACTCCAATAGTTCCACAATCATCTGCATAGCATATATCCAAACATTCAATTTATGATGGAGATGGAAAAGAATGGTTGCTTCCCATTCCTGTACATTCTAATAGGATGGAAACCAACTCTCACAGACTTGCATCTCAACAATACCAGCCGCCATCATGCCTTTCAACGTAGAGCAGTTCTTTCTACTTTGATTAACTGTGTGAAAACTACTTCAGATCCAGAGAGTCTCCATCAGAAAATAAGACGATTATGCACGACGTTCCGACAGAATGGCTACAAAGTGAAGGAAATCAATCAAGCCCTTAAAAAGACCGACAGGAAAACCAGGAAACAACAAGGAGGAACCCCTCACTGCAGCCTGTTTTCCCTATATTTCCCCAGTTTACAGAAGGATCACCAAGACACTGAAGAAACCAGATTAATGCCATCCACTGACTTGTAAGGAAGCTCAAATCACAGTTTATGCGGGTTAAAGATGACCTGGACTCAGGTGGCTGGCACTTACAGGATTCCCTGTGATTGCGGAGCAGTGTTTATTGGCCAGTTGGGATGCACAGTGATAACCAGCATCAAGGAGCATAGGAGGTGTATTCGTTTGGGTTACCTGGAGAAGTCGACAGTAGCAAAACATTGCATTTGCAGTGGCCATAGGATTGACTTCGGTACAAAGCTACAGTGCAACGCCAATGGCTTTTGCAACAGCCTGGTGAAGGAAGCATTTGGAATAAAACGAGAAGAAAAGAACTTTAACAGACAAAGATATCGCTCTAAGTAAGAACTAGAATTTGATTGTAAACGAGGTGTGAGAGCGAATGAGGATTAACCAATCAGGAGGGACAGTCTATGGGGTATAAATACCACCAGAATAGACATGCCCAAGCATCATTCCTGATGAAGATGGCAGAGTTTGACATTGAAATATCGGTTAAAATCAATATCTGTACCCAGCTGGAACCATGAGAAGAGTTTATTCGTCATATAAGCCAAGAAAGCACTAATCCCTTTTCAAGTAGAAAGAAGATTCACAAGCTAGTTAAAAACACAGAATGCTGGCAGAACTCAGCAGGCCAGACAGCATCTATGGGAGGAGGTAGTGATGACGTTTCAGGCCGAAACCCTTCACCAGGAGTGAAGTAACATGGGATGGTCGAGGGGGGATAAGAAGTGGGGGGAGGGATAAAGTAGAGAGCTGGGAAGTGATAGGCTGGAGGGAAATGGGCCAGGGGGAAGGTGGAGAATTATGGGAAATAAAAGAGAAAGAAAGGTAGGGCTGGGGGGAGATCATAGTGGGGGGGGGGGGGGGAAGAGAGAGAAAGAGAACCAGACTAAAATAGATAAGGATGGGGGTAAGGGGGGGGGGGCAAAGGTATCAACAGAGGTCTGTGAGTTGAATATTCACGCTGGCAGGTAGGAGGCTACCTAGGCGGGAGATGAGGTATTGCTCCATCGACCTGCGTGCGGCCTCATCTTGACGGTAGAGGAGGCCATGGACAGACATGTCGGAGTGGGAGTGGTCTGTGGAATTGAAGTGTGTGGCCACAGGGAGATCCCGCCACTGCTGGAGGACCGAGCGCTGGTGTTCGGCGAAACGGTCTCCCAGTCTGTGGCGGGTCTCCCCAATGTATAAATGGCCACTTCAGAAGCACCGGATACAGTATATCACCCCAGTTGACTCGCAGGTGAAGTGGTGCCTCACCTGAAAGGACTGTCGGGGGCCTGGGATGGTGGTGAGGGAAGAAGTGTGGGGGCAGGTGTAGTACTTCTTCCGTTTGCAGGGATGAGTGCCCAGAGGGAGGTCCGTGGGGAGGGATGAATGGTCAAGGGAGTCAAGGGATCCCTGCGGAAAGCCGAGAGTTGGGGGAGGGGGGGAAGATGTGGCTGGTGGTGGGATCACGTAGGAGGTGGCGGAAGTTACGGAGGATTATACGTTGGATCTGTAGGCTGGTAGGGTGATAGGTGAGGACCAGGGGGACTCTATCCCTGGTGGGCTGGCGGGGGGATGGGGTGAGGGCAGAGGTGCGTGAAATACAGGAGACGTGATGGAGGGCAGAGTTTTAGTGGACGAAGGGAAGGAGAGCAGATGCAGCGGAGGAATTGAGAGAAAGGGATAGCATTTTTGCAGGAGACAGGGTGGGAGGAGGAATAGTCTCGGTAGCTGTGGGAGTTAGTAGGTTTGTAGTAGATGTTGATGGATAGGCTGTCTCCAGAGATAGAAACAGAAAGATCTAGAAAGGGGAGGGAGGTGTCGGAATTAGACCAGGTGAATTTGAGGGTGGGGTGAAATTTGGAGGCGAAGTTAATGAAGTCGACGAACTCAGCGTGTGTGCAGGAAGCAGCGCCAATGCAGTCGTCGATATAATGCAAGAAACGAGGAGGACAGATACTGGTGTAGGCTTGGAACATAGATTGCTCCACGTGGCCAACAAAAAAGCAGGCATAGCTAGGACCCATGCAGGTGCCCATTGGTACACCTTTAGTTTGGTGGAAGTGGGAGGAGCCAAAGGAGAAATTGTTAAGGGCGAGGACTAATTCCGCGAGGCGGAGAAGAATGGTGGTAGAAGGTGACTGACTGCGTCTGGAATCCAGGAAGAAACAGAGAACTTGGAGACCTTCCTGGTGTGGGATAGAGGTATACAGGGACTGGACGTCCATGGTGAAAATGAGGTGGTGGGGGCCACGGAACTTGAAATCTTTGAAGAGATGTAAAGCATGGGAAGTATTACGGACATAGGTGGGAAGGGATTGAACAAGGGGAGATAAAACAGTCGAGATAGGCAGAAATGAGTTCAGTGGGGCAGGAGCAAGCAGAGACAATGGGTCTGCCTGGACAGGCAGGTTTGTGAATCTACACTCCGCAACAATCCCTTCTGAACGCTCTGCTCTCCATTCCCTCCGCAACAATCCCAACCGAAACATCGTCACTACCCCCTCCCATAGATGCTGTCTGGCCTGCTGAGTTCTGCCAGCATTTTGGATTTTTATTTTTCTCCAGCATCTGCAGATTCACTCATGTTCACAAGCTAGTTCTTTCATTAAGAGAGTTATCCTACCATGAGGTGCTAACAACTTTGGGTCTGTGTTCCTTGGAGTTTAGAAGAATGAGGGTGATACTGTTCAAGCTTAGAAAATTCCAAGGGGGCTTGGTTAAGTAGATGGTGGGATGTATTCACTAGTGAGAGAATCGAACAAGGGGACATAACGACAAAGGGCCAATCATTTAAAACTAAGATACCTAGCAATTAATTCTCATATAGTATGGAAAATCTCTAGAAATCTCTGCCCCAATGAGTAATAGAAACTGGATCATTAGAAGTATTTAACATGGAGTTGGATAAATATTTGATAGCTCAAGGAATAGTGGCTTATGGAGGAAATGCATAGAAAAGGAGCTGAGGCCAGCTTAGAGTTGCCATGATATTAAAAGGCTGAACAGGCTTGAAAGGTCTAATGACCTACTTCTGCTATTTTCTTGTGTTCATCCAAAATATTTTTTTTTCCAGAACAACTTTGGGCTTCAATCCACTGTTGACTTATTGGAATCAAAATGTAGTGATTCTGTCACCACAGACAAAATCTCCTACTCAGCCACTACATCTTCCAGTACAGGAAATGAAGGCTCACAGATACCTGAATGTAAAAGCATGCCATTACAGGGACAATGTGATGAAGAATGGGAAGCAGGTAGATCAGATATTCAAAAAAAATTGTTCAAGTTAATTCAGTATTTAAGTAATTTGCATTTAGGGAACAAAAATTTAATGTAAGTTCGGGATGAATTTTTAAGCTATGTTTTTTGGATCTTAACTAAGTGTAAACTCCATGCTGAGCATCCTAAAATCCTTCCAATTAATATCTTTATAACTTGCGTTTATGAAGTATTTTACATTTGGTTAGTCATTTGCGATAAATTGAATAAGGAAAGTTACTAATGTAAACATCTAGAACTTGGTCGAAGGCATCTGAAGTTCTTTACTGCTGAACTACATTTGATGTCTATTCCTGAACCTATTTTTCTTAAGAACAAACCTGTTAATTTGCACAAAGAGGAACAGATTTGGGAGGTGGAAGCACAAATACAGTGATTTTCTGATTAATCAATTTTAAAATGCCGTGTAATTAATTTTTATTTTTTCAGCTTCTGAATTCCTTCAGGGAGATTTGAAAAAATTCTTTAATTGTTTAGGCTGGCAAACCCCATAGGCATTACATGCTAAGCATTACATCCCTACTCTTTCTTTTATGGATTTTAATTAATGGGGAAACTTATTTCCTGCTGTCCGTAACAAGTAGATATGGTATGGTTCTCTGTTTGGAATGACATCCAGTATAGCAAACTAAAAAAATAACTAAAGAAGTTGGATAGTGGTTGGGTGGATGAAGTTCAAAGTAGAGAAATGTGAAGTAGAGTAATTGAAAAAAATATAGAGAATATTTGTAAGTTTTGCGATATTTATAGATGCAAATATCAGTTGTTGAAGTGCAAATACAAATAAATCTTTTGGGTATTTGGGGTTTAGTAGCCATTGTATAAAAGGGGAAAATTTGTGTATGTGGGGTATTGGTTAGGCAACGCTACAAGAACTGGGTGAGTTCTAGGGGGAAGAAGCTGAAAGAAATGATCGTTTCAGTAGAATATATTAGAATGATGCTAAAGTAAAAGGTTTTCATTTTGAAGAAAAGAGGTAAAATTGGATCTAAATTTACAGAAACAAAGTTGAAGTACAAAGTTGAGACCTACTTCAGTTTTAAAATTAGAAAATTTTGATAGGGTTCGCAATTGAATGTGTTTATTGGGCAACTTATCACTATATACCATTGGAATGTACGTGGAACTTTATCCATGCAAAAGATTAGTTTCAAGAAAAAAATCTAAGGGATAAAATGGCACACTTATGTAGAACCATAGAACATTACAGCACAGAAACAGGCCCTTCAGCCCTTGACTGTGCTGAACCATTTTTCTGCCTAGTCCCACTGACCTGCACCTAGACCATATCCCTCCATACCCCTCTCATCCATGTACCTGTATAAGTTTTTCTTAAATATTAAAAAGTGAGCTTGCATTTACAGCTTCATCTGGCAGCTCATTCCACACTCCCACCACTCTGTGTGAAGAAGCCTCCCCCCAATGTTCCCTTTAAACTTTTTTCCCTTCACCTTTAACCCATATCATCTGGTTTTATTCTCCCCTAGCCTTAGTGGAAAAGGCCTGCTTGCATTCACTCTATCTATACCCACCATAATTTTATATACCTCTATCAAGTCTCCCCTCATTCTTCTACGCTCCAGGGAATAAAGTCCTAACCTATTCAACCTTTCTCTGTAACTCAGTTTCTCTAGTCCCGGCAACATCCTTATAAACCTTCTCTGCACTCTCTCAACCTTATTAATATCCTTCCTGTAATTCGGTGACCAAAACTGCACACAATACTCCAAATTTGGCCTCACCAATGCCTTATACTACCTCACCGTAACATTCCAACTCTTATACTCAATACTCTGATTTATAAAGGCCAATGTACCAAAAGCTCTCTTTACTACCCTATCTACCTGTGACACAACTTTTAGGGAATGTTGTATCTGTATTCCTAGATCCCTCTGTTCTACTGAGCTCCTCAGTGACCGACCATTTACCTTGTATGTTCTACCTTGGTTTGTCCTTCTGATCTCGATTTAGCAACCTAAAATTTTCATTGGAGCTTTGAAATTTGCAAGTCCATCAAGTTCTGTGTGGAACATACAAAATAGGTGCAGGAGTAGGCCATTCGGCCCTTTGAGCCTGCACCGCCATTCAGTATGATCATGGCTGATCATCCAACTCAGAACCCTGTACCTGCTTTCTCTCCATACCCCCTGATCCCTTTAGCCACAAGGGCCATATCTAACTTCCTCTTAAATATAGCCAATGAACCGGCCTCAACTGTTTCCTGTGGCAGAGAATTCCACAGATTCACCACTCTCTGTGTGAAGAAGTTTTTCCTCATCTCGATCCGAAAAGGCTTCCCCTTTATCCTTAAACTGTGACCCCCTCGTTCTGTACTTCCCCAACATTGGAAACAATCTTCCTGCATCTAACCTGTCCAATCCCTTTAGAATTTTATACGTTTCAATAAGATCCCCCCTCAATCTTCTAAATTCCAGTGAGTATAAGCCTAGTCGATCCAGTCTTTCTTCATATGAAAGTCCTGCCATCCCAGGAATCAATCTGGTGAACCTTCTCTGTACTCCCTCAATGGCAAGAATGTCTTTCCTCAGATTAGGGGACCAAAACTGCACACAATACTCTAGGTGTGGTTTCACCAAGGCCTTGTACAACTGCAGTAGAACCTCCCTGCTCCTGTACTGAAATCCTTTTGCTATGAATGCCAACATACCATTTGCCTTTTTCACCGCCTGCTGTACCTGCATGCCCACCTTCAATGACTGGTGTACAATGACACCCAGGTCTTGTTGCATCTCCCCTTTTCCTAATCGGCCACCGTTCAGATAATAACCTGTTTTCCTGTTCTTGCAACCAAAGTGGATAACCTCACATTTATCCACATTAAATTGCATCTGCCATGAATTTGCCCACTCACCTAACCTATCCAAGTCACCCTGCATTCTCTGAGCATCCTCCTCACAGCTAACACTGCCGCCCAGCTTCGTGTCATCCGCAAACTTGGAGATGCTGCATTTAATTCCCTCGTCTATATAATTAATATATATTGTAAACAACTGGGGTCCCAGCACTGAGCCTTGCAGTACCCCACTAGTCACTGCCTGCCATTCTGAAAAGGTCCCGTTTACTCCCACTCTTTGCTTCCCATCTGCCAACCAATTCTCTATCCACATCAATACCATACCCCCAATACCGTGTGCCTTAAGTTTGCACACTAATCTCCTGTGTGGGACCTTGTCAAAAGCCTTTTGAAAATCTAAATATACCACATCCACTGGCTCTCCCCTATCTACTCTACTCGTTACATCTTCAAAAAATTCTATAAGATTCGTCAGACATGATTTTCCTTTCACAAATCCATACTGACTTTGTCCAATGATTTCACCTCTTTCCAAATGTGCTGTTATCACATCTTTGATAACAGACTCCAGCATTTTCCCCACCACCAATGTCAGACTAACCGGTCTATAATTCCCCGGTTTCTCTCTCCCTCCTTTTTTTAAAAAGTGGGGTTACATTAGCCACCCTCCAATCCTCAGGAACTAATCCAGAATCTAAGGAGTTTTGAAAAATTATCACTAATGCATCCATTATTTCTTGGGCTACTTCCTTAAGCACTCTAGGATGCAGACCATCTGGCCCTGGGGATTTATTTGCCTTTAATCCCTTCAATTTACCTAACAACACTTCCCTACTAACATGTATTTCCCTCAGTTCCTCCATCTCACTAGACCCTCGGTCCCCTACTATTTCCGGAAGATTATTTATGTCCTCCTCAGTGAAGACAGAACCAAACTAGTTATTCAATTGGTCTGCCATGAACTTGTTCCCTATGATCAATTCACCTGTTTCTGACTGTAAGGGACCTACATTTGTCTTGACCAATCTTTTTTCTTTTCACATATCTATAAAAGCTTTTACAGTCAGTTTTTATGTTCCCTGCCAGCTTTCTCTCGTAATCTTTTTCCCTTTCCTAATTAAGCCCTTTGTCTCTGAATTTCTCCCAGTCCTCAGGTGTGCCACTTTTCTTGCTAATTTATATGTTTCTTCTTTAGATTTGATACTATCCCTAATTTCCCTTGTCAGCCACGGGTGCACTACCTTCCCTGGTTTATTCTTTTGCCAAACTGGGATGAACAATTGTTGTAGTTCATCTATGCGATCTTTAAGTGCTTGCCATTGCATATCCACCGTCAACCCTTTAAGTATCATTTGCCAGTCTATCTCAGCTAATTCACGTCTCATACCTTCAAAGTTACCTTTCTTTAAGTTCAGAACCTTTGTTCCTGAATTAACTATATCACTCTCCATCTTAATGAAGAATTCCACCATATTATGGTCACTCTTACCCAAGGGGCCTCGCACTTCAAGATTGCTAACTAACCCTTCCTCATTGCTCAATACCCAATCTAGAATGGCCTGCTCTGTAGTTGGTTCTTCGACATGTTGGTTCAGAAAACCATCCCACATACATTCCAAGAAATCCTCTTCCTCAGCACCCTTGCCAATTTGGTTCACCCAATCTATATGTAGACTGAAGTCACCCATTATAACTACTGTTCCTTTATTGCACGCATTTCTAATTTCCTGTTTAATGCCATCCCCAACCTCACTACTACTGTTAAGTGGCCTGTACACAACTCCCACCAGTGTTTTCTGCCCCTTAGTGTTATGCAGCTCTACCCATATCAATTCCACATCCTCCAGGCTAATGTCCTGCCTTTCTATTGTGTTAATCTCCTCTCTAACCAGCAATGCTACCCCACCTCCTTTTCTTTCCTGTCTATCCCTCCTGAATATTGAATATCCCTGGATGTTGAGCTCCCATCCTTGGTCACCCTGGAGCCATGTCTCTGTGATCCCAACTATATCATATTCATTAATAACTATCTGCATATTCAATTCATCCACCTTGTTACGAATGCTCCTCGCATTGACACACAAAGCCTTCAGGCTTGTTTTTACAACGCTCTTAGCCCTTATACAATTATGTTGAAAAGTGGCTCTTTTTGCTTTTTGCCTGCCTGCCACTTTTCCTTTTCACCTTACTACTTTTTGCTTCTACCCTCATTTTACACCCCTCTGTCTCTCTGCACTTGTTTCCATCCCCCTGCCACATTAGTTTAAATCCTCCTGCACAGCAGTAGCAAACGCTCCCCCTAGGACATTGGTTCCAGTCCAGCCCAGGTGCAGACCATCCTGTTTATACTGGTCCCACCTCCCCCAGAACTGGTTCCAATGCCCCTGAAATTTGAATCCCTCCCCCTTGCACCATTTTTCAAGCCATGTATTCATCTGAAATATCCTCGTATTTCTACTCTGACTAGCACATGGCACTGGTAGTAATCCAGAAATTATTATCTTTGTGGTCCTACTTTTTAGTTTATCTCCTAACTCCCTAAATTCACCTTGTAGGACCTCATCCCATTTTTTTACCTATATCGTTGGTACCTATGCGCACCACGACCACTGGCTGTTCAGCCTCCCATTCCAGAATGTCCTGCAGGCGTTCAGAGATATCCTTGACCCTTGCACCAGGGAGGCAATATACCATTCTGGAGTCTTGTTTGCGGCCGCAGAAACGCCTACCTATTCCCCTTACAATCGAATCCCCTATCACTATAGCTCTCCCACTCCTTTTCCTTCCCTCCTGTGCCGCAGAGCCACCCATGGTGCCATGAACTGGGCTGCTGCTGCCTTCTCCTGATGAGACATCTCCCCCAACAGTATCCAAAACAGTATATCTGTTTAGGAGGGAGATGACCTCAGGGGACTCCTCCACTACCTGCCTACTGCTACACTGTCTAGTGGCCACCCCTTCCCTTTCTGCCTGTGTAGCCTTTACCTGCGGTCTGGCCAACTCACTGAATGTGCTATTCACAACTTTTTCAGTGTCGCGGATGCTCCAGTATGAATCCAATCACAGCTCCAGACGCTCAGTGCGGTCTGCCATAAGCTGCAGCTGGACACACTTCCTGCACATATAGTCGTCAGGGGCACTGGAAGTATCCCTGATTTCCCACATGCTGCAGGATGAACAAACCACAGGGCTGATCTCAGCTGCCATGACCTACCCAATACTTGCCTCAACTTTTGAAACTTTCTCCTTTTAAAGGAACTTACCTGGCCTTACCTCACTTGGAGTGAAGCTTGTCCAATATAGCTCAATCACTCCCACGTTTTTCACTATCTTTATCAAATATCTTTGTATCCTGATGAAATCTTTTATGTCTTGTGATCTAATCTTTTTTTTTTAATTTTAATTTCTGCCCTTTTTCCCTGTAATTCAGTGGACTTAAAATTGAGTACATATGATCCAGCGCATGTTTTATCATCAACTGTCGGGCGTGATAAAGTAGCATTAAGTTTTACTCAATCACATATTCCTCTCCCAAAATTGTCAAATACAGTCGGCCCTCCTTATCCACGGGGGATTGGTTCCAAGACGCACCCCCCCCCCCCCCCACCATGGATACCAAAAATCGTGGATGCTCAAGCCCCTTATTTAACCTGTCTCAGTGCGGTGGTCTTTAGGACCCAGTGGAACCCAGGACTTTATTTAACATGTTTCAGTGCGGTGGACATTGGGACCCGGCAGCACAGCTCTGAATCCGCACTGTTTCTGTTGACGAAAATAATCACGATCACGATTGAAAATAAGGTGGAAGTAATAAAGCGATTGGAAAGAGGTGAAACGCCATCGGTCATTGGAAAAGCGTTAGGCTACAGTCGGTCAACAATCGGAACAGTTTTAATGGAGCATGTGAAAGGCCCTGCCCCAATGAAAACTACAATTATTACTAAGCAACGCAGTGTTTCAATTATTGAAATACATATGTTTCTTAAGTGTTTTATATGCATAGAAAGGTAAAATAGGTACTATATACTAAGAAAAACTTTTGACTAACTGATGCTAAATAATACCGGATATACCTGTTCCGACTTCAAATTTGACTTAAAGATGGACTCAGGAACTGAACTCATTCATAACTCAGGGACTGCCTGTACTTTTAAGTCATTTCTAGATTACTTATAATACCTAATACAATGTAAATGCTATGGAAATAGTTGTTATACTGTATTGTTTAGGGAATAATGACAAGAAGAAATAGTCTGTACATGCTCAAACAGCGAGTGCTGGAGAGAGAACTTCTGGGTTTTTTCGATCTGTGGTCAGTTGAATCCGCGCATGCGGATCCAGCGGATAAGGGGATATAGATTACATAATTCTGCAATCTAGAATTATGTGAGAGAATAAATACAGTTCCTGTCTTATTTTCCATACTGTCAGTTCTCTACCTGGTATGTTCTCTCCACTTTACATATTGTCCATCATCAATTCTTTACAACTTTGTGGCCGTGCCTCCAGAAATACTTGCATTTGCACTTTCCTCTTTAAAACCTCAAAATTCGCATTTTGATTATTGCTTCTAGGATTTCACCAAGCCTCATTGAGGATGTTCCGCCTTAGTAATGGTATAGAAATGTGAGTTGGCATCTGAAGTTGCAATTATGGTTGTGATTTATTTGATTGGAGTGTTGTTATGTGTATTTGTATCTGTATCAATGGTTCAAACCTTGGATGCCGTGGGAGAAAGAAGCAGCAACAAATTCTGCAGATGCTGGAAATTCTGACAAACACATACAAAACACTGGAGGAACTCAGCAGGTCAGGCAGCATCTATGGAAAGAAATAAACTGCCTACGTTTCAGGCAAGACCCTTCTTCAGGACTGGAAAAGAAGAGGGAAGATACCAAAATAAGAAGGTGGAGGAAGGGGAAGGCATTCAAACCAGAAGGTGGATAGGTGAAGCCAGGTGGGAGGGGAAGATGAAGTGAAAAGCTGGGAAGTGGGTTTCCGGTGACGTCATCGTCGAGAACAGCAGCTTAAGTCACTAGCTCCTCCGGAAAATGCACATTAAGCCCCATTAACCCGTCAGATATAATATTTTTTGAAAAATATTTGAACTGAAAAGAGGGGCAAGAATGGGGAGAAGAAATGGAAATTAAAAAAGCGACACTGCGGAGCCTGCGTCCGAGAGGAGTGCAGCGAGCGGCTCTCCGACCCGACCGCGTGCTAGCAAGGCGGCCGCCGGGCCTCGTTCAGTTGAAGCAGCAAATGTCTTCGAAATCCTGAAAGAAATAATAGAGGTCCAGAAAGATATAAAGCAGCAGCTCCGTGATATTAAGGCAGAGCTCACCAGCGTCAATCAAAAAATAGCGGTGGCAGAGACTCGAATTGAGAAGGTGGAAGATCGCGTTCAAAACATGGAGCGGATACTGAGCAAGACAATAAAAATAATACATCACCAAGAAGGTAAACTGCTTGATCTGAAGGGAAGATCACGGCGGAAAAATATCAGAATCTACAACGTTCCTGAAGGAGCGGACGGAGATTGTCGGAAAGTTACTGCAGGACGCGCTGGAAGTCGAAAGAGCGCACTGCGCGTTTGTTCCAAAACCTACCCGGGAGAGAAAAGCACGCTCAATTATAATTAAGTTCCTTTGGTACAGCACCAAAGCGGAGATTCTACGGAGGGCCTGGGGTAAGAAGAGAGTATATTTTGACCAATTAGTCAAATTATTATTAAAATTTATTATTGTTAAAAATTAGTATATTTTGACCAAGATTACCCCCCCTCCGCTGTCCTCCAGAAACACAAAGAATATATATATATGTATGTATGTGTGTGTGTGTATATAGGAGTAGACAGGGAAATCTTTTCTGTGTAATGGATTTGTTCACTGACTTTTATGAATACTGCAATGGGGGCCCTCAAATCACAGGTAGGATGGGTTATCCCCCACAGCTAGATATTTCCTCTAGCTCAACGCAGGGTCATTTACTAGAGACCTCAGCCTTGGAATCACACATTCTTTGCCCTTTTTGTTAGTATTTGAGTTTCTTGGTTCTTATTTGTTCAGGGAGTAGATCGAGTAAGTTTTATTCTAATTTCAATGATACATTGACAGATAAATACAGATAGCTAAGGACAAGGTAAAATTCACTTCTTTTAATGTAAATGGGCTATTAAATCCAATCAAATGTAAGAGAATTTTATCAAAAATGAAAAAAGAACAAGCCCATGTAGTATATTTACAGGAAACTCATTTAAATCAGGGCATAGGAGAGGAGTTGCTGTTCTTATCTCAAGTAAGCTAAATTTTGAAAAAAAATATTTGAAATGAGAGATAAAGAAGGCAGATATATTCTGGTAGGGGGGAATATAGACGGCAATTCAGTTACTCTATTGAATATATACGCACCCCTGGGAAGTGATATTGGTTTCTTTCAGAAAATTTCTGATATTATGGTAATGGAAACAGAAGGTCTCCTGATATGTGGGGGAGACTTAAATTTACAATTACAACCAAACTTAGACTCTTCCAATAGAAAAACCTATGAAACAAAATCTTTACATAAGAAAGTTAATACACTTTTTGAGGATGTTGGTTTAATTGATATATGGAGGGACCTTTTCCCTGACAGAAGGGATTACACTCATTATTCTGCTCCACATTCGGTATATACAAGAATAGACTATTTCATAACATTTGGAAAAGACAAAGACAAAATAAACACCTGTGGAATTGGGACAACAGATGTAAGTGACCATGCACCTATATATTTATCTGTTGATTTTGACCTACAACCAAAGAATACTATTTGGAAACTAAATTCAAGTCTACTCAATGATTTGTACTTTAAGGAACAAATTTAAAAAGAAATTGGTCTCTACTTAGAATTTAATGATAATGGAGAGGTTTCACCTCCCATTTTATGGGATACTCTGAAGGCGGTCTTAAGAGGGAAAATTATAGCAATATCTTCATATAAGAAAAAAATAAGGAATAAAACATTAGAGGAATTACAAAATAGGCTGAACGAACTAGAGAAAAAACACAAATTGAATTTGGCACAAGATACATTGGGGGAAATTATAAGAATTAGGAATAAAATAAATAATTTGGCTACGCAAGAAATCAGGAAAAACTTAGATGTTTCTGAATCAGAGACATTATGAAAGTGGATTGAAATCTATGAAAATACTGGCGTGGAAACTGAAAAAAAAGATAGCAGAAAATACAGTTCATAGAATTAGGGACCCAAGAATGAAAATGATTTAAAAAAAAATAAGCTAAGTGAAATTCAATAAACTTTTGAAGTGTTTTACAAAACGCTATATTCCAAAGTTCCAGGGGGAAGCATAACCCAAATTGACATCTTCTTGAATCTCTAGAGTTACCCACTTTAAGTGAAGAACAAAATAAAACGATGACTGCTGACATAACTGAAGTTGAATTAAAAGCTGCAATTAGTAGGCTTAAATTAAACAAGTCACCAGGATTAGATGGGTATACAGCAGAGTGGTACAACAAATTTAAAAATGAGTTAATTCCTGTTTTACTCCCCACACTGAACTGGGCTCTAAAAAAGGCACAAATACCTTTTTTGGAAGGAAGCGATAATCTCAGCTATACCGAAAGAAGGCAAGGATAAAATGGAATGCGGGTCATTTAGATCAATATCCGTTCTTAATGTAGATTAGAGGAGTTTCTACCCATATTGATATGTAATGATCAGACAGGTTTTATATGACAACGCCAGACTCAAGACAATATACGAAGGGCACTTCACATTATGGATCATATACAAAAAAATAAAATCGAAGCAATTGTGATAAGTGTGGAAGCTGAAAAAGCATTTGATTCAGTTAATTGGAATTTTCTTTACAGAGTTTTACACAGATTTGGTTTCCAAGACAATTATATAGAGACACTACTATATGACAATCCTACTACTAGGATTAATATCAATGGATATTTATCAAATAGTCTTACCCTAGAAAGGGGCACGAGACAGGGTTGTGCATGGTCACCACTCCTCTTCACGTTATATCTGGAACCATTAGCTCAATACATCAGACAAAATGAAGATATCAGGGGAATTACTATTAAAGGGACAGAGCATAAATTGGCTTGTTACGTGGATGACATTTTGATCTATCTAGGGCAACCAACATACTCTTTACCTAAATTGATGCAATCCTTTGAATAATATGGTCAACTATCAGGATACAAGATCAATATAGATAAAATCCAATTACTTTCATATTACTATAGCCCACCAAGAGAAATTGAAAGTCGATACCCCTGGACATGGCACACAGAGTCTTTCAAATATTTGGGCATCATTATGCCAAAAGATTTGGCAAAATTATCAGCCTTTATATAAAAAAAATTAAGGAAGATGTGGCAAGATGGAGCCTAATTCCTTTTTTCAGTCTCATTTCAAGGATTGAGTCTATTAAAATGAATATACTGCCCAGACTGTTATATCTCTTTCAGACCCTACCAATAGAGATTAATCAAAATCAATTCAATGAATGGAACAAGATGCTATCAAGGTATATTTGGCAGGGTTAAAAGGTCTAGAGTTCATCTCAAAACTTTGTAATTAGCAAAGGAAACGGGGAATGGGGCTTGCCTTCTCTTAGACATTATTATTTTGCAGCACAGTTGAGAGCTGTGATATGTTGGTGCAACCCATCATATGACGCTCAATGGAAAAACATTGAGGAGCGGGTACTTCCCATCCCCATACAAGCAATTTTGGCTGATAACAACCTGCAAAGGTACATAAATACCATTGATAATCCATGGGTGAAATTGACTCTTAAAATATGGAAAGCTACTATAAAAGAATATAATCTAGAGCGGGGGTCGGCAACCCGCGGCTCCAGAGCCGCATGCGACTCTTTCATCTCTGTGCTGCAGTTCCCTGTGGCTTTGGAAAATTTGTGGCTTTACTGCAGAAATCACTGGACAGAAAGCTGCTGACTTTTAACTGCATCTTGCACCAAGAGGCACTGTGCGCTCAAACATTTCCTCTGGAATGCACAGAAGTACTGGATGTTGTCATTCAGATTGTCAATAAAATAATGGCAAAAAGTTTAAATCACCGTCAATTCCGTTTGTTACTGGACGAGCTGGAAAGCGCATATTCTGATCTCCTGCTGCACCGCAAAGTCCGGTGGCTGTCCGGAGGGGAGGTACTGAAACGCTTTGTCGCGTGTCTGGAAGAAGTGAAAACTTTCCTAAGCTGGAACAGCCAGAGTGGCTGGAAAAGCTACACTTCATGGTAGACATGACAGCGCACCTGAACACAGCTCTTCAGGGGAAAGGACGCACAGCCCTGCACATGTTGGAGGATGTTTTGGCATTCGAGCGCAAGTTGACAGTGCTTGCCAGAGATTTACAGAAAGGCCCATTGTCTCACTTCCCCAATTTGAGAGAGTTCAAACAAGCTCACGACATGATAAATTCGGAGTATTTACATTCTGCAATCATCACAATGCAAACATCGTTTGGGAAACGCTTCTGTGAGTTCAGAGAGGAAAAACACACGTTATCCTTCCCGGTCACTCCCCTAAGCATCGATCCATCCCTACTGAATACGACTGCATTGGCAGGTGTGAGTCAACCTGATCTTGAGATG
This sequence comes from Hypanus sabinus, assembly GCF_030144855.1. Classification (NCBI taxonomy): domain Eukaryota; kingdom Metazoa; phylum Chordata; class Chondrichthyes; order Myliobatiformes; family Dasyatidae; genus Hypanus; species Hypanus sabinus. The sequence goes on from NC_082738.1 coordinate 55,948,499, forward strand.
GAACTGGCCGACATAACCGACAAAACTTGGGTGTCCAAGTTTAGATGCTTGACAGCAGACCTTGAAGATGTTGCCCATCAGAAGGCCATTCTTGCTCAGAATCAAAAATGGAGTGATATTGAAAACCTCCCCAAACCGGAAAAACTTGTGTTCGAAATATGGAATGCTATCCCCAACATTTATGTAAACATTAAAAAGTATGCGCTTGGAGTCTTTGGATCCACATATGTATGTGAGCAGGTGTTCTCCAACATGAACTTTATTAAAAACAAACATCGCTGACACCTCACAGATGACAGCTTGCGATCCTGTGTAAAGATGAAGGTGACGTCATACAGCCCTGATGTGCTGACGCTGTGCGCTGAGGTTCAGGAGCAGAAATCCCATTAACCAAGTATGATAAATGTTTAAATTGCTTATTATTTTACGTATATTCATATTTTTTCATTGTTCAGTGAAATAGTCCTTTTATTTTTCAGGTTGACAGCTGGCTGACGTTATTTTTGGTTTGCTGCTGGCAGACAATTTAAGTTCGGCGTTTTTCATAAACACAAGAAGGACTCAAATAGACATTGAGTATTTTACTTAAAAGTAACCTTCAACCCAACGTTTTTTTTTCGGAGTTCAAATTGTTTTTGTTGCATGCAGAAATGTAATTTCGTTTTCTCTGCAGGAGTTCATCGATTTCATAAATGCAACACATTATAGTTTGTTTATACATAGCTTAAAGGCAAAAAAAAAACGTTGTATGCAGTGTTATTTCATTTTAAATGTCAAACGGGTTTTGTGGCTCCCAGTGTTTTCTGTGGGAAACGGGTCCAAATGGCTCTTCCAGTGGTAAAGGTTGCTGACCCCTGATCTAGAGGGAGATAGTGCAATTCTTAAATGGTGTGCATATGACTCTGATTTTACACCAAATAAATTGGATGCTAGATTTAAGGACTGGACAGCTAAAGGAATAACAGTTCTTTGCAACATAATGAAAGAAGGAACACTGTTCAGTTTTGAAATGCTTAAAGAGAAACACTGAAAAACAAGATTTTTATCGGTATTTACAGATGCAACAATATGTTAATAAGACGCTTAAAAATGTAACCAAGGCAAATACATGCTTGATAGAGCTCTTTAGAAAAGCATATAATTCAGATAATGGTAGTAGAATCATTTCAAGCATGTATAAGGGATTGTCAAATCTTAAAACACATTTGACTTCATATATTAAAACAAAATGGGAGAAGGAAGGAGAGATAATTATATCTGAGGAAGAATGGACAACAATATGGAGATATCAATGGAAGTGTACCAATTCACAGAAATGGAGGGAGTTCAGATGGAAAAACTTGATAAGATATTTTATTACACCCTCTCAGAAATCCCATTATTATGGTAACCTCCCTGTTTGCTGGAGAAATTGTGGAAATCAAAATGCAAATCATTATCATATTTTTTGGGACTGCCCTGTTATCAAAAACTATTGGAGGGGAATACACAATCTTTAAATGTGAAATACCCTTGGAGAGTAAGACCATATATTTTGGATATATACCTCAAGAATGGTTGAAAAGAGATAAATATTTAATGAATATACTGTTGGTGGCTGGTAAAAACACTCTTACTAGGAAATGGTTATCACAGGAGAGCCCAACTTTAAATACATGGATGGAAATTACAATGGACATTTACAAAATGGAGAAGATAACAGCATCTGTTAATCATAAGCTGGAACAATTTGATTCATGCTGGGAAAAATGGTTTAACTACATAATGCCTCATAGGCCTGACTTTATTCTCACAGATCAATGAATCTGTTGTAAAAAAAAATCACTCCCTACTTGTACATAGTTCTTTCCTTTTGCTTGTTTTTTCTTTCCACTCTTTTCTATAAGTGTATACCCCAGATGAATACTTTGTGGAGATTTGTGATATATATGATTATATGGTATATATGTACAATGTCTGAAACACATCTTATGGAAATGTTTGTTTGATGAACGTCAATAAAAAAAATTACAAAAAAAAACAAGCTGGGAAGTGATGAGTGGAAAAACTGAAGAAGGAGGCATTTGATAGGAGAGGAAAGTGGGCCATCTGAGAAAGGGACGGAGGGTGGACACCAGGGGAAGGTGACAGGTGAAGAGAAGAGGTAAGAGAGGAGCCAGAGAAGTTACAGAAATCAATGTTCATGCAATCAGGTTGGAGGTTACACAGACAGAGCATGAGGTGTTGCTCTTTCAACTTGAGAGTGGCCTCATCGTGGCAGTAGAGTAGAACATGGACCAATATCTCAGAATGGTAGTGGGCTTTGGAATTAAAATAGTTGGCACCAGGAAATTCTGCTTGTTGTAGATGGAGCGAAGTTGCTCGACAAAGCATTACCCCAATCTATGCCAACCCTCACTCATGTAGAGAAGGCTGCATCAGGAGCACCATATACAGTAGACAACCCCTACAGATTTGCAGGTGAAGTGTTTCTTCACCTGGAAGGGCTATTTGAAGATGAGGGCGAAGGTGGATGGGCCAGTATGGCACTTCTGCTTGCAGGAATAAGTGCCAGGAGGGAGATTAGTTGGGGAGGGTTAACTGGACAAGGGAATCATGGAGAGTGATTCCTGTGGCAGGGGGAGGGGGGTGCGGTGGTGGTAAAGATGTGTTTAGTAGCAGGATCCTGTTAACAGCATTCAACTATTTTTTCCTCATCTTGAATAAGAATTAATATTACTCAAACAAAATTAAATTTAGAGGTTACTAATTGAGAAATTTACAAAAGCCATGCAACATTAAGTACTTCTTGCATTAATGTGCCAAATAGTTTAGTGTGCTTTGTCAAAAATGTCATTGATTAATCTAATGTTCTTTGCAAATCAACTGCAGAAATTAAGGGATAGTAAATTTCAATATTTCCTGTGAGTGGAAGATTTAAACTCTTAATTACCATACTTGCCCAGTTACCTACAACTTAATTTTTACTTTTCCTTTGCAGATGATCTTGATTTCCTGATGGCTGAACTACCAGAGGAATACTTCACTGCCCTTTGAACTTCCTGTTAAGTGTTGGATTTAATCCTGGAAAAATGCTTATTTATCTCTTATTAAACTGTTAATTGTGTTAAAATATCTACTGAGTTTCTGATGATCATAAAATCATCAGGACTTGCTTCTAACTGGACATGAAAGTATGATTATTAAGAAGACATTCCCCTCCTAAATGCGAACCTGCCTCTATAAAGCCATTTTCAGATGTACCAAAGCAGTCTTCATACATTACTGTAAGGTATACTCTTGGTCCATTTTAAATGAACTGAAATGTTAATTTACTGGTAATTGTTAATATTTTGATGTTTTTCATTAAATCTTGCTGTGTATTGCTGATTTTTGGAAATTATTAAAATATGAACTTTGTGTTATTGTTAACTTGTCAAAGAATGGAGACTCTTAAACTTGTATCAAAAGGAAGTTCTGAATCACAGAAGAAAATTGATCTTGCAGAACAGCTAAGTAACTCTCCCTGCAGTCTCCCATTTCTAGAATTTTCAGTAACCATGAGGAATATTCCAATATACTCATTTTTTACTTTCATTCACCTTGAGATCCTTTTGCTTTGGCGGTCGGAAGCTTTTCTAATTGAAGTGTTCTTTGCAAATTTGCACTGAAGGCATTTTCATTCCTCTGTGCATATTAGATCATCTAGCGATAACCGGACGAGTACTCTGAATTTCAATTTACGTTAGTTTCTCCAATCTACTAGTGATATTCAGATTGTTTCCAGATCATGAAAACACATTGGGTAATTTGTGTTAAGGAGCTTTGCGCAAGTGCAAAAGTAAATTGCTTTACAAACCAATTTTAAAGGCAACAGCACTGGCTAGTGGTCAAAGTGTGCATTATTCCAGCTTCCAGCATTTTTGCCTTTCAGCATCAATGCTGAACCCAGGGCCATTGTTTTTTAAAACACAAGAGGTTCTTCCGATGCTGGAAATTCAGAACAGCAGACAAAATGCTGGAGGAACTAAGCATTTTCTATGTATCACTCTTTGTTTTTGTTGTGTCAAACATACCCAGGCACTAAATTGAAATAGGAAACAGTTCTAAAACTTCAGCTCATAAATGTAACATTTGAGAATGTGCAGTTTGTGGAGGCCAAAAAAAGGAAAGAGTGGTATCCATAAAGTGTACATAAAGGCTAGCATCTCTACCATTTAAGTAGTTTACAACCTTTAACACCACCTAAACATACAATTTTTCTATACAGTACCTTATGGACTGGGCTGTTGTCTCTCCCAGATAAACTGGTGAGGATGCTTGCCACATTATTTTCAGAACAGCTTTCATATTTCTGCTCAAATTTATTTCATCTTCCTTTAATCCCAATTCACTATAGTATAACGATACTGCTTGTTCCTGGGCGGCAGAAGCATTTTGTCTTTCTCAACCACGTAATTGGGAGAAGGAAAACTAAAGCTACATTTCTTTGGATGTTTAAGGAAATGATTAGCAAGGCCATTGTTAAAAGTTTGGACTATTACCCATTACAAAAACATTATAATACTTTTCTGAAATTCTGATTGCCTATTCCTCATTTGTATTGTGGAATGTCTCTTTCAACAATGATTTACTGTATTTATTGCCTTTTCTACTAATTGCCAAATACCTATGAAACAATTCCAGATTTGAATCAACTTTAAAGAGTGTGATTTTGCTTTACTAAATGAGTATATTAATTGAGCATCAATGCAGACATGTTGCTTTGGGAGTGATCTGCCTCTTCTATTTCTGGATTCTTTTACTTGTTTTTTTAAATGTCAGCTGCAGTAACTCATCCCAGTAATTGGAAAATGACAGAAGTCAATTATCTAAGGGCAACAACATATCACCACACTCTAAGGAGCTAAACCATGACGATAGAAGTTTTCACCATTGTCACCTTCAGATTAATTAGGGAGCTGAGTGTCATTGACCTTTTCTTGAAATTGTGCAGAGTCCTTGGGATTGCAAAATTTACCTGTGCATAGACCCAATTGAACGTTAAATAAAATGGAAGCAAGAGTAGGTCATTTGGTTGCTCAGACCTGCTCTAGAGTTCAATAAAATTGAAGATGACACTAGCTAGAATGAAGGCAGAGCAGCAATTTGGAAAGTGCAGATGGTACATCCCAAAGATGAAGTATTCTAGAGGATGACACAACCATGTCTGACAAGGGCAGTCAAAGACACATAATAGATTCAAGATTCAACAAGTTATAAGTGTCCAGTGCAAGTTAAAAGTGTTCAAAGCAGAGTCAGGTAGAGCAGCTATTTAGCAGTCTGACTGCCTGTGGGAGGAAGTTGTTTGGTAGCCTTGTGGTTTTAGTTTTGATGCTCCTGTGATGTTTACCTGATGGCAGAAGAACAAACAGTTCATGGAGAGGGTGTGAGGGGTCTTTAATGATGTACCGTGTCTTCTGGAGGCATCACCTCTGAAAGAGGTCTTGAACAGAAGCTAGGGAGACCCCAATAACCTTCTCTGCTCCTCTAACCACCCTCTGCAAGGCTTTTTTGTCAGTAGCACTGCAGCTGGAGTACCAGGTTGTGATGCAAAAGGTCAGCACACTCTCAACCACGCCTCTGTAGAATTTAGTTAAGATGTTAGTGGGGAGTGATGCTTGTTTAAGCTTCCTCAGAAAGGGAAAAGGGCATACAATGTAGCAAAAATTAGTCTGAACTTGGAGGCTTGGGAAGCATTTTAAAACCAACAATAGGCAACTAAAAAGCTATAAGGAGAGAGAAGAAAAAAAATATGAAAGTAAGCTAATAATGTAAGAGGTTACCAAAAGCTTTTCAGTAACAGAGAGGTAAACAGTAAAAGAGAGGTAAGAGTGGAAATGGCACTGGAGAGGTCGTAATGGGGGACAACAACCTGGCGGATTAACTGAATATTTTGTGTCAGTCTTCACTGTGAAAGACACAAGCAGTATGTCAGAAATTCAGTAGTGTCAAGGAGCAGCAGCGAGTGTAGTTGCTATTCCTAAGGAAAAGGTCTGAAGGTAGATAAGTCTCCTGGACCAGATGGGCTACACTCAAGGGTTCTGAGATAGCTGAAGAAATTGTTCCTGAGGATTAGAAAATTGCAAATGTCACTCCATTCTTTAAGAAGGGAGTGAAACAAAAAAGAAGTTATATGCCAGTTAGCCTGAGTTCAATAGCTGGCAAGATGTTGGAGTCCATTATTCAAAATGAGGTTTCAGGGTACTTGGAGGCACGTGATAAAATAGGCCAAAGTTAGCATAGTTTCCTTAAAGAGAAATCTTGCCTGCCAAATCTGCTGGAGTTCTTTGAGGAAATAACAGGCAAGATAGACAAAGGAGAGTCAGATGTTGTTTACTTGGCACTTCAGAAGACCCTTAACAAGGTGTTGCACATGAGGCTGCTTCAAGATCCCATTGTGTTACAGGTTCAATACTAGCATGGATAGAAGGTTAGCTGACCAGCAAAATCAAAGAGTGGGAATCATGGGACCCTGTTCTGCTTGACTGCCGGTGACTGGTAGTATTTGCTGGGATAGATATTGGCACCGCTTCTTTTCTCGTATATTAATGATTTGAATTATAGAATTAATGGCTTCCTGGCCAAGTTTGCAGAAGATGCGAAGATAGATGGAGGGGCAAATACTGTTGAGGAAGCAGGGAGTCTGCAGCAGGACTTAAATAGATAGGCAAAAGAAGTGGCAGGTGGAATATAGTGTATATATTCTTGCAGTGTGTATAGTATCTTGCAGGTGAGTCAGTGGTGTAAGGAAGGTAAATGCAATGTTGGCATTCATCTTGAGAGCACTAGAATATAAAAGCAAGCGTGTAATGCTAAGGCTTTATAAGGCATTGGTCAAAAGGCACCTGGGGAAATTGTCAGCAGTTTTGTGTCTGTTATCTAAGAAAAGATGTGTTGGCACTGAAGTGTCCAAAGGAGATTCATGAGAATGATTCTTGGAATCAAAGGATTAACATATAAAGAGTGCCTGTACTTGCTGGAGCTTAGAAGAATGAGAGGGGATCACATTGAAAGGCCTAGGTAGAGTAGATGGTAACATGCAGTATGAGAGTGCTCAGGCATGTCTGGAGCAGAGTTTGAAAAACCCAGTCCCCATAAAAGAGGGGTACCATCATGCGGAGTGGTCTGAGTCACAGTGGTAAGGCTTCAGCGAGAATGAGTGGAGACAAGGTAACTAGGGAAGTTTATTTTCTTAATTAACTCCTGAAAGAATAGGGGGTATGTCTGCATAATCAATGTTCTGTTCTGGGTATGAGATGTGGGAATTCCAGGACACTTCCAGCCTCTCCGATGGACTTGGTGCAGACGAGGCCATCGAGATGCAGCTCCTTAGAGACCATGTTAGGGAACTGGAGCTGCAGCTGGATGACCTTTGGCTTGTTAGGGGAAGTGATAGACAGCAGCTGCAGGGATGTAGTCACTGCAAGGCAACAGATAAATGGAATATTGGTCAGGAGAGGGAAGGGGGAATGTCAGATAGTGAAGAGCGCCCCTGTTGCCGTTCCCCTCAACATTTTGAGTACTGTTGGGGGTGGGGGGGAAAATTACCTACCTGGGGGAAGCAACAGCTGCCATGCCTTGTGCACAGTCTGGCCCCATGGCTCAGAAGGGTAGGGAATTGAAGAGAATGGCAGTAGTAATAGGAGACTCCAGTTTGGGGGGGGGTACAGATTGGTGATTCTGTGGGCGCAGAAAAGAAACATGGATGATAGTTTGCCTCTCAGGTGGCGATGTTTCTGAACACATACACAATATCCTGAAATGGAAGAGTGAGCAGCCAGAAGTCGTGGTACATATTGGTACCAACAACATATGTAGAAAAAGGGAGAATGTCCTGAAAACAGAATACGGGCAATTAGGAGGAAAGCTGAGAAGCAGGACCTCAAGGGTAGTATTCTCGGGATTGCTGCCTGTGCCACATGGTAGTGAGGATAGGAATAGAATAAGGTGGCAGATAAATACGTGGCTGGAGAATTGGAACAGGGGACAGGCATTCAGATTTCTAAATCATTGGGACCTCTTCTGGGGTGGGTGTGACCTCCATAAAAGCAACAGCTTACACTTAAATCTGAGGGGGACCAACATCCTTGTGGGCAGGTTTAATATGAATGTAAGGGCAAGCCAATTATTGGGTACAAATACAAACAGAGCAAAGAGTTCATTTGTACCACAGATGGTACAGATTGAAGAGGAGGAGGTGCTTGCTGTCTTGAGGCAAATCAGAGTAGATAAATCCCCTTGGACCTTGAAGGAGACTAGTGTTGAAATTGCAGGGGCCCTGGCAGATATATTTAAAATGTTGATATCTACGGGTGAGGTGCCAGAGGATTGGAGGATAGCTCATGTTGTTCTGTTGTTTAAAAAAGGCTCTAAAAGTAATCCAGGAAATTATAGGCCGGCATGTTTGACATCAGTAGTAGGTAAATTATTTGAAGGAGTACTAAGAGATACGATCTACAGGTATTTAGATAGACAGGGACTTACTAGGGAGAGTCAACATGGCTTTGTGCATGTTAGGTCATGTGTAACAAATCAATTAGAGTTTTTCAAGGAAGTTACATGGAAAGTGAATGTTGTCTACATGGACTTCAGTAAGGCCTTTGACAAGGTCCTGCATGGGAGGTTAGGAAGATTCAGTCACTAGGTATACATGGTGAGGTCGTAAATTGGATTAGACATTGGCTCAATGGGAGAAGTCAGAGAGTGGTAGTGGAGGATTGCTTCTCTGAGTGGAGGCCTGTGACTAGTGGCGTGCCACAGGGATCAGTACTGAGTCCATTGTTATTTGTCATCTATATCAATGATCTGGATGATAATGTGGTAAATTGGATCAGCAAATTTGGTGATGATACAAAGATTGGAGGTGTAATGGACAGTAAAGAAGGTTTTCAAAGCTTGCAGAGGGATCTGGACCAGCTGGAAAAATGGGCTGAAAATGGCAGATGGAGTTTCATACAGACAGGTGTGAGCTATTGCACTTTGGAAGGAAAAACCAAGGTAGAACATACAAGGTAAATGGTAGGGCACTGAGGAGTGCAGTAGAACAGAGGGATCTGGGAATACAGATATAAAATTCCCTAAAATTGGCGTCACAGGTAGATAGGGTCGTAAGGAGAGCATTTGGTACATTGGCCTTCATAAATCAAAGTATTGAGTATAAGAGTTGGAATGTTGTGGTGAGGTTCTATAATGCATTGGTGAGGCTGAATGTGAAGTATTGTGTGCAGTTTTGGTCACTGTATTACAGGAAGGATATTACTAAGGTTGAAAGAGTGCAGAGAAGGTTTACAAAGATGTTGCTGGGACTTGCGAAACTGAGTTACAGAGAAAGGTTGAGTAGACAATAGACAATAGGTGCAGAAGTAGACCATTCGGCCCCTCGAGTCTGCACCGCCATTCTGAGATCATGGCTGATCATTCACTATCAATACCCAGTCCCTGCCTTGTCCCCATATCCCTTGATTCCCCTATCCATCAGATATCTATCTAGCTCCTTCTTGAAAGCATCCAGAGAATTGGCCTCCACTGTCTTCCGAGGTAGTGCATTCCACACCTGCACAACTCTCTGGGAGAAGAAGCTTTTCCTCAACTCTGTTTTAAATATCTGACCTCTTATTCTCAATCCATGCCCTCTGGTACTGGACTCTCCCAACATCTGGAACATATTTCCTGCCTCAATCCTATCAAATCCTTTAATTATCTTAAGCGTTTCAATCAGATCCCCTCTCAATCTCCTCAATTCCAGCGTGTACAAGCCCAATCTCTCCAATCTCTCTGCGTAAGACAGCCCTGCCATCCCAGGAATCAACCTAGTGAATCTACGCTGCACTTCCTCAACTGCCAGAATGTCCTTCCTTAAACCTGGAGACCAAAACTGTACACAATATTCCAGGTGTGGTCTCACCAGGGCCCTGTACAAATGCAAAAGGACATCCTTGCTCTTGTATTCAATTCCCCTTGTAACAAAGGCCAACATTCCATTTGCCCTCTTCACTGCCTGTTGCACTTGCTCATTCACCTTCATTGACTGGTGAACTAGGACTCCTAGGTCACTTTGCATTTCTCCCTTACCTAACTCTACACCATTCAGACAATACTCTGCCCTCTTGTTCCTGCTTCCAAAGTGGATAACTTCACATTTATTCACATTGAATGACATCTGCCCACTCACCCAGCCTATCCAAGTCTCCCTGTATTCTCCTAACGTCCTCTTCGCATGTCACACTGCCACCCAGTTTAGTATCGTCAGCAAACTTGCTGATATAGTTTTCAATGCCCTCATCTAAATCATTGACATAAATCGTAAAGAGCTGTGTTCCCAATACAGAGCCCTGTGGTACCCCACTAGTCACCTCCAGCCAGTCCGAGAAACACCCATTCACTGCTACCCTTTGCTTTCTCTCTTGCAACCAGTTTTCTATCCATGTTGAAACCCTGCCCCCAATGCCATGAGCTCTGATTTTACTCACCAAGTTAGGTGAGTAAAATAGGTTAGGACTTTATTCCCTGGAGTGTAGAAGAATGAGGGGAGACTTGATAGGTATATAAAATTATGATGGGTATAGATAGAGTGACTGCAAGCAGGCTTTTTCCACTGAGGCTAGGGGAGAAAAAAAGTGGACATGGGGGAAGGGGGTAATTTTAAAGGGAACACAGAGTAGTGGGAGTGTGGAATGAGCTGCCAGATGAAGTTGTAAATGCGGGCTCACTTTTAACATTTAAAAAAAAACTTGGACAGGTACATGGATGAGAGGTGTTTGGAGGGATATGGGCCAGGTGCAGGTCAGTGGGACTAGGCAGAAAAATGGTTTGGCACAGCCAAGAAGGGCCAAAAGGCCTGTTTCTGTGCTGTAATGTTCTATGGTTGGTATGACTGAGTTATGGTTGAAAGGAGGTCATAGTTGGAAGCGTAAGATTGAAGGATATACTTTCTATCAAAAGGACAGGCAGGAAGTCAGAGGTGGTGCTGTGGCTCTGTTGGTAAGATATGGAATTACATCTTTATAAAGAGGTGACAGGGTCAGAGAATGTCTAATCTTTGTAGATGGAGTTAAGAAATTGCAAGGGTGAAAAAAAACATTCCTGGAATCATATACAGGCCTCCAAATAGTAGCCAAGATGTGGGGTTGAGATTGCATGTGGAGCTGGAAAAGGAATGTAATAAAGGTAATGTCACAGTTGGAATGGGGGATCTCAATATGCGAAGGGATTGGGAAAAGTCAGATTGGTACCGGATCACAAGAGAGGGAATTTGTTGAATGCCTACAAGATGGCTTTTGAACCTGCACAGGGAAAGGTGATCTTAGATTGGGTGTTGTGTAGTAATCCTGATTTTATTATGAAGCTTAGGGTGTAGGAACCCTTAGGAGGCAGTGATCCTAAGGATCACTATAATTGAATTCATACTGCAGTTTAAGAGTGAGAAGCACAAGTCAGATGTATCAGTATCACAATGGAATAAAGGGAATTACAGAGGCATGAGAGAGGAGCTTGCCCAGGTGATTTGGAGGGGAATACTGGTGGGGATGACGGCAGAACAAAGGTGCCTGAAGTTTCTGAAAAGAGTTCACAAGGTGCAGGATAGCTATGTCCCACAGAAGTTGTTCTCAAATGACAGGAGTAGGCAACTGTGGTTGACAAGGAAAATTAAGGATTGCATAAAAGCCAAGAAAAAGGCATATAATGTAGCAAACTTGAGTGGGAATTTGCATGATTGGGATGTTTTTAAAAATCCAACAAAAGGGAAAGAAGGGAAAAGATTAAATATAAGCCAATAATATAAAGCAAGATACTAAATGATTTTTCAGTTATATAAAGAATAAAAGGGAGGTGAGAGTTGATATTGGATCACTGTACAATGATGCTGACGAGTACAAGCACGTAGTTCCTTGTATGGGTTCGTTTGTTCGTTCATTTGTTCTTTATGTCATGGGTGGCCATGATTGTTCTTGGCAAATTTTTCTAGTGAAGTGGCTTGCTATTGCCACCTGGGCAGTGTCTTTACAAGACAGGTGACCCTAGCCAGTATCAATACTCTTCAAAGATTGCCTGGCATCAGTGGACACATAAGCAGATCACGAGGTGCTCGTACAACCAACCAACACCTGCTCCCATGGCTTCATGTGACCCTGAACAGGGGGCTAAGCAGGTGCTACACATTGCCCAAGGGTGACCTACAGGCTAGCAGGGGGAAGGAGCACCTTCCACCTCTTTTGGTAAAGACGTATCTCCATCCTGTCACCTCAAGAAGATAGGTAGATGAGGTGACAAATAACGACAGTGAGTACAAGAGTTGGGACTTCATGTTACAGCTGTACAGATGCTGGTGAAACAGCACTTTCAATCCTGTATGAAGTCCTGGTTCACATTCATATAAAGTCCATATTCTTGCAAGGATGTGATTATGCTAGAAAGTGTGCAGAAAAGATTAACAAGGATGTGGCTAGGATGAGAGGACTTAAGTGAAAAGGAGAAATTCGATAGGCTGGGACTGTTGAGAGCAAAGGAGACTGAGCAGAGACTTTTCTAGAGGGTTATAAAACCATGAGCAGCATTGATAAGATGGATGGTCACAATTCCCCATGGTAGCAGAGTCTAAAGCAGGAGGAAATGAGTTTAAATTGAGAGGGAAAGGATTTGAAGGGGCTTGAGGGGCAAAATTTTCAAACAGGGTGGTGGGAATGTGGAAAAAGGTACCATGCAAAAAGGTGGATGCAGGTACAATTACAAAGTTTAAAAAAATAATAACATTTGGACCATTTCATGGAAAGGAGTGGTTCAGAGGGATATGAACCAAATGGGACAAGATCATGAAGGCACCTTAGTGTAGGTGAGTTGGGCAAAAGTGCCTGTATCGGTGATGTACTTTGAATCTTTTAATACATTTATTATCAAAAGTAAGTATGCAGTATACAACCCTGAAATTTGTCTTCCCACAGACAGCCCTGAAACAAAGAAACATCGTGGAATCTGTTCAAAGAAAACATCAAACACCCAACATGCAAAAAAGAACAAATCACACAAACAGCAAAAAAGCTGGCCGCCAGTCTGACATTGAATATCCATCGTTGTTGGTTAGTTAGCTATTGCCTGGCACTTACGTAATGTGAATATTACTTGCCATTTATCAACGTGCACTCAATGGCCACTTTATTAGGTACATCTGTACATCTGCTCGTTAATGCAAATCTAATCAGCTAATCATGTGGGAGCAACTCAATGCATAAAAGCATGCAGATGTGGTCAAGAGGTTCAGTAGTTGTTCAGACCAAACATCAGAATGGGGAAGAAATGTGATCTAAGTGACTGACCGTGGAATAATTGTTGGTGCCAGAAGGGGTGGTCTGAGAAACTGTTGATGTCCTGGGATTTTCACACACAAGTCTCTAGAGATTACAAAGAGCATGTGGAAAAACAAAAAAACATCCAGAGAGCAGCAGTTCATGTTAATGAGGGAGGTCAAAGGAGAATGTTCGGGCTGGTTCAAGTTCACAGAAAAAAGACAGTAATTCAAATAACCACATTACAACATTGTTGTGCAGAGGAGCTTCGTTGAATACAAGACATGTTGGAACTTGAAGTGGATGGCCTACAGCGGCAGAAGACCATGCCGAGTTCCACTCCTGTACCTAATGAAGAGGCTGCTGAGTGTATGTCTATATATTATCTAAGTCTAGCCACATACAGGTGCAGGCTGCTTTATTTGTTGAACAGTTGCAAATGGAACTGAATGCTTTGCATTCTTCAGTAAGCATCCCCAGTTCTGACCTTAAGATAGAAGGAAGGTCGTTGGTGAGGTAGTTGAAAATTGGTGAGGTAGAACACTATGCTGTGGAACTCCTGCCATAGTGACCTAGGGCTAAGGTGACTGACCTCCAATAACCACAATAATTTTTCATTATGTAAGGTATGTCTCCAATGTACAGTATGTATCCTTTGATGCCCATTGACTTCAGTTTTACTGGCATGACTGAGTCACCTCAGCCAAATGTTTTGATGTCAAGGGCACTTTACTTCTCAAATTCAGCTCTTTGGTCTTGTTTGGACTGAGGCCTGGAGCTGAGCATTGTCGATTAAGTTGTTAGTGAGTAACTGTTATTTGGCCAACAATGGCTTTTATCTCTTGGATTGAGAGTAATCTGACTGGGCAGTAAGTAATTAGGCAGTTTGGATTTGTTTTGATTTTCATGTAAAGGACATACCTGGGCAACATTCCACATTGTCCAGCCAATGTTGTAGCTGTATTGGAGCAGCTTCACTAAAGAATTCACAGCTCTGGAGTGCACCTCTGCAGCTCTTTACTACAGTGGAGGTCATCTGGTCTGTTAGCCTTTACTGTAAACAATGTTCCTTGTGGTTTCCTGGGGTGTATCATCTATTTGGCACTTCTGCTGACGTGGCTAAGACTATTACAGCTTTTTTTAGAATCACATGTTGGCCCACTCTGTTGTTAAGCATGGGAATGTTCTTGGAACATCTGCTTCCTGTTAACTGTTTGATTATCTACCACCATTCACAACTAGATGTGTCAGGACTGCAGAGCTTACATTGGTTGTGAAACAGCTTAGTGCTGTCTGCTGTATATAGAACATAGAACATACAACACAGGAATAGGTCCTTCAGCCCACAATGTTGTGCTGAACCAGCTAGAAAATAAATCAAAAACTAATCCCTCCTTCCCACACAATGTCCATATACCACCATCTTCATGTTCATGTGCCTGTCGAAACAGCATTTAAAGTCTGTAAAGTATTTGCCTCTACCTCCATACCAGGCAGCACGTTCTGAGTAAAAATAGTCTGAGTTCAACACATGCCTCTGCTATTAGATATTTCTACTTGGGAAACAGATACTCCCTGTCTACTCTATGCCTCTCATAATGTTATAAACCTCTATCAGATATCCTCTCAGCCGCCACTGCTCCAAAGAAAATATTCCAAGTTTATCCAGTCTCTCATGATAGCACATTCCCTCTAAACCAGGCAGCATCCTGGTAAAGCTCTTCTGCACCCTCTCCAAAGCCTCAACATCCTTCCTATAATGAGGTGACCAGAACTATATGCAGTACTCCAGATCTGGCCAAATCAGAGTTTAATAAAGTTGCAACATAACCTCTTGACTTTTGAACTCAATGTCTTGATGTGTATTGTATACATTTCTCTGACATTAAATGTACCTTTGAAACATGTGTAGCCACTTTCAAGGAGCTATTAACTTTGATCCCACGAACACTCTGCTCAGCAACGCTGTTAAGGATCTTGCCCTTAACGGTGTACTGTCTCCCTGCATTTGCCCTACCAAGGTACAGCATCTCATTTGTCTGGGTTAAACTCCATCTGCCATTTCTCTGCCCATACCTGCAACTGATCTATTTCGCACTGTATTCTTTGTCAGTCTTTTACGCTATCCATAATCCACCAATGTTGGTATCATCCGCAAACTTGTAAGCCCACCAATCTACATTTTCATCTGGGTGATTTATATACATCACAAATAGCAGAGGACCCAGCACAGATCCCTGCAGAACACTTCATAGACTTCCAACTCAATAATTCCCTTCAACCACTACCCTCTGACTTTTATGTGCAAGCCAGTTTTGAATCCAAACAGCCAATTCGCTACAGACCCCACGCATCTTAATCTTCTGGATTAGCCTCCCATGAGATACTTTGTCAAACTCCATGTAGACAACATCCACTGCCTTACCCTCATCAATCACTCTTGTCACCTTGTCAAAAAACTCAATCAAGTTGGTAAGGCATGACCTGCCACGCACAAAGCGATGCTTGCTCTCATGAATAAGGCCATGGGTTTCCAAATGCTCACATACTCTATCCCTAAGAATTTACCCCAGCAATTTCCCTACATCTGACATGAGTCTCTAGTTACAAGAATTTTCCCTTGGTCCCTTCTTGGAGGTACAACATTAGCCAGTCCTCAGTCCTCCAGGACTCATCTGTACCTACAAAAGACATGAAAATATTGGTCAAGGCCCCAGCAATCTTGTCTCTTGCCTCCTTCAATAACCTGGGGTAAATCTCATCAGGACCAGGGAACTTATCCACCTTAATAGTCCTTAAGAGGCCCAACACTTTGACCTCCTTGACCTCAAAATGCCCTAAAATATTTATACACTCAGCACTGATCTATTAATCCTCCATGTCCTTTTCCTGCGGTAAATACTGAAGCACAGTACTCATTAAGTGCCATGCTCACATTCTCTACTTTCAAGAAAATGTTCACCCACCCTTTCCCCCCCCCAATCCTTCAGTGATCCCACCGTCTTTCTAGTTATCCCCTTGTTCTTGATATATGTATAAAATGCCTTGGGAGCCTTTTTCCTACTTGTTAAGGTGCCAAGGTCCCTCCTGGCTTTCTTAATTCCCTTTATTAGTTCTTTTCTAGCTTTTTATGCTCTTCATGTGCTCTGTTTGAAGCTTTGCATACTTTTCCTTTTTCTTCTTGACTAAATTCATCACCTTGCTGGACAACTGGGGTTTTTTAATCTTTCCATTGCTGTCCTTCCTTCTAACAGGACCAGACCTTTCCTGTACACTGTAATTGATCTTTAAACACCCTCCACATGTTCGATGTGGACTTGCCAGAAATAGTGTTCTTAGCTCCTGCCTAATGCCCTCATAATTTGTCCTACTTCAATTTAAAACTCTCCCACAAGGACCATTCCTATTCTTATCTATAACTATCCTGAAAGTTAAGGAGTTGTGATCACTGTTTACCCACTGAAAGGTCAGTCACCTGGCCAGACTCATTACCCAACACCAGGTCCAGTATGGGCCCTCATCTCATTGTACATTCTACATATTGATTTAAGAAATCTTCCTGAATACGCTTAACAAATTCAGCCCCATCCAAAACCCTTCCAAAAGAAGGCCCCCATTTATGTTAGGGAAATTGAAATCCACCATGCAACAACCCTATTATTTTTACACATTTCCTCAATCTGATTCCATATCTGTTCCTCACTGTCCCGGTGGTTTTGTGGGGGGTCTGCAGTACAATCCCTTCAGAGTGATTGCACCCTTTCTATTCCTGAGTTCTACCAAAATGGACTCAGTGTGTGAACCCTTCAATATGCCTCCCCTGTGTGCAGCTGTGATATTGTCCCAGATTAGTAGTGCAACTTACACCCCCCCCACCTGTTTTTGTTTTAACCTGCCTCTATTTTTAAAAATTTATTCTTCGGTTGTCCATCGGAATCTGACGACGACGTCCAATCCTTTAACGGTGAGATCTTTGATGACTTTGGGTCCTATCCTGGACCCACAAGTTCTATTGCAGGTGGGTCATGTATATGTGGTAGTGATGGCACACTATAGTGATGGCAACCATGGCTGAATTTCTACTGGCTCTCTTCAGCTGTCTTCTGGTTGCTCTTTCCATCTCCAGAATATGAACCCCATCCCTACACAGCTGTTGCCAAGTGATACAGTCAGCAGCAACATCCTCCGGGTCCTCGGGTCTGATCTTGCATTTCATATAACCATATAACAATCACAGCACGGAAACAGGCCATCTCAGCCCTCCTAGTCCGTGCCGAACTCTTAATCTCACCTAGTCCCACCTACCCGCACTCAGCCCATAACCCTCCACTCCTTTTCTGTCCATATACCTATCCAATTTTACCTTAAATGACACAACTGAACTGGCCTCTAGTACTTCTACAGGAAGCTCATTCCACACAGCTATCACTCTCTGAGTAAAGAAATACCCCCTCGTGTTTCCCTTAAACATTTGCCCCCTAACTCTCAAATCATGTCCTCTCGTTTGAATCTCCCCTACTCTCAATGGAAACAGCTTATTCACGTCAACTCTATCTATCCCTCTCAAAATTTTAAATACCTCGATCAAATCCCCCCTCAGCCTTCTACGCTCCAATGAATAGAGACCTATCTTGTTCAACCTTTCTCTGTAACTTAAGTGCTGAAACCCAGGTAACATCCTAGTAAATCGCCTCTGCACTCTCTCTAATTTATTGATATCTTTCCTATAACTCGGTGACCAGAACTGCACACAATATTCCAAATTTGGCCTTACCAATGCCTTCTTAAAGCATTCTTTAAAGCATTCTTCATCTGATCCTTATAGCGCTTCTTCGGCCCTCCAGCTGAGTGTTGACCATGATGTATCTGGCCGTATAACATTCTGCGGGGTAGTTGACATGGGGGCACCCTTATCATGTGCCCCAGTCACTGAAACTGATGCTGGGTGATCATGGCCTCAATACTTCTGCAGTTGGTCTTTACAAGTATTTCAGTGTGAGGCACCCGCTCACGCCAGGTAATTCCCAGGATGCGCTGAAGGCAGCTCATGTGGAAGCGCTCCAAGGACTTGATGTGATGGCTGTAGGTTACCCAAGCTTCACAGCCATAAAGGAGGGTGCTGACACAGACCGCTTGGTACACAGTGACCTTTGTGGAGGGACAAAGGCTCCTGTTCTGAAAGACTCTACGCTGAAGTCTCCCAAAGGCAGCTGATGCCTGTTAAATGTGGTTCTGGATGTCGTTGACAATGCTGCTATCCTCAGAGAGAATGCTCCCCAGATATTTGAAAGATGGCACTACTGACAGCTTTTCATCACCAACAGTGAAGGCAGGTAGGGTGGGTGGGACACTGATACCTCATTGGCAAACCACTTCTGTCTTGGTGGTATTGACGGTCAGCCCCATCCTGTTGTACACTCTCACCGCCACAGCATGGAGTGTCTGAACATCCTCCAGAGTATTTATTGAGATGATGCAGACTAGACCCTTCAAGCTGTGCTTTCAGCAATCCCATGATTTAATCATAAACTAATCACAGAACAATTTTCAATAATCAATTAACCTATCAACCGGTACATCTTTGAACCACGGGAGAAAACCAAAGTATCTGGAGGAAACCCACATGGACACGAGGAGAATGTACAAACTCTTTACAAGCAACAGCCCCTATCTTTTCTAAAACTTCAAAAACCTGATACATGAATCATCCACTCCTGCTCCTCTCTCTCAACCAAGTTTCAGTAACGGCCACAGCATTGTAGTTCCATGCACGAAGTTCATCCCCTTTACTACTAATACTCCTAGCATTAAAATACACACACTTCAAACTATCTGACCCATCATACCTGTTATTTTGATATTGCCTTTCAATGAAATCTACTTTTTGGTCTGACCTAGTGTTCTGGTTCCTAGACCCTTGTAAAGCTAGCTTAAATTCTTTCGAGCAGCATTAGCAAACTTCCTGGCCAGGATATTTGTTCCCTTCCAATTCAGGTGCAACCTGTCTCTCTTGTACAGGTCACCCCTTCACCAGAAAAGGTTGCAATGATCCAAGAACTGTCCCCAGCACCATCTCCACAACTACATGTTCATCCATGTTATCACCCCATTCCTTCCTGAACTAGCCCTTGGCTCTGGAAGTAATTTAGAGATTACTGGCTTGGAGGCCCTCTCTTCAGCCTCTTTCCTAACTCTATATACTCACTACATAGGACCTCTTCCCTTTTTCCGCCCATGTTGTTAGTGCCAAAATGCACCACGACTTCTAGCTGTTCCCTCCACCACCCACCCAAGAATATTTTGCAGCTGCTCCAATACATCCTGGATTAAGCAGAAAGTATCTAATTTTCTTAATGCTTTATGACACCATTCAAATATTTAAATACGGCGTATTGTGTGGAAGAACAGGCAAGCATTGCTGCCAAATGGAGTAGAGGAAAAAAGCAACATTCATTGATACATTAACCTGGTAGTGAGATTGCAGTGAATAACTTCACTCACCTCTACACAACTGATTCCACAACCTATGGACTCACTTTCAAGGACTCTACAACTCACGATCTCTGTATTATTTATTTACTATTTATTTATTTTTATCTTTACTCGGCTCAAGCTAGTAAAGCCTGAGCTGCGGGCATAGCCAAGCATGCTCATTTCTCATTTGCTAGGAACCTTCAGACTATTCTAATGGTATTGTGGCTTTCTTTGAGATTTATATAAATATTGCTCTGTAGGCCTAATTGTTTAATGTTGTTGTGTAGTGACTTTGAGATGATACCAGTTGCAGATATTATTACAATATAAACCCTGTTCATGTTCCATAGTCTTTCAATTTCTTCTTTTTAATTCAGCATATTCTGGTGTTTTCACTTATTATTTCTGTATGTTTGTGTTTGGAATGACTATATCTATTAAGTAAGTTGCTCTTGTTTATCCTGTAATATTAGCTCCAGATGGTTATTATGGATTGTCCTATCTGTAATAATGGATTGGTTGTAATATAATTTGTTGGACTGTGATTTTTATTTATTTACTTGTCAAAGTTTTTTGTGTATTTGCATAGTTAGTCTTTTGCACATTGGTTGTTTTTGTATATAGTTTTTTCATTATTATATTTCTTTGTTCTACTGTGAATGCCTGCAAGAAAATTAATCTCAGGTGACATGTACATATTTATAAATTTACTTTGAACTTTGGAAAAAGTAATGTATAATTATGATGGTCTGTAGTTGTAGTGCCTCATGGAATGGTGTTGAACCTCTTGGATGTTTTTCCAACACTCACCAGATGAGCTCTGCTTTCTGGTACAGCCGTAATGTTGGAATGAAATAATTGCCATATAACTGCATTCTAGGGCTCAAGAGTTATTGAGCTAAATCAAAAAGGAGCCAGGGATGGTTACCAGGGGATCTTCTGAAGGGATCTGGCAGTGATATTGTGGAATTATGAAGGTTGGCCAATTTTAAAAAAAGGTACATATCTTTGTTCATCATTTGAAATGGTAAGCTTGCCTTAGGTTTCTCCTTTTTAGCTTGTGTTACTTGCCCGGAGATTTGCTGCAGGCAGTAAGCCAAGACAGAGTCAAATTACTTGCTGTCGTGTTGGTATGTTTTGACAGGCTGCTGCAAATAAGCTATCTCAAGGGATTTGGGAAATCTGAGGACTTAGGAATTGGGTGTATGTTAAAGAAGATTTAAGTAATTATTTTTGAATTTAATTTGAGTCTTTTTATCAAATTTATTTTCTGCTTATTTATCTTTTCTTCTTCCTGGGTGACTTATGCGGGCAGTCTTCAGTCTCTCACTCTAAGGACCGAGAGTTAGTGCTTGCAAACTACTTGATTTTTGTGGGCTGCACAGTTGCAATTCATATTTTCAATAACTAGTCACACACAAAAACTCTTGCAGGCAGTGAGATAAACATTTTAAGTAGACCTCACTGTTTTTCTTCAAACCTTGGTCAGAGCCACAAAGACCTCAATCCAAATGTTGTCTTTACAAGAACAGTACAGAGAATCAATTTAATCCCTTTTTATCTGACAAAAGTCATAGTTTGTAAAGAAACTATTTTATAATCTTCTGTAAAACTGTTGTTCCTCAAATAGAATGTATTGAAATTAAGATATGACTTATTCATTTACAATAAATAACAGAAACTTGAATTTCTACGTATCAAAACTTGTTAAACATGGATAATTTCAGCACCAATCTGACAATTATTTTCTTTTTGGATTAAGCAGAAAGTATCTAATTTTCTTAATGCTTTATGACACCATTCAAATATTTAAATACGGCGTATTGTGTGGAAGAACAGGCAAGCATTGCTGCCAAATGGAGTAGAGGAGAAAAGCAACATTCATTGATACATTAACCTTTCTATCAGAGATACACATACAGCTGAGTGCTTGGTTCAGTATGTGATTTAATCTATATAAGTAAAATTACTATTAAGTATATATAGAAAGGTGATTAGTTTTCCAATTACACGTGAATTTATTAACTCAACGTCGTGTGCAGATAAAATAATTTATGCTTCAGGTTTCTTCGAGAACACGTTGCCTGTATCTCAGATTATTCTATCCATACTAAAAGCATGAAATCGACACTGCGGTACTTACAGCTACGCTCATGATCTGTTTATATCCCAGTAGCACTTGCTAGCAAAATGAAGTGCGTGGCTCAATGGTTGGTCTTGTGATCATGTTTCTAAATTATTTGGAATCATGACTAAATATTGATTTTTGCCGACTGCGGCGGCGCGGATCGTACGCTTCGAGATATGAGAATTGTCACAGTGACTGTACTTGCACCATGTTTAGGGATACATTTGCTGCTTCCTCGACACTCCGATCGCTGAGGTTACGGAGAGAGTTGCAGGATCTTGAGGACAGAAGAAGAGGTTTGTTCTGGCCAAGGCAATCGACCGCGTTCGGAGAAACAAGAACTCAGCCCCAGTTCTCCAGTGATACTTCTGTTCACGACGCTCTGTTGAGTGGGGATTTGGACAAGATCAGAAGCATCTTCCAAAGCAAAGAATCCGTCAACAGGGTTATAGAGACAGCCAGTCATGAACTCAACTGGTCGGCAGAATTGGGTATGAATATTATTGCAATATCCACATTATCATTCTCAGGATAGTGTCAGACTAGGGTAGTTCCATGCCTCACCGTAGAGCTTTATAACATTTTATTTTGCTCCTCTCTTAAATTGCACTGGAGCCAATTGGGATGAGGGACTGGGGCATTCTTCTACATCCTTCCTCTTCATATTGGAACACATCCCTTTCCTTTCGGTTTTGCCTCTGGGACTTGAATTTTGCATTTCCCTCCCTTCTGTTCTCTGAAATTCTCTCCTCGTTGGTTACAAAGATATCTAATAAATTTCAGCCAACCCAGTAATTGAATTTTGTATTCACCATCTGGGATTATTGTATTTGTTTCCTTGATAACCTCACCTCCCAGATGACTAGAGGAGAGAACCTTGTTCAGTCTTCTTCCCTGTAACTTTAAAAAATAAATGCTTTGAAGTTTGCTATTGAACTAAGGGAACTCACTTCATATTTGTGGTCATGCTTCTAAAATGATGCTGTTGTAAGTAATCCTGCTAGGAACTTAATAAGGTCAGATGCATCTTCAGGAACACAAGCTTTAGACTGATATATTTATACTCTCATACCCTGAATATTATTTGTTTTATTTGTTTTTGATGTAACATTTGTGAAAGGAAAGTGAATGATGCACTGTCAAACAGGACATTTCAGTACAGATACCATGACTTTATATGTGCTGCTTTCCAGTGGCATCAACAGAAACAAACTTTTTCTGCCATATTAATTTTGGAGAGGGATCAAAACACAAAGGTGCGTAGAGAGTCTTGGTAATGATGGAGGCAGTTATAAGTTTGATTCTATTAAACAATGAGCAATGCAGGTCAATTTCACTTGGCTAGTTCATTATGATTTTGAAATCTTAATGCATGATTGTGCAACTAACTGAATTCAAATATTTGAATTGATTTCTGTTCTGCAATGTATCACACAATAAGTTTGCAAATAACTAAGTATCTGATATAAATGTTTTTAATGGGCCAAAATAATTAATATTAAGACTTCCTGATTGGTGGTAATATTGTTACTATTTCTGGGTTGGGAGGGAATGACGTGTTTTTATGTTTGGGATCCCATGTTGGGGCAGCAAAATGACTTCTATGGAGTCACCTAGCCGTATATCATTTCATTATAGAATCCATTAGATCCAATATTGTTCAAAGAAAGATATACTGGCTTTGGAGGCAGTACAGAGGAGGTTCACCAAGTTGATTCCAGAGATGAAGGGGTTAGCTTGTGAGGAGAGATTGACTTGCCTGAGATAATACTTGGAATTCAGAAGAATGAGAGGGGTTCTTATAGAAACACATTGAATTATTAAAAGGACAGATAAGAAAGAAGCAGGAAAGTTGTTTCCACTGGTAAGTGAGACTAGAACTAGGGGGACATAGCCTCAAGATTTGGAGGGATAGATTTAGGAGCTACTTACTTTTTCCAGAGAGTAGTGAATCTGTGGAATTCTCTGTGCAGGGAAGCAGTAGCTTCTACATCATAATGTATTTCTTATTAAATATAGTGCCTTGTAAAAGTATTCAGTCACCAATACTTTGTTCAGATGAATGAATATTACAACCAAGGATTTTTGATCACTTTAACTGCAAATTTTTATTTGTAAATCACATGTTCCTTTTTTTCTGCAGTGTAGCCCAAAGAACAGGGAAAATCACGGTGTGATAAACTAAAAATACAAAAATTTATATGTCAGTTGTTCAAAAGTATTCATCCCACTTTGCTCAGTATCTTTTTGGATAAGTCTCTATTAGCTTTGCACAATGTGATTGAACAAGATTTGCCCATTCCTCCTTGCAAAATTGCTCAAGCTGTATCAGGTTAATTGATGAGCCGTGGTGGACAGCAATCTTGAGGTCTTGCCAGAGATGTTCAATCAGGTTATGGTCAGGACTCAAGGACACCAATTTTCTTCTTTTGAAGCAACTCCATTGTTGCTGTGGGTCATTATTCTGCTGAAAGATGAACTTCTTCCAAGGTTTAAGTTTTCCGGCAGAGGCTAGCAGGTTTTTTAATCCAGGATCTTTCTGTATTTAGCAGCATTCATCTTTCCATCAATCCTGACCAACTTCAAGTCCCTGCTGCTGAAGAGCACCTTATAGTATGATGCTACCTCCATACTTTACATTAGGAATGGTGTTACCTGGCTGATTCGCAGTATTAGATTTACACTTAGTGTTGAGGCCAAAAAATTCCACTTTAGTCTCATTCGACCACAAGGCCTTCTTCCACATCTTTACAGTATCTTCTTAGTAATACTTGTGGAAATATATCTGTAACACCGAAGTATTTATGAATTTATAACTTGTAAAATGTAATGTGACAAAATAGAACCTGTGAGATCCCAGAGTGCTTTGCTGTTTTGGTGATGTAGTTGCTATAAGAAGCTTGCAAAGGTATGTGATTTATAGCAGTGTGTGTTTTGACATTATACGAATGAAAGCAGAACAGCTGATGGGGGAGGAGTGGGGAGGAAGGAGCCTTAGACAATTGGGCTCATTTAAGACAAATGCTGTTCTTTCAAGATGGATGTGAAATAAGATGGGAATGGAATTAAGGGATGGAATGCCTAAAGACATGAAGTTGAAGAATGACTGGAATCTGTAAATGTATAATTTGGTCCACTTAGTTTGGTGTAGTCTGTTACTGTCTATTTAGAAGACTTAGCTGAATGGTACACAACATACTTTACAAAGTCTTTACAGGCAAGGATATGCTTTTTTTCAGCCAGAGCTTCTTCCTTGCCACTCTTCCATGAGTACCCTTTTTGTGCAAGTCCTTAGAGATTGTGGAGCCATGAACTTCATCTCCAGTTGCAGCCACTGACTTCTACAGGTCACCCAGAGTGAGTGTTGGTGTCACAGTAGCCTCTCCTACAAGTGCCTTTCCTCTCTGGTGACTAAGTTTAGAGGGGCGGCCTGACCTAGGCAGTGTGACACTAAACTCTATGAAATAGTGTGGCATCTGGAAAGAAATGGATCCATCAGGCAGACGCAGCATGGATTCAGCAAACGCAGGTCCCGTTTGACAAACTTACTGGAGTTTTTTGAGGATATAACAAGCACAGTGAATATTATTGACTTGTATTTCCAGAAGGCATTCATTAAGGTGCCAAATACAAGACTTGTCCATAAGATAAGGATGCATAGAGTTGGGGGTGTTATATTAGCATGGATAGAGGATTGGTTAACTAATAGAAAGCAGGGAGCTGGGATACATGGGTGTTTCTCTAATTGGCAATCAGTAGTGAGTGGTGTGCCACAGGTGTTGGTGCTGGGCCCGCAACTGTTCACTATATATGTTAACTATCTGGAAGGGGAGGCCAAGTGTAGTGTATCTAAGTTTTCTGATGACACTAAATGGAATCACTAAAAGCAGATTGTGCAGAGGATATGGGGAGAGATATCGATAGGTTAAGTGAGTGGGCAAGGGTCTGGCAGATGGAGCACAATGTTGGTAAATGCAAAGTCATGCATTTTGGAAAGAAAAATGGAAGATCAGATTATCATTTAAATGGTAAAAAATTGCAGCAATTGCAAAGGGACTTTGGAATGCTTGTATATGAATTGCAAAAGGTTGGTTTGCAGGTGCAGCAGGCTATCAAGAAAGCAAATGGAGTGTTGGCCATTGCTAGAGGGATTGAATTTAAGAGCAGGGAGGCTATGCTGCAACTGTACAGATAACTGGTCGAGCTGCATCTGGAGTACTGCGTATAGTTCTGGTCTCCTTACTTGAGGAAGGACATACTGGCTTTGGAGGTGGTGCAGAGGAGGTTCACCAGGTTGATGCCAGAAATGAGGGGGGGGGGGGGTTAGACTATGAGGAGAGATTGAGTCGTCTGGGATTGTAGTTGCTGGAATTCAGAAAGATGAGAGGAGATCTTATGGAAACATATAAAATTACGAAAGGGATAGATAAGATAGAGGTAGGAAAGTTGTTTCCACTTGTGGATGAGACTAGAACTAGGGGACATAGCCTCAAGATTTGGGGGAGTAAATTTAGGATGGAATTGTGAAGGAACTGCTTTTCACAAAGAGTGGTGAATCTGTGGAATTCTCTGCCCAGCGAAGCAGTGGAGGCTACCTCAGTAAGTATATTTAAGGCAAGGTTGGATTGATTTTTGCATTGTAGGGGAATTAAGGGTTTTGAGGGAAATGGAGGTAGGTGGAGGTGAGTCCATGGTCAGATCAGCCATGATCTTATTGAATGGTGGGGCAGGCTCGATGGGCCAGATGACCTACTCCTGCTCCTATTTCTTATGTTCTAATGTTTGGTACCTTTGAGATGGTCTGGTACCTTTCTTCAGATTTGTGCATCTCTATAATAATTTCCCTAACTTGCCTTGAATGCACTTTTGTCTTCATTTTGGTTTGGTCTTTTGAAAATCTACCATACTGTTGGACCTTAGAGAGAGGGTTTTTTTTTTATTAATTCATTGAATACAGGTGATCCTCCAATCTTCTGTATCAACAAATTGGGTGAGTTGGTAAGGTAAGATACAGTATTGTCCCTGAGGAAAGTTAGCATAGTAATTACAAAGGGGATGAATACTACTTCAGCCTCACAATTTTGGTTTTTAATTTTTAATACATTGTTGAGAGGTTTTGGATTTTTTTTGATTTGACATAATACATAATGTTTTGTAAATTAGCTCAAAATTCTTCTTAAATATATTAATTTTAGAAACTGATACAGTAAAAGTTGTGGGGGGTGAATACTTTTTCAAGGCGCTGTATTGTTAAACACAGTTAGTTAGATTTTTAAATAGCAGGGTAATTAAGGGAGAATGTGGTGTTGAGTCCACTGCCAGATTAGCAGGACCTTATTGATTATTGGTACAGACTCGACTGGCCAGATGGCCTATCCTTCTGCTATTTCTTGTGTTCTTATATATTGAGTTATTAGTTTCTTCATGTTTCCAAAACTCTGTAACATAAAAGATTTGTAACTCAGTTCATTTGTTAATTTTAATGAAAGTTTAAGAGCACCTTTGTCAACTTATTTTTACACAAGGTTATTGTGCACCAGAAACCTCAGCTTGTCAAGTAATCATGTCTTTTTTTTTTCACTACTGACATCTCCTTCTTGACTATGCACTCACTATCTGTCTGAACTGATTTAAGACCATAAGATATTGGAGCAGAATTAGGCCATTCAGCCCATTCAGTCTGCTCTGCCATTCTAGCATGGCTGGTCCTAGATCCCAGTCAGACCCAAACACCTGCATTCTTGCCAAATCCTTAGTTTCCTGATCGATCAGGGCATCAATCAAATTCTGCCTTAAATATACACTGAACTGGGCTCCACTGTAATTAGTGGCAGAGTATTCCACAGATTCATGACTCACTACAAAAATTTGTCCTTGCCTCTGTTCTAAAAAGGTCGCCCCTCAATTTTGAGGCTGTGCCCTCTAGTTCTGGATACCCCCACAGTAGGAAACATCCTGTCCACATCCACCCCATCTAATCCTTTCAACATTTGGTAGGTTTCAACGAGATTCCCCATGTATTCTTCTAAATCCCAGTGAGTACAGGCCTAAAGCTGCCAAATGCTACTCGTACATTAACCCCTTTATTCCTGGAATCATCATTGTGAACCTCCTCCGAACCCTCTCCGATGTCAACACAACCTTTCTGAGATACAGGGCCCAAAACTGTTGACAATACTCCAAGTGCGGCCTGACAAGTGTTCTATAAAGCCTCAGCATTATCTCCTTGTTTTTATATCCTATTCCCTTGAAATAAATGCCAACATTGCACTTGCCTTCTTTACCACAGATTCAACCTGTAAATTCACCTTCTAGGAGTCTTGCACAAGGACTCCTAATTCCCTCTGCACTTCTGATGTTTGAACCTTCTCCCCATTTAGATAATAGTCTGCACTATTGTTTCTTTTACCAAAGTGCATTATCGTACATTTTCCAACATTATATTCCATTTGCCACTTTTTGCCCATTCTTCCAATTTGTCTAAGTCCTGTGTTCCGTACTCGTGACACATGACAGTGGAGCCCTTGTCATGTGACTGGGGTTGAAGCTGTACTGGACTTGAGGTGATGGTCTTGTGATGGTGGTGACGTCATTTTCCCGCCAGTAGAGATCATGTGACGGGTTTTTTTTACAGGTTATAAAAGGTAGACCCCACCCTGTGAGGAGGGGCAGTTCGTGGCTGGATTTGCCAGGTTGACTTCATGCCACTGCGTGTTTGAAGTGATGACGCAGTTTAGCTGAAGGATGAAGTTTTTATTTAACGCTAAAGTTTAAAAGGTCATTGCCAGCAGGTTCTTTATGATTCTGTTAGTTCGAAATTAGAGGAGAGTGAAGATTCGAAGTTGGAAGTTAAAGATCGAGGAGAATCGCTTTCTATGGTGAAACGGGGGCGACCTTTGTTTGATCCTTATTTGGAAGGATTTCATTGACTATCTTCGTGTTAATCCCTAGGTTTACCTAGAAAGGATTGAAGGTAGTGGAGAAGGAAAGGTCAGTGCCTTTAAGCCGTTCTGTTTCGTGAATTCTTCGTGGGAAGTTCGATGTCGGGGATCGAAGCAAGCGACATGAAAGAGAACCTAAATCGTCCTATAAAGTCTCTCCTTTTAAATGGACTGTGAGCATATCGAACTTTTGGCAATACCACTTTAAAGAACTGTTTTGCAATATCACTTTACGAACTGTTTGGACTGCCGCTCAGCAGCTGTTTCCGGTTGCGGTAGTGTTTGTTTACTTTTGGGGGGGTTTGTTTTCTGTGTTTAATAAACGTGTTGTTTGTTATAAGAAACCCTTGCCGAACTCATATATTTATTGTTGCCTGAATACGTAACACCTGCTGCAATCACATTGCTTCCTCAGCACTACCTTCCCCTCCACTTATCTTCGTATCATCCATAAACTTTGGCACAAAGCCATCAATTCCATTATCCAAATCACTAACAATCAATATGAAAAGTAGTGGTCCCAATTCTAATCCCTGAGGAAAACCACTAGTCACTGGCAGGCAACCAGAAACAGCCCCCTGTATTCCCATTTGCTGCCTCCTGACTGTCAGCTCTATTCATGCTGGTATATTTCCTGTAATGCCATAGGATTTTATCTTGTTAAACAGCCTTATGTGTGGCATCTTATCAAATCCCTTCCTAAGACCCAAGTAGATGACATCCACTGCCTCTCCTTTGTCCACCCTGCTTGTTACTTCTTCAAAGAACTCTAACAGATTTGTCAGGCAAGATTTCCCTTGACAGAAACCATCCTGACTTTGACTTATTTTATCATTAGTCTCCAAGTACCTCAAAACATCATCCTTAATAATAGACTACAACACTTTCCCAACCACTGAAGTTAGACTAACTGGACTATAATTTACTTTTTTTTTGCCTTCCTCCTTTGTTAAAGAGTGGAGTGACATTTGTAATTTTCCAGTCCTCTGGGATCATGCCAGAATCAAGTGATTCTTGAAAGATCATGACCCATGGGTCTACTCTGGGATGACTTGTCCACCTTAAGACCTTTGAGTTTGCCTGGCACCTTTTCCTTTTCAATAGCAATGGCTCTCACTCCTGCTCCCTGACACTCTCACTGCTAGTGTATTCCACAGTGAAGACTGATGCAAAATGTTTATTAAGTTCATCTGCCATTTCTTTGTCCATTATTAATACCTCACCATCATCATTTTCCAGTGGTCCATTATCAACTCTCACCTTTTACTCTTTATATAACTGAAAAAAAATTCTAGTATCCTGCTTTATATTATTGACTGGTTTGCCCTCATATTTCATCTTTTCCCTTCTTATAGCTTTTTTAGTTGCCTTTTGTTGGATTTCAAAAACTTCCCAACCATTCAACTTCCCACTTTTCCTTGGCTTTTATGCAGTCTTTAACTTCCCTTGTCAACCACATTTGCCTCCCCTGCAATTTGAGAACAACTTCTTCTGTGGGACATATCGATCCTGAACCTAGTGAATTATTCCCAGAAACTTAAGGCATCTCTGCCATCATCCCTGCTAATATCCCCTTCTAATCCACCTGGGCAAGCTCCTCTCTCATGCCTCTGTAATTCCCTTTATTCCATTGTATGTGACTTGTGCTTCTCCCTCTCAAATGCAGTATCAATTAATAATATTATGAACACCGTCTCCTAAGGGTTCCTTTACATTCAGCTCCCTAATAAAATCTGGGTTATTACACAACACCCAATCTACAATAGCCTTTCCCCGAGTAGGCTGAAGCACAAGCTGCTCTAAAAACCCATCTTGTAGGCATTCAACAAATACACTCTCTTTTGAACCAACACCAACCTGATCCCCTTGCATATTGAAGTCTTCCATTACAATTGTGTTATTACCCTTATTACATTTCTTTTCCAGCTCCACATGCAATCTCTACCCCACATTTTGGCTACTATTTGGAGCCCTATATATGATTCTCATATTTTTTTTTACCCTAGCAGTTTCTTAACTCCACCCACAAAGATTCAACATTCTCTGACCCTATGTCAGCTATTTCTAAAGATGACATATCATCTCTTACCAACAGAGCCACACCACCACCTATGCCTTCCTGCCTGTCCTTTTGATACAAAGTATGTCCTTTGATGTTAAGCTCTCAACTCTGGCCTTCTTTCAGCCACAACTCAGTGATGCCCACAACGTCATACCAACCAATCTCTAATTACACCACGAGTTCATCCACCTTATTCCGAATGCTACACACATTTAAATACAGCACCTCCAGTCCTGCATTCGTCACCCTTCTGAAGTCACCCTGTGGTACAATTTAACTCCTTGCTCTGTCTGCATTTGTATCCAATCATTGGCTTGTCCTTCCTTACATTCATATTACATCTATCATCTACTTGTAAACCTACTGCCTCATCCTCAGCTCTTATCATTCTGGTTCCCATCCCCCTGCCATATTAGTTTAAACCACTCCCAACAGCTCTAGTAAACCTGCCCGCAAGAATACTGGTCCCCCTCGGATTCAAGTACAACCCATTCATTTTGTAGAGGTCACACCTGCCCCAGAAGAGGTCGCAATTATCCAGAAATCTGAATCCCTGCCCCCTGCTCCAATTCTTCAGCCACACATTTATCCGTTATGTCATTCTATTCCTATCCTCACTGTTGCATGGCACAGACAGCAATCCTGAGATTACTACTTTTGAGGTCCTGCTTCTCAGCTTCCTTCCTAACTCTCCGTGTCCTCCCTTTTTCTAGTTATGCTATTAGTACCAATATGTACCACGGCCTCTGGCTGTTCACCCTCCCTTTTCAGGATATTGTAGATATGCTCAGAAACATTGTGGACCCTGGCACTTGGGAGGCCAACTACCATCCATGTTTCCTTTACGCACCTGCAGAATTGCCTATCTGTCCCCCTGACTATAGAGTAAAATTTCTTATTATATTACTTTTATTTCAAGTGCCTGTCTCATTTGCTACATTTCCATATGAGCACTTGTCATCTTCACTTCAGTAAATTGTTATAATGGTGTTTTTTTCTTTCTCACTGTTCTATTCTTTTCTTTAACCTATTGTATTGATCATTGTTTCTATACCAGTGCTTGTTAATTTGATTTTCAAGTTTTTTTATTCCTAAATTTGAAAATCTGTAATATTTTGATTTTTCCAATCAATATATCACTCAAATCTTTATAATTTTTTAATGCAGAAGGCTGATAGTGCTCAATAATTGAATATGATCAAAGTTGAGATTGAATTATCAGTGACTGAGGGAATTAAAACATATAGTGGTCAGGTGGGAAAGGGAACAAGGCACAGGATCAGCCACAATCTTTTTGAACAGGTTTGAAGAACAACATTGCTTGCTCTTTTAATTGTTACATTTTGCTCTTAATGTAACAAAATTGTGCTTCAATGGTTGCTACGGCTGTATTCCCATAACAATGGTAGAACATCCACATCTAAAAGCCTCTCACACAAAATGCTGGAGACTCTCTCTGCCCATCATTCTGCTTGTTCTCCATCTCCCTCTGGTGCTCCCCTCCCCCTTTCTTTCTCCCGACCCCTCCCGTCCCATGATCCTTTTCCTTCTCCAGCTCTGTATCACTTTTGCCAATCACCTTTCCAGCTCTTAGCTTCATCCCACCCCCTCCGGTCTTCTTCTATCATTTCGCATTTCCCCCTCCCCCCACTACTTTCAAATCTCTTACTATCTTTCCGTTCAGTTAGTCCTGCCGAAGAGTCTAGGCCCGAAACGTCGACAGCGCTTCTTCCTATAGATGCTGCCTGACCTGCTGCTTGAATTTCCAGCATCTGCAGATTTCCTTGTGTTTGCTCTATAAGCCTCTCAATCATCAAATTAGATCACAACTTATCTCCATCTCTATTCAACCTTTGATCCATGTTCCTTGGTAATGTTACCTAATAAAAATAATCCATTGACTGGAGCTGTAAATTTTGATTGACCTTGAGCAAATACAGACTTTTTGAGGAACAGTGGCTGATCTCTCATTTTTATTGCAAAGATTTCTTCCAGATTACCCTCCAAGACTGACACCCAGAGGAAATATGTATCTGATTGAATTAACTTTTATATTCTAAATAATTAATTCATGTTTTTGAATGTGAAGAATCAGTTTGAAAACTGGTTTTAAATAAGTTTTAATACTGAACAGGGAAGCTTACCATTTTCAAACAGGTACTGTATATTTTCTCCCCACCTATAGATCTTTAAAGGACTTCTGGATCTACTTTGCTCATACGAATTATCTTTTCACTATTAACAAATTGCATGATTAACTGTGGAACTGTAGACATTGAAAGCTTTTAAAATGTCAGAAATATTCAAGCCACCAATTACTTAATTGCAGCGGATTCTAATACTGCTTTGATCTGAAATTCCACCAAGCCCATTTTAATTCTAGACTCCTCTTTATTTGTGGAAACCTTTTTATCTAAAATAATTTTAAGCACAACAATACTTGGATAATTCAGCACCCTTTTAACAGATTTTCTCTGTTATTGGATATTATTCATGTACTTTTACTTTGCTTTGTGTTTTCAAAAAAATCCATAGGTTCAAAAGGTTATTCTTAATAATTTAGCACTCCATCTGTCATTTATAATTTAAAAAAAAGAGGAAGTGTTGTGGGGTGCAGGAATTGGACTGTCTGCCTGAAACTATCCCAGATCATAAAAACAGTTAATTGGTTATCCATATAATTTACATTATGCTTACAATCTGTCTGGGGCATTAATAAGTAGTACAAATTTGCATCCCTGTATTCACTCTACTGATAAATTTTGACAAGTTTAGTCACAATTCTACCATTATCAATGAAATATTTTCGCAAAGTGAATCTTTGTAGATTTGTGCTGTTCAAATCATGGATAATGACACATGTGCAGTGAAAATTTAAAAGATTTTCTATATTGTATGGTAGTTTGAGGTCTTCTCAGACTGTTTAAAGCATTGCAATAATTGCGTGATCTATTTTTGTACTTCAGGTCTCTGGTCACTTACCTCCAAACAGAAACAAACAACAGCACTCTATATCACTGCGCAGCGAGGACATACTGAATGTGTAAAGCACTTGCTGGGACATGGTGCTGATGTTAATGCCTTGTCTGAGGGAGCAACTGCTCTGCATGCCGCCTGTGCCAATGGACACACCGAATGTGCCAAGCTTCTGCTGAACATTGGAGCTGATCCCAATGCAATCTCTGAAGAAGGGTTTGCTCCCTTGCATCTATGCACCAGCCCCCAGACCATTTTGTAAGTTAGTTTCTTAGTTACGTGCAGTTATGTTCGATTTATTCCAAGCAGAATAATTGTTCCTTCAGTGAGTGCATAAACTTGCAAGTGAAGAATTTGGGGAAATAGATAGCATTATGAGCTTTGCACAAATATAGTTCATTATTGATAAGACAAATGGTTGACAAAATATTAATCTTTCAATTACAATATTTATATTTGCACCTTGATATACAGAAAAGTCCTTGTTTATGTTATTAAAATAATGTAACATAAAAGGTTCGTTATTATTACCAGAGGGGCACACTATTATTATGAGCCACCTTGTATGCTTTTAACCAGAGCAGCTTGAGTTTCAGGCAGGAAAGGATGAGAGAGGGACCACTGTTGGACAAGTCACCTGTGCTGCTTGTAATTATTTAGTGTCATAAATTGCAGCGAAGAACTTTTTTGTCTACTGTGTCACATAAGGACAATTTATATTTACTGACAAGTACCTTTATTAGCTCAGTTCACAAGTATGTGAATTTACCTGTGTGTACACCTACTAGGTTTCCCTGACCCTCCATGAACAGTCAAGGAATAGAAAAGGAGTCCACATTGGCCAGATGTTCCTTGTGCTCCCAATCTAATCTCCAAGTGTCAGACATGGAGGTCCTCCAAGGTCTTCAGCTACAACCAGTATTGTTCTATGGCCTTTGCCCTCAGCCTCATGACTTTTGTTCTTTTCAACTCTGACTGGTTCAAACCAGGTGATCCAGGTACTGAGCCTAACAAGATCACAGGTTGCTCCTCCTGCAAGCCTGCCACTTTACACAAGAAATAGCCACTTGTCTGAGAATGGTCTCAGGTTTAGCAGATCACTGGTTGAAACTCCTTGTGGCCACATTCATTTGCTCTGATTAAGCTATCCCAGAGTAAGAATCAGTTCATCAAGCAGTTCACAAAATGGCGACTGCAAAGACAGTCTCACAAATAGCCGCATCCATTTCTGTTCACTGATTTTCGTTCTTTCTGGCCAACACTCTGTATTACATAAAAGGCCTTTTTGATCCAAGTGTTTGTCTAGATGCTTTTTAAATGAGATGAGAACACCTGCCTCTACTACCACCTCAGATTCCAACCACTCTGTGTGAAGTCATTCCCTTAGATCCTCTCTAAACCTACCTGTCATCTTAAATTAATGCTCTTAGACACCCTCAGCGTGGGGGAGAAATATCTTAATATCTGCTCTGTTCATTGCCCTCATAATTTTGTATGCTATAATCAGGTCATCCTTCAGCTTCCTCTGCTCTAGAAAACAAAGCAACATATCCACTCTGTTCTCACAATTGAAGTGCTTTACTCATGTACATCCAAAACTACCTAGGAAGACTTATTCAGAAAGTCAGAAGGCATGGGATCCAGGGAAGTTTGGCCAGGTGGATTCAGAATTGGCTTGCCTGCAGAAAGCAGAGGGTCATGGTGGCGGGAGTACATTCAGATTGGAGGGTTGTGACTAGTGGTGTCCCACAAGGATCTGTTCTGGGACCTCTACTTTGTGATTTTTATTAACGACCTGGATGTGGGGGTAGAAGGGTGGGTGGGCAAGGTTGCAGATGATACAAAGGTTGGTGGTGTTGTGGATAGTGTTGAGGATTGTCGAAGATTGCAGAGTGACATTGATAGGATGCAGAAGTGGGCTGAGCAGTGGCAGATGGAGTTCAACCCGGAGAAGTGTGAGGTGGCACACTTTAGAAGGACAAACTCCAAGGCAGAGTACAAAGTAAATGACAGGATACTTGGTAGTGTGGAGGAGCAGAGGGATCTGGGGGTACATGTCCACAGATCTCTGAAAGTTGCCTCACAGGTAGATAGGGTAGTTAAGAAAGCTTATGGGGTGTTAGCTTTCATAAGTCAAGGGATAGAGTTTAAGAGACGCGATGTAATGATGCAGCTCTGTAAAATTCTAGTTAGGCCACACTTGGAGTACTGTGTCCAGTTCTGGTCGCCTCAGTATAGGAAGGATGTGGAAGCATTGGAAAGGGTACAGAGGAGATTTACCAGGATGCTGCCTGGTTTAGAGAGTATGCATTATGATCAGAGATTAAGGGAGCTAGGGCTTTACTCTTTGGAGAGAAGGAGGATGAGAGGAGACATGATAGAGGTATACAAGATATTAAGAGGAATAGACAGAGTGGACAGTCAGCACCTCTTCCCCAGGGCACCACTGCTCAATACAAGAGGACATGGCTTTAAGGTAAGGGGTGGGAAGTTCAAGGGGGATATTAGAGGAACGTTTTTCACTCAGAGAGTGGTTGGTGCGTGGAATGCACTGCCTAAGTCAGTGGTGGAGGCAGATACACTAGTGAAATTTAAGAGACTACTGGACAGGTATATGGAGGAATTGAAGGTGGGGGGTTATATGGGGGGCAGGGTTTAAGTGTCAGCACAACATTGTGGGCCGAAGGGCCTGTACTGTGCTGTACTATTCTATGTTCTAAGAGGAAAAACTACTTTCTGGCATATTTCTTTGCATCGGGCAGCACAGTAGTATGGTGGTTAGTGTAATGCTATTACAGCACTAGCGACCTAGGTTCAATTCTATTGCTATCTGGAAGGAGTTTTTATGTTCTCCCTGAGACTGAGTAAGTTTTCTCCATGTGCTCTGATTTCCTCCCATGTTCCAAAGATGTATGAGTTAATTGTTCATATGGGTGTAATTGGATGGCATGGGCTCACTTGGCTGGAAAAGGTCTGTTACCGTGCTGTACTGCTAAATAAATTAATTAATAAAATTAATTGTAAGGGTATCTTCACAGCTAGTAAGATGCATTTGAAATATCGCCCAATTCCTCAAAAGTCAAATAAACCAGCCATAAATATGTCATCCCTTACAAACACATACTATTTTGTCTTGTACCTTCCAGGGACCCAAACAGTACATCCAGGTGAAATCAAGTTCACTTGCTACTCTTCCAATCTAATATATTGCACTCAGTACTTGCAATGTGGCCTCTTCTGCCTTGGAGAAAGCAAATACATATTGGCTGATTGCTTTGTGTAGTACCTGCATTTACCCTGCAAGAATGGCCCTCTCACCTCAATTCTCCATCCCACTCCCAATCAAAAACATCACTGACCTTCTATAAGGTCCAATTTTGAGCTTGTATCTGGACAGGTGGTAGTTTTTCCATGCATGCTGCCTGGCCTTCTGGGAACTTGCAGCAGTTTCTGCTTTTATCTTATTTCTGGCATTGGCATTGTTTTTTTTTTCATTTTCAAATTTATCACCCAGTTCACATAGAGGGGAGCTTGCAAATGAGAAGAATCACTGAACCTACTTTGGTCATGTTGGGTTCACTAAAATAAAGTTCTCATCTTTTCATTGTCAGCCTTGATATTAACATCTCATCCAATGACATGATTTTCACTAGGTGGAACTATTAGATGCGGTAGTTCTGAAGTGAATCTTGCACTGAAGGTGTAATGGAGTTGAAGCTGAGCCAAGATTAAATTAGCATTTAGTCAGCTAAATCTAAATTTAAGTGAGACAATGGATGGTAACATTAACTCAAGTGGAAAAACAGTAATGATGCCTAATCGATATTATAATCGATATTATATTATATAATCCTGGGCTCATAATAGGCAGTCTGACTCACCTTAGAATCATAATAAGGTTAATTATCACTGACTAATATGACGGGAAATTTGTTGTTTTGTCTGTAGCTATAAACCTTAAACCCACCCCCTCCCCACAGTAGTTACCAGGAGCTTGAGGAACAGATGTGTCAAGAAATTACAGTTGTGAGAATAGTAGGGTAGTGTTAGTGGAAGATTTCAATTATCTCAATATTGACAGGGCCATCTGGAGTGCTAAGGGCCTGGATGAAGTGGAATTTGTGCAGTGCATTCAAGACAGTTTCCTCATGTAAAAAAAAGGAAACGAATCAGGGAAGGGTAATTATTGTACCTTCGTTTTGGGAACAAAGTAGGCAAAGCAACTGAAGTGGCAGTTGGTGAGTGCTTTGGATTCAGTTATCACAATTGTATTAATTTCTAAATTGATATGGAAAAATATAGAACAGGTCCATAGGCTAAAGACCTGAAATAGAGCAGGGCCAAATTTGATGGCATTAGGCATGATCTAGCTGGGGTCAGCTGGATGAGCCTACTTAAAGGTAAAAGACAGTTGGCAAGTGGGAGACTTTTTTAAAAGGGTCATATCAAGAGTCCAGGGGCACCATGTTTTTGTTTGGGTGAAGGATAGACATATCAAATTTGGGGAAGCTTGGACAGTGAGAGATATTGAAACTCCGAATAAGACAAAGAAGGCAGCTGGGTACGAATGAAGACCCTGAAAGAATATAAAAAGTTTAAAGGCAGGCTAAGAGGGAAATCAGGAGGGGAAAAGAGGGGATATGAGATGGATTTGGTAGACATGGTGAAAGATGATCTTGAGGTTCTGCAGTAATACGAACAGCAAAATGGTGACTAGGGAGAGACTAGGTTCTTTAAAAGATCATCAAGGCCAGCTATGTGTGGAGCCACGGGACATGGCCAAGATTTTTAATGTCCATTTAATATTATTTATTTACTTTGGAGATGCAGCTTGGAACAGGCCCTTCTGGCCCAATGAGGTGCACTGTCCAGCAACCCATCTAATTAACCCTAGCCCAGGACAATTTACAATGACCTATTAATCTTCTAAACAGTACGTCTTTGGACTGTGGGAGGAAACTGGAGCACCTGGATGAAACCCAGGTGCACACAGGAAGAACGTATAAACTTTCTTACAGAAAATGCTGGAAATGAGCTCCAAAGTCCACCAGGGCTGTAATAGCATTGTTCTAACTGCTATTTATGGATATCAAAGAAATTAGGGTAATGTGATATCTTGGAACATGTGCCTATGGACCAGATGGCCTATATCTGTGCTGTACTGCTCTGTGATATATAATGTTGTTAATTGTTCAAGAAGGTTAGCAAGGGCAGGCCAGGGAACTACAGGCTGGTAAGTCTGATTTCAGTTGTAATGACGTTATTGAAGGGTAAGATCTACCATTACTTTGGATAGTCAAGGCCTGATCAAGAATAGTCAGCATGGATTTGTGTGTGGGAAATCATGTCTGATGAATATTTTAAAGTTGTTTTTTTTTCAAGAGTTAACTAAAGGAATAGATTAAGTGTGAGGTCAGTGTTGGGACATCTGTTGTTTATTATTTATGCAAATGATTTGGATGTGAATGTACATGACATGATTAACAACCTTGCTGATGATATAAAATTAGGGGGTTTGTCATTAGTGGTAGGTTACAATGAATTACAAAGGGATCTTGATTAATTAGGGAGATGGGTTGGGGAATGGCAAATGGATTTTAACTTAGCGAAGTGTGAGGTGATGCATTTTGGACATTCACCAGAGAAGGACCTATACAGTGAATGGAAGGGAGCAGGGGGACCTGAGAAGTGAGCAGTTTGTTGAAAATGGCTGCATGTAGACAATGTGTGAAGTAGGTTTTTAGCATCAATCAGGGCATCAAGTTTAGGAGAAGGGCCATACTGGGAGTATTACGTGCAGTTTCAGTCACTGCTTTAGGAAAGGCTTTGTCAAGCTGAGGAGGGTAGGTTCTGCCTGGACTAGAGAGCCTGAGTGATAGAGATCTTTATTCCTTGGAGTGTTGGGAGAATGAGAGGTGACCTCATAGAAATTTATAAAAACAAAACATGAGTATGGATAAGGTCATAGTCTTTTCCCCAGGGTTGGGTATACATCTAAAATACGAGGGTAGACATGTAAGAGATTACTCACTACCCTCTGTGTCAGTTCTTGGAATGAGCTTCAACGCAAGTACATTTGCAACATTTAACAAGTATTTGAATAGGTAAGTATAGGGGAAGATCTTGAAGAGTTGTAGGCTAAATGTGGACTAGGACCAACAGGGAGGATCCTGAGGTCAGCATGACCTGTTGGACTGTATTTATTTGGATTTTTTTATTTGACTTTATTTGTTATGTACACAACAAATACTTAATCTTGTTTGATGTCCTCCTTCTTCAAAAGCTTTCCTTTCCAGGACATCTGTGCTCACCCCATTTTGCTGCAGCCTTAACAGGGATAGGGTTCCTCTTGTCCTAACCTACCTCCCTATGAGCCTCCGCATCCAACACATCATTCTCCGCAACTTCCACCATCTCCAAAGGGATCCCACCACCAAGCACATCCTTACTTCCCCCCTCCCCCTCTAAACTCTCCACTTTTTCCCAGGGATTACTCCCTCTGTGATTCCCTTGTCTATTCATCCCTCCCCACTAATCTCCCTTCCGGCACTTATCCCTGCAAGTGGCCTAAGTGCTACACCTGCCCATTCACCTTCTCCCTCACCACCATTCAGGGTCCCAAAAGTCCTTCCAGGTGACACAACACTTCACCTGTGAACTTGTTGTGGTCGTCTATTGTATCTGGTCCTCCCAATGTGGCCTCTGCATTGATGAGAACAGGGGGACTGTTTTGTTGATCACCTCCACTCCATCCACCAAAAGTGGAATTTTCCGATGGCCAACTATTTTAATTCCTACTCCCATTCCCACTCCAACATGTCAGTTCATGGCCTCCTCTTGTGATACGATGTGGCCACTCTCAAGATAAAGGAACAACACTTTATACTCCAACCTGCTGGCATGAATTTCAATTTCTCCTTCTGGTAAAAAAAAATCCCTCCTCTTCCCCTCTTCTATTCACAACCCCAGCCTCTTATCTCTTCTCACTTACCTATCACCTCCCCCGGTGAACCCCCCCCCCTTCCCTTTCTCCTATGGTCCACACTCCTCTCCTATCAGATTCCTTCTGTTCCAGCCCTTTATCTTTCCCACACACCTGGCTCCCCCTACCTTTTTATTCTGCCATCTTTCCCAATCCAGTCCTGAAGAAGGGTCTCAGCCTGAAATGTTTATTCATTTCCATAGATGCTGCCTGACCTCCTGAGTTCCTCCAGCATTTTGTGTTGTTATTTGTATAAAATGGCATTTTGTACCAACAGCGAATAGTCTAATTGGGAGACTTATTGTACAAATTACATTAGCTTGCTGCATCCTTGCAGTTCATCTCAGCTGACTGAACTAACAAAAATATCAACCATTGGCAGTTGGCAGATGCTGAAGGAAATATTTAAAATATTTAGGATAACGCTTATGTTATTTTTACTTCTAATGGCTATTTCAGATGTGCTAAACTCTTGCTGGAGCATAATGCCAGAGTTAATATGCAGACTCAAGAGAGACAGATTACTCCACTTCATGTTGCTGCAAAGCATGGTTTGGATGAACATGTAGACCTTTACCTGAGCTACTGTGCTTACAGTCACAAGAAGAATCGTGAAGGAGAAACTGCACTCAATGCTGCTTGTTCTTCTGTGGAGAAACGCGAGGCTTTTGGTAGATATTACAAAGTCTGTAAAATGCTGATCAATAGTGGAGCTGATGTGAAAACTGCTGGGAAAAAAAAGCATACCCCACTCCACAATGCCTGTGGGAATGCTCACCCTGGCATTGTGGATTTGTTGTTAATGCATGGTGCTATTGTGAATGCTAAGAATTGTGCTGGCTACACACCAATGGATTGTATTTTACTGGCTGTTGAAGACCACTTGGAACATCATCCAGAGCAAATTGTCGTGAAACTACTGAACCATGGAGCAGCTTCAATTGATCCCAAGGTATCCAGACTTTCTATTATTATTTGACATAGATGCCAATGTGCAATTAAGAAAATGGGTCATGGGGTAATAACTAATGAGAACCAACAAACATGGAAAGGAAGAGCAACATAATCCAGCTGCCAGCAAATTGGAAAAATTGGGTGCAAAACTAATTGTACACTCATTAAGTTGTAGTCTCCAAATGATTAGACAGTAATATGAAGCTGGCATTACACCTGATACCAAGCTTTTTTTGCTAAGCAAGTTAAATTATAATTACCTAGTATGTATGGCTGGTGCTTTATTAATAATGTATTTGTTATGTACTCTGGTGCAGATTTTCTTTGTTTTTTCTTCCGAAGGTGCATTTGTTAGCTATAGTGACATATACACCATTACTACTGTCCTCTCAAAGTAGTTATTAGCAATATCTGAACCTGCCAAGATATAAATTATATACAATCTTCCAGCCAAGTTTGTGTTGGAAAGAACACATGCTGATTTTGCTCTGTCTAAATAAACAAATGGAATTTTGCAGTCTGATTGCACCCTGACTGAGTTCATTTATTTCCAAGCAAATCAGAGAACCAATCTGTGTATTCCACGATTGTTGTGTTTTGCCTATACATTGGATAAATTTAGTCTTTAGAGAATCTTTTTCTTTAGACCACCCATTGTAGTGTACAACAAATAACTTGAAGAGCTGCTGATAACGTTCCTTCTACTTTTTTTTCCACAGCTGTGCGGATTTTTAAGTGGCCTGAAAACTTTAAACTTTTTTTGTAATATGGATACTTTGAATAATTAGAACAAAAATTGAAAAATGCATACTTTTTGTTTATTAATGGAAGAATAAAATTAAAAACAGTACAACAAAGGAAATCTTTTCAGATTTTGTAAACTTTTTCTGAAACCACATTCACAGTCAGCACAAGAAACTTGAAATGTTCCAACAGTGTCAATAAGAATTGACAGTTCTTCAAATTCTTCATTTCAAAGCATGTAGTTCAACATATCAGTGAACACCTTAATTGAACTAGACTTAATTTTCTCAGAACTGACAAAATTGAAATCGCAGTATTGCTCCGATATTTTTGAGGCAACGCTTTCATTGTAGTTTGTAATAGTAGCTGACTATTTTTTTGTTAGTTATTACAGCATTCTCTTTTCCAAATTCAAAATTGCTTGTGCTTTCAATAGCAACAGGGTCAAAA
This sequence comes from Hypanus sabinus, assembly GCF_030144855.1. NCBI lineage: Eukaryota > Metazoa > Chordata > Chondrichthyes > Myliobatiformes > Dasyatidae > Hypanus > Hypanus sabinus. The sequence goes on from NC_082738.1 coordinate 55,991,511, forward strand.
GCTTGCCATGCTCTTAACTCATTGTCAGGAAATCGACTATCTAAGTGATCACACACACATTGAGTTAATTGAATAATAGGCGCAGTATTGACATTAAAACTAACAGATGCAAGCAGATCTTTCACTTTGTCACTCTAATAACTGGTATCATCAATATACTGTGACTAAAGTGTTAACTTTTGCTTTTGCATACTGCAGTGTTTCAACTGTATTCAAACATCTTTTTTGAAGGAAAACTTCCATATTTCTTCTGGTTGTGTACTTTGATAACTGAATCTGAATTGAATTGACTTTATTACTTGCATCCTTCATATACATGAGTAAAAAATTTTACGTTACATCTTTGTTCAAATGTGGAATGTGTAATTATAGTAATTTATAATAAGTAGTATGTACAACAGGGTAGTCAATTTAAGATAGTAATACAGTTGCATCAGCATAAATTTATCATTCTGATGGCCTGGTGGAAGAAGCTATCCCAGAGCCTGTTGATCCTGGCTCTTAGCTGCAGTACCATTTCCAGGATGATAGTTTGTGGTTGTGGTGTCTCAGGTCTCCAATGATTCTTTGGGCCCTTTTTGTAAATGTCCTGAATAGTGGGAAGTTCACATCTACAGATGTGCTAGGCTGTTTGCACCACTCTCTGCAGAGTCCTGCAATTGAGGGAAGTACAGTTCCCATACCAGGTAGTGATGCAGCCAGTCAGGATGTTCTCATTTGTGCCCCTATAGAAAGTTCTTAGAATTTGGGAAGCCATACTAAACTATTTCAACTGTCTGAGGTAAAAGAGGCGCTGTTGTGCCTTTTTCTCTGCACTGCTGGTGTGTACAGACCATGTGAGATCCTTGGTGATGTTTATGCCAAGGAACTTAAAGCTGTTCACCCTCTCAACCCCAGATCCATTGATGTCAATGGGGTTAATCTGTTTCCATTCCTCCTGTAGTCCACAACCAGCTCCTTTGTTTTTGCAATGTTAAGGGAGAGGTTGTTTTCATGACACCACTGTGTCAGGGTGATGACTTCCTCTCTATAGGCTGCTTCGTTATTATTTGAGATTAAGCCAATCAGTGTAGTGTTGTCAGCAAATTTAATTAGCAGATTTGAGCTGTTGGTTTTGACACTGTCATGAGTATACAGAGAGTAAAGGAGGGACCTTAGTACACAGCCCTGAGGGGGCTCCTGTGTTCAGGGGCAGAGATGTGGGAGCCCACTCATACCACCTATTGGCGATCTGACAAGAAGTCCAGGATTCAGCTGCAGGACAGTGTCAAGGCTGAGGTCTCTGAGCTTCTTGGCGAGCCTGGAAGGAATTATGGTGTTGAATGCTGAACTGTAGTTCAAGAACAGCATTCTCACATAAGCATCTCTCTTCTCCAGATGTGTAAGGACAGTGTGTAGAGCAGTTTCTATTGCATCGTCTGTCGATCAGTTTAGTCGGTAGGTGAATTGTAGGTGTCCAGTGTGGGTGGTAGCATGTTGCAGATATAGTCATTGACCAGCCTCTCAAAGCATAATTCTCTCAAGATGTCATTTTAAGTAATCTAACTTCCATTTTTTCCACTACTGAACTCGTGCCCCCGCTTTTGCTTCTGCACAAATGGTGCATACAATTTTGCCAGTATCTTGATATGTAAATATATCACCAAGTTTTATTTTTTTGTTTTTGATGTGAAATCAGTAGTTCAGTATCAGAATGGCAAAAGACATTCTACCTTAAATTTTTTACAAGCTTTGTTCTTCAAAGCATTTAATGCTTCTGCTTTTCTGTTTGACATACTTGGGATACTAAAAATTATTATTATTTGAGAATACAAAAAATTATTTGAAAAATTTAACAAGTCAAAAAATTATAATTTTAATAAAATATCTAGTCATGCAATTTTGTAGAAATGAATTTTTGCCTTGTGACAATCTTTAATTAAAAAATCTTATTAGATTGTTTTTTTAAAATTACTTACCAAAAAGTCAGAATATAGAATTTTTCACATCAAGCAAACACAAACCACAACTCACAATACAAGTAAATGATGTCAGGCAGTCAAAACAATTGACACATTTGCAAAAGTAGCAAAAAAATCAGGAAGATTTTGAGGACGGCCTGCTTTAGACAGATTTACAGCTGTGCCATATTCTTTCCATTTCTTGATGATTGACTTAATTGTACTCCAAGGGATATTCAGTGATTTGGAAATTTTCTTGTATCCATCTCTTGACTTGTGCTTTTCGATAACCTTTTTGTGGAGTTGCTTGGAGTGTTCTTTTGTCTTCATGGTGTAGTTTTTGCTGGGAGGGGGCAACAAAAGCTACGTGCACGGGAGCATTTCAGTTATTACAAGGTCACACACCAACGCAGCTGAGAGGTAACGTTGACTCATGTCCACATTAAATGTTTGACCTAACATTTACAACTCTAGAAATTATGTGCATTATCCAATGTACCTCATTATTTATGCTTGAAAATTGGGACATATGTAATTTTGTTTCTTTTTCAGATGCTCAAACAATGTGCAATGTCTCCACAGACAATGGAAGTTGTGTTAAATACTTATGAGCACATTCCATTTTGTGACTCTTGGATAGAAGCAGTTCCCCCAGAAGTGTGGCAGGTATGTGGAAGGGAACACTATGTAATCTCTATAAAGTAAAGGGTGATAAAAGAAACACATTTTAATAAATTGAAATCTAATTGCTAAGTGTAACTGTTGAACTGCTACAAAGAATTTATCCTAGAGATAATCAGGGATTCCAGTTAACGTACAACATGTGCAGTATGTAAAAGTTACATTAAATAAGTCTATCAAAGCAGCATACTACATTTGTGGATAACTGCATTCAAATAGATTTTGTGAAATGGTCACAGTAACTAGTGTGTTGCTTCACACTTCCAGAGACCTGATTTTATCCTGACCTTGGGTGTTATCTTGAGAGTCTTTATGCACATTCACAGAATCAGGAAATCAGCTAAGTTTAAATGTTCAATCAAGAATTTATAAAAGGTTAAACTTCAATTGCAACATAATACAAATGAAGAGAAAATATTCCATGGGCAAACCACTATTCTATAGAACCACAGAACATTACAGCACAGAAACAGGCCTTTTGGCCCTTCTTGGCTGTGCCTAACCATTTTTCTGCCTAGTCCCACTGACCTGCACCTGGCCCATATCCCTCCATACACCTCTCATCCAAGTTTTTTTTTAAATGTTAAAAGTGAGCCTGCATTTACCACTTCAACTGGCAGCTCATTCCACACTCCCACCACTCTCTGTGTGAAGAAGCCCCCCCTAATAGACAATAATAGACAATAGGTGCAGAAGTAGACCATTCGGCCCCTCGAGTCTGCACCGCCATTCTGAGATCATGGCTGATCATTCACTATCAATGCCCAGTCCCTGCCTTGTCCCCATATCCCTTGATTCCCCTATCCATCAGATATCTATCCAGCTCCTTCTTGAAAGCATCCAGAGAATTGGCCTCCACCGTCTTCCGAGGCAGTGCATTCCACACCTCCACAACTCTCTGGGAGAAGAAGCTCTTCCTCAACTCTGTTTTAAATAACTGACCTCTTATTCTCAATCCATGCCCTCTGGTACTGGACTCTCCCAACATCTGGAACACATTTCCTGCCTCAATCCTATCAAATCCTTTAATTATCTTAAACGTTTCAATCAGATCCCCTCTCAATCTCCTCAATTCCAGCGTGTACAAGCCCAATCTCTCCAATCTCTCTGTGTAAGACAGCCCTGCCATCCCAGGAATCAACCTAGTGAATCTACGCTGCACTTCCTCAATTGCCAGAATGTCCTTCCTTAAACCTGGAGACCAAAACTGTACACAATATTCCAGGTGTGGTCTCACCAGGGCCCTGTACAAATGCAAAAGAACATCCTTGCTCTTGTATTCAATTCCCCTTGTAACAAAGGCCAACATTCCATTTGCCCTCTTCACTGCCTGTTGCACTTGCTCATTCACCTTCATTGACTGGTGAACTAGGACTCCTAGGTCTCTTTGCATTTCTCCCTTACCTAACTCGACACCGTTCAGACAATACTCTGCCCTCTTGTTCCTGCTTCCAAAGTGGATAACTTCACATTTATTCACATTGAATGACATCTGCCAAGTATCTGCCCACTCACTCAGCCTATCCAAGTCTCCCTGTATTCTCCTAACGTCCTCTTCGCATGTCACACTGCCACCCAGTTTAGTATCGTCAGCAAACTTGCTGATATAGTTTTCAATGCCCTCATCTAAATCATTGACATAAATCGTAAAGAGCTGTGGTCCCAATACAGAGCCCTGTGGTACCCCACTAGTCACCTGCAGCCAGTCTGAGAAACACCCATTCACTGCTACCCTTTGCTTTCTATCTGCCAACCAGTTTTCTATCCATGTTGAAACCCTGCCCCCAATGCCATGAGCTCTGATTTTACTCACCAATCTCCTATGTGGCACCTTATCGAATGCCTTCTGAAAATCTAGGTACACAACATCTACTGGCTTACCCTCATCTAACATCCTTGTTACACCCTCAAAAAACTCCAACAGATTAGTCAAGCATGATTTGCCCTTGGTAAATCCATGCTGGCTCGGCCTAATCCTATTTCTGCCATCTAGATGTGCCACTATTTCGTCCTTAATAATGGACTCAAGCATCTTCCCCATGACTGACGTTAGGCTAACAGGGCGATAGTTCTCCATTTTCTCCTTCCCTCCCTTCTTGAAAAGTGGGACAACATTAGCCACTCTCCAATCTTCAGGAACTGATCCTGAATCTAAGGAACATTGGAAAATGATTACCAATGTTGGAAAATGATTACCAATGTTACTAATGTTACTAATTACTAATGTTCCCTTTAAACTTGTCACCCTTTGCCCTTAACCCATGTCCTCTGGTTTTTTCCCCCCTAGCCTCAGTGGAAAAAGCCTGCTTGCATTCACTCTATCTATACCCATCATAATATTATATATCTCTATCAAATCTCCCCTCATCCTTCTATGCTCCAGGGAATAAAGTCCTAACCTGTTCAACCTTTCTCTGTAACTCAGTCTCTCAAGTCCCGTCAACATCCTTGTAAACTTTCTCTGCACTCTTTCAACCTTATTAATATCCTTCCGGTAATACGGTGACCAAAACTGCACACAATACTCTAAATTCGGCCTCACCAATGCCTTATAGAACCTCACCATAACATTCCAACTCTTATACTCAATACTTTGATTTATAAAGTCCAATGTACCAAAAGCTCTCTTCACACCCCTATCTACCTGCGACACCACTTATAGGGAATTTTGTATCTGTATTCCCAGATTCCTCTGTTATCAGCACTCCTCAGTGCCTTACCATTTACCTTGTATGTTCTACCTTGGTTTTTCCTTCCAAAGTGCAATACCTCACACTTGTCTGCATTAAACGCCATCTGCCATATTTCAGCCCATTTTTCCAGCTGGTCCAGATCCCTCGGCAAGCTTTGAAAACCTTCCTCATGGTCCACTACACCTCCAGTCTTTGTATCATCAGCAAATTTGCTGAACCAATTTACCACATTATCATCCAGATCATTGATATAGATGACAAAAAATGGACCCAGCACTGATCCCTGTGGCACACCACTAGTCACAGGCCTCCACTCAGAATAGCTATCCTCCACTACCACTCTCTATGTTGCACTACCATTGCGTTAAGTGGGATAGATTTCAAACAGATCTAACAGTTCAAATCTGAGTATTCTTGAAGACCCATTGATCATCAGCATCAGCTGAATAGTATTCCATCTCACTTTGTAACCACATGAACTGGCTTATCCATTACAATTAGGCCAATCTTAACTTAATCCAGATGCAGTAAGGCATATCAGGATTGGCACTAGACATACTTAAGATGAGGCCAATCTGTCTGAGCAACAATACATACTAAACCATAAAAATAAAATGAAATAGCCAGCAAAATGGTCCCACAACCAGAGGATCTGATCAAGTCTCTGCAGTCCTGCCCTGTCCATTTTTAAATTAGGGTAAACAATTAAACAGTCAATAAGAGAAGATTTTTGCTTCAATTGTAGTTAGACGCTGGTGGACCTCAGCACGCAGGTGCTCAAGATTGATATGAAGTTTTTATAATATTTAACCAGAATGGCTGGGTGGATGATCCAATTCAACCTAGACTAGCTGATAAGTCTTGTTCAAGCTAATTCAATTCACTCCATGTAATTTGTGAAACAGTTGAGAGCACGCTACAGCAAAGGTTATGGGATCACTTGTAAAGGACACAACAGAAAAAGGTGTTCCTCCACTGAACTGCTCTAGAACATTTACAATATTGGTATCTATTTGACAATGTGGAAAATCACAATGAGGTATTATTTGTCCTCAACACCAGGAAAAATTCAACCAGTTAATTAACATGCATGCAATATCTATTCTTACCATCAATAAAGTGACTGGAGTTGTCATTGACAGTGCCATCAAGTCTCCCCTAACATGTTCACTGATGCTCATTTCATGTTTCTGTGTGGAATGAGGTTCCAGTAGAAGTGGTAGAGGCAGGTTCAGTATTGTCATTTAAAGTAAAATTGGATAGGTATATGGACAGGAAAGGAATGGAGGGTTATGGGCTGAGTGCAGGTCGGTGGGACTAGGTGAGTGTAAGCATCGGCACGGACTGGAAGGGCTGAGATGGCCTGTTTCCATGCTGTAATTGTTATATGGTTATATGGTTTCACTAGGACAATCATAACCTTGTTCAAACATGGATTAGTTCTGAATTTCAGAGATTAGAAGTTGGTGACATCAAATTGGCATTTGACTGAATGCTGCTTCAAGAAGCCATAATGTAACCATATAACAAATACCTGAGGAAAGGGAATAGTATTTTTATAGGAGACAGGGTGGGAAGAGGTATAATAGTCAAGCTGTAGGAATCAATAGGTTTATAAAAGTTGTTGGTTGACAGTTCATCTCCAGAGATGGAGACAAACAGATCTCCAGATAATCAAGGAGGCATAAGAACATCAAGGAGGCAAATAGAATTTTGGCCTTCATTGCTAGAGGGATTGAATTTAAGATCAGGGAGGTTATGCTACAACTGTACAGGGTACTGGTGAGACCACACCTGAAGTACTGAGTGCAGTTCTGGTCTCCTTACTTGAAGGATATACTGGCTTTGGAGGCAGTGTAGAGGAGGTTCACCAGGTTGATTCTAGAGAAGAGGGGTTAAAGACTATGAGGAGAGATTGAATCGCCTGGGACTGTACTCCCTGGAATTCAGAAGAATGAGAGGAGGATTTTATAGAAACATTTAAAAATTATTGAAAGGGATAGATAAGATCGAGGCAGGAAAGTTGTTTCCACTGGTAGGTAAGACTAGAACTAGGGGACATAGCCTCAAGATTTGGGGGAGTAGACTTAGGATGGAGATGAGGAGGAACTGTTTTTCCCAAGAGTGGTGGATCTGTGGAATTCTCTGTCCAATGAAGTAGTGGAGGCTACCTCAGTAAATATATTTAAGACAAGGTTGGATAAATTTTTGCATAATAGGGTTATGAGGAAAAGGCAGGTAGGTGGAGATCAGTCCATGGACAGATCAGCCATGATCTTACTGAATGGCGGAATAGGCTAGACAGGCCAGATGGCCTACTCTTGCTCCTATTTCTTATGTTCTTATGCAGGTATAAATCAGCAAATGGAATTAAAATAGAAACACCAGATTACCAAAACCATCATGCACAATTGGCTAAATGGCCTTTTTTGTTTAATGGTTACATTATTTTTAATATCTGCAAATTAACTGAACATCCAAGATTCAGAGAATTAGCTATGATACAAGATATGTTTGCTTTCTTCCAGAAACATGAGGCTTTCTACGAATCTATTATACAAATGACCAACAAGCCCCGTTCTCTTCAGCATCTTGTACGCTGTGCTTTAAGGAATTACCTTGGAACCCGATATCATTCAGTCATACAACGGTTACGACTTCCAAGCAGTTTCAGGGAGTTTTTACTATTGAAATGTGAAGGGGATTTCAAATGAAAAATAATAAAAGTATAAAATTATGAACATGCACAGATTTTTGATTAAGATCAGAATCTTTGCATCACTATTTTGTGATCGAGCCTACTGGATTTAGCTGTAGAACTGAAATGCTTTGAAGTGATTTATCCATGAGTTTTTGAAATTTTCACAAGTACCAATGATGCTCAATTAATGCTTTTTGAGTTATAATGGAACATGGGGACAAAACAGGTATATGAAGTTGGTCATAATCTCATGTTCTAATGCCTAGGAAAGCAGATGTTATTTATAATTAGTGCCAGCACTTATTTAAGTGACTGTAAAAAATATGTATGCATTACCATCTGGATACTATTTAATTATAGTGTATTTTCTTATTTTAAATTAGTTGGTTTTTAAAGAAATAAGATGCAATAGTCACGCAAATCGAATAAATGAGTCCAAAGATTAATGTAAGATCACTGGGATCAGACCCCTTCCTCACCCCAGTCCTCAAAGCCCAACTCACTTGACTTTGTATTCTTCCACATGTGACTTGTGTATCTTTCCACTCTTACCACCAGTTTGTTTCAGCATTCAGGATCCTAAAAACTGAAATTTTTGCTCTATATGTCTTTGCCCTTCCTTTTAGACTGTAGGTTAAAACATACCTTTTTGAGCAAGTCTTTGTTAGTTCCTTACTATCTCTTCCTTTGGCTTTTTTTTTTGTCTAACTGCACCTGTGCAATACACCTTGGGGGATTTCAACAAAGTTAGAAACAGAAGAATTAGGAGCCTACTCCACCATTAAATAAAATGGTTGAACTGTATACAACTTCAACTCCAGATTCTTGCCTAGCTCCAGTGATCTTTGCTTATCAGAATCAGATTTAATATCACTGGCATATATTATGAAATTTGTTTTGCAGCAATACATAATAATAATACATAATAAAACTATAAATTACAATAATATGTATAAAAATAAATTAAGTAGTGCAAAAAGATCTGCCTTAAAATATTTTAAGTCTCTACTTCTAAGATTATTTGAGGAACAGAGTTTCAAAGACTCTACCCTCAGATAGAAAAAAAATCTTGTGTGACTTCCACAGATCCCTGAAAGTTGCCTCACGGGTAGATAGGGTAGTTAAGAAAGCTTATGGGGTGCTAGCTTTCATAAGTCGAGGAACTGCTTCCGTCTGGTAGGCGCTTCAGATCCCTCCAGACTAAGACTAATAGGCACTGGAGAAGTTTTTTTTCCCTACTGCGGTCACTTTGCTGAACAGTTAACTGCCGGTTAACTGTCAGCTAACTATTACTTGGATTGCACTACCTGTATGTATAATCTATATTTTCATTTATATTTATCATTATTATTGTTATGAGCAGAGAGACAACATCTGCCGGAAGTAAATTCCTTGTATGTGCACAGGTACTTGGCGATTAAAGTCTGATTCTGATTCTGATTCTGATAGAGTTTAAGAGTCATGAGGTAATGATACAGCTCTATAAAACTCTGGTTAGGCCACACTTGGAGTACTGTGTCCAGTTCTGGTCGTCTCAATATAGGAAGGATGTGGAAGCATTGGAAAGGGTACAGAGGAGATTTACCAGGATGCTGCCTGGTTTAGAGAGTATGCATTATGATCAGAGATTAAGGGAGCTACGGCTTTACTCTTTGGAGAGAAGGAGGATGAGAGGAGACATGATAGAGGTATTAAGAGGAATAGACAGAGTGGACAGCCAGTGCCTCTTCCCCAGGGCATCACTGCTCAATACAAGAGGACATGACTTTAAGGTAAGGAGTGGGAAGTTCAAGGGGGATATTAGAGGAAGGTTTTTTACTCAGAGAGTGGTTGGTGCGTGGAATGCACTGCCTGAGTCAGTGGTGGAGGCAGATACACTAGTGAAACAAGAGACTACTAGACAGGTATATGGAGGAATTTAAGGTGGGGGGATATATGGGAGGCAGGGTTTAAGTGTCGGCACAATATTGTGGGCCAAAGGGCCTATAATGTGCTGTACTATTCTATGTTCTATGGTGACTCTTTAGTTTATAGACAGGGAATCTCTATCACCTTCCCCTGTGTCCCTTCCTCTTTCCCTTTCTCCTTTGGTCAATGTTCCTCTCCAGTCCTTTACTTTTCCCACCTTCCTGGCTTCACCCATCACCTTCCAGCTATCCACCTCCACAAACCCCTCAACACCTTTTTTATTTTGGTGTCTTACCCCTTCCTTCTCAGTCCTGAAGAATTGTCTCGGCCCAGAACGTTGACTATTTATTTATTCATTTCCATACATGCTACCTGATCTGCTGAGTTCCTCCAGCATTTTGTGTGTGTTGCAGTGAATCCCTAATTCTAGTTTTGCCCATGAGAAGAAACATCCTCTCCACATTCACCCTATTAGAAACCTTCAGGATCTTGCATGTTTCCATCAAGTCACTTATTGCTCCTGTAAACTCTGGCCTATAACACACTGAGCCTGTCCTACCTCTTATACGGCAACCTCCAATTCCACTTATTAGTCCAGTAAACTTACGGTGAACTATTTCCAATACATTTACCAGTACCATCTGCAGTTTCCAGATGTGCTATCAACAATGCCTTAATCGGTCTGTTTCCACGCTGTTTAACTCTATGGTTCCAGTAGTTGAAAGAACTGATGAACCTCTGACCTTTTACATTCAATTCCCTTTGCATATATGATAATAAATAGTCTATTCATCCCTCTCTACTGATCTCCCTCCTGGTACTTATCCTTGCAAGCAAAACAAGTGCTACACCTCCTCCCTCACCACCATTCAGGGCCCCAAACAATTCTTCCAGGTGAGGCAACACTTCACCTGTGAGTGTTTTTTGGGGTCATATACTGTGTCCTGTGTCCCAGAGAAGCCTCCTATATATCAGTGAGACCCAACGTAGGTTGGAAGAGTACTTCGCTGAGCACCTACGCTCTGCTCCCCACAAAAAGGGAGATCTCCCGGTGGTCACCCATTTTAATTCCACTTCCCATTCCCATTCTGATATGTCTATCCATGGCCTCCTCTACTGTTGAGATGAGGCCACATTCAGGTTGGAGGAACAACACCCTATTTTCCATCTGGGTAGCTTCCAACCTTGATGGAACATTGATTTCTTGAACTTCCAGTAATGCCTCCTTCTCCTTCACCATTCCCCATCCCCTTTTCCTTCTCACTTCATCTCCTTACCTACCCATTGCCTCCCTCCAGTGCTCCTTCTCCCCCCTTTTTTTCTTCCATGGCCTTCTTTCCTATCCTATTGGACTCTTCCTTCTCCAGCCCGGTATGTCTTTCACCAATCAACTTCCCAGCTCTTTACTTCACCCTCCCCCTCCCGGTTTCACCTATCACCTGGTGTTTCTCACTCCCCTCTCCCCACCTTTTAACCCTCCCCTTCATCTTATTTTCTACAGTCCTGCCAAAAGGTCTCGGCCTGAAGGATTGACTGTACTTTTCTTTCTTTCTTTCTTTTTCAATCTTTTTATTGATTTTCACATATACACAAAAAAAATAACATAGTAATAAGTAAATTATAAATACAGTAGACTTGAAATCACATTGATAATAAGATAATAATATCCTACTAAACATCAACAAAAGAAAATACCTTAATCAAGTCCACATGATTATATGAAAAAAAAACAAAAATAACCATTAAAAAAGAAAAAAAAAATATTAAAAAATATGTGAGAAAAAAAAAATATATATATTAAAAAAAAATAAAACACTAAACTAAACTAACATAGGCAATAATAACAGTTTACAAGTATAAGATAGTGTCAAAGAACTCCGGAACTCCATACCTGAACATGAATAAGCAGAAAGGTCTGGAGAAGGCCAAATTAATTCATATGAAAATGTCGAATAAACGGTCTCCGACTGTACTTTTTTTACCACAGATGCTGCCTGGCCTGCTGAGTTCCTCCAGCATTTTGTGTGTGTTGCATATAAAAACCAAGTTTTGTTTGGTGTTGGGACTGCTTTTTTCATGTTATATGTCAATGACTTTGATGGAATTAATGGCTCTGTGGCCAAGTTTATAGACCATATGTAGGTGGAGGGGCAGGTATTGTTGAGTAAGCAGAGAGTCTGCAGAGGACAGACAGATTGGGAGAATGGGCAAAGAAGTGGCAGATGGAACAATGTGTAGGGAAGTGTACATTGATGCATTTTTCTCAAAGGGAAAAAAAAAGGCATAGAATATTTTCTAAATGAGCAGAAAATTCAAACATCAGAGATACAAATGGACTTAGAACTTGTGCAGGATTTCCTAAAGGTTAACTTGCAGGTTGAGTCGGTGGTAAGGATAGTAAATGCAACGTTAGTATTCATTTCAAAAGGACCTGAATATAAGAGCAAGGATGTCATGCTGAAGCTTTATAAGGCATTGGTGAGGCCTCATTTGGAGTATTGGGAGCAGTTTTTGGCCCCTTGTCAAAAAAAAAGTGCTGGCATTAGAGGTCAAGAGGAGGTTCACAAGAATTATTCTGGAAATGAAAAGGTTAACAGATGAGGAGTGTTTGATGGCTCTGGGTCTGTACTCACTGGAATTTAGAAGAATGAGGGGGTATCTCATTGAAACCTATTGAATATGGAAAAGCCAAGATGGATGTGGAGAGGACTTTTCCTTTCGTGAGTGAGTCTAAGACCAGAGGGAGCAGCCTCAGAATAGAGGGACAGATGGAGTGGAATTACTTTAGGCAGAGGGTAATGGATCTGTGGAATTCATTGCCACAGACAGCTGTGAATTGTATTTAAATATTGAGTATATTTAAATCAGAGGTTGATAAGCTCCTGATTAATTAAGAAATCAAAGGTTTGAGAAGAAAACTGGAGAATGGGACTGAGATGGATAATAAATCAGCCATGATGAAATGGCAGAGCAGGACTGATGGGCAAAAAGGACTAAAACTACTCCTACATCTTGTGGTCTTATGGTCTAAACATTTAATTTTAGTTTTTCCAAGTTAAATGTATTGCTGCTGTAATTGGTGAAGCTAAAACATAGTTGATTCTTCCCACAAATCAGATTGTTAGAAAATTTAGTGAGAACTATATTCCAAATAGAGAGAGTTAAATGCACCAAGTTCCTGGGAGTTCACATCACGGATGACTTCACCTCCTTGAACAAGAAGGCACAGCAATGCTTCTACTTCCTAAGAAGATTAAGGCAAGCAAGGCTCCCCCCTTCCCATCTTAACTACATTATACAGGAGCACCATTGAGAGAATCCTGACAAGTTGCATCTCCTTCTGGTATGGAAGCAGTTGAGCATCAGACTGGAAGTTCCTAAAAAGGACCGTGAGAACAGCTGAGAGGATCATGGGGGCCTCCCTACCATCCATCCATTGGGGACATTTATCAGGAGAGCTGCGTACAGAGGGTCCTTAGATGGATCCCACCCATCCATCCAGCATCAGCTTTGACTTTCTACCATCAGGTAGGAGACTACCATGCATAAAAACAAGAAATGATCAGGATGAGAAAGTTTCTTCCCCCAGGCCATTAGGCTTCTGAACTCACTGCTGGATCGTATTCGAAGTGTCACTGGCTAATCTGTTCTGTACCTTACAATATTTAATACTTATGTGTGTTTCATCTGTAGATTTTATCCTTACCTTCGTAAGTTATCATGTGTTATGTGCTTTACACTGGTTTGAAGAAATGTTGTCTCATTTCTATATACATTATGTGGTTATATACATGTACACACGTTTGTATTTTGTTAAATGACAAACTCGACTTTATTCCTACTTTCATTCAATGTGTTCACTTTTCATGCTGCATGCTTTCAGAAACAGTCTTCAGCTTTGTCCTTTTATTTTTGTAATCTCCATTTTTATCTGCTTAATTATTGCTGGATTTGTATTTTGTAACCCTTTGTGCCAGTCTTCTAATTATTTCCCATCTTAATTTCAGTTTCTTAGCCTTTTAACAACACTTCGATTTATTGCAGCCTCCAACTTTGATCCTTTGTCCAATCTTTCATTTCAAGTCCTCTCCACTTCCCTAGTTATGGAGCTCACTAGAAAACTTGTTCCAGCCAGTTCAACCTATCCCAAGAGTACAACTTCCACATTTCCCAATATTGGTGATTGTGCACCACTAGCCAAAACCCACTTCCACTGAGAATATTTTTGTCCTGCCTGTCATTTGAACTTAACTGAATCATGAGGTCTGATGTTGCTATGTAATTTATTATTACAGGATGGGAAAGGTGCCTCTTTTACTGACAGTTTTAATCAGATGTAATAAAGTATAAAATCTTTTAGTGGCATACATGATTTTGTCAAACTCTTGTTACATTCTCCTGTCATATCTTTTCAATTCTGTTGGGTTTTACAATTCCTCACACATTAGCAATGAAGATTTGCAGAAATCTTGGTTCATTGTTCTAATCCAGTATTAGTTGCTGAGGAGAGAGCCTTGTAACAGACTAAATCTGAGTCACATGGAAGTTGTAAGTGGGAAATATAAAATTCGCAGCTAACCTTCAGGAGAGAGAGTCAAGTTCAACGTAAATTAACATTCAACTGTACATGAATGTAGCCAAATGAAACAACATTCCTCTGGGGCCAAGATACAAAACACATAACCAACAGCAATATGGTCACAATAGCAAGGAAAACATACAGTCACACAAAAAAATTGAATCCAAGAGAATTTCACTTTCTTGACAATGTTTTCTACTTCTTCAACACAAAAATAAGAAATGATTAGCTACAGTTTCAATTGCTATAATTGCCTACTTTTAAGATTTGGAATATAGTTGAGTAAATTTACAGAATTACATTATTTACAATGGTAGCACATCTCAACTTGCAGACCTCCTTTGAGTATTCAATACTGGTGTCTATTCTAAAAGCCAGGTACCCAAAATATACCCCTTTTTGCTACAGTGTTGATGGATGGCTCCATTAATATACAATTAACCAGAAGGTTAAGTGACAAAGCAGACAGGGATACACCTTTAACAATGTGCTCATAACAGGAACATTCATCTATTGTTTTTCCTTATGTAGTTTCAATGGGACAGAATCAGAATGTTCCACACCCAATGATTGGGTTCACTAGCCATGAAGTATCAGCTGGTAGTTAAATTGTGTGTAAGTTGTATTTCCTGAAGACTGATTCTCATTTTAGTTCATCCATAAATATGGGACCCAATTCTATTTACCCTCCAAGTAATGATCCTCATCACCTTGGAACAGCCGCTTTTATTTGAAATAAACTGAATTTTTTTTAGCTTACGTTACCAGCAGCTTTTTATAGAATAATTATTTTTGACAACTGCTTCCCACAATTCTTAAATTCCAGGAAAAATGAGACAAGATGGTAAAAAAAAAAGATGGTAAAGGAGTTTTACCAATATCTGGTAACCAAGTGCAGGCATTTAAATTTCACTCTGGAACTTATGTTTCTGTACCCCTATTGAATTCAAATTACATGAAACAATATATGCAACATTTTCTGAACTATTTTGTACAATATCTTTTTATTACTCAAATAGCAACACTATTTCAGGTAAACTTATTCATATTAGTAACATAGAAAGCCTACAGCCCTTTGGCTCACAAAGCTGTGTCAAACATATCCTTACCTTAGAAATTACCTAGGATTACCCCAGCCCTCTATTTTTCTTAGCTCCATGTACCTATCCAGGAGTCTCTAAAAAGGTCCCTATTGTATCTGCCTCCACCACCGTTGCATCAATGTGTTTCATCACATCCTCAAAAAATTCAATCAGGCTCGTAAGGCCTTTGACAAAGCCATGCTGTACTCCTAATCGTATTATGCCTCTCCAAATGTTCATATATCCTGCCTCTCAGGATCTTCTCCATCAACTTACCGACCACGGAAGTAAGTTTCACTGGTCTATAATTTCCTCGGCTATCTCTATTCCCTTCCTTGAATAAGGGAACAACATCCGCAACCCTCCAATCCTCCAGAACCTCTCCTGTCCCCATTGCTGATGCAAATATCATCGCCAGAGGCTCAGCAATCTCCACCCTCGCCTCCCACAGTAGCCTGGGGTACATCTCGTCCAGTCCCAGTGAATTATCCAACTTAATGCTTTCTGAAAGCTCCAGCACATCCTCTTTCCTAATATCTATATGCTCAATGTTTTCAGTCTACTGTAAGTCATCCCTTCAATTGCTAAGATCCTTTTCCATAGTGAATACTGAAGCAAAGTACTGTATTAATTAAGTACCTCTGCTATCTCCTCCAGTTCCATACACACTTTTTCACTGTCACACTTGATTGGTCCTATTATAACCATATAACAATCACAGCATGGAAACAGGCCATCTCGGCCCTCCTAGTCCGTGCCGAACTCTTAATCTCGCCTAGTCCCACCTACCCGCACTCAGCCCATAACCCTCCACTCCTTTCCTGTCCATACACCTTTCCAATTTTACCTTAAATGACAAAACTGAACTGGCCTCTACTACTTCTACAGGAAGCTCATCCCACACAGCTATCACTCTCTGAGTAAAGAAATACCCCCTCGTGTTTCCCTTAAACTTCTGCCCCCTAACTCTCAAATCATGTCCTCTCGTTTGAATCTCCCCTATTCTCAATGGAAACAGCCTATTCACGTCAACTCTATCTATGCCTCTCAAAATTTTAAATACCTTGATCAAATCCCCCCTCAACCTTCTACGCTCCAATGAATAGAGACCTAACTTGTTCAACCTTTCTCTGTAACTTAAGTGCTGAAACCCAGGTAACATCCTAGTAAATCGTCTCTGCACTCACTCTAATTTATTGATATCTTTCCTATAATTCGGTGACCAGAACTGTACACAATATTCCAAATTTGGCCTTACCAATGCCTTGTACAATTTTAACATTACATCCCAACTTCTGTACTCAATGCTCTGATTTATAAAGGCCAGCGTTCCAAAAGCCGCCTTCACCACCCTATCTACATGAGATTCCATCTTCAGGGAACTATGCACTGTTATTCCTAGATCTCTCTGTTCCACTGCATTCCTCAATGCCCTACCATTTACCCTGTATGTTCTATTTGGATTATTCCTGCCAAAATGTAGAACCTCACACTTCTCAGCATTAAACTCCATCTGCCAACATTCAGCCCATTCTTCTAACTGGCATAAATCTCCCTGCAAGCTTTGAAAACCCACCTTATTATCCACAACACCTCCTACCTTAGTATCATCGGCATACTTACTAATCCAATTTACCACCCCATCATCCAGATTATTTATGTATATTACAAACAACATTGGGCCCAAAACAGATCCCTGAGGCACCCCGCTAGTCACCGGCCTCCATCCCGATAAACAATTATCCACCACTACTCTCTGGCATCTCCCATCTAGCCACTGCTGAATCCATTTTATTACTCCAACATTAATACCTAATGACTGAACCTTCTTAACTAACCTTCCATGTGGAACTTTGTCAAAGAACTTGCTGAAGTCCATGTAGACTACATCCACTGCCTTACCCTTGTCAACATTCCTCATAACTTCTTCAAAAAATTCAATAAGGTTTGTCAAACATGACCTTCCACGCACAAATCCATGCTGGCTACTTCTAATCAGATCCTGTCTATCCAGATAATTATAAATACTATCTCTAAGTGTAAAAGGGGTTTCTTCTTTTTTTCTTTGTTACTGTTGGGAAAGGGTTTCTTTGTTTTGTGAAAAGCAGGAATGTTTCTTTGTTGCAAGAGAGTGCTGGAAGCTTGTTTGTTAAAATTTACTGATAATGAGAATGGTATTCCTTTGTAAACCAAATGGGGATTAATGTTCTTTCTTCTGAGTCTGTAAGCTTTTGTTGACGGGCTTTTGGGCAGATCGGCGCGAGGGGGTCGAGAGAGAGAGAACGCAATGCTGTAAGCTGGGCGAGGATCGGACCCCAAGCGGGGGTCCGAGGCCGGGAGGTACTCCGAGGAGCGGGGATGAAGCTAGATGTGCTTGGTTGACCACTTGGAGGGTCCTGAGCTGCGAGTCGAGGAGTTCAGAGGGGATCGAATGGTGGCCAGAAGACTTCAGTAATTGAGCTCCAACGGTTGTGCACGAAGTGGTTTGGACTTTGATAAGTTTGGCGCCTTTTCTTTATTTTTTTCTCTTCATATATACTGTATCGTTATTAATCACTTAGTTACAGTAACCTTTATAAATTGTACTCATTTAATCGCTTATGGTGTACTGTCTGTTTTTGGGCGAGGCGGGGACATCACACAGCATCCACACCAGCTGATTACCCAGTTTGGCGGGGCCGAAGGCTGCTCCCCCTAGACGAGAATAAGCTGAGCGAGCCTGAGGCAACCCAGGGGTTTACATAAGAATACTTTCCATTAATTTACCCACCACTGATGTCAAACTGACAGGTCTAGGCTTACTTCTAGAACCCTTTTTAAACAATGGAACCACATGAGCAATACGCCAATCCTCCGGCACAATCCCCGTTTCTAGTGACATCTGAAAGATCTCCGTCAGAGCTCCTGCTATCTCTACACAAACTTCCCTCAAGGTCCTGGGGAATATCCTGTCAGGACCTGGAGACTTATCCACCTTTAAATTTCTCAAAAGCGCCAGCACTTCCACCTCTGTAATTGTCATCGGTTCCATGACTTCCTTACTTGTTTCCCACACCTTACACAATTCAATATCCTTCTCCTTAGTGAATACCGAAGAGAAGAAATCATTCGAAATCTCTCCCATCTCCCTCGGCTCCACACATAGCTGACCACCCTGATTCTCTAAGGGGCCAATTTTATCCCTCACGGTCCTCTTGCTTTTAATATAACTGTAGAAACCTTTCGGATTTACTTTCACCTTATTTGCTAAACCAACCTCATATCTTCTTTTAGCTTTTCTAATCTCTTTCTTAAGATTCCTTTTACATTCTTTATATTCCTCGAGCAATTCCTTTACTCCATGCTGCCTATATCTATTGTAGACATCCCTCTTTTTTCCGAACCAAATTTCTAATATCCCTTGAAAACCATGGTGCTTTCAAACCTTTAACCTTTCCTTTCACCCTAACAGGAACATAAAGATTCTGTACCCTCATAATTTCACCCTTAAATGACCTCCATTTCTCTATTACATCCTTCCTATAAAACAATTTGACCCAATCCACTCTCTCTAAATCCCTTCGCATCTCCCCAAAGTTAGCCTACAAAGTTAACCTTGTAGGTATTCTCAATCTTTCCTGTAGGTAGGCAACCAAAACTGCACACCAAGTAGGAACAAATGAGGTGCTTATGGAGTTTGGAATTGAGAAAGAAATCAACAGGGCTACAAGAAGATATGAGATTGCTCTAGCAGACAAACTGAAGGAGAATCCAAAGGAATTCTACAGATCTGTAAAGAGCAAAAGGATTGCAAGGGACAACATTGGTCTTCTGGCAAATCAGAATGGTAATCTATGTGTGGAGCCAAAGAGATGGGGGAGACCTTAAATGAATTTTTGTATCTGTATTTACTCAGGAGATGGACACTGAGTCTATAGAAGTGCTGCAAAGCAGCATCAAATTCTTGGACCCTATACAGATTACAGAGGAGGAGGTGTTTGCTGTCCTGAGGCAAATTAGGGTGGATAAATCCCCAGGGCCTGAGGACATGTGCCCTTGGACCCTGCGGGAGGGAAGTGCAGAAATTGCTGGGGCCCTGGCAGAGATCCTGAGTGACCGGTGAGGTACCAGAGGATTGAAGAATAGCCAATGCTGTTCTGCTTTTTAACAAAGGCTCTAAAAATAAACCAGGAAATTATAGGCCGGTGAGCCTTATGTCAGTTGTGGGAAAGTTATTGGAGGATATTCTAGGGAATGGATATATACTTGTATGTTTTGATAGCATGGACTGATTAAGGATAGTCAGCATTGCTTTGTGTGTGGTAGGTCGTGTCTAACCAATCTTCAAGTTTTTTTGATGAAGTTACCAGGAAAGGGGATGAAGGCAAGGCAGTGGATGTTGCCTACACGGACTTTAGCAAGGCATTTGACAAGGTCCTGCATTGGAGGTTGGTCAAGAAGGTTCTGTCACTTGGCATTCAAGATAAGGTAGTAAACTGGATTAGACATTGACTTTCTGGGAGAAGCCAGAGTGGTAGTAGATGATTGCCTCTCTGACTGGAGGCCTGTGACTAGTGGAGTACCGTAGGGATCGGTGCTGGTCCATTGTTGTTTGTCATCTATATCAACCATTTGGATGATAATGTGGTTAAATGGATCAGCAAATTTGCAGATGACACCAAGATTGGGGGTGTAGTGGACACTGAGGAAGACTACCATGGATTTCAGGAGGATCTGGACCAGGTGGAAAAATCGGCTGAAAAATGGCAGATGGAATTTGATGTAGACAAGTGTAAGGTGTTGCACTTCGGTAGGACCAACCAGGGTGATGACTTACACAGTGAACAGTAGAGCACTGAGGAGTGTGGTAGAACAAAGGGATCTGGGAATATAGGTTCATAATTCATTGAAAATGGCATTACAGGTTGATAGGGTCATAAAGAAAGCTTTTGGCACATTGCTCTTCATAAATCAAAGTACTGAGTACAGGAGATGAGATGTTATGTTGAAATTGTATAAGACATTGGTGAGGCCTAGTTTGGAGTATGGTGTGCAGTTTTGGTTGCCTACCTACAGGAAAGATTGAGAATACCTACAAGGTTAACTTTGTAGGCTAACTTTGAGGAGATGCGAAGAGAGAGTGGATTGGGTCAAGTTGTTTTATGGGAAGGATGTAATAGAGAAATGGAGGTCATTTAAGGGTGAAATTATGAGGGTACAGAATCTTTATGTTCCTGTTAGGTTGAAAGGAAAGGTTAAAGGTTTGAAAGCACCATGGTTTTCAAGGGATATTAGAAATTTGGTTCAGAAAAAGAGGGATGTCTACAATAGATATAGGCAGCATGGAGTAAAGGAATTGCTCGAGGAATATAAAGAATGTAAAAGGAATCTTAAGAAAGAGATTAGAAAAGCTAAAAGAAGATACGAGGTTGGTTTGGCAAATAAGGTGAAAGTAAATCCAAAAGGTTTCTACAGTTATATTAAAAGCAAGAGGATAGTGAGGGATAAAATTGGCCC